>NC_091960.1:17335857-18016691 GCF_031021105.1 Erythrolamprus reginae
GCTCTACAAATGTCTTCGATGGACGCCTGAGTTGCCCATGCCGCTGACACCGCTGAGCTCCTGGTTGAATGAGCTAGTATCCCGTCTGGAGGGGTATGCCCTCCCGCCTTATAAGCTTCAGAGATACAATCCTTAAGCCACCTACTAATAGACTTTGCCGATAGTCCAAGTCCCAATCTAGCCTCTGAAAAGGAAATAAACAGATTCTCTGACTTTCTGAATGGTTCTGTTCTCCTAATATAAATCTTCAGAGCCCTCCTGACATCTACCTTATGCCACAGTAACTCAGAGGGATGAGTTCCATGAGTGCAGAAGTCAGGGAGGATCAACTCTTGCTTCCTATGGAAGGCCGAATTTACCTTCGGCACAAATGAAGGGTCCAACCTAAGCACTACTCTGTCTGGATAGAACTGGCAGAGGTCTGCCCTTACAGATAATGCTGACAGCTCTGACACCCTGCGAGCGGATGTAATAGCTACAAGAAAAGCCGTCTTCAAGGAAAGTAACCTGACTGGTATAGTCCTCAATGGCTCAAAGGGGGGCTTAGTCAATGCTTGCAGTACCAGTGTAAGATCCCAAGATGGGAATCTCCTAACTGGAGGAGAATGAATATTTGTGGCTCCCTTAATAAATTCTCGAATCCAAGTATGCTGCGCTAACGTTCGAGACTCTGATGTCTGGATCATGGTAGATAAGGCAGCTACCTGCCTCCTCAATGTATTAGGGGCTAAACCTTGTTCTACCCCTGCCTGTAAGAATCCCAGAACATCTAAAACAGAAGCTACCCCAGGGTCGATAGAGTGTTTAGTGCAAAATTTACAAAAGGCTGTCCAAGTCGCCTGATAAATTCTTTAGGTCGATGGACGCCTAGCGGCCTGCATGGTAGCTATGACCTTCTCCGGCAAGTTAAATTGTCTTAGTCTGTTCCTTTCAAGTGCCAGCCTGTCAAGTGTAGCCACTGGGGGTCCGGATGATGAAGGTTCCCCTGGCTGAGCGAGACAGACCGGTCCGGAATCCTCCACGGAGGCGACACTGAGAGCGCCACCAAGTCGGCGAACCATGGACGTCTTGGCCAGTAAGGGGCTATCAAGAGTACTTCCGCTTTCTCCTGGAGGATCTTCTCCACCACCCTCGGGACCAGGTTCACCGGTGGAAAGGCATACAGCAGACCTGGGGGCCAAGGAGCCCACAAGGCGTTCGTCCCTTCCGCTCTCGGATCTGGAAACCGTGTGAAGAACCTCTCGAGTTGAGCGTTCTGACTGGTGGCAAACAGGTCTACCAGGGGTACTCCAAACCTCTGGGTCAACTGTTTGAAGAGTTCCGGATCGAGTCTCCACTCTGACGGATCCAACGTTGCCCTGCTGAGCCAATCCGCCTTGATGTTGCTGACCCCAGCAATGTGTTCCGCAGTGAGGGACGCTAGGTGAGCCTCGGCCCAATTGAAAAGCCGTGCGGTCTCTTCCATGAGTCGGTGCGACCTCGTGCCCCCCTGGTGGTTCAGGTGGGCCCTGGTCGCCACATTGTCTGTTAATATGAGTATATGTCTGTTCTTTACTATGGGGGCAAAGGCTAAGAGGGCTAAAAAGACTGCCCTCAGCTCTAGAAAATTTATATTGATTGGGGACAGGTCTTCCACTGTCCAGATGCCCTGAGCCATGTGACGGCCCAGGTGAGCTCCCCATCCGTATAAGCTGGCGTCTGTGGTAAGTATGAGTCGATCTTGTGTCCGGAAAGGAGAACCTCCCTGAATCGCCTCGGTGGTCCACCACTGTAGGGCCTTTGCGACTGCCCTGGGCAATTTGATTGACCTGTGGGAGTGGCTGATCCTGGCCCTCTGGGCCGGTAGCAGGAACCATTGCAGGCTTCTGATATGGTGTCTGGCCCAGGGTACAATCCCGATAGCGGACACCAGTGTTCCTAACACTTTTGACAACAGTGCCAACGGAACCCGACTGCGGCGAGACAGCTCGGTAACGAGACGGCGGATATTCTCCTGCCGCTCGGGAGACAGAGACACAGTGCCTGACATGGTGTCTATGATGGCTCCTAGATGCTGAAGCTTGGTAGCAGGCACCATCTGGCTCTTTTCCAGGTTGATGGTGAATCCATGGTCTTCTAGAGTACGCACCGTCCTGGACAAGTCCTCCCTGGCCTGACCGGGGGACCTGGACAAGATAATTATGTCGTCCAGGTAGGCCATCAGTCTGATGGAGTGCGACCGCAGATGCGCCGTCAAAGCGTCCAGCAACTTGGTAAAGGTTCGCGGGGCGGAAGATAGGCCAAAGGGCATGGCCTTGTACTGATAATGAATGCCCTCTGAACAAAACCTGAGGAATTTCCGATGAGCCGGGTATACCGGTACATGTAGATAGGCCTCTTTCAGGTCTATCGAGGTTAGCAGATCTCGAGTCCTGATTGAAGGGAGAATGGTCTGTAATGAGTGCATGTGGAATCTCCTGTACTTTATAAAGACATTGAGCTGTTTCAGGTTTAGTATCATTCGGTAACCTCCTGATGTTTTGGCCACAAGGAAAATTCGGGAATAAAATCCTTTCCCTTCTTCCAGTGGCGGCACCTGTTCGATTGCTTGAATCTCTAGCAAATGAGCCACTTCTTTGTGGATCTGTTGTCGCTTTAGAGGGTCCCGGATTAGCGGGCAATGTACAAAACGGTGAGGCGGTTGACCTATGAATTCCAACCGTAGTCCGTCTGACACGGTGGTTAGCACCCACCTGTCCGAGGAAGTCCTCCGCCAAGAGGGGCTGAAGTGTTGTAACTTCCCTCCCAGCGGCAGACTCCCGGCTGAGTCACTTTGAACGACGGAAGCCTCTCTGATTATACCCCCGAAAGGGCCGTCTGGTTGACTGGTAACCCCTCTGTCTGTCCTGGGAGAATCCACGGTCGCTCCGAAAGGATTGCTGTGTATATTGGTTCTGGTTGAAGGGCCGCTGTGTCTGGCCTGAACCAGTAGGTGTCTCCCAGCGAGGGTTCTGGCGGCGCGTATAAGGAGTGAACCTCCTATCCTGGCGTCTGCTGGATCGAGGCAGGACCTTTTTCTTGTCCTTGTCTTCAATTAAGACCTTGTCTAGGATCTCCCCAAAGAGCATTGAACCCTGTAATGGGGCTGAAGCGAGGCGCCACTTTGACTTCAAATCTGCTGGCCAATTACGTAGCCACAGAAGTCTACGAGAAGAGAGTGTGGTAGCCATGCCTCTGCTGGCGAACTTAGCCGCATGGAGGGTTGCATCTGCTGAAAATTCAGCTGCCGCCAGCAGCTTACTCAAATCCTGGCGTAATCTACCCTCCTCTGGTCCAATTCGTGACTGCATTTCTTGGAGCCACATTATGGAGGCTCTGTTAAAGAAGGAGGCCGCGGCCGCTGCTCTGAACCCCCAGCCGGCCATCTGGTGGGTTTTCCGCAATAGAGTTTCCGCCTTCCTGTCCTCAGGTTTTAGGCTCTCACCCGTCTCAGATGGTACTAGGGCACTGGAAACCAATGTCACTACTGGTTGATCGATGGGAGGGAACTCCAAAAGTTTCTCCACCTCCTCATCAAACGTATAGAATTTGCGCTCCAGGTTTGATGGTCCCTGGGCCGCTGCGGGGTATTGCCACGGTTTCTTGACCCCTTCAATGAAAATGTGTGAAGCCGGAATAGAATCAGTCTCGGGTTGAGGCTCCCTAAGCAGAGAAGCTGAAGTTTTTCCGGTGTCTTCTTCAGTTGTCTTGGTTCCCTGGAGATTCATCACCTGCTTTGCCTTAAAAAGCAAGGTCCTAAACAGTGCTGGTTTGAAAAGACCTGCTACAGGCTGTTGCTCGGGTGGGTTCTCATCCTCTGAGAACTCGTACTCCTTGTCACTGTCCTCGCCAAAGACCGGCTCCTCTGATAGGGACCCCAGCCCCGAAGGGGGCGGTGCTGGCCAAAGGTTCCTTGTCTGAGGTGCAGCTCGGCGTGCATACTGGCTAGACCCTGCGGTCACCCCCTGCGAGTATATCTCAGCCATTAACTCCTGCATATCTGGGGGCATATGTTGCCAAGACCCCTGCTGGGACCGCAATCCGGCCGCCGTGGGGGTGAAGGTGGCTGAAGGGGGTTGTGCGCCTCGTCTTGCTGGCCCCACTGACTCAGGTCGTGTCCAAGACGGGGAAGGTGATGGTGCCGCTTGAGGTATAGAGAAAAACTGTCCATCTGGCGACCAATCACCTTCCTGAAAGGCCCCTGTAGGCCCATAGGCTGATTGCGGGGTCATAGGGTCAGGAGTGGTTACCTGCCGCTGCGTTAAGGGGACCACTGAAGGAGAAGGCTGTAAGGCCGCCTCTAACTTCTTCTCTAGCGCTTTTATGCGCTTCTCTGCCTCTTTAAGTGAAGCTGCTGAGGCTGGGGAGTGAGAAGCCTTGGATTTCTCTTTAGTCTTCCCCTTATCCTTCTCCTTAGGGCCCGCCGGTGATCCAGCTTTGCTTTCTCCGGCTTGTTTTTCCATTGTACTCACTATTTAGCACTTCGTTTTAATCACCGAGCTCGAAACCTCTCCTTAGCACCTCGTCACTCCGAGAAAAATGGCGACCGGCCACCCTGTAGGTACTGCGCCTGCGCTCTGGAGCCCGAAGCTCTCTTGGCGCCCTCCAGCTGCCGGAAGCCCTTCCGGTCGGCGCGCTCCTCGCTCTCTTGGGGGCTACCCAAGATGGCGGCGCCCAGCGCTTTCGCGGGTTTTCCCCGCTTCCTTACGCTCGCCGCCCGAGGAAAACAAGCCTGCCGCCGCTTCCCCGGCCTCCTCGGACCTCCTGGGGATCTCCCGGTTCCTGCCTCTTCCGAGGCTCCGTGGCGCTCGCGGCGGCGGCGGCGGCGGCTATATTGAGCTCTCGCCGCTTCACAGCTGATTGGGCTGCCGCTCTTCCCAGCGGAGTCCCCTGGGGTGCCTCCTCGCCTCGGACCTCCCAGTGGGGGGGGCGGACCCCCCCACCTTCGGCCCGCAGCCCTCGTTTGACCGCGGAGGCCAGTGACTCCGGGCTGAGGTGCTCCTCTTGGGGGCAGATCCCGCGGAGGGAAACAGCCCCTAAGGAGATCGGTGGGGGTGTTGTCCTCGGAGGACAGAGACCCCTTCCTCCAACGCAGTTCCATCTGGAGAGGAGACAAAAACAACACATTAAACATGGTAAAAAACAATAATTTACTCTAAGCAAAACTCAGTATGACTCTACTCTTGGACTGAGTTTTTAAAACTGAGGCTCATGGGAGACTGTTGGGGCGGTGCCTATTTATTATGTTAATTTTTTACTCAGTCTCTACCAATAGGATTGGTTAAATACCCATGTTGGACTCTCCTTCCAGATGCAGTGGAGAAACAGTAGTTCCCAGCAGGGAGGAGCCCAGGCAAGGCTGCATGTTCAGAGTTTATTCAACTGGTGTTGCCAAGGTGGGTGGGGGTACGACAGAGAGAGCTGCTGCCAGTCGGGGAATGGTAGTTCCTAGCAGGGAAAAGCTCAGGCAAGGCAGAGCATTTGGAGCTTCCCTGGCCAAGGAATGGCGCTTTCGAGGTAGTGGGGCTGAGGGAATTGCCACTGGCTGAGAAACGGATGCTGTTTTGTCTTGCCAGGGAACAGGCTGGTACCTGATTGTCCTCTGGTAAGAAGTGCACCAGCCCTCTTGGAAAAGTGGGGGGCACATGCGTGGGGGAACATGCATGCATAGTGAGGGGTTTGCATATGCACATGCACAGTGTGGAGCTCATACTCACGGGGAGTGCGGGGGAGGGTTGTGTGCACATGTGCAAATGGGGTCGCGTATTTCATTATGGATGCTGGCACATGCGAGCGCAAAAGTGCTCTCGCGATTGGACTTTTGGCACTTAATGCCAAAAAGGTTTCCCATCACTGGCTTATAACCTGGATTTTTTATACATAAATCTAGGAGCCCATCTTAACTGCTGAAGCTCTCAACAAAGCTCAATTTCTCAACAAAGCACAACATAAAGTGTTACTGACTTTTTTAATAAGAATGATCCAAGTGATAATAACAACAAGAAAAATGCCAGGCATACAACAGAGACGATGAGAAGCTACCTCATTATTTATATATTTACAATGATGTTGCTTGCTTGAAAGTATCTAAACTGCAAATGTTAAACAGCAAACTTTTCAATACTATTTTCAATGTGTAGTAAAATGAGTAAGAACATAATATAAAACAAAGAATTCCATTCAGCCTCATAGAAAGCAAGGGTATCTCTAGCATCGAGCCAAGCCAGATAATTTCACCAAAGATGATGCTATACTGTCTTCCATTGTGTGCCTGTTGGAAAGTTCTCAACTAGATCAGGGGTCTCCAACTTTGGCAACTTTAAGACTTTTGTGGACTTCAACTTCCAAGACTCTGGGAATTGAAGTCCACAAGTCTTAAAGTTATCAAGGTTGGAGATCCCTGAAATAGATCATTATAAATCTCAGCAAGCTCTCCTAGAATATAAGGAAGAATAATGGGGAAAAAAGCCAAGAATGAAAACATGCTTAAGATTAGAAATAGTATAGAAAATCTGCCTGGTCCAATCACCCACTGAATAGGATATAACACTTTAAATAGGATAAGATGTCTGGGAAAAGCCAGAAATTCATGAATCCCAGTAATAAAGGATATTTGTTTCCAAATCTAACTTTTCATATAAGCCGCAGGAAATTAATGGAATTAATTTTTGTAATGAATGACATGATTTTGCTGCAAGGGATGGAATCATATTAAAAACATTATAAAAAGCTTGTGAAATATCCAAAGACTGAGAAATATTTTCAACAAAGTAAAATTTGGTACAATTTTCACTGAAAGTGACAAGAAATCACTAAATGATTATGCAATAACAGATTATGGTTTTCTAAAAAATTATCTTATTCAAAGAGGGAAAATTAAAAGCAAATAAATAAGGGAAAAAAGACTTGAATAGTCATTTAATTTGTCTACATTAAAGTGGTGAATTCTGCACTAACTAAGCAGATCAAATAATATATGCAAAACTTTGTTTCCAGAACTCTTTTTGGTTCTGTCAAATAGCACTGTATGTATAGTGAGTGGCTATTAATATCAGCCATTAAAAGCAGCATCTATATGATAAACAAAATATTCAAATAGTGGGGCTGATTGGAGACATACACCAAGACTGAATGTCAAATGTGAACTTGTATGAGTACAAGTTCAAATTTAACATTGTGAAATTGTAACTGCTGTTTCTTTCCTTCTCAATTATTTTCTAAAGGTGTCTGTTCCTATCCACCCTGTATCCATCATGGTATCAAAACATTGAATATAGATGGCCACATGATACAAGTTTTGCCCTTCAGTATTTGTGTCATGATATCACAAATATACAAAGAGTATATTATAGCACACATATTATCTGTCTCTATACCTCATCAAATCAGGATGCCTAAGACCCCTTGTAAATAATCTGAGCTAAATATTTTAACCTATTGTCTGCCATTTCTGCTTTTTTTTAGCTAGAGAAGCAAACCCCAAATATGGGAGTAATTTAAAAGCTTATTTTTTCTGATTAGTGATGCAGAAGCCTCAGGTTAAAGAAGCGATCAATATTAAGCAACTCAACAGCAACTTAATAGCAACATATATTAGTAGAGATAAATCAACTGCTATGAATTGTAGACTTTGTCAAAAAATTTAACTATATTATAAATAATTTGTTAAAGTACAATTTTTATTGGAAATGTTAATTATAAGACAAGCATGCTCACTTTCAGCTACAGAAGTTTAGCTACATGCAAATTAGTCAAGGGATGACACATATAATTTGATATGATGTCCTTGCTATGTAGTCTTTTGGAAAGTCTCCTGTATTTTTATATTTATAGTAAATACATTTGTTACATCAGAAATTGTTAGTCTTCCTTTTGTATTAACCCCTGTTACTTAATATTCTTTCCCACATTCCATAAGGAATTCTGTTGTGGCTTTTAGAAAAGTTTGAACAATGTTTCCGTAAGTGTGCAATTCAATATAAAGATAAATATAATGGGAAAGAGACTTTTGTATTATAATAGGAGCTCTATACTCTGATATTCAAAGAGATTATATAAAACAATTCCAACAGTGGAGGTTTTGAAGAAGAGATTTGTTTGAAATAGTATGCTCTCAACATTTCTAATGTCGTGATACCTTAATATAGTTCATATTGTGGTGACCCCCAACCATAGGTCTAGCGCCAATTCTCCCAACAGAGTTTTAAGCTGATTGGCAGGAAGATCAGAGGGACACCCCCACTATAAACGCCTGATTGATCAGATTGTAAAAATATGTTCCAAGGCACTAGAATAGAAGCTTCAGTTCCTAATACCATGGGAAATTTGTCTTTTCCCATGGTTTTAGGCGACCCATGTGAAACGGTCGTTCAACCTCAAAAGGGGTCCCAACCCCCAGGTTGATACTATACTATAGGGTATCCTGTTTGAGCAGGGGGTTGGATTAGAAGATCTCCAAGGTCCCTTCCAACTCTGTTATTCTTAAAAGTTAAGACTTAATTTGGTCATATCTATAGCTGGCTATCCATATTTTTTATTTTAATTGCATTTGATTTCTTTTTAAAAGAAAACTCATTTAAGAAAAAGTTCTACATCGATTAAAATGACATGATTGTTCAGACTGCTCCAGATTACAGCTGTAATAAACAGTTTATTAGGTGACAATCATCAATATGCTGCAGATTATTTCCCTTGCCATCAACTAATCTGATTTTAATTCTTTAAAATTATTTTAAAAACAACAAAAACTAGCATGCTGTAAAGCAAGTGCCAGTTCAAGCATTACATTTAATCCTAACAATGCCTCTGAATCCCACATATATCCCAGAGGCATTTTTGGAAAATAAAAATAATGGGGGGTTGCACCCTATTATTTTTGGGAATAATACAATATAAAGAAAGCTGAGGTGAAAAG
The DNA here is from genome assembly GCF_031021105.1 of Erythrolamprus reginae. Lineage (NCBI taxonomy): Eukaryota > Metazoa > Chordata > Lepidosauria > Squamata > Dipsadidae > Erythrolamprus > Erythrolamprus reginae. The sequence goes on from NC_091960.1 coordinate 17,344,790, forward strand.
GGGTATCTTAAGAGAACAGCTGTACAATCTCATAAATCTTCTTCATACAAATGAATCTATACTGAATGCCTGAAAACTAACTGGTAAGAATGATCATAATGATGCTCTCAAAATCCCAAGTGTCTGACTTGTGCAAAAACTGGAGAACTTGGGAACTTTGTTGTAAGATACCACTGAAAAGCTTTTTGATACATGTTTCTTGCTAAAGAAAATAGGCAATGAAATTGCGAGTTGCTTTTAATGGTTTTTTTGTATCTTTCAACATCAAAAGCACCTAACAGGTGACTCAAAATAACCTGTGTATTAGTTTGCAAAAGTTAAAAAATTCCACTTAAAAGCTCCTACTAATTTGTGAATAACTCCACTATTGACACTGCAGTGAATGGAGATAGTTATTCTTAATAGGTTTTTGGATCAGGCAGAGGATCTATATTAAAACAGCATCCAAATAAAAAAGAAGGGGATAAACTAATATACAGTGCAAGCAATCAGTGATAAACCCCTTAAAATTATTTTGTTTTTCAAAAATCTTACCATGTAAGAATTTTCCTTAGCAAGTTAATATTATGGGTATTTCAAGCAATGTATCAATATTAGATTATCCCCATACTTAAAATATGTACAGAAGAAGCTATATTTAGTGTTTAAAAGGCACAATTGGTAACATACTACACTCACCAGCAAGAATTTCCAGAGACCAACTAGTGAAAGATAATACATTTCAAAAGGGTCAATAAACTTTAAAAAGCAGCATTATGAAGCACAAAGACAACATTCCAAATTTAACTTATTCTTATTTGTACCATTCTTACATTAAACTTCAAAAATTTGGTGAGGGAAAGCAATAGACTACTATTAATTTATAACTGCAAACTGGATGGATTTTAAAACTTGAATTATGGTACTCAATAATAATTTGAGTATTGTGGCTCTGTCCTTTCAAAAACAATCAGGGATAAACAAAGGATAATTTCTAATGAAACTATAAAATGAATATTAGAAGTTTGGTTGTATGGATCAAAACCATTCTTTTAGATATTCTGTGTCCTTACTGTGAAGAAGAATTTTAGGGATAATGATAAATGATTACTTTCCACTAGTTTTGAAGTTATCAACCCTTTCCTTATTACTACATACTTAGATAGCTCTCTAAAATCTTAGGCAGAGCCGAAGTTTTGCCTTTCAAGATCCTTTAGCTATTGTTAAGTGAGTAAAAGGATTGTCCTGAATTATTACTGAACAACAATCCATATATAAACACGATAAAGAAAACAAAAAATAACATTTGCTGTAATTGCCCAATCACTAAATGCAGGTTGATCCAAACCTATGTATTAGCCATTCTCTTGCTGTATGATCTTTTGCCTGTGATTTTTTTTAAAAAAAAAACATGTACAGTACTTAATTCAATGTTTTATAATCAAGAATAAACTGAACCAAGTAACTTATGGTTGGAACTCACCCAAATGGTCTCCTCCTTGCTATAGTTCATAAAGTAGTAAAATGGAAAAACATTGTCACCCTGAACTCATCAAATTTCCTTCTATTACCTAATATAAAATTTTGTGATGCCCATTTTATTTATTTATCAAATTTATATAACTGCCCACAAAATTGTCTTGGGAAAGTTCATGAACTTTGGTACATGCTTTTATATTCTACTTTCAGAAAAACTGGTAATTTAGGAATATTTTGACTGGATGTCTTCTGGTGGTATAGCAGGATAAATAAAAATATTAAAAAGTAAAGCACTAAAAATCTCACACATACATACATACATACATACATACATACATACATACATACACACTCAAAAAAGAGAGATTAGCATAATGTATCATTAATTATTTTTAAACCTATAAAAATTAGAAGTATAATACATCTTACTGGTGAAATTCCATTCTATAGCCTCATCTGCAGGAACACCCACTATATAATTACTATCCATCTCATTCAGAAGATTTGATCATACCTATGTGGGTGGAAATGATCCTTTAAACAACTCAGTCCCAAAGTATGGAAGGCATAATTTAAACCTTCTGTTCAGAAATAGATCAAGAGACACTGCAACTGCAATATTCTATGGGTCCCAGTGTGTTACGATTCCAATACTCTGGTGCAACTGAAGAGTCCCAAGTAGTCTAGTCTTATTAATCATTATATATGTGGTTACTGATGCTATTTAAGCTTCCAAAGATGGATGGATCTAGTAGCACATGCTAGCTATAAATGCAATCCTTCATGAATAAAAGGTGAGTCCGTGCAGAGAAGGTTAAAGGTTTAACCTTCTTTGAGAGACTCATTGATGGTAGGTAGTTTGTTTATCTTACATATTTTGTATATTTCAAATACTGTTTGACCTCTTTGTTTATGACTGATGGCCTTCACTCCAATATCTTAGATAGTGTGAGAGTTATACAGAAAACTACAGGAAATTCTGTAAGCAACAATATAATAGCATCACCATCAGAAAGCAACAATGTAGGGAGAAATGCAGCTATTTAAGCAATGGCTCAGACCCTCATCTTTAAAAGAAGATCATGGCCCATGGTACTGAAAGCAGTACATATGCTTTTCCCTCAGGCTGGGGAATGTTAATCTAGAGACATGACTGCACAACTGAAAGAAATTAATTTGTATATTTCTAAACTCTCAAAAAGATAAATATCTCATAAGTATTTTTCACCTGCACATAAAATACAAACATACTGTATATAATTCTAAATAATAGACATTTTAAAGATTAATTTTAAAATATCATCTGAATTAGTTAAACTTCACTCATATTCAACCTTGCTCAATAATTGTCACACACCTCCTTTCTAGATTCAAGTTTATAGCTGCTTAGGCTGCATACTGCAATTATCCATTCATCTGTGGTTTGCATAATGCAGTAATGAAGAGTCAAAGTCAGAACTTTATAATTATGTTTTAAAATTATACAAATAAATTGGATATCAAATACCTATCTTTACATCTGAGTGTTTCAAAGTTTAAACAACATGCAAAGATTTAAATGAACAGACTATATAGTTAGATGTCAGAATCTCTACCTAAAGTAATACTCAGTTATGTGTTAACACAACTGCACATAGTATAAGGAACATCATGCATGAAACAGTACACACACATTTAGAACATAGTTTCATACAAACAGGAGTTGCAGGGGGGAAAAAACAATTTAGTAAATATACCAGAGAAAAGGAAAGCACAGAAAAAATGAGGAAAAAAATTAAAGTAATGATAAGAGAGCAATTTAAATTATAGATTACTGCTTCTAATAAGTTATTGGCTCTTTATCATTCTAACCCAATCTAGCCAGCAACTAGAAGTTACAATCTTTCATTCAAGTAAAATCATACAGAGAGGATAAATAATTCACATATATGCATCTAAGAATACATAGGCAGAAAAAAAGAATATTCTACCCTTACAATTAATGTGAGGAAACGTATGCTGCAAGTCCACTTTATCCCTACCCAGACTTATTCTTGAAATAAGACATAATTCACCCCACTATATTATATTGATACACAAATCACATTTCCCAAAGAAATGGCTTTAAGACAGAGGTGTGAAAAGTGTTTTAATATTTAATCTATTTTATAATACCAATAAAATCCAACAATTACTGCTTCCCCCCCCCCGACAAGCTCCTGTGCTCAACATCCGACTTTAACAGTAAGCCTATAGTAATACATGCAGACATGAGTCTTGAACAAGATAGAAGCCATCCAAGCAAGTATCATTGACACAATCAGATTTTTAGGAATTGCACAATATTAAAATTTATCACAATGGAACTTGTCTGATGTTCGCTGTTATCTCTCACAAACACCAAAAGTTATGTATTCGATAATTACATCTTTTAAAAAGCAGAACTGAACTATCATAAAAAATAAAACAAAAAGAATAAGACAGCAGCTTAGCCAGAAATCAAAGGGTGCAGAGTCTTGTTGATATTTCATATAAGCCTCTGTGAGTTCCTTAATCACAGAAAAACCATCCACCACATAGTCATTGCAAGGATCACCAATAAAGACATCAGAAAAGGAAAGCGTGGAGAAGAAAAAATGTTAGTATACAGGTGACATGTTTTGAATGTTTTCTGCTCTTCAGTAACTGGAATATAAATTTTGGCCTGGATTTCTTCAGTTGCTTGATGGGGTAAACTTCCTTCAGGAACTTTCTCTTGCTTTTTAATATAATCTTCATCCTGCACTAACAGAGCGTGTTCCTGTGTCTGCTTTCATGGTAGGAGATCAAGAAAGACAGAGAGATGAACAAAATGACTGATGAAAAATGCTCAAAATGCTACTTGGGGATATGCAAGGACACAAATGACAGAAATTGTCAGAATGATAGCAAAATATGTTTTGTACCAGTTATGCATCTGTTAACCTTATGAAGTGGAAACCAAATTCTGAATTGCTAATAGTTCTTTGTGCAGAAACTCATACTAAATCAACTCTGTCCATGGGTTAAAATATATATTTGAGTGTTAAGATGTATGTATGTATGTAATAACACTATTGCTTTACAAACAGAACTGATATCATACAAAATATTGGTTGTAACTTCCTATGCTATTACTGAAATTCAAAATTGTACAAAGTTAACTGTTTGAATATTGAAGAAAGTATTGCCATGGAAGATATTATGTCTACCTCCATGTTACATTGTGATTCAAGTGCAAAATATTCAGTTTCCTAAAAACAAAGAAAATGCAATGTGCATTTCTAATAGTAAGATTAGAAAGAATTATTCTATATTTTTATTTGCATATGACATTAGCGTGTAAAGAATTTAAATATGAGTATTTTGCAGCTTTATATGAAAACTGAGCATAAGCTGGATAATTATGAAGATTTTTTTTCATGTATGAGAAATGAAAATTGCTATCTAGGACAGGAAAAATTTGGCTCTAAGCTCTCTCAGTTGATTCAGTCTTCTTTGATCAATCTGATATTTGGGGACAGAGTCTTTGCACACCCCTAAGTAATGGAGATCAGGGAGAAAGTAGCTGGAAGTCTGGGCAGCAAAATGAAATGATAAAGTATGCAAGAGTAACATGAAAATTAAAAGAAGAACATGAAAAGAGAGGAAGACAACATAAAAAGAACAGGGTAGAGTTAAACTTTCATAATTTCTCTCTCTCAAACTTTATGGCAACATCTTCATGCACTTTTGTCAACCAGCCATGCGCTGAAAGAAGCAATTGAAAAGCTGCAAAAGCTTGCAGCACTGCAAATTCACTTAAAATGTTAGATCAGAAGGCTGTGAGAGATGACATTATTGAAAAGGCAGCCCAAACAATGCTAGCAGCTGCTGCTGAAGGTTTGGGATTGCCAATACCAATTGCAATAGCAAAAATCTGCTTTAGAAGCTTGGATCAAAACAGCAGCTTTACCTCTGGCCCAGCGACCTGTCTTTCACAGGGCTGAAATGTGGTTTTCTTGACCTAGACATACACAAAGTATGGAAAATGCAATTGTATTTCAAAGTAGAATACATGGTCAGATAAACCAGAATTAAATCCCAGTGTATAGACTATTAAAATTACAATACTTAAATTTAAAAAATGAAATTCCCTATGACTATATAACTAACAAACTATATAACTTCTAATAACTAATAATCCTTCTGTTTAAGAAAGCAAGTTAAGAAACTTAGAGATGTGTATTAAAATTAATTCTAATGAAAAGTCCATGCACTAATATTTATTACCTGAAGTATTGAAGTTATGATCTGAGAAATGCAATTATTCTGAAATGTCCTCAAATTACATTAATTTTTATTTAAGAAAATATAAATTATTCTTGTCCAACGTTTATATAATCAGAACAAAACTTTAGGAATCCAACTTTATAGCATTCTTTAACAACTCTACTCTAATCAGAGCCTCAGAAGCTAATCATGAAAAGGCCTTCCATAATTCAACAATTCCTACTTCTTTCAACCAAAAAATGCAATCAACTGCAAAATAAAATCAAAATCTTTTCTTGTCAATTTCTTCATTTCTATACTTTAATAATTTTGGATGTTCTTAAAGTAAGTCAACAAAACAATTTTAGATCTATAATGACTGCAAAAAATTTCACATGCTACTATAATAGCTATTTAGTTATCATGCACATTATTATTGACAGGCAGAAAGATATTATTAGATTTAGGGGATTTTTTTCACTAGCAAAACACAGCTCATCTTGAAAAACTAAATACACCAGCAAATCCCAAGATTGTCAGATATATTAGGTCTAAAAAAAATCCCCAAAATGGCAATAGTTTATGACTTTCATTTTGTTTCCAAAAGAAGTACAGCAATACCTTGGTTAACTACCACAATCCGTTCCAGAAGGTTGGTTGTTAACCGAAATGGTCGTTAACCGAAACAATTTATCCCATAGGAAATAATGGAAATGGATTTAATTGGTTCCCAGCCTTTACTTCCTATGGGGAAAATTGATCCCGTTCCAGGACCACCAGCGATATAGGATTTTTTTCATCCCCCCCCCCCACCCGTTGTCCCTCACTCCCCCCCCCCTTACCTCTTTACCTCTTGTCTCTCTGCCTTCGTCTCCTCGGCAGGCAGGCGCTGAGTTTGCTGGTCCCAGGGGGGCTTCTCTTTGAAGACTGTGGTGAGTGCGGTGGCAGCTTCTTTTCAAGAACAGTGGTGGTGGCTGAGGTGGCAGCCTGGGCATGGACGTGATGTTCCCGGCGCTGTTCCTTGAAAGGAAGCTGCCGGAGCCGCCTCCGCCGTTGCCGCCAGGACCAGCTGGTGGTGACGGCGGCAACAGCTGAGGCAGCTCCGGCAGCTTCCTTTCGAGGAACAGCAGCGCTGGGAACATCACGTCCATGCCCAGGCCCCCGCCCCCACTGTCCTTGAAAAGAAGCCACCGGAGCCGCCGCCGCCACCATCAGCTGGTCCTCAAAGAGAAGCTGCTACCGGAACCAGCAAACTCAGCAGCGCCTGCCTCGTCATAGCCAAAGCGATGCTTTGCTGCTCTCCTGGTGAGGAGACAAAGAGAAGCAAAAGGTAAAGAGATAAGAAGAGGAGGGGGGAATGAGGGACAGTGGGGGGGGATAAGGAGTTAAGAGGTAAGGAGAGGGAGGCGTGAGTGAGGGACATTTTGAATAATAACCAAAAAATTCTGTTTGGTATCCAAATTTTTGTTCAATATTCGAAGCAAATTTTTGCCAACATTTTTGGTTGTTATCCGAAATGTGCGCTAACCAAGGCGTTCGTTAACCAAGGTACCACTGGTACCTTGTGTGTATATATGATGTATTCAATATACTGCCAGTCAGAAGTTTAAAGCAATGTTATGTTCTGAATCCAGAGCATATAAATACTTTGATAAATAGTATCTGAGTATTTTAATAAATATTTAGTTCAGATTTAATCCAACATATCTACAATTACACTGCAGGGTATAATACCAAGTTCAGAAATTACTGAAAATACAAAAATATACTGTAATACTTTTAACAATGCAGAATTTACATTCCAACTTTACAGAGATGGACTAAATGCCTTTTACTGACAGTAAATGGTAAGTGAGACATAACACTACATACATAACTAGCATGTATGCAAACTGTCTTGTAAGTACCAACAATACTGTTTGTGTGTGTGTGTGAGAGAGAGAGGGGGGGGGAGGGAGGGAGGGAGAGAGGAGAGAAATATATATTGTGTTTCCCGTCTTATATTTTTTGAACCCTGAAAATAAGCGCTTGGCCTTACTGTCATGTACTCAAAAGCCCGATAGGGCTTATTATCAGGGGATGTCTTATTTTTTGGGGGGAAAGTGTGTGTGTGTGTGTATGTGATGAGGCAACAGCCATTGTGATCTCTGGAATGTTTAAAACTTATTAAAAATTACTAAAATTAACTACGCTTTCATTAGTCTTCTACTAACATCGTCAGAGTGTTAAAATCCCCATTGAAGACAATTGATTTTATATAATGCTGCTCAATTTGCTCTTTACCCACATCACAGGCCCACACCCTTCCTTCCCTCCTGTAATTAACTTTGTTGTTGGTAGCTTGGTCATGTAAACAGGCGGAATTGCTGTTCCTTCTTTATCGTTTGCATATTGCCTCTTTCTCTTCCCAGGGGGTAGAGTCTGGTTATGAGGCATTACTTTGAGTGTACTAATCATTACTTTCTCCCCCTTGTTGTTATACCTCCCTTCCCTAGGTACCCACATTGTCTCCTCTAACATCTTTTTTGCCCATGATCGTATATTGCGTCTGCATATATACACATCCTGTCTCCTGTCCAATATTATTATATATTGTACAGTGGTATCTTAGTAAATAGAAACAAAGGATTACACATTAGTCATGTGGATTAGGTGCTCATTTTTAGTACTCATTGCACCTCCCAGAACCAATTAATGAGTCCCCAGGTACCATTGTATTTTATTATTATAATATATGGGGAGGGTGTGCTCCTCTCCAGTAGCACCTGTTTCTGGGACAACATTCCCCCAAGATTTCTCACCCTGATTCTATTTAAATCCACAAGTTTTGGGCTAGTGTTAGTTGTGATTCTATGACATTTTGGATTTTTTAAAATGATTATTTTTTTCCAGGTGCTTGATTATTTTCATATTTCATAGTATTTTATTGTATGGCTGTATTTTGAAACCATCCAGAATCATAACAGATTAGGAAAGTCTAGAAATTTCATAAATAAATATCATCAGACTAAATCAAGCCCTGCAAAGATTTCTTACTGAAGGATGAAGAGCATAAACTATCATGCTAATTCAGTGTGGATTAGTACATAGATATTTTTCGACTTCCCAATCTAGAGATGAGGGAATTATTTCCCTTGTATCACCCAAACCACCCACCTGAGGTAAAGAGGTTATAACTTTTTAAAAGCCAATTTTCTGTTAGGTTACTATGGACATTGGGGTTGGAATGTCTTAGCATAAAATCTTGTAGGAGGGCTATGTATGTATGTATGTAACATGTTTTTGCTGAATTTGAAAATTAAGGGAGACTAGGATAGATCTATTTCGGCCTTGTTCTGGCCTCATCAGCTAGCCATACCCTCACTGGGATTTGAACTTGCAGCCTTAGACTTGTAAGGCAGAGAATTAAACTCTAGGCTACAGGATCTCATCCTTTCAGCTTTGTACATATATGTACATACATGTAAATATATATGTATGTATGTATGTATGTATGTATGTATGTATGTATGTCCCTCCTTCTATAATATTTTATGCTTAGGCATTCCAACTCCAATGTCCATAGTAACCTAACAGAAAATTGGCTTTTAAAGCGTTAATAGCTCATTCAATATACAAGAAATGAGTAATGAAACACTTAAGCAAACTTGCTTAACTTTTTGTTTATGTCCTTTCCCCAAAGGGAAATTCCAATTTCTGGAGAATTAAAGTAGTCTTATTTAGAAGATCAAAGCCAGATAAATCATCAGTACTTTATAAAGTACTCACTCCTTCAATTCCTGTTGGAATCTGTCCATTGATGTTAAGCGTTCTGAAAGGAGAATGAGTAGAGAGCCGTTTGTCCCATTCACTTGGCCTTGGCTCAGGAACAGATTCCATGAAGTTTTTCTTCAGTTCACTGATGTTAGCATGATGCTTCTTTATTTCTTCTTGGGTCTTATCTAGATCCTATCATTTTAGGAGGGAAAAATTCAACACAAACCACAGAAAGTTTTACTGAAGTGAATCTCTACCGCTTCCTTTGATGCTGCAGAAAATTAGTCAAGTCAATTCTTTTTTTTTCCCTCAGAGAAATAAAATGTACTAGTTAGTGCAGGATATCCCAAATAAAGTTCAACATTATTTGCAACATTATTTTTTTCAACTAGACTAAGAAAAATAAAATCCCCAATTATTATTTCATGAGTGGAAATCTTTTCAAATTTCCTAATTTTGGAAGAGTTACCTATTATACATTTCCAATGCTCAGCATATTTTATTAGAATCTAGAACTATACTTTGGAGTTGATTCCCAGAAGGTGCTTCAGAACATGCCCAAGTATATCAAGTATTGTCCAAATGCAAATGCTTAAAGGATTTGCTTCTTTTCCTGGGACAGTGTGGCTATCTTCCAGAATTGCTACACAATCATAGCAAAAGATGTAGCTTTGATAAATAGTATCTGAGTATTTTAATAAATATTAAAGGTCTTCGGAGAGGGGCGGCATATAAATTTAATAATAATAATAAATAATAATAATAATAATAATAATAATAATAATAATAATAATAATAATAATAATAATAATAATAATATTTTCAGCACTTGCAAAAGGGAGTTATATTTATGCCTCCACATTCCAAACCATTTTTTTGGGAAATCAAATCTGAAACTTGTATAACTTTATTAGCCTCTTTAAAGTTTCAATTCTATATTCACAATTGGTAAATTTTATTAAGCTTGATGATGTTTCTTTCTGAGCAGGCTGTCATACAATACGGAACTCAATTTGGATCTTGTACCTTTTTTGCCTGCTGTTACTCTTATATCAAAAAAGCTTTTACTTTTTGCTGCAGACATAACTGCTGCAGACATCACTGATTGGTGTGGTTTATATCTTTGTGATTATAGTTTTACCAAACTCCACAAAGGTTAATCACTCCTAATCCTAACTCTTGGTAAGAAAAAAAATAAGAATGAGATTGCCAAATTATTGTATTTTTCAGAGTATAAGACATACCTTTTTAACCCCCCCCAAAAGGGATAAAAACGCCCCACCCATACACCCCAACTCTTTGGTTTCTGCCTGCCAGCAATTTACTTCCTCACAGCAAAGAACCGTTGTACTCACCTGAACGGTCTTCTCCAGGTCCTGGAAGGAGAGTCCAGCATGGGATTTAGCTCAATCTTATTGGTAGGAACTGAGTTTTAAATTAATATAATTAACATATTAATTAGGTACCGCCCCCTTGCTGCCCCAGTACCTCAGTTTTAAAAAAACGAATATCATGAATAAACAGAATTTATTTAATAAGCAACAACAAACAGTAACTGAACGTAACAACTGTCCATGGTTCAATGGGAGGGTATGGACTCTCCTTCCAGGACCTGGAGAAGACCGTTCAGGTGAGTACAACGGTTCTTCTCCCATGTCTCTGGAAGGAGAGTCCAGCATGGGATATACCCAAGTTCCACTGTTCAAGGGAGGGATATCATTGAATCATGACCCTGTAGTGTCACACACTCGTTGCAACACTCTCCTCCCGAAAGCCGCCTCGGCTGAAGCAAACGTGTCCAATTTATAGTGCCGTATAAAGGTGGTAGGGGTGGCCCACGTGGCCGCCCTACAGATGTCCTCTATCGATGCATGTGTGGCCCATGCCGCTGAAGTAGCGGCACTACGAGTCGAATGAGCCGTGATTCCACTGGGTAATGGCTGGGAACATGCTTTGTACGCTTCTGCTATACAAAGCTTCAACCATTGACTAATTGTCTGGGATGACACCTTGAGACCCAGTCGATGTTGGCCGAAGGATACAAATAAGGCCTCTGACTTGCGAAAAGATGCCGTGCGCCTAATATAGAGTTTAAGAGCTCTGCGCACGTCCACCTTATGCCACTTAAGTTCCAATGGATGTGATCCATGCACGCAGAAATCCGGCAAGACAAGTTCCTGTGTCCGGTGAAAGTGGGTGTTAACTTTAGGTATGAACGTTGGGTCCAAACGTAAGGTCACCCTATTAGGTTGAAATGTACAAAGGTCAGGCCTCACAGACAAGGCCGACAGCTCTGACACCCGCCTTGCAGATGTAATGGCCACTAAGAATGCTGTTTTAAGAGATAACATCCTCAAAGACACAGTTCTCAGCGGTTCAAACGGAGGAGCTGTGAGCGCTTGCAACACCGTCGTAAGATCCCAAGTAGGAAAACGTCGTATCGGTGGGGGATGACTATTGGTAGCCCCTTTTAAAAAGTCTCTAATCAACGAATGGTGGGACAATAATCCCCCATCCTCAGATCGAATGATCGTTGCCAAAGCCGCTACCTGTCTCCTTAATGTGTTGGGGGCCAATCCCTTCTCCAGACCGGATTGTAAGAACTCCAACACCAAGACTAAATTAGCATCCTGTGGCCGTTGATGTTTGACCTCGCAAAAGGCTGTAAATGCGGCCCACGTAGCCTGGTATATCCTAGTCGTTGAAGGCCTCCTGGCCGACTGTATCGTAGCGATGACATTCTCAGGAATGTTCCAGGTTCTTAATCTGTCCCCCTCAAGCGCCAAGCGGTCAGGTGGAACCATTGCGGCTCTGGATGGACAATCGCTCCCTGAGTGAGGGTGATCAGGTTGTCTGGGATCCTCCAGGGTTGGACTATCGAGAGCCCCATCAGGTCTGCGAACCAAGCCCGGCGTGGCCAGTGCGGTGCTATCAGTATGATCTCCGCCCGTTCCACTAGGATCTTCTCGATGACCCGTGGAAGAAGTGGTATTGGTGGAAAGGCATAAAGCAATTCCTTTGGCCACGGAAGGTACAGGGCATTGGTCCCTTCGGCTCCCGGTGTGGGAAATCTGGAATAAAACCTTGGGAGCTGGGCATTGCGGGAAGTCGCGAATAAGTCTACCTGTGGGTTGCCAAACCGTTTGGTCACTTGCTGGAACAGGTGCGGGGTCAGACTCCACTCCGCGGGATCCACTGCTTGCCGACTGAGCCAATCCGCCTGAATATTGGCTTCCCCCGCAATGTGCTCCGCGTGAAGAGACGCCAGATGGATCTCCGCCCAGTCGAAAAGGAGTTGTGTTTCCTCCATCAACCTGAGGGATCTGGTCCCTCCCTGGTGGTTGAGATGCGCCCTGGTTGCAACATTGTCCGTGCGGACCAACACATGCTTCCCGTGGAGGAGCGTTGCGAAGGTCGACAAGGCAAGGCGCACCGCTTTTAGCTCCAGGAAATTGATATTCACAGGAACCAAGTCCTGAGGCAGCCACACTCCTTGGGTCACATGATGGTCCACATGGGCTCCCCAACCCAGGAGGCTGGCATCCGTAGTCACAATGATGTGTTGTAGGTGACCAAATGGAGACCCTTGATGTATCGCCCGGGACTTCCACCACCTTAGGGAGTCTCGCAGGCCTCGTTGCACCGTAATTGACCTGCGTGTGTGACTGACACGGCGTTTTTGGTAAGGAAGTAAAGTCCATTGTAGCGTGCGAAAGTGATACCGTGCCCAGGGAACGATGTCCACGCACGACACTAGAGTCCCTAGGACCTTGGAAAGGAAGGCCAGCGGCACCATCCTCTGATGTTGTAATTTGGTGACTAAGCCCTGGACGTTGCGCTTTCTCTCCGGAGACAGGTAAACTCTCATGGAGATGGTGTCGATAACCGAGCCAAGATGGGTTATAATTGTGGTGGGCGAAAAATGACTTTTTTCGTTGTTTATCGTAAAGCCATGCTCCTGCAACAGCGCTACCGTGTCCCGCAGATCCTTCTGCGCGGTCGCCCGATCCCTGGACAATACGAGGATGTCGTCCAAGTATGCTAAAAGTCTTATTGATCGGGACCGTAAGGCGGCGATTAACGAATCCAGGATCTTGGTAAAGGTGCGCGGTGCGGAAGAGAGGCCAAAGGGCATCGCCCGGTACTGATAGTGCCTCCCCTGGACATAAAATCGGAGGTATTTCCGGTGCTCTGGGTGGATGGGAATGTGTAAATACGCCTCCTTCAGGTCGATGGATGACATGAGATCTCTGGGCCGGATGGATGCCAGGATCGTGCGGAGGGAGGCCATCTTGAATCTTCGGTATAACACGTACTTGTTTAGATGTTTCAGATTCAAGATGAGCCTGCAACCTCCTGATGACTTGGGTACTATGAAGACCTTGGAGTAGTACCCCATGCCCTCCATATGGGCTGGCACCCTCTCGATGGCTTGAATCTCTAGGAGATGCGCAATCTCTTGCTCTAGTAATGTCCGATTGATAATGTCCTTGGGTACTGGACATGACACAAAATGGGTAGGCGGAATACAAAGGAACTCCAGGCGTAGGCCCCGGCTTACCGTGTCCAGGATCCAGGCGTCGGAGGATGTGGTCCTCCAGGCGGTACAAAACCTTTGGAGTTTTCCCCCCAAAGGGACCTGCCCTATGGAGTCACTTGGCTCCACGGAACCCTCGTTGATTGAAACCCCGAAAGGGGCGTCTCGCCTGCTGGTATCCCCTGCCCCGGCCTTGAAAGTAGGTCCTATCGCCCCGGTACGAGTAGGACTGCCCATATTGACCCTGTGAGTAGGGTCGGGAGGCCTGGGTGGTTCCGGAGGCTGGGTCCCATCGAAAGGGCTGCCGACGTCGATACGGGGTGTTACTGCGATCTTGCCTTCTAGAAGATCTGGGAAGGATCTTCCTCTTATCCTTGTCTTCCACAAGGACGGATTCCAACACCTCCCCAAACAGTTTCGTGCCCTGGAAAGGGGCAGACGACAGGCGCCACTTCGACTTGGCGTCCGCCTGCCAATGTCGAAGCCACAGGAGGCGCCGGGAAGATATAGTGGAAGCCATGCCCCTTGCAGAAAACTTTGCCGCATGCAAGGTAGCATCCGCGGAAAACTCGGCCGCCGCTAGCAGCTTGTTTAAGTCCTGCTTGAGGCGGGAGTCTTCAGGCCCCATCCTAGACTGCACCTCCTGAAGCCACATGATGGAGGCCCTATTGAAAATGGATGCAGTAGATGCCGCTCGTAGGGCCCATGCTGCCATTTGATGGGCCTTTTTTAGAAGTGTCTCAGCCCGTCTTTCATCCGGCTTGAGACTGTCCGCAGTCTCCGAAGGGACGACAGCATTGGATACCAGTGTGGCCACTGGCTTATCCACTGGCGGGAATTGCAGCAGGTTCTCCATCTCTTCGTCGAACGTATAGAAGCGACGCTCCATCATGGAGGGACCCTGTGCCGCTGCTGGGTGCTGCCAGGTGCGTTTGATATTTTCCAAAAATATCTCCATTGCAGGCACGTTCTCGGATTCCTTAGGTTGCTCCTTACACAGGGAAGCCGAAGTCCTAAGTCCATCCCCTGCATCTGTGGGTGCATTCGCCCCTGGCACATCCAAGGTTTGCTTCACCTTATGCAACAGCAGCCTAAATAAAGTTGGCTTAAATAGTCCTGCGGGAGCTGGCTGTTCAGGGCAGGCATAATCATCATCAGATAGTTCATTGTGCCCATGCTCGCTGTCTTCCTCCAGAAAGCCAGTGTCTCCCGCAAAAGAATCCAACCCAGGAGGGGGCGGTGGTGCTGACCAAAGATCCCTGGGCTGGTAAGCTTGTGGCAATGGAGGTGTTACTTGCTGGGCGCCGGCCACCATTCCCTGCGCATATATGTTAGCAATCATGTCCTGCAGGGATGGAGGAAAGGCTTGCCAGACATCACCTTGGGCTCTAAGCCCTGCAGCCGTAGGGGTGAAGGATGCCGAGGGAGCTGCAAGTGTTTGTGGACCAGTAGAAGGCCCATACAATGGTTGGCTGATTGAGGCAGGCCTCTCTGGCCTGACCTGAGGCGAAGGCAATGGTGTAATTGTACCAGGTAATGCCTGACGGTCGGGGGACCAATCTTTTTCTGAGGCAGAGCCTAAGGCCCCCATTGGCAGTGTCCCCCCTGGTGGAAGTGGCTGAAATGGGGGTATATGGAAGGCCCCTGCAGCTGGAGAAGCTAATGCTGCATCCAAGCGTTGCTCTAACGCTTTTATTTTCCTCTCTGCTTCTCTTAATGAGGAAGACGATTGGGAAGATTTGGCCTTGGCCTTAGAGGAAGCCTTCTCCTTGCTTTTGCTGGAACCCTGAGCAGACTGGGACTGCTCCTGCCCTTGCTGGTCAGCCATCCTGTCAGAAATTGGGGCAGCTTTACTCACAAATTTCCTTGAAAGCAGTATCCAAACACACTCTCAAACCGATTTTGCCTCCACTCGTGAGTGCCTGTAATGGCTGTCGGCAGTTGCTCACTTCACGTGAGCGACCTAGCCAATGAGCCTGTTGCTGGGTAGATCACCGGCCTGGCTCCTGGCGCGGTGCCAAAGCGCGCCAAAAATGAGGCTGTCAGGTCTGCCGCGCGCCAATTAAGCCCCAAAATGGCGGGCGCAAGCTATTGCCGCTTTGGGGTAAAGGGGGGGGGGGCGCGGCTTCCATGGCTCCGTAAACGGCCGAAACGCCGACTCTGCCCCCCCCCTTGCTCGCCGCTTGCATTTCGAGCGGCTTCTCACTCTTCCCGACTTCAGCAGCTTTTTTTTCCTTTCTGTTTTTAAACAGTTAATTAGCCGCCAGCTGTGAGGCGCTCGGGACGGCTTCCCCGGCATCAGCTGAGAAGCGCGGCTTTCCAATAAGGCAGATCGGAACTGCTTTGAAGTCCTTCCGCTGCCCCCTTAAGTGGGTAGGGGGCGGACCCCTCCCACACGGGGTGAAAGCCAGATATGACCGCGGAGGACAGGGATCTCCGGCTCAACATTCCTCTTCAGGGCAGTACTCTCGGAGAGAAGAGGCCCCATAAGGAGAACGATGGGGGCGCTGCCCGCGGAGGGCAGAAACCCCTTAATCCTGTAGAAACCTGTTAAAGACACAAGCAAAAAACATTAAAACTGTAAACATAAATTTTACAACCATACACTTTATTTTAAATTACTCCTTCAGGAGCAAACAACTCAGTATCCCTATCCTAGACTGAGTTTTTTTAAAACTGAGGTACTGGGGCAGCAAGGGGGCGGTACCTAATTAATATGTTAATTATATTAATTTAAAACTCAGTTCCTACCAATAAGATTGAGCTAAATCCCATGCTGGACTCTCCTTCCAGAGACATGGGAGAATAGCAGCAGAGCCTGCTTAGCACAAGCCACTGATTATCTGCCTCCTGACATTCAGCTGATTGATTCAAGTTGTGCCCAGTATTAAAATAAAAGTGAAACTAAAGCTGCACAGAGGAAAATAGCTGGAGAGATCAGATTACAGTGATCCCTCGATTTTCGCGGGTTCAAACTTCGCGAAACGGTTATACCACAGTTTTTCAAAAAATATTAATTAAAAAATACTCCACGGTTTTTTTTCTATACCATGTTTTTCCCCACCCGATGACGTCATACGTCATCACCAAGAGTCACTTTTCTCTCTCTTTCTCTCTCTTTCCTGTCATTCTCTGCTTCAATCATTTTCTCATTTCTCTTTTTTCTCCCATTTTTCTATCATTTCTCTCTCTCTCTCTCTACTTTCCACTCTCCCCCCCTCTTGCTCTCTCTCTCTCTTTCTCCCTCTCTCTCCCTCTCTACTTTCTATTTCGCTTTGTCTGTTGCTCTCTCTCTGTGAGAACGCCTGCCCCGCCTATCCTGCAGCCCCCTCGCTGACAGCTGGGATGAAAGCGCTCTCAGCTAAGGGACTGCGAGAGGGGCGGGGCGGGCATTCTCAAAGCGCTCAGAGTGGCTAGTGGCCGAATGAGGAGGACGAGAAGCCGTAGCCGCCAGCGCTGCTGCAGGAGGACCCGTGCCCCAAGAAAGCCAGTGACAGGGGCGGATCGGGCGGTCGGGGGGTAGCAGTGAGGGGGCTGGAGGCATTGGGGGCGGCCGACATTCAAAACAATCTTTGCCGCCCTCCGCACTTTCGTCGCTCCCCGCCCCCAACTTCAAGCCCGGCTCCTTGCGTGGCCTTGGAAAAGGGTGCGCGGGGGTAGTTTTTGGCTGTCCATAGCCAAAAATGGTGTTTTTACTTCCACATCTCTACTTCGCAGAAATTCGACTTTCGTGGGCAGTCTGGGAACGCAACCCCCGCGAAAATCGAGGGATCACTGTATGCTGAAACTGGCTGTTTGTTTTTTGCTGCAAGGAGGTAAATCAATAACTATAAATGCCATAGAATGTTCAAATTATTACTTATTTTTTAAATATTGCTTTATTATTAACTTAACAAAATGAAGCACTTTTTAAAAATAAATGCTTGATCTGAAGAGGCCCAATGCTATTGTATCTTCTTTAAAATAGAACAGAATACCGGTACTTCCAGGAAGCCACATCAATTTTAAAGATCTGTAAAAGTATAATCTGAAATGTAACAGTGTCCTGTTTTAGTATTAAAATAAGGCAGCTGAGTTAAACCCTCATTTAGTCATGTTTGGAGTAGATCTATTTAAATAATTGGGAGGAGTTAGTGTGATTACATTTAAGAAAACTTTCTGGCATTAATATACTGCCATAATGTACATTTCTCCAGTTCTTTGCTATTTCTATGGGTCAGGCACACATGTACAGAAATACACCGCAAACAGTGTATATCATTTGTGCTGTTTGTTTGGCCTTTTTTCCTCGTTTTTCTCCCCCAAAAATTAAGTTGTGTCTTATACCCTGTGCGTCTTATACTCCGAAAAATACAATAAGTGGACATAGTTGACTAGTGAAAAAAAATTCACCAGTGGGAAAAAACATTTTAGTGAGTAAAAAAGGAACAAAAACCAACCAATTATTTTGGTCATCATTATTCAGGATAATATGACTTCATTAGTTACTTGATTTATCTTTAATAAAATACACGAAAAAATCCTATTTGGACAATACCATTTCAGAACTCAGATTAGAAGGTTAATATTTTTTCTTAGTATGCATATCTCAGAAGCTTATCACTCATATGCTCATCGATCTGCGGGAAAGGTTTGTCTATGGATACATGTATGCATGTTTGGAAAAATATATTTAAACACAAATTATTCGGCCAGTGACCTTATTATGATTGGACACAGCCTACACTGCTCAAGGAAGCACATATTGAATCTACATGTATCTGCACTATAATAGTCTTTTTTAATTGACCTTTATTTTCCCAAAAAAGGAAACCTGTAGGTTACTATCAATTATACTATAGTTTGCAGGATTGTGTGGCAATTTAAATACTAGATGAATATTGCAATATTAAAATGATTGAAAGTTATACCAACATTTAATTGTATCTAATACACTTTTAATTTCTTTTCTGATCATCTTATTGTTTGAAACTTGTTGGACTTTATGATAGGCCTCTCTGGACCAAAATTTTTCTGCTTATTAGAATTAGATGGGAATAACTCTAATGCTTCACAAACAGAATAAAAAAAACTAAAGAAAAAGAGTAGCAGGCAATTATTGCAATCTATCTGATTGATCTGCTGTTATTGCTGACGTTCTGTGAATACCTGCAACAACACAGTTAGGGGTCAAACTAAATATGTGAAACAAATTAGAAAGTGGCATTGGGCTACATATTTATTCTAGAACCTGATATGGTAACTGGAGATAAAATTACTACAAAAAAGAGGTAAGTGCATTGGATTTTTTAAAAACTACCAAGAGTAGCTAAGAAATTAAAAAGCTGATATAGAGGAATTAAAATTATATAGATGAAAGATTCACTGTCTCTTGCCAGATCACCTTATGTTGACTGGATTACACCATTTTAATTTTGCCCCAAGCTCTGCATTATAGCAAACTCAAAGCTGTATAGCAGGAAATTAAAAATTCAAAAAGTAATTAGTACATTTAAAAAAAAATTGACACTGCACAAGAATCTCCTATGCTATTTCTGAAATTGTGATTAAAAGATAGTATCACACAAAACCAGAATCAGTATAAGAAGTACACATTCTCCTGTATCAGTAATATATGATTGGAATGTTCAATATATTCAAACTCGTGTTCAAGTGAGGGGAAAATGCAGTCCAGGCTGCCAATCTCATATATATAACCAAAGGAATGGAAAACTATCACTTAGAATGACAAGAAATATCAAGTCTATTCAGCTTGAATAAAATAAATGATCTTGCATATTTATTGGAAAGTTTAAGGGTGGGGGGATTCATCTGTTTGAATGCTGTTGAGAAACTGGCCACATTTGAGATGGAAGAAAAAACTACATGAAATTTTTAACTATGGACAAGCTTAGTTTTCCCCATTCTCCTTCTATAAAGATATATAACCATTTTAGTTCTGATACAGCACTGAGGGACATGCTACTCATATGTAGGCTATGGCATGCTACCAATGGTGGGCTACTAGCCAGAACGTCTAATCGGGTTCGTCTCCCGTGCAGATAGCGAAATCATGTAGTGAACGCAGTTGTGCCTGCATTCTGGCAAAGTTTCTTGCTTCCGTGAATATGCGGAAGTAAAAAACTTCACCGGAACAAGGGCGGACCTGCGTCTTCAGGCGCAGCAGCATAACTCTGCTGAAACTCACGAGACCTCCAGAGCCGCAGAGGCGAGCCCGATTAGGCTTTCTGGCTAGCAGCCCACCACTGCATGCTATCCATATGTAGGATATGGCAAGAAATACTCAGTGAATATTGTAGTATGAGGACCAGTCGTAAATATCACTCATTCAGACTCCAGCATAAGTTGGAATATTTGCTGAATGAGTGGTCATTAAGTGAAGATAACCTGAGAAGCTTAAAACAAAAGGCTTAAAAATTAAAATTGAAGATCAGGGCAAAAACCTGCTACTCTGATTGAACTCAATTTTATATAATTCTTCTGGGTTTCTGGCCTACAAAATGGCATCACAAAAAACAACTCTGACAATCTCGCTTATTTGTGTCAGTTACATAATTGCATGCTAGGAGACTGTTATGTACAGATAATCGTGTAAATATATTTAGAAATATATTTAGATGAAGAATGATCCCAATCACATATTTTCAGATAACAAGAAAACAATGTAAACAGATAAGAAAAATGGTTGCATAATGTCATGTTTATTGTGACATGCAAAAGCCTATTTCTAACAAAGTCATGCAAACAGCATGCGCACACACCTCACCCCAAAAACACAAATGCTACAGCAGAGGCGAAAAGAGTTTAGCAAAGAATGTAGAGGTTCAGGCAAATGCAACTGAAAGAAGCTTCAAAGTCATACAAACCTCCAACATTAAATTGCTATGTCTTATATAAATGTTTTCACCATCTAGTCTCTTTGATCTTTTCTGTGAAAGAAAGGGGGGGAAAAACAAAACAAAAAACACACACAAAAAAAATTAAAAAGGTTGTTCTTGCAGGTATTTGCAGATTGGAAAACGAAAAAGGTTAAAATAACATTCATAGAGCAATGATTTGTGAATGGGGTATAGTGTACAAAATCATATGACCATGTGGAGAATATGAGGAATGTGTGTGGTCCTGCTCATGAATGATGAAAAAAATGTAATGGGTTCTTTTTAAAAAGACAGTTATCATGGCTCCATCATTCTGCAAGCTGTTCTTCCACAGACACACTATTTCCCAAAATGAATAAGAAATTAGAATATAGCTATGCAGAATACTGGAAATGTCTTCCTGGCACTCTAGTGTGCATAAAAACATTTTTGAAACTAGTATTTATTAATACATATTTCAAAATTTAAATATATCTATTTGCCTTTTCTATTACAGTAATACTTGTTTTTTTTACTTCCTGAATCGTTGACTCCACATAGAATTTTTTGCAAAAGAATTAGGAAATTAGAAGTATAAAGAAGGTAACTTTTACTAATTCTTTGACTAATTCTGATTAATTTTGTTTATTTACAAACAAGTATCAACAAATAAAAGAACAGGAAGAAACCAAAATATTGTCTTTTTAAATATGTTGCATATGCATGAGTGATAATTTTGATTTGATGGAAGTGAAAAAACAGCTAACCTTCCTCATTCTTATCGGGTCTTCCTCTTTTTCTGCACGCTGCTGTTTTATGATAGTTTTTTTTAAAAAGACAAAAAAAATGGGTTCATTTATTGATTTGATTTAGCCTTTTCCCCCTTTTTCTTTTTAAAGAAAGCAAAGCAACCTAACCAGACAAACCTGATTTTGGTCACCATTTGTGCTGGGTATTGACATTTTGATATGCATTTTCCCCACCTATGTTAAAAAATAAAATGGCAAAAACATTTTTTGTTAGTAGAGTTTTGGAGATAGCATTGCTTCAAAAACTACCATTTGTTTTTGAAGCATTGTGTAAACATGCATTAATTAACATGCATTCTTATGAAGACATAAATAAACACCATACAGTGTGTTAGTCCCATATAGTTGATGTTATTTTATTCAACATTTTGAGTTCTTCAAAACAATTTTATTCTCAGTACAAATATGTAAAGAGGCTTAACACATGTTATATAGCTGTACTCTTCAAAAGGTCTCTTCCAACTTTTTCCTGTTATTTCTGGCTGTGATGAGCTTCTAAAAATTGCAAGAAGTATGAGAAAATGTCTATATTGTATTTAACATTATTCTTGTTGCAATGAATGTTTTAAATGAATTGGGGTGATACTTTGGAACAGTAATTCAGGATTAGATTGTAATCTATTCCTTACAGAAAAATTTGCTTGAGAGGGAATTGTGCTGGTTTGGTCAATGTGAAAGTGACAGGGAGCAAGCATAAGGCAGGGTAGCAAGTATGGAACAAGGAATCAAAAAGCAGTAGAACATCAACTGAATGAGAAAGTAGGTATCAGAGCAGAAGCAGTCAAGGCACTAGTCAGAAAAAGAAATCCAAAAACATTTGAAAACAAAAGGAAGTTATAAACCAAACTGTTTATACAAAGTGTCTAATAATAGAAGTAAGGAAAGGATGAAGGAAAAAGATCCTAGCAGGGGAATTCTATTAATTCTGGATTTCTTTGTTCTTACATATATGGCCTTGGCAATCCTCATAGAGTAAGGACTGAGTATATCAAGAGTTATCAATATGCAGAAAAAGGACGTAGCCAGACATTTTTGTTACAAGTTTCTTAAAGATGCTTGCAAGTTCAATGTTTCAATTACCGTATATACTCGAGTATAAGCCGAGTTTTTTAGCCCCAAAAATGGGCTGAAAAACACAGCCTCGGCTTATACTCGGGTCATTGACAAAGTCACCACACGAGGGCGCCATTGCTTGAGCCAGAGCGAGGAGGCACCAGCTTTTGTCCCCTCTCGCACGCCGTAGTTCCTCTCCCTAGCTCAAGCAAAGAAGGCAGCCATTTGCTCCAACCGAGAGGGGAAAAAAGCAATGGTGAGTAACTATTCCATGCTCTCTCTGCATTGCCCTTAGTCGGATTAAAAAGGCCCCCTGCTGTCAGATTCTCCTCCCCCTCCTTTGAAAGGATTTAAACTGTTTAAAAAATGGTATTTTGTGGTAGTTGCTGTCCTTGCTTGGATAGGATCTAATAATGTGTTATGAGGCAGAGCTAGACAGGAATTCTTTTTCTATCTGTCTATCTTTCTATCTATCTATTTTTCTATCTATCTATCTATCTGTCTGTATCTATTTCTTTCTATCTATCTATCTATCTATCTATTTTTCTATCTGTCTGTCTGTCTATCTATCTTTCTATCTATATCTATCTGTCTATCTATCTATCTATCTATCTGTATCTATTTCTATCTATCTATTTTTCTATCTAACTATTTTTCTTTCTATCTATCTATCTATCTATCTATCTGTATCTATTTCTATCTATCTATCTATCTATTTTTCTATCTGTCTGTCTATCTATCTTTCTATCTATATCTATCTATCTATCTATCTATCTGTATCTATTTCTATCTATCTATTTTTCTATCTAACTATTTTTCTTTCTATCTATCTATCTATCTATCTATATCTATCTATCTATATCTATTTCTATCTATCTATCTATCTATCTATCTGTTTTTCTATCTGTCTGTCTGTCTGTCTATCTATCTTTCTATCTATCTATATCTATCTATCTATCTATCTGTATCTATTTCTATCTATCTATCTATCTATCTATCTATTTTTCTGTCTGTCTATCTATCTTTCTATCTATATCTATCTATCTATCTATCTATCTATCTATCTATCTATCTATCTATCTATCTATCTATCTATCTATTTGGTTTTCTATGCTGATAACCTCACAGCAGCTAATGCTGAAGCTCTTCTTTGGATACACTTATTTATTTGTTTGTTTGTTTGTTTATTTATTTAATTGGATTTGTATGCAATCCCTCTCCAAGGACTCAGGGTGGCTCACAGCATATATAAAAACAGAGCAATAATGTAAATCCAATTAATGATGAGAAGGAATCCAGTTTTGAAGGATTTTAACTCTTAGGTTTTAGCTTTGTTCCTGATCGAGCTACTTTTTTTACTTTTTAATTTATTGTTAATATTGTTAATTTGTTTACCCTCTTTTAAATTTACAGAGCTAGTTTACTGGTTTTCTTTAAAATAAATATTCTAAAACATGTCTCAATTAATGTAATTTTATTGTTTTCCATTTTTATAAGTTACCAGTAGCCACTGCATTTTCTAACCTCGGCTTATACTCGGGTCAATACGTTTTCCCAGTTTTTGTGGCAAAAATTGGTGCCTCGGCTTATACTCGGGTCGGCTTATACTCGAGTATATACGGTAGGTGAAATATCAATTTTGCAGCTATTAAATATAGGAGACAGGGTACATTTTTTCTTTCATTTTTAAACAGTCCAAGGTTTTAAACCAACATTAAAACGTTAACATAACGCTCAATACTGATAATAAGCAATTGCAGACTATATTTCAACCGTCAACTTTAATACAATATTATAATGCGATATTAGCTGAACTGAACTATACCCATTCATTGTCAGTAAATCCTGCTGAAACCAATCAGGTGCATTTTTAAATATAATAATATGGGATTTAACTGCAGTAAAACCAAGAATAAGTTTATTTAACCAAAATTAAATTTTAAAATATTGTTTTAGACATTTTCATGCTGATGTCTGGATTATAAATAGTTTTTTATATATTTTTTTCTCTATTAAATCTGAGGAATGGAATTTGAACAAAGAGAAAACCACAGGTATCCATACCAATTACTGTAATTTATAAGTAAGGAATTTCAGGGCATAATGAAAAAGCCATGAAAAGTAAGAGTTAAGATAGAGAGCAAGATAATAAAACATTACTAGCACAATAACAATGTATATAATGAATTATTTCGATCCCAGTTAAAGATTATACTGTAGTCTCATTTCATATATTTAGGCATATCACAATGCATGATGTTACATAACTTTTAGATTTTTTTCTTGAAGCAAGCAAGTCCTTTATAGTGTTACAGTAGTCCCTCGCTATACCGCGCTTCACCTACTGCGGCTTCACTTCAACGCGGGTTTCTGAGGAAGTCGATCGGCATATTTAAACAGCCCGCCGAACTCGATCGGCAGGTTTTTCAAAAAAAATATTTATCTAAAATTGTAAATACTGTATTTAAATACTGTATCTAAAATAAATACTGTGTGGGAAGGGTTTATAAACACTTAAAACAATGAAAACTTACCAAACAATTACAATATAAATACTTAAATAAGTACTATCAGTCGATAAATTCCCCATTGCGGATTTCACCTATCGCGGCCAGGTCTGGAACGTAACACCAGCGATAGGTGAAGGACTACTGTATTGAAAGTTAAATGCATATGGCTTGAAAATGTCTTCTAGCACAGCATTAGAACTTAAATATTTATCCCCTCCTATTGATTCCTATTACCAACACACTGCATGAGGAAGAAATCTATCTTAATAATCATTATCAGTAGCTCCATTCCAAACTCTGAATCACTTGCATTGATGACAAGAATTAACTAACTGCAGCTATGCCATACCTTTGAAGGAATATGTTTAAGCCCTGTATTGACTTTTTAAACATTTGGATTCTTTTGTAGTTAGCAATCAATCAATCAATCAATCAATGACTCAATCAATCAATCAATCAATCAATAAATAAATAAATATTATTAGGACAAAGTCTCTCTCTCTCTCTGTGTATAATGAAATATAGACAATATTTAATCCACTGAATAAGTAAAAGCAACTGTGAGAATACAGAAAGAAGGAATCTATAAGCACCTATTTTTGAGTAATATATTTCAATCACCATTGATTATTAAAATACAAATGAATGTTTAAGCAATCCAATTTGCTACTTATAGTTTCAATCTGATAGACTTCCTCAAATTCCTTTGATTTCCAAGAAGTGCAGAGAATGAGTATAGAAGCTTTGTAAGAAAGTTAAAATGTAAGTTGACAATAGTTTCAAAGAAGAGCCAAAAAGTAGGTGAAACTATCTCTAATTGCAGCTAGAGATGATGGGTAACTATGTGCGAAAAAAAGAAATTACTACAAGTTAGTACGGATTTAAGATCTCAAAATGGAAAAAAAACTATTGGAAAGTAAAGTTTACTGATCAACACAATCAGCATTATTTAGTTAGAAGGAACCCTGAAGAATGTTTGGCTTGAAACTTTCTTAGATTGTGAAAGCAGTGCTTGGAAATCAATGTAATTTGTCCTCTCACCTTTAGTCTGAGGACAAAACCAGAATAAGCAGTAAATACTTTTCCAGGCTGCCTATGCAGGTGGTTTAACTGTGAGTGGGATCGATCTCTCACCTTACTCTAAAACAAACAAAACTAACTTACCAATAATGATAAAAATGGCAGACCATCATACCTGAAATCCTTCAGTTGGTTCTGCTTTGGCTTTATCTTGCAAAGTTCCTTCAAGTTTTACTTCTTTTTTTACTGTTTCCTTTTCAATTTTAAAAACTGCTGGTTCTTTATTGACAGATGTAGCTTGTACAGTTGGCTCAGTAACATGGCTCTGAGCAATAGCTGGTGCAGAGGTAGGCCGTGGGCTTCTATCAGGTGTAACCACTGCTACTGCTAAGCAGAAATAGATATATCTTCAGTTATTAGTACAGAACAGAATCAAGAAGAAAGCTACAACACTGCAAAATAAAGATATGCAAAGCGATTGGTGTGTCTAAAGCAGACTTTATTTTAAATAATGCATGAAGAAAAATGTGAAAAAAAACATTTAATACCACCAAGAGCCACGTTAGTGAACAATACACTACATAAAAAGCTACTTATTTCAAGACTGTACAAAGTAGGTAACTGGTGCAAATAATTATCACAGGCAATATATCATCACCTTATTACTGCTGTTATTCATAGCAATAAATGCAAAACAAAACCACTTGAGTTACTGACAGACAGAATCCTTACTATAAAGATTAAACTATATAGTATTTTTGCCATACACACACACACACACACACACACACTGATCGTAATACTGGCTTTTTAAAAGCAATTTTCACAATTACATCCTGTGTTGTAAGAATAGTATGAAAAAATCCAGATTACATGACAAGAGCTTTCCCTCTCTTAAGTGGGACAGTGAAATACACTGTGAATTGGATCACCTCTAAGATGCAACAATACATTCAGACCGAGTCCTAAGAAAACTAAGCAAAAGAATGAGCAGCAATACTACTTCATGTTACATCTGTTTCACATCCTCATTACTATTGAAAATGTTATCCCAAAAATTATATTGCCTGAAGTTTGACATTTTCAAAATCTAATTTAAAATTACACATTTCATCCACCAAAAATACTGTACATGATTGACGTCAAATTATATTACTCAAGCTAAAAAAACCTATCTTTGATACTATCTCTTTCATATCTTGTTTTGCTTCTTTAATGTTGAACTGGCACTACTAAAGTCTCCCTGACTGCCAGACTTATATATAGGTACTTGTCAACTTAGGACCATAATTGAATCCAAAGTTTGTTAAGCAATAACTGAGTTTTGTCCCTTTTTACGACCTTTCTTGTCACAGGTGTTAATGAATCACTGTTAAGTTAGTAACATGGTTGTTAAGTGAAGCTGGCTTCCCCATTGATTTTGCTTGCTAGGTCACAAAAGGTGATCCCATGAGCCCAGAACACTACAACAGTCATAAGTAGATGCCAGTTACCAAACGTTCAAATTTTGATCTTGAGACCACAGTGTTGCTACAAAGATTATGTGTGAAAACAGTCATAAATCACTTTTTTCTGTGCCATTGTAACTTTGAACAATAAAGGAGAATATTTGTAGCTCAGGGTTGATATGAGGGGTCCTCAGTGCTCTCTGAGTTTGCTTATTTCCTTGCAGATGTTTCATTACCCAAACTAGATAACATCATCTGCAAGAAATCAATCAAGCTTAGAAAGCACAAGGAACGTTTCACTAAACAAATAGTGTAAAGTGAAAGACTATCTGTACTGTATCTATTCCATGCTTCCACTCCTAGTTCATGCTCATTCACACTGGCAATGTTCCAGAGAGGAGGAAAACAATGGAAAACATGCATACTATCAAAATTAGATTAAATCATATATAAACTCTTTTAAAGAAGCTTTAATTGTGAAAGCCCCCATTCACAATTTCAAGCCTATCATAAATATATTAACCTTCCTGGTAATTCTCTATCCATTCCCATACTATTTTGTGCTATACTACTGGTAAGTATTGTTATAATAAGTCTGGTGAATTATTAGATAAACCAGAAAGAATGAATATTAGTCACTAAGGAAAATATATTAGTCATAAAATACAAGAAGTTGTTTCTGCGATACCTGACTCTTCCTGAATTGTTTCAAGTAATAGCGATTTTGGCTCTAGTTCCTGTACAACTGATTTTTCTTCTCTCTCCTCTTCTTTTATTGTACTTATGTCAAGAACATGCACAGCTATAAAAGTTATGAATGCATTTTAAAACTTCAAAGAATTAAAAAGAGAATTACTAGGAGCAAACATGTAATAGAATTTTGTCTCTTCTTCCAGGCTCACTCAGCTGTACCCAGCTATTTTTGCATTCAAATACATGCACAGCCATATTGCTCCACATTTTTTTCTACTAAAACAGTCATTCAGCTCTAGCAAAAATGTGACTGCTTCAAAAGATATGAAATGAGCTTGCAATCTGTCTAAATATAAAAAACCTAATTATTCTACTTGTTTTCTGTATCCAATTTGATAAATGATTTACTAGTACTACTGTGTACAAATGATAGAATGCAAACTTAATATCACTGTTCTAACAACATATTACAATTCTGAAGGTTGCTACTTGTCACCATTCTGTTACCTGAACACACAAGAAGAACAAGGGGGATGTGTTTATATATGTAGTATCATGCTTTGTTTATAAAAGAATATTGTTCTCCCATTAAAATTTCTTCGGTCTTATAATATGAAATGTTAATAATATATGCAAAAACTGATACTTCCATTCTCAAAAATCCAATTAGAAGCTGAATTATACAACAGGAAATATCTAAGAATAATCCTACTTCATCTGAACAATATTAAAATAAACTATTTAGCATAAACTAATTGCTCTAAATATGTCTTAACACTAAGAAGAAATGACAAAATAAAACAGCATTGGGAAAGCAGGAGAACCGAGACTGAATTCAATGCCTTAAATGTGCTCTGAAATGTGTGTCAGAAGTCATCTAACCTACTTTGTACAGGCTTTCCAAGCCAGATTATACTATTATAGACAAAAATATTATAGACATAAATAATGTTTTTAAAAATATGGTAAAATCTTCATGGAAAATGCTTAAATTACAGGGGGAGGGGAAGCAAAAAACCCAAAGATACCCTAAGTTTTGAGTATAACTTTAAGACTGCATAAATGACATTTTCAGCATAGCAATTACACGCTAGCCATACCGAATAATACAGCTGGCCAGAAATAATGAGGAACTCTCTTGCAAAGTATCTTTTTATTTTACCAAAGCGAATATGGAAAGTGGTCCCCCTTCGGTCATCTGACACCTTAGAACCAAACTATCTTCCCAAGTAACTGAGATTTGTGGATTTATTGCTAATGCAAGAATCCAAGCATTAATATAGAGGAGGGGCTTTGTATTCTAATCATTGAGGAACTAATTTTATTCCTTTATGAGATTGTGGGGAGGGAATTTTCTGGGAATTTTCAGAATCAGGTAAGTTGTCTCAGCTCACAAAAGGATAGGAAAAGCACTGCAGAGATAGCGACAGAGAGAGAATCAGTGCTAACCACAGCGATACCTGGCTTCTCCTGAAATTGTTCCACGGGTTCTGATTCTGGAACCCCAACCTCCTGCTTCTCCTCCTCTACGAGTTTGAACTGAATTTTTTGAGAGCCACGTTTAGCTGAAGAAATTTTGCACATGTTAAGAATATACAAAACATTGTATATAGAAAAGAAGTTGCTAAATTTCAGTATGGATACAACTGCTTTGTTGATTTCTTCAATTTTATATTCAGCTGCCTTCAGTTAAAATTATCACTACATTTGAAATGGTTCTTAAAATTCTTAATTATTAGCTATATTAGAAGAAGCATTGTTAAGTGTTTAGGGAAGATTTAAAAGCTACTTTTATGAACATTTTAAAATTGTTTGTCTTCATGTTATGTCAGCAACATGGAAGTCTTTTCCTGAGGCATTGTTATATAACAGAAGAAACAATGAGTCACGCAGGAGATCATAGATATTTCCTCATGATCCCCAGAATGTGGCAAAATAACAGAGTTGCTGAAACCAGGGTATGGTAAGAATCAGATGCCAGTTTTTAGTTCCACTTCCCCCCCCCAAAAAAATTTTTCCAGGTGAATCCAATACCATTTTAAAAATAAATCAGTTACTACACAGGTAGGGCAAATATTACTGAAAGCCAATTCAGTAAAATCTGTAAAGAACCAACTTAAAGTGGAACGTATAGTAAAGAGGAGAAGAGGCTACTCACCACCATCAAGGCTTCTAGAAGCACGTTTACTTGCTGTTCGTTCAAACTGTGGTGCAGGCCTATCTATCAGGGCACTAGCTTGCCTGGTCTGAGCTTGTGTCCGGCCACTGTAGCGAAATTTAGAACCCAGCACCAAGAATCTGCTTTTGGGGAGCGCTTCAGTTGATGTTAATCTAAAAGATACATGCATGTTCTAATGTTTTTAATTTAAAACCCAGAGATATTTTCCAACTCAGATAAAATGACTGCCATTCAATAGTGAGCACTATATTAATTGTATCTTTATTTTATTGATTTTTAAGTGCCATTCACATCCATCAGCAGGAATCCCCAGGCCCTGAAGCTGTGAGATAACAAATGATCAGAATTCATTCTGCTTTTTAAAGGTATAGACCTGAATGAGATTTTCTTCATTTGAGCAGCATGTGTGATTATTGCTCCCCCACCCAATTTTCTGTTTTCCAATTTGTAAACAGTATTTATAGATTTGGCTTCACTGATTTAGTAAGAGAATTTCTCATTAAATTCCTATAACCTTATCTTTTAAAAGAACCGTTGTACATACCTGAACGGTCTTCTCAGTGCTCTGGAAGGAGAGTCCATCATGGGTTGTTAACCAATCCTATTGGTAGAGACTGAGTTAATTTAAATAATTAATTAACTGGCACCGCCCCCTTAGCAGCCCCCATGAGCCAGTTTTAAAAACGAAGACAATGCAAAAATCAGAAAGTTTTATTAACTGCATAACAATGTATAAACTTTAACAGTCCCAACACTCCGGCGACCTGGCCAAACACCATGCCGGGTGGGTATGGACTCTCCTTCCAGAGCACTGAGAAGACCGTTCAGGTATGTACAACGGTTCTTCTCCATTGACTCTGGAAGGAGAGTCCATCATGGGATATACCAAAGATCAAATCCCCTGGGAGGGAAAAGGCTGGGCCGAGGTCGTTGGAGTGACACACACTCGCTGCAAGACACGCCTGCCAAATGAAGCCTCTGCTGAAGCCAATGAGTCCAGTTTATAGTGGCGTATAAAAGTAGAAGATGATGCCCAAGTGGCGGCACGACAAATATCTTCTAAAGAAGCTTGCGTTGACCAAGCCGCCGAAGCAGCCGCACTTCTAGTGGAATGTGCCATAACCCCGGCGGGAGAAGATTGAGATCTCGATGTATAAGCCTCCGCAATGCAATCCCTAATCCAGCGACTAAGGGATTGCGAAGAAACTCCAAGACCCATCGTGGCCTGAGCAAAGGAAACAAAGAGTCTCTCAGTCTTTCGAAATGGTGCTGTCCTCCTGATATAGAGCTTCAAAGCCCTTCGGACATCAATCTTGTGCCAACGAAGCTCAGAAGGATGTTGACCATGTGTGCAGAAGTCCGGCAGAACCAGTTCTTGCCTTCTGTGGAAATCTGAATTTACCTTCAGGATGAACGAAGGGTCCAACCGCAGCACCACTCTGTCCGGATGGAACACACACAAGTCTGGTCTGACGGACAGCGCTGACAACTCAGAGACCCTTCGGGCAGAAGTAATCGCCACCAGAAACAATGTCTTAATTGATAAGAGTCTATATGAAATTGACCTCATGGGCTCAAATGGAGGTCCCGTGAGTGCACGTAGCACTAGGGTGAGATCCCATGTCGGGAATCTCCGTACCGGAGGAGCGTGCTTGTTAATAGCTCCCTTGATGAAATCCCTCACCCATGGATGGTGAGCCAAAGATCGAAAGTCTGACACACGGATTATAGTTGAAAGGGCAGCCACTTGCCTTTTTAGGGTGTTAGGGGCTAAGCCCCGCTCAATTCCCGATTGGAGAAACTCCAGGATTGCAATCAACGAGGCTTGTTTCGGATCACAGTGGCGGGCAGAACAAAACCTGCAGAAGGCTGCCCATGTTGCCTGGTATATCCGCACTGTCGATGGCCGACGAGCCGCCTGCATAGTAGCAATGACCGTGTCTGGAAGATGTTGCTGCGTTAGTCTTTCCCGCTCACACGCCAGGCGGCTAATTGGAACCATTGGGGATCCGGGTGACAAATGGACCCGAGTGAGGGAGACGAGCCGATCCGGGATCCTCCAAGGAGGGGACACTGAGAGGGCTACCAGGTCTGCGAACCACGGCCGGCGTGGCCAGTATGGAGCCACTATGATGACCTCGGCTTTCTCCCGAATTACTATGTCCAGTACCCGTTGTAGAAGACACGTCGGGGGAAATGCATACAGCTGTTGGCTTGTGACGCAAAAAGGTCCACCAGAGGAGTCCCGAAGCGTTGAATTATCTGATGAAATACTCCGGGATCTAGTCTCCACTCTCCGGGGTCCAGGGTAGACCTGCTCAGCCAGTCTGCCTGAACGTTGCTGGTCCCGGCAATATGTTCCGCCGACAGTGAGGCTAAGCGGGTCTCTGCCCAGTTGAAAAGGGCCGCTGACTCGACCATCAGGCGGAGAGACTTCGTTCCCCCTTGATGATTCAAGTGGGCCCTGGTAGCCACATTGTCGGTTAAGACCAACACATGCTTGCCCCGAATCCAAGGAAGGAAAGCTTGAAGAGCAAGAAAGACTGCCCTGAGCTCCAAATAGTTGATGTTGATTGGGGTCAGATCTTCCGGAGACCAAAGTCCCTAGGCCATATGTAGTCCCATGTGGGCCCCCCAGCCGGACAGACTGGCATCCGTTGTGAGGATTAGGCGGTCCCGGTTGCAGAAGAGGGACCCGTTGCCCAAGGCAGGGGAAATCCACCATCTCAACGATACCTTGACTGCTGAAGGAAGCCGCACTGACCTTTGTGAGTGACTCATTTTGGCCTTCTGCCATGGAAGAAGGAACCATTGAAGGACCCTGAGATGATGACGGGCCCAAGGCACAATGCCGATAGTTGAAACAAGGGTCCCCAGAACCTTTGAAAGGAATGCGAGAGACACCCGTTGCTGGAGTCGAAGATGTAAGAGTAATTGTCGAATGTTTGACATTCTTTCTGGAGATAATGTCACAGTCCCTGTGGAAGTATCTATCATGGACCCCAGGTGTAACAATTTGACTGTTGGAAGAAGATGACTCTTTTCTTCGTTGATCGTGAACCCATGGGATTCCAGTGTCTGTCTCGTGACTGCCAGATCTTCCAGCGCCCTCTGAGGGGACTTGGACAGGATAATAAGGTCGTCTAGATACGCTAGGATTCGAATCCCATGAGACCTGATCTGGGCAGTCAGGACGTCGAGTAATTTCATAAATGTGCGAGGGGCCGAAGAAAGGCCGAACGGCATTGCCCGGTATTGGTAGTGGGAGCCGTCCAGGTAGAACCAGAGAAATCTCCGATGAGCCGGCAGGATTGGCACATGCAAGTAGGCCTCTTTTAAATCTATGGATGTTAATAGGTCGTGCCTCCGGATTGCAGCCAAGATGGTTTGAAGAGAATGCATCCAGAATCGCCGATACCTGATGTAGGTATTGAGGTGTTTTAAATTGAGGATCATTCGGACCCCTCCCGATGTCTTTGGTACAAGGAAGACCCTTGAATAAAACCCGGTACCTATGTCGTGTCTGGGCACTCCCTCTATTGCCCGTATCTCCAAGAGATGGGCTATCTCCTTTTGAAGCTCTGACCTCTTCTGGGGGTCCCTCTGAACTGGGCACTGAACATAACGGTTTGGTGGGGGCTGGAGGAACTCCAAACGCAAGCCCTGGGAGACAGTTGCTAACGCCCACCTGTCGGAAGATGTAGTCCGCCAGGAGGCCTCGAAAAACTGAAGTTTGCCTCCCAGGGGCCGGTGAACAGAGTCATTTAGGGCGCTTGAAGCCCCTCTGGTTTCCACGAAAGGGGCGCCTTGTTTGTTGAAACCCTCTCTGGCGATCCTGGAAGGGCACTCTATCACTTCGAAACGCCCTGGGAATAGGGCCTTGTATTTTGACCCGCTGGAGCAGAGGAGTCCCACCGAAAGGACTGCCTGCGTTGGTAGGGAGTATAGCGACGCTCCTGGCGCCTGTAGGCTCTGGGGAGGGACTTCCTCTTGTCCTTGTCCTCCACAAGGACTGGATCCAACGCTTCCCCAAAAAGCTTTTCCCCTTGAAAGGGTGCTGAGGCCAGGTTCCATTTAGACTTCAGGTCTGCTGGCCAGCTTCTCAGCCAGAGGAGGCGCCTTGATGACAGAGTGGTCGCCATACTCCTGGCCGAAAACTTGGCAGCATGCAGAGTGGCGTCCGCTGAAAACTCTGCTGCCGCCAACAGCTTCCCAAGATCCTGACGCAAGCGACCCTCATCCGGTCCAAGTCTGGCCTGCTGCTCCTGCAGCCATACGATAGATGCTCTTGTGAAAAAGGAAGCAGCCGCCGCTGCTCGAAATCCCCAGCTCGCCATCTGATGTGTTTTGCGTATTAACACCTCTGCCTTTCTGTCCTCAGGTTTTAGGCTATCGCCTGTCTCAGAGGGCACTAAGGACTTGGAGATCAGCTGCATGACCGGCTGATCTATAGGAGGGAATTCCAGTAATTTCTCTACCTCCTCATCAAATGTGTAGAATCTTCTTTCTACAGCAGAGGGCCCCTGCGCTGCAGCTGGGTGTTGCTAGGGTCTTTTAACACTTTGTTGGATAATATCAGAGGATGGAATGTGCTCTGACTCGGGCTGGGGTTCCTTAAAAAGGACTGTAGACGGGTTGGTCCCATCCGTGGTGTCTGTTGTTTTCCCAGGACCTGGCAAATCTACAGTTTGTTTGGCCTCGTGAAGCAAATCCCTGAAAGTTGAGGCTTTAAATAATCCAGCCGCCACAGGCTGTTCTGGTGGTGTTTCATCATCAGAAAGATCATAGTCTTTTTCAATGTCCTCTAAAGGGTTTGCTTCTTCAGCCCAAGACCCCAAACCCGAGGGGGGCGGTGCACACCATAGGTTTTTGGACTGCACTGGGCGAGGTTGCTGTGTAACTTGCTGCACCCCCGCCGCCATCCCCTGAGTATAGGCATTGTTAATTAAGTCCTGAACCGAAGGGGACATCTGAGGCCAAGTATCTGGCTGTGGTCTAAGCCCTGCAGATGGCCATGTCTCAGGTTGACCTCGAAGCCCCGCTGCTGTTGGCGTAAAGGTGGCTGAGGGTCCCTGGCCGCTCCTCAGAGACTGACTTGCTGACCCTGGCCTAGGTTGGATAGGACCAGGAGAAGGGAGCACCTGAGGCATAGTTGGCATTTGCCTGTCTGGAGACCAATCGCGGTCTGACAGCACCTCTGCTGGCCTTATAGTGGGATGAGGAGCTGATGTGTCCCTGGCCAGGGGCAAATATTGCGCAGACAGAGGAGAAATGGTCAAGGGGGTGTGAAGGGCCGCCTCCAACCTCTTTTCCAAGGCTTGAATCCGCTTTTCAGCTTCCTTAAGCGAGGAAGAGGAGTGCTGGGTCTTGGCTTTATCCTTAGACCTAGCCTTGGCCTTGGGAGCTGTGCTAGGAGAGGGCACTTTCACTGGAAGTGATTGATCTTCCATTGTACTCACTCGTTAGAGATCGCGACTGACAGCTTTCTCCACAGATATTAAGCACAAAATGGCAATCTAACACCCCTGGGCCTCACGCATGCGCAGATTAGCCCAGCTTCTGTTGTTCGTGCCCAGCAATCGAGCGGAGAGCAACTTTTTCCCACCTAGCAACAAAATGGCGGGCGCGAGCAAGCCTCTGAGGCAACTTGCACTTTTAGTGCTGCTGGCTTCCCGTGTCTCCCTTATGGGGGGGGGCAACTCCCCCAGGACAATCAGCCTCTTCATAGCCAGCCCTGCTCGCCCGACAGCTCTGCTCCTTTATTTTCGCCGATTCGGCGCTCTAGAAAGCGGCGGCGGCGGCTTTTTTTCGCCCCGCTGAACAGCTGAGAGGTGCTGGCGCCCAGCCAGCTTCTTCAAATGCTATGCTTCTGGGGAATCGGAGCTTCCCCCAAGCCTCCCAGTGGAGGGGGCGGACCCCCCCACCTTCGGCTCGCAGCCGGGTCTGGCCTCGGAGGCCAGGGACCCCAGGCTGTGTCGCTCCTCGCTTGGGGTGGTACCCGCTGAGGGAAGGGGCCCCCGAGGAGAAAAAACGGTGGGGGAGTGCCCACGGAGGGCAGAGACCCCTTACAGGAAAGCTGTCCTTCACCTGTAGAAACACAAGAAAAAACATTAAAACGGTAAAGAATTTAATTAATTAAATAATTAATTAATTTAATCAATTTTAATCAATTTTAATTAAACCATATATTTCTAAATAACATAAAATAACTCATAAGAAAAAACTCAAACGTCTCTACACTTAGACTGAGTTTTTAAAACTGGCTCATGGGGGCTGCTAAAAGGGCGGTGCCAGTTAATTAATTATTTAAATTAACTCAGTCTCTACCAATAGGATTGGTTAACAACCCATGATGGACTCTCCTTCCAGAGTCAATGGAGAATAAACACAATTTATATTACTATTTATATTAAGACCCGTCCCGAGTCTTCGGAGAGGGGCGGCATACAAATCTAATAAATTTTATTATTATTATTATTAATAATAATAATAATAATAATTATTATTATTATTATTATATTTATAATATATTATTAACTGTAGGCTTTGGACAAAGCTTTTGAACATTTTTAAGTACCCCAATTTCTAGTTTTCTAGGCATTATATACAACAAATTAGCTCATTTTTATTATGAAAGAATCTGACTACTTACATTTATTTATTCATTTATGAATATAGATAAACCTTGAATCCAAATCTAAATGCTATTTAACAATTTTATGCTATTCAAAGCTTTGTGCTCCTCCCCTGACCTGCTGCCAATATATTGGCCTCTGCACCTGTTACTTTCTACTATGGTCTCAGTAAAGAACAAGCCTCCTGATCATCCTAGCACTTCTATTTTTTCCTCTTACCAGCAATAACCTTGAATATTTCCCATTTTATGCCATCAGCCATCATTCAATCTACTTCTGCCTGAAGTTACTGCTTTTTATTCCGTGTTAGTAACTAAAGTTCAATTTAATTCTACAGACAAAATAATTTGAAATACAGGTAGTCTTTGGCTAATTGTGTAAATACTTGAAAAATCACATGACTGCATTTTTTTAAGTTAACAATCCAGTTGTCATCAAATGAGGACCGTGCAGCTTGCTAAGTGAGGACTTCACATAACAGTGACTTGTAAGTTCCTGCTGGCTTCCCCTTTGACTTTGCTAGTCCTAAGCCAATGGGAAAGATCACAAATCATGATCACATGACAGCCAGAAACTGCAATGGCATTGTGAGTTAGCCAAGTACCCAAATCACTATCACATGACCATGGGGGTGCTAGAATGGCTATTAAATATGAGGATGAGTTGTAACTTCTATTCGATTAGCGCCATTGTAAATTTGAATGGTCATTGAACAAGTGGTTTATATCTTGGTTATGAACAAGTGAACATTGTTATGAACATTGAACAAGTGGTTTATATCTTGGTAAATTTGAATGGTCATTGAACAAGTGGTTTATATCTTGGTTATGACAAGGACTAACAATACCACTCATGCTTAGGATGAGTTGTGCATTCCTTGTGAGGACAAATACTGGAAAATAGGCGTTGATTGCTTACCTGAACGCCTCTTCTCGTACGGTGAGCGGGTACAGCAGTCACATGGGTTGCTCATGTCCAATCCGGTGGAACTGAGCCTAGTGTTAAAAAAGCTTGCTGGATCCGCCCCTTCCCCAGAATTCGCGAATCCGTAGACTAGGCTCAGATGTGAAGCTCTTTAGTGTTCAACTCTCATAGGTAGAGGAAAAAGGTTACAGAAGAAAGAAAATAGAAAAAACACAAACAAGGGCGGGAAGTGACTGCTGTACCCGCTCACCGTACGAGAAGAGGCGTTCAGGTAAGCAATCAACGCCTATTCTCCGTACTGAAGGAGCGGGTTCAGCAGTCACATGGGACATACCCAATAGATTGGTCCCTAGGGAGGGGTTAGATTGCTATCGTGAGAGATAACGGATTGGAGTACCCTTCTGCCGAAGGCAGCGTCCGCTGAGGCGTAAGAATCAATCTTGTAGTGCCTGATGAAGGAATTTGGCGAGGCCCAAGTGGCTGCTTTGAAGACCTCCTCCAACGGGGCTTGAGTCGCCCAAGCGGCCGAAGTGGCTGCGCTTCTGGTGGAATGCGCTGTGATGTTCCTTGGAACTGAGAGGGAGGCCGACTCGTAGGCCTTAGAGATAGTCCCTCTGATCCAACGGCCTATCACTGTTGAAGACACCTTGGAACCCATGACTCTGGGATGATAGGCTACAAAAAGTGCTTCCGACCTCCTAAAGGGTCCTGTGCGTTGGATATAGATCCTAAGCGCTCTAATGAGATCCAGGGTGTGCCATCTAGTTGCCAAGGGATGGTCCCGTTGGAGACAGAAGGATGGTAAGACAATGTCTTGCGTTCTGTGGAACATGGAACTGACCTTGGGTAAGAAGGTGGGGTCCAGTCTTAATACTACCTTGTCCTGATGAAACTGGCAGAGATCCTGCCTGATTGAAAGGGCTGCCAACTCCGAAATGCGTCGGGCAGAGGTAATAGCCACTAGGAATGCCACCTTAAAAGATAGGTACCTTAGGGACGCAGATTTTAGGGGTTCGTAGGGCGCCTGTGTGAGAGAATGGAGAACCCGTGGCAAATCCCAGGAAGGATATCTGTGAACCTTGGAAGGTCTGAGATTGGCTATACCTTTGAGGAATTCCTGAACTTCTGGAAAGGAACGGAGAGGCTGTCTGCGGGGCCCCGCTAAAACAGAAGAAATGGCCGCCAGATGACGCCGGAGGGTGCTGGTGGAGAGGCCTTGATGGAAACCTTGCATAAGGAAGGAAATAATCCTGTGTATGGGGATGCACAGGGGAGAAAACCCTTCCAATAGACACCACTGGTGGAACTTAGACCATGTATGGTCGTAGATTCGATTGGTCGAACCTCTTCTGGCTTTTAAAATGACCTCCACTGAGTCGGGGTCGTGTCCACACAGTTCTAGGTCTCTCCTGATAACAGCCAGGCGGTGAGGTGGAACCACTCTGGGTCTGGATGAAATGAGGCCCCTTGTCGAAGCATATCCCCCGAAACGGGGAGTCGCCAGGGGTCCTGGACGGACAGCTGTTGCAGATCCGCGAACCAGGGCCGGCGAGGCCAATGGGGGGCGATTAGGATTACTCGGGCCCTCTCTCTGAGGACCTTGTGAATCACATCCGGAAGAATTGGGATTGGAGGAAATGCGTACAGTAGACCTGGAGGCCAGGGGCTCCGGAGGGCATTGATTGCTTCTGCTCCCGGGGATGGAAATCTGGAAAAAAAGCGAGGGAGCTGTGCGTTCGCATTGGTCGCGAAGAGATCCAGGACTGGTAGGCCGAATCTGAGGCTGATTTGATGGAACAGGTCTTGATGGAGATTCCACTCTCCTGGGTCTATCGTTGCTCGAGAGAGCCAATCCGCCTGGACGTTGAGGCTCCCCGAGATGTGGTCGGCTAGGAGCGACCGAAGGTGTTTTTCCGCCCAAAGGCCTAACTTGAGGGCCTCCCTCATGAGGGCCTTGGATCTCGTGCCCCCCTGTCTGCAGATGTGGCTTTTTGTGGCAATGTTGTCGGTGAGAATGAGAACGTGCCGGTTGGGGATGCGAGGGGAGAATTGCTTCAGAGCCAGGGATACGGCTCTTAACTCTAGCCAATTGATTGGCTTGGAAGCTTCCTCCGGGGACCACGTGCCCTGGGCTATCATCCCCTGGGCGTGGGCGCCCCATCCCGATAGACTGGCGTCTGTGGTGATGACAAATTGATCCGGGCACCTGAAAGGGGATCCTTTGTCCATGGCCGGGGACTTCCACCACTTGAAGGATCTGCGAACAATCGGAGGGATGACAATGCGACGACTAGAGTTGCTGTGCCCCGATCTCTGAAAGGGTAATAGGAGCCACTGTAGTTCCCTAGCATGAAGGCGAGCCCAAGGAATGATGCCTATGCATGACACCATCTTCCCCAAAAGGGAAGACAGGGTTACTATGGAAACTGAAGGTTGAGATAAAATGCGTGAAATTAACTCCCCTATACTGATTTTTCTCTCAGGAGAGAGGAAGACCTGGGAGGATTCTGAATTAATAATGGATCCCAGGTGTAAAATGGATGTGGAAGGTTGGAGGTGACTTTTGTCAAAGTTGATGGAAAAACCATGGTCCTGTAGAACCGACATGGTGACAGAAAGGTCTACTTTGACTTTCTCTAGGGAGTTCCCATGAACCAAAATGTCATCAAGGTAACATAAAATGTGGATGGGTGACGCCCGGATATAGGCCGCCAGAGACCCCAAGAGCTTTGTAAAGACCCTAGGGGCCGAGGAAAGGCCAAAAGGCATCGCCCTATACTGGAAATGCCTGCCCTGGAAGGAGAAACGTAAAAATTTTCTGTGGCATTTGGCTATAGGAATATGGAGGTAGGCCTCAGTGAGGTCTAATGAAACCATGAAATCCCCCGGGTGGATGGCGGCCAAAATGGATGATAAGGAGTGCATCTTAAACTTCCTATATTTGATGAACAGGTTCAACTTCTTTAAATCCAAAATAGCTCTCCAACCTCCGGAGGATTTTGGAACCATAAATAGGGTGGAATAAAAACCTTGGCCCTTCTGACCGGAGGGAACCGGTTGAATGGCTCTGATGGACAATAAGTGGGAGATGGCCTCCTCCATACGGATACCGTCTGAGGAGGACCTGGGAGAAGGGCAGGAAATAAAACGTTTAGGGGGGGGGGAAGTAAATTCTAAAAGAAGACCTTTTTGAACAGTGTCAATGACCCAGGGGTCCTTGGAGGTGAGACGCCAACTAGAGGCGAAATAGGCTAGGCGGCCACCTATGGGAATCAAGGAAGAACTACCATCTAGGTTTTTTTGAAGCCCTGTTAGAGGACGCTCCCCTTTGGAAGCGAAAGCCTCTGCCCCTGGAGTTCCTACCTTGGGAACGAAAACGGGGGGAATACTGACCTGGGATTCTCTGATAGGTAGCCGTTTGATCTTGTTGACGCCCTGGGCGACGAAAGGACTGCGTTTTGGTGGCCTTTTTGGTGGTTGGACCCAATACTTTCTTCTTGTCCGTGGTTTCCGTGAGGAGTGGATCCAGAAGATCCCCGAAGAGAAGATCACGCTTCAATGGTCCCAGAGATAACTGCCACTTCTGACGTACTCCTGCTTGCCATGGGCGAAGCCATAGGAGTCTTCTTGCCGTTGTAGAAGCTGCAATAGACTTGGCTGCAAATCTGGTAGACTGTAAAGTGGCATCAGCCACGTACTGAGCAGCTGCAAATACCTTGTTGAAGTCCTGTTGACCTCTCAAGTCATCGGGAGGAATATGCTGTTGAAGTTGGCGAAGCCACAGAAGCATGGCTCTGGAGAAAAAGGAAGCCGCTGCGGAACTTTTAATGGCCCAGGAATCTGCGGTGAATCCTCTTTTGAGCATTTGTTCAATCCGCTTGTCCTCTGGGCGGAGGACCTCCTCTGCCTCGCCTGGCACGGCCGCCGCCGAGTGAAGGATCTTGACAGGTTCATCCGGTTTGGGAAAAGATAGGAGATCCTCGTATGAAGAAGAGAGTTTGTACAACTTTTTGTCCTTGGTAGTGGGATTAAGCCCAGAGGCTGGAAAATCCCACTGCTTAAGTAAGGCATCTTTAAATAATTTAGGCATAGGAATTACCTCGTTATCCTCCTGTTCCTCTGTGAAGTAAGGTAAATTCTCCTCCGGGGGATCAGTGGATGTGGAGGCCTGCTTCTCCTGGGCCGCCAATCCTGTAGAAATTCTAGCTTTGAGGAGGAGAGATTTGAACAATTGAGAGGGAAAAATAGTAATTGGAGAAGGAACCTTTATTTGGGATTCCTCATCGTCTGAGAGACCTTGAAAGGGATCCTCATCCTCTTCCATATCCTCATATTCATCCTGAGAGGAATCTGATTCATCCTGAATAGGAGCTCTAACCGTTGGGGAAGAACCCAAGGGGCGGGAGGGACGAGGAGGTGGATGAGGTAAGGAGGGCGCATTGATGGTAGAGAGTTTAGCATCAATGGCCTTGGATAACACAGAAAAAATAGATTGGAATTCAGGAGGTAAACTAGAAATATCAGCAGGAATGGCAGAAGAATCCCTGAAAGCCTGAGAGGATCCTGGCTGGGAGGAATCTTCAATAATATCTGGTTCCTCTGGACCTAATCCCCATAGGTTAGGTTGGGGTCTGTCTAGGTTTGGCTCATCCAGAGATAACACAGTGACCCCAGAAGAAGGCAGATTAGGAGCCTCTGGGGGGTCATGACTACTGAGTACTTGGGCCTGTACCTTCAAACGCTTTGCTGATTTATCATGGATCTTTTGTAGGGCTTGGTCCCTTCTCTTCTCAGCCCTGGTGACTTTGGTCAAGGGGCGGGCCCCTGAAGAAGAGGAGGTCGAGGCCTGGGGGATACTGGTAATCTCATCGCCTGTAGGC
Source organism: Erythrolamprus reginae (assembly GCF_031021105.1). NCBI lineage: Eukaryota > Metazoa > Chordata > Lepidosauria > Squamata > Dipsadidae > Erythrolamprus > Erythrolamprus reginae. Next base: position 17,387,797 of record NC_091960.1, read on the forward strand.
CTGGCCTCTCTGGGACCTTGAGTGGTGCCTCTCTTGGGAAAGGTAGCCATAGTCTGACAATTAACAGAAGACAAGGCTGAGCCAAATAAATTGAATGATTAGGGAGAAGAATTTCAAGGTCTTCCCAAGAGGAATGGATCCTGCTCCTAGGCCTCGGAGCTGCTGAGACTTGAGGGCAATCTGGGCAAACCCAGAGTTCGTGTCCCCAAATACAGCGAGGCCAGCCTCCCTAAACTTTAACTAAAGTAACCAAGGCACTCTGGTTGGAGGCTTAGCCGGTGGAGAATTAAGCCTGAGCGTCCCAAAGCCCACTCCGGGATCCGAGCGGTGGACTAAGGCCTACACGGCTGGCAGAAGGCCAACACGAGAGGCCTAAATTAAAAAAGGGCGCGAAGGCCTTCGCGCCGAAAAAATCGCTCCGTAATAGTAATCTTAAAGGGGAAGCGATCGACTAAGTCCAGGAGACTAGAAACAAGCGTCTCACACCGCGGGAGGTATTTTTCAAGCCCTTTAACAATAGTACTATAAATAAATCAATGAATAAATACTTGCACAAGAACCTCCAGGCCAAAAGGATTGAAAGAATCCACAAACGGCAGCGGGGATCGTAAACGGCAAAAAAAGCCGCGGGAAAACGAAACCGCAACTTCTCCCAAAGGAAAAAAGCCGAGCCTCAAACGGCTGGCGCTATTAAGGCAAGTAAACAAATCAGTATAATCAAATCTTACTAATTTTGAAGGAAAGATCGAAGGGAAGGTGTTAGAATGTTGAACGAGCTATCACAATACAACCGCAGGATGCGAGAACTGAGCGAATTCTGGGGAAGGGGCAGATCCAGCAAGCTTTTTTAACACTAGGCTCAGTTCCACCGGATTGGACATGAGCAACCCATGTGACTGCTGGACCCGCTCCTTCAGTACGGAGAATCAAAGCCACTATGGAGGACCATTGGCTAATTAGGACTAAGAAGGTCTGAAATATGAAACCATATTTGATCTCATCTAGCACAGATCAGAAGTGGATTTAGTAGATGTACACTTACAAATATCATTTCTTAATTTATTATTATTTATTTTATTACTTCAATTTCTAAGGAGCCCATCTCCTGATGGACTCAAGGTGGTGTATAAAAATAAAACAATAATGCAAACTTTAAAACCCCAATATTAAAAAACACTCATCCATCATTCATTCATTACTAGCCTGCAATAAAAAATACAAATGCAAACCTGAAAAATGTGTGGTGTTCCACACAGACTTTCCACAATTTCTTAGCTGCTCGATAACTAGGAAGTTTGAATCCAATAGTACTTTCATATTGTTCATGCTATGAAAAATAGTAAGAGTAAGCTTGATTGGCAGAGAAATTATGCACTGGATTAAATTATTTATTAAATTTAAAAATATCTTCATTGGATTTTTAAAAAGAAATAACCATTGATCAAAGCCATTAAATTTCATTTAATTTAAGCTATTATTGAAAAAGTTACCCAATCATGATCAACTAAAGAAAGGAAATGAAACAAAAAAACAATGGGGAAACAGGAAGGAAAGCCCTGGAAAAAATAAAATAAGGAAGATAGGGACCTGTCATTCTTTTTTTGGCTCAGCTCACCTAACACAATAACTATGGGGAAAATAAAAGGAAGAGAGCAAATTAAAATATAGAAAATAAAATAAAATCATAAAAATAGTTTAAAAAAACTTCCAACTACGTGGCTGTATTAAAATTATAATGGCTTGATTGCATAATGAAGCTGTTGTTATAGCAAATTTAATACTTCATTCTTACCATTTAGCATATCAAAAATTATGAAAAGTTACTTCTTTTATTAGGATTAAAGTAGGTACAAACCTAATTAAAGTGATTAAAATACCATTCTTAAAAAGCATTTTCCCAAAGGAGAAAAATGCAATATGATGTTACACTAAAAACACACACTGATTTGGTCCAATTTCAATACAAGATGATATTTTTAAAATGCTCACATGAAATATGCTATTATCAATAGAAATATGTATATCATAAACATATACAGTAGAACCCCGACTTACGAGATTAATTGGTGCCGGAAGGAGGCTCGTAAGTCGGAAAGCTCGTATGACGAAACATTGTTTCCCATAGGAAACAATGTAAAGTCAATTAATCCGTGCAACAACAAAAAAAACCGCTGCCGCCCGGCTGTCACCTTTTAAAACAGCCCGGGGGCTGTTTTAAAAGGTGACAGCCGGGCAGGAGGGAGGGCTTCCCAGCAGCCAGCTTCCAAGCAAAGGGGGGAAAGGAGCGGGCGGGGGAAAGGGGGCAAACCCCACCATCGGTGTGATTGCGACTCCCCTCCCGTGGCTGCTGTTGAGGCGGCAGCGGCGTCCGCCTCCGGCGCACGGCTCTCTCTCCATTCTTCTCTTTCCCCCTCTCGGGCTCCGAATGCGGCGGCGGCGGGAAGAGGAAACGAGGCAGTCCCGGATCGCTTGCTTCCCCGGCCAGCAAGCCGGCGGCCTGGGAAAGCGCTTTTTTCCTCCGTTTTTCTGCACTCTTTCCTGCCCCATTCTCCCCTCTGGATCTCCATGGGTTTCCTCCGTTTTTCTGCACTCTTTCCTGCCCCATTCTCCCCTCTGGATCTCCATGGGTTTCCTTCGTTTTTCTGCACTCTTTCCTGCCCCATCCTCCCCTCTGGATCTCCATGGGTTTCCTCCGTTTTTCTGCACTCTTTCCTGCCCCATTCTCCCCTCTGGATCTCCATGGGTTTCCTTCGTTTTTCTGCACTCTTTCCTGCCCCATCCTCCCCTCTGGATCTCCATGGGTTTCCTCCGTTTTTCTGCACTCTTTCCTGCCCCATCCTCCCCTCTGGATCTCCATGGGTTTCCTCCGTTTTTCTGCACTCTTTCCTGCCCCATCCTCCCCTCTGGATCTCCATGGGTTTCCTCCGTTTTTCTGCACTCTTTCCTGCCCCATCCTCCCCTCTGGATCTCCATGGGTTTCCTCCGTCTTTCTGCACTCTTTCCTGCCCCATCCTGCCCTCTGGATCTCCATGGGTTTCCTCCGTTTTTCTGCACTCTTTCCTGCCCCATCCTGCCCTCTGGATCTCCATGGGTTTCCTCCGTTTTTCTGCACTCTTTCCTGCCCCATCCTCCCCTCTGGATCTCCATGGGTTTCCTCCGTTTTTCTGCACTCTTTCCTGCCCCATCCTCCCCTCTGGATCTCCATGGGTTTCCTCCGTTTTTCTGCACTCTTTCCTGCCCCATCCTCCCCTCTGGATCTCCATGGGTTTCCTCCGTTTTTCTGCACTCTTTCCTGCCCCATCCTCCCCTCTGGATCTCCATGGGTTTCCTCCGTTTTTCTGCACTCTTTCCTGCCCCATCCTCCCCTCTGGATCTCCATGGGTTTCCTCCGTTTTTCTGCACTCTTTCCTGCCCCATTCTCCCCTCTGGATCTCCATGGGTTTCCACCGTTTTTCTGCACTCTTTCCTGCCCCATCCTCCCCTCTGGATCTCCATGGGTTTCCTCCGTTTTTCTGCATTCTTTCCTGCCCCATTCTCCCCTCTGGATCTCCATGGGTTTCCTCCGTTTTTCTGCACTCTTTCCTGCCCCATCCTCCCCTCTGGATCTCCATGGGTTTCCTCCGTTTTTCTGCACTCTTTCCTGCCCCATCCTCCCCTCTGGATCTCCATGGGTTTCCTCCGTGTTTCTGCACTCTTTCCTGCCCCATCCTGCCCTCTGGATCTCCATGGGTTTCCTCCGTTTTTCTGCACTCTTTCCTGCCCCATCCTCCCCTCTGGATCTCCATGGGTTTCCTCCGTTTTTCTGCACTCTTTCCTGCCCCATCCTCCCCTCTGGATCTCCATGGGTTTCCTCCGTTTTTCTGCACTCTTTCCTGCCCCATTCTCCCCTCTGGATCTCCATGGGTTTCCTCCGTTTTTCGGAGCCCGAGAGGGGGAAAGAGAAGAATGGAGAGAGAGCCGCGACGCACCGACACACAGTGAAGAAAGAAAGAAAGAAAGAAAGAAAGGCAACTTCAAAGAAAGGCTCACTGAGCATCTCTCACTCTCTCTCTCTTTCTATCCCTCTTTCTTTCTTTGTCTTCCTTTCTCTCTCTCCTCTTCTTTTATCTCCTCTCTCTCTCTCCCTCTCTTTCTCTCCCCCCTCTCTCTTTCTCTCTCTCTCCCCCTCTTTCCATCTCTTCTTCTCACTTTCTCTCTCTTGCTATCTCTTTCTCTCCCCCCCTTTCTCTCACTCACCCCCAAGCAGAAGCCAAGGACCCCCAGAGTGGGGCGGCAGGGGAGGCGAACGCCTCTCCGCTTACCAAGTGCCGGGATACGAGCCGAGAGGAGCCGGGCGCTGGATTGCCTTTCTTCCTTCCAGAGTCTTCGGAAGTTGCCGAAAGCGTCAGGGGGGCGCAGCTCCTCTCGGCTCGTATCCCGGATGTGAACTCGGGAGATGAACAAAAATGTCGCTCCCCTCCCAGCTCTTATCTCGAGCTGCTCGCAAGTAGAGCAGCTCGTATGTCGGGGTTCCACTGTATATCTGAATCTAAAATGAATACAGTAATACCTCATCTTACGAACTTAATTGGTTCCAGGACGAGGTTCGTAAGGTGAAAAGTTCGTAAGATGAAACAATGTTTCCCATAGGAATCAATGGAAAAGCCAATAATGCGTGCAAGCCGATTAGGAAAATCCAAAACATTAAGGCTTAAAAAAAAAAAAGCTGCCGGCAGACGAAGCTGAGGCGAACGGAGTGGGGGGAGGGAAACCCATGGAGATCCAGAGGGGAGAATGGGGCAGGAAAGAGTGCAGAAAAATGGAGGAAACCCATGGAGATCCAGAGGGGAGAATGGGGCAGGAAAGAGTGCAGAAAAACGGAGGAAACCCATGGAGATCCAGAGGGGAGAATGGGGCAGGAAAGAGTGCAGAAAAACGGAGGAAACCCATGGAGATCCAGAGGGGAGAATGGGGCAGGAAAGAGTGCAGAAAAACGGAGGAAACCCATGGAGATCCAGAGGGGAGAATGGGGCAGGAAAGAGTGCAGAAAAACGGAGGAAACCCATGGAGATCCAGAGGGGAGAATGGGGCAGGAAAGAGTGCAGAAAAACGGAGGAAACCCATGGAGATCCAGAGGGGAGAATGGGGCAGGAAAGAGTGCAGAAAAACGGAGGAAACCCATGGAGATCCAGAGGGGAGAATGGGGCAGGAAAGAGTGCAGAAAAACGGAGGAAACCCATGGAGATCCAGAGGGGAGAATGGGGCAGGAAAGAGTGCAGAAAAACGGAGGAAACCCATGGAGATCCAGAGGGGAGAATGGGGCAGGAAAGAGTGCAGAAAAACGGAGGAAACCCATGGAGATCCAGAGGGGAGAATGGGGCAGGAAAGAGTGCAGAAAAACGGAGGAAACCCATGGAGATCCAGAGGGGAGAATGGGGCAGGAAAGAGTGCAGAAAAACGGAGGAAACCCATGGAGATCCAGAGGGGAGAATGGGGCAGGAAAGAGTGCAGAAAAACGGAGGAAACCCATGGAGATCCAGAGGGGAGAATGGGGCAGGAAAGAGTGCAGAAAAACGGAGGAAACCCATGGAGATCCAGAGGGGAGAATGGGGCAGGAAAGAGTGCAGAAAAACGGAGGAAACCCATGGAGATCCAGAGGGGAGAATGGGGCAGGAAAGAGTGCAGAAAAACGGAGGAAACCCATGGAGATCCAGAGGGGAGAATGGGGCAGGAAAGAGTGCAGAAAAACGGAGGAAACCCATGGAGATCCAGAGGGGAGAATGGGGCAGGAAAGAGTGGAGAAAAACGGAGGAAACCCATGGAGATCCAGAGGGGAGAATGGGGCAGGAAAGAGTGCAGAAAAACGGAGGAAACCCATGGAGATCCAGAGGGGAGAATGGGGCATGAAAGAGTGCAGAAAAACGGAGGAAACCCATGGAGATCCAGAGGGGAGAATGGGGCAGGAAAGAGTGCAGAAAAATGGAGGAAACCCATGGAGATCCAGAGGGGAGAATGGAGCAGGAAAGAGTGGAGAAAAACGGAGGAAACCCATGGAAAACGGAGGAAACCCAAGTGAACACAAGAACAAGGGGACACAATCTGAAGTTAGTTGGGGGAAAGATCAAAAGCAACATGAGAAAATATTATTTTACTGAAAGAGTAGTAGATCCTTGGAACAAACTTCCAGCAGACGTGATTGATAAATCCACAGTAACTGAATTTAAACATGCCTGGGATAAACATATATCCATCCTAAGATAAAATACAGAAAATAGTATAAGGGCAGACTAGATGGACCATGAGGTCTTTTTCTGCCGTCAGGTTTCTATGTTTCTATGTAGATCCAGAGGGGAGAATGGGGCAGGACAGGGTGGGAAAAAACGGGAGGAACTCAAGTCTGGAGGTCGGGCATCCCAGCGGCCGGCGGCAGGTTCGTAAGGTGAAAAAAGTTCGTAAGAAGAGGCAAAAAAATTCCGAACCCCGGGTTCGTATCTTGAAAAGTTCGTATGACGAGGGGTTCGTATCATGAGGTACCACTGTATTTACTTTTTAAAACTGATATAACTAATAGCAATATCTACATTAGAGCAAGAACTCTGAATTCACCCAAGACGTGTTCATTTGATGCGGATAGGTGCACATAAAATGCAACACAGCCTATTAGGTGCTTCTAATCAACAAAGCCACATTTCAAACCATCTGCGCTTTTCAACTCAGACCCAAAGACAATTCCTTATAAGAAGCCTCAAAGGAAGTAAGTCATAATCCACCAAGTTATGCATGATTGTAGACTTTTGTTTAGCATCCAAATTCAGTTGTTATTTGAAAAACAGTTTATTCTTAATATTTCTCAAAGATAAGAAGTCAAATGCATTCAATTAGAACTCAAATAAAATGACGCCACAGTCTACCTCGCCAGGCCGGATCTTGATAAAAAAGCTGCTGCGCTTGTAAGAAATCTTTAACACTTTGGGCCAAGGAAAACGGTTGATTCTCAATTTATCTTTGTAGACAAGAAGACCACTGGAACAGACTCCAAGAGTGATGTCTACACCTTCCAAGTCCTATGAAAAAAGAAAAGAGGATAGAATACTCATATGTTCTTATTTCAACATTAAAACCATTAGTGTTTCAACCTTAAAAAAGTTAAAGCACTCGGATTATAAGGGAAACATACTGACTGTGTAAACCACTTAGAGAGGGCGGTATAAAAGTTTAAGTGTTACTGCTAAAAACAATAAAAGATCATACAAACTAAAGTCAGAAAAAAGAGAAAGTGGAAGAGATAAAAAGGAAAAGATAAGAAAAAATATCTGAGGAAGTGATTTTCAGTCATTACAAGTATAAAGATACAGTACTTGATGATTCTTTACCATCCATAACAGTGATGGCGAACCTTTTTTTCCTCGGGTGCCAAAAGAGGGTGTGTGCGTGCTATCGCGCATGCATGAGTGCCCATGATTCAATGCCTGGGAAGGGCAAAAACAGCTTTCCCCCCCTCCCTGAAGTCCTCTGCAGTCCGGAAACGGCCTGTTTCCAAATTTCTGGTGGGCCCAGAAGGCTCTTGTTTCACCCTCCCCAGGCTCCAAAGGCTTCCCTGGAGCCATGGGAGGGTAAAACGCCTTCCCCTATGTCCCAGGAGGCTCTCTAGAAGCCAAGAATGCCCTCCCAGAACCTCTGTGAGAGCCAAAAATCATCTGCCCGGCACATACATGCATGTTGGAGCTGAGATAGAGCAACAGCTCAAGTGCCAGCAGATATAGCTTTGAGTGCCACCTGTGGCACCTGTACCATAGGTTCGCCATCACTGACCTATAAGGTTACATGTCCTTATACAAAATCCATATATCCTTAACATTTCAGTCCCAATGCAGCAAAATTTTTGTAAAGATATTCATTTTATAGAAACATGTCTTAGTTTCATTCATTATGGTTGAACAAACCAACTTTTTACTCCTTTCTTCGACTTCTAGCAATCTTGATCTTGAATCCTTTCAAATGAATTATTTAACAATCTACTAAATGCACAGAAGCAGAAATCATTGCTGATATTTTAGCTACTAGTCTGGGTGCCCAGTCTTCAAATATCTCTTGAGGTATTTCTAATGTCATACTATTTTCTGTTATTTTGTTATTCTGTTATTTTAATTCTTTTCCCTTTTATGTCTAGAATCTTTAATCTTCTCTAGCCCAATTTCTGAAATCGTACTCTCACATTTCTGTTGTGACTTAAGGTAGGTTGCACAATTCAATTTCAATGAAGGGATTATTTTTAATAATTGTTTCCAAAACCTTATGGCAAAACTCCTAATAATCCAAATTTCTTTGGTCCCTTATTTCATTTATAACATTTTTGGATTACAGTCTTATTTTGCTTTTGCCATTTCAAATCGTTTAGGTTCCTAAGTTTATTAAGTTAACTTAAGTAAAAAAAAATTATTCTGGAAAGTAGATAAACTCAACAGGTGGCTTTGCAAACTTGTAGTTTTTAAGATCTCTAATACTCTTAAGACAAATAGGTAATTTTCAAAAGTGATTACAAAGTGAGGTTAGAAAACCTTTAAAAGGTTCCACTGTAGATGCATGTTGCCTTTTCTTTGTTTACCAATGCTCAAATCCACCAGAAATCACTTTCCTGTGGTTTCCTCTCAAGCAAGCTATCTCTCATCCTCCCCTTATCCAGAGCGGTTCCATGGTACCAGTCTGTTTACCAGTACTTTAGTCATAGCCACGATGTCATATCTTCTTGTTCAGAGATGTGCTAGAGCACCATTCCTCATCACAAGACTTCTCAACATTAAAAATGCTTTACTCTATCCATGGATTCTGCACTAGTTATTTTTAATTTCTTCTACTGTTCTCTTGACAAAATTCTAATCTGGGTAACACACTCTCTTCAAATGCAGTTTTCTATTAAATGTTCCCTATTTTTATTATATAAGCCTTGATCCAACAGGATAAATATGATTTCAGACAGAATTATTTACATTTATTCAAGCATATCCCCCCCCAATAAAAGCTTTTTTCACAATTATCATTTTTTCAGTGTTTTCACAAAAGGCAAAATCCCTCCTGCAAAGTTCCTAAATTTAATCCAGGATTTCGCTGCTTATATATAAAGCATCATAAAAAGAAAACAGCATTATGGAAAGGGCCAACTCTATCTCTTCTGGCAAGGCTCAGAATGTTTTTACCCAGTGAGAAACCATCTTTCCTTGAATTATCTCTATGTTCTTTGTGTTTATAATACCCAAGAGCAGACAAAGGGATGCTAGAATTAGTATGGTTAGACTATGTGCAGGAATTCAGAGTGTGTAAAAAGACAGATTCTTCCCGTCTCCCATATTCTGGGGTTCGCCAATTAATAGTGCCATCTGGTGGGTGCCAGGAAGCAAGTTATCAGCCCCTGCTCTTTCGAACAATATACAGTGGTACCTCGGTTCTCGACCACAATTCGTTCCAGAAGTGTGGTCGAGAACCGATTTGGTCGAGTACCGAATTAATTTATCCCATAGGAAATAATGGAAATGGGTTTAATTGGTTTCCAGCCCCTATTTCCTTTATTTCCTATGGGATAAAGATCTGAGGTCTAAGCACTCCAAGCTGTAGGAAGGGTGGGGGCAGCTGCAATACCGACAGTTTCGGGGGGGGGGGGGGGCTCCTTTCCTCAGTGGTTCGTCTTCTTCCCTTTAAGCAGTTACACCAACTTTCTGCTTCCCGGCGGTGGCGACGGCGACGGCTTTCCTTAGAGCAGTAGCAGCGCTGGGAACAAGACATGAGAAAAGGAAGCCACTGACGTTCCCGGCGCTGCTGCTGCTCGAAGGAAAGCCTCTGCCGCCATTGGGAAGGAGAAAGCTGATGTAGCTGCTTAAAGGGAACAAGACGAACCACTGAGGAAAGGAGCCCCCCCCCAAACTGCCGGTATTGCAGCCGCCCCCACCCTTCCTACACCCTTCCGCTTCAAGCTGTAGGAAGGGTGGGGGCAGCTGCAATACCGGCAGTTTCGGGGGGGGGGGGGGCTCCTTTCCTCAGTGGTTCGTCTTGTAGTTGTAGGCAGCTACACCAACTTTCTCCTTCCCAACGGCGGCAGAGGCTTTCCTTCAAGCAGCAGCAGCGCCGGGAACGTGACATGAGAAAGGGAAGCCGCTGACGTTCCCGGCGCTGCTGCTGCTCGAAGGAAAGCCTCTGCCGCTGTTGGGAAGGAGAAAGTTGGTGTAGCTGCTTAAAGGGAACAAGACGAACCACTGAGGAAAGGAGGCCTCCCGAAACTGCCGGTATTGCAGCCCCCCCCCCCTAATACAGCTTGGAGCACGACTGGGAGGCTGTTTAGTGGGCGGCCAGGATGGGCATGTCGGATTCCGACTCCCATTCCTTCTCACCCCGTCCCCTCATTTCAGATAATAAACAAAATTTTCTGTGGCTGTTCAGTATCCGAATTTTTGTTCAGATACCGAAACAAATTTTTGCCGAAAATTTTGTTCGGTATCCGAAATGTATGAGAACCAAAGCGTTCGAGTACCGAGGTACCACTGTATCTCCTAGATTCAGAGAATCCCAAGCCCTATTAGTATTTTTAAAAAATTTGAAGACCTGGCCCTTTCCTCAGACATGGAATCTGGAGGTTAGGTTAATCTATCGCAGTAAGTTAGTTGTTGTTATTGTTAATGGAATTTTGCTTGGCTTTTGGTCACACTACTTTTTTTTAAACTTTCTTATTTTCTCACTGTGTTTGTTTGATTTCATTCCTATGTTTACCAATCAGAGTCGCAATCAGGTATTTAATATCAGATATTTAAATAAAACATATACAAGTAGAAATATTATAAACAAATATATTATTTTACCTTAGCTTGATGAAGATCAACTCCATACATCGACAACTTTTTAGCATTCTCAAGAAATTCCATATCAGCCTGAGCTGGACTCATAGATCTATAAACAAATAGGTTCCAAAATATCATTTTAGCAGCACTTAGAATGCACCCTGGGTCTACTGAACCATGAAAATATAATTTAACCTGTTCACAATTAGTTGTGTTCACCCAACATATTAAGTTTATTTTAATTTTTATTTTTTAAGAATAATTAACTTTTAGAAAAATTGTAAAGGCAATTATAATGTAACAATCCCAATTAAATCAATAATAAATTGCTGTATATTAAAGGTATTCATACATTCATACACACACACCTTTAATTGATTATATAACACTTGATCAATGACAGGTTTAATACTCACTTGTATGTTTTATGTAATTCTGTGATCTTGTCTTCTAGCTCTTTTGTCTGGTTTGGGGCCAGTTTAAATTCACTGACATAATCTGCACCATGTAGATCTGTATCATAATCTCCTAACTCAGATTGGATTGTGTAGGAACCCAGCAAAGCTAATGTAGCAAAGGAGCAAGGAAGCCGCCCATTAATAATATCTTTTCTTAGCTGGAGACACAAATAATATCTGCAAAATACAAACATCACACCAAGGAATTCAAAGATTCAGTTGCATCAATAAACAGCAATGACTAGAATTTCAAAAGCACCTTTTTCACTTGCAACTGTCTGACTAAAAAAATCCACCAGATGGATTGAAAATTATTTCAGTCTTAAAGAAAGCTTCCTAAAACCAAGTATTATTTGATTTTAGCATAAGCATGATAAAAGATAAATTTACTCACTCTGTACCTTATGGAACTAGCACAAGATCAGCATTATGTAGCAGAATTTTATTATTTTCTTCTGTGTTATTTGCAGATGATGAATACAAAAATAAAACAATTCTTTCAAGAAAAAAAGCAGGATAAATAAGGGATGTATAATGAAGCCAGGTTCACCATTAAACCAACACTATATCTGTCTTCCAAAGACTGATGGGCTCATTAAACTGTTTTACCTATTCCCCTATACTTATATCCTGATTACATCTTTTCTTGCAGATTGAAGAGCACAAGTTAAACTTCTCTTATATATTTTATTTATTTATAGTTAAATAAATATCTTAGAGATGCATTATCCAAAATCAAGTATTTTGTTTGTTATTTTTCATTTTCTATAAGTTTAAGGTAATATTACTTGACCTTAGAAACTTTAAGTTGTGTTGCCTTCAATCCCTAGAATATGCTGCTTAGGACAGAGCTGAAGTCTACAATTCTTTAAAGTTGTCAAGGTTAAGAAATAGTGATTTAAGGATATCGCATACCTTGTTATATCTTCTGTTAATTGTGCTGGGTCTGGAGGGTAAAACTTGACATTGAAAGTAAAAATCCATGGGCCTCCTGAATTTAAGAGAGATATTTGGTTATTTTGCATTAATCAGCAAATATCAGTAGTTAAATTATTATTTTTATCGTCAATTGACTAAAGGGTTGACAGACATTAAAAGAGATCTAGAAACCACAAGATTTCCACTCCTTCCATCAGCTTTGCTATAATTCAATAAGAAGGTATAGAAGTAATACATAAACAAAAACATTACAAGCAAAATTTCTCAATTGCATTATAGACCAAAAATAAATTACAAAAAAACCCACAACCCACCACCTGGAATCTCTTTGCCTTTAAAAATATATATATATCTTAAACATATTCCTTCCAGCTATAATATCACAACTTCAATTCCTAAAAGATAAAACAAAATCACTTTCAAGTAATCAACCAAATATATATCATTGGCTTGTAACCATAGACTCCAATCTTCTGTAAAGAAAATAAAGACCAATCCAAACTGGAAGAGTCGCCATTCCAAGGACTAGTGCAGTGGTTTTCAACCTGGGGGTTGGGACCCCTTTGGGGGTCGAATGACTGTTTCACAGGAGTCGCCTAAGACCATGGGAAAAGACAAATTTCCCATGGTGTTAAGAACTAAAGCTTCTATTCATCTGTAGTTATGAAAACCTTTGAAAGGCCAGTGATGTCCCACTTGAAAACCATCACAGCACTGTTAGACCCCCTGCAATTCTGCATACCAAGCAAATAGATCAACAGATGATGCTGTTAATATGGCTCTACACTACATCCTACAACATCTTGAATCTCCAAAGACCTACGCTAGGGTCCTTTTTGTAGACTTTAGTTCAGGATTCAACATCATCATATCAGACATTCTTTTAACTAAACTAAATCAGCTAGCAGTATCTGAACACACTTGTAAGTGGATCACAAGCTTCCTAACAGACAGGAAGCAACAGGTGAAGCTAGGCAAAATCACATCAGATACCTGTACAATTAATTAGCACAGCCCCCCCCCCTCCCATGGCTGTGTACTCTTACCACTTCTCCTCTCTCTATACACCAATGACTGCATCTCAAACGATCCATCTGTTAAACTACTGAAGTTTGCAGACGATACAACAGTGATTGGTCTCATTCGAGACAATGATGAAACCGCATACAGATGGAAGGTTGAACAACCAGCCTCGTGGTACAATTGGAACAATCTAGAACTGAACACACTCAAAACCGTAGAACTGGTGATAGACCTACCACCTCTCACAATACTAGATGATAGAATATCAACAGTAGAGACCTTCAAATTTCTAGGTTCTATCATATCTCAAGACCTAAAATGGTCACACCTAACATCAAAGCGTCATCAAAAAAGCACAACAAAGAATGGTCTTTCTGCGCCAACTCAGGAAGCTCAAACTGCCCAAGGAGCTGCTGATACAGTTCTACAGAGGAATCATTGAGTCTATCATCTGCACCTCTATAACGGTCTGGTTTGGTGATGCAACCCAACAAGACTGACACAGACTTCAGAGGATAATCAGAACTGCAGAAAAAACAACTGCTGCCAACCTGCCTTTCATTGAGGACCTGTATACTGCATGAGTCAAAAAGAGGGCTGTGAAAATATTTACTGACCCCCTTGTATCCTGGACTTAAACTGTTTCAACTCCTGCCCTCAAAACATCGCTATAGACAACTAGACACAAGAACAGTTTTTTTCCCCAAACACCATCACTCTGCTAAACAAATAATACCCTCAACACTGTAAAACTATTTACTAAGTCTGCACTACTATTACTACTAGTTTTTTCTCATCATTCCTACACCCATTTCCTCCCACTTATGACTGTATGACTGTAACTTTTTGCTTGTATCTTTAAGATTTTTATTTATATTGTTTCCTCATTGCTTATTTGACCCCTATGACAATCATTAAGTGTTGCCTCTCATGATTCTTGACAAATGTATCTTTTTCTTTTATGTACACTGAAAGCATATGCACCAAAGACAAAGTCCTTGTGTGTCCAATCATACTTGGCCAATAAAGAATTCTATTCTATTCTATTCTATTCTAGCATCTTTTTACAATCCAACCAATCTGACCTTCCGGTCAATCAGCATACAGTTCTGTTGGGAGAAATGGTGCTAGACTTTTGGTGGGGGTTCATCACAACATGAGGAACTCCATAAAGGGGTTACGACATTAGAAAGGTTGAGAATCACTAGTATAAAAAAGTCATACAAATGTAAACTAAGTCAACAATAAACAAACCAGGTAAGCCCAGTGATGGTAAACCCAGTGAAAAAGCTACAAATGCACTGTGAGCTCATGGTTTATCATAGCTGCAAGTTAATTAAGGTTGTAGTCTCCTAATTGAGTAAATACTGAATCGTTATTCTGCACCCTTTATGAGGGAGGAAGGATACAAATAGATTAAATTCTATGTTAGGCTTTACTGAACCTTATGAATTGGACTACTTTGTCCTTAATTATTTTCAAAAAGTTTTATTCCATTTAATGATGCAATTATATCCCTGCACAATTAACATAACTGACTTAATTTTAATACACTATTATATGTCTTTGATAAATTACAAAGCAGATTTTACTAATATATTTGCTGATTCTTTTCATCACTTTTTGATGACTGTGATGATCTATAGGCATTTCACCCTGATTCTTTTTAGCAGCTACTTGTTTGAGGAATCAGATACAGTGATACCTTGTCTTACGAACTTAATTGGTTCCAGGACGAGGTTCGTAAGGTGAAAGGTTCGTAAAACGAAACATTGTTTCCCATAGGAATCAATGTAAAAGCAAATAATGCAAGCAAACCCATTAGGAAAATCCAAACTTTAAGGCTTAAAGAAAAGGCGGCAGGCGGATAAAGTGAAGGCTAACGGAGTGGAGACGGACAGCGAGGAGAAGCAAGGAATGGAGGTCCTAACGAAGGCTAACGCCACCCCAAATCTCTCCCAAAATCGCCCCTTCGAAATTGTCCTACGTTGCCCCAAATTCCCCCCAAAATCGCCACTCCAAAAGCTTCCTACGTTGCCCCAAATTCCCCCCAAAATCACCACTCCAAAACCTTTCTATGTTGCCCCAAATTCGCCCAAAAATTGCCCCTTCAAAACCTTCCTACATTGCCCCAAATTCCCCCAAAAATCGCCACTGCAAAAGCTTTCTATCTTGTCCCAAATTTCCCCCAAATCGCCACTCCAAAACCTTCCTATGTTGCCCCAAATTCCCCCCAAAATCACCCCTTCAAAACCTTCCTACATTGCCCCAAATTCCCCCCAAAATCACCCCTTCAAAAGCTTCCTATGTTGCCCCAAATTCCCCCAAAAATCGCCACTCCAAAAACTTCCTAAGCTACTCTAAATCCCTTCCAAAGTCTTCCAAACTCACCTCTCCTTTCAAAATGCCTCGTTTTTCCTTGTTCCCTTTCTTCACTCCATTTGCCTTCATTAGGACCTCGATTTGGATGGCATAGGAAGCGGCTGGAGGGGCGATTTTAGAAGCAATTTGGGGCAAGGTAGGAAGCTTTTGGAGGAGTGATTTTTGGGGGGATTTGGGGCAATGTAGGAAGGTTTTGAAGGGGCGATTTTTGGGGGAATTTGGGGCAATGTAGGAAGGTTTTGGAGTGGTGATTTTTGGGGAAATTTGGGGCAACGTAGGAAGGTTTTGAAGGGGCGATTTTTGGGGGAATTTGGGGCAACGTAGGAAGCTTTTGGGGGAGCGATTTTGGGGGCAATTTGGAGCGGTGTAGGAAGCTTTTGGAGGAGTGATTTTAGCAGCAAGATGGGGTGAAGGAAGCGGCATGCTAGGGGGGATTTTGGCAGCAGGATGGGGTGGCTGCGGGGAACAGAGGAAGCGGAGGGCTAGAAATGGGGCAGGGAAATGGGGCAGCTCCGGCGTTTCCCGCCTCAGGTGCAAGCGAAAGGGGGTGGGGAATCCCGGCGGTGACAGTCACAAGGCAGGGGAATTCCTTCAGCAGTCAGGGAGCGCAGGCGCAGTAAGAGAGTGCAGGCGCAGTAAGAGAGCGGAAGTGCAGTAAGAGAGCCCATGGACCTGGGTTCAGGTTCGTAAGACGGAAAGGGTTTTTAAGATGAGGCAAAGAAATCTTAAACCCCGGGTTATCTCAAAAAGTTCGTATGACGAGGGGTTCGCAAGACGAGGTATCACTGTACCAGTTACCTTTTTATTTATTTATTTATTTATTTATTTATTTATTTATTTATACATGCCTACCACTTTATCAAAACATCCACTTACCATGAACTTGTTTTTTTATCTCTTTGGCAGCATCCAACCATGTCTACAAAAAAAACAGCAAATATTTATCATTTGAAATGTTGAAAAATAACATAATATGAAAATGTATTATTGCTGCATTAATACAATACAAAGCTAGCACAGTAGTAGAATAAAATGACACCTATTATAAAAGTTTAACATAGTCAAGCTGATAAACAGGAAGTGTCTTAAACATCTTTTTTATAATAATGAAGTGAAAAATAAAGAACGAAATTAAAAATAGACACAAGGACTATCAATATTAATTGCTGCAGAATTATAATTTTACAAGGCTAGACATTTTTGGATATTTTTCAAGTTGAAAGCAAAACACAATTGCCAACTCCCCCTCCCCATTATACAAGCTCTCTATCTATATACAGGGGTGGACAAAACAATGGAAACACGACTTTTTGGTATCATAATGTTTGAACACGTTCAAATCAAACAAAACTTGACACATTTTAATGTTTCTTTTAATTCTGTTATTTGATATGTTTTTAAAATACCTTTCTTTTACAGAAATTTAAGGAAATTGGTTATAACCTTCTAGAAATAGCAGACCTCTCAGACTTTCAAAGAGGCCAAATTTTTGGTGCTTGAATGGAGGCACTACTGTAACAGAAAGTGCCCGAATGTTTGGCACTTCAAGAGATGTCTCAAAAGTAATGACTGCTTTTGGAAGAGAAGAGAAAATATCCTCAGCCAAGCACAGGTCTGGTTGAAAGTCGAAGTTGTCTGAGAGAGACCGTCGGACTCTAAAGCGAATTGTTAGAGCAGATCGCAAGACCACAGCTCCTAAAATCACTGCAGAACTCAATAGACAGGTACGGAACCCAGTTTCCACAAAAACTGTTCGAAGGGAGCTTCACAAATCTGGATTCCATGGAAAAGCTGCAATTAGAAAACCTCTGCTCTCAAAGACAAATGTTTCAAAGTGTTTAGAGTGGTGTAGAAACCACCAGAAATGGTCCCTCGAGCAGAGGCAAAATGTGATTTTCTCTGACAAATCATTATTTACCCATTTTCCGACCTCCAGCCGTGTTTACATTTGGAGACAGCCAAAAGAATCATTTCATCCAGACTGCCTTCTCCCAACCGTCAAACATGGCAGGGATTCAGTGATGATCTGGGGTGCTATTTCTTGGAAATCCGCCGGGCCAATGATTTCCCTTCATGGAAGAATTAACAGCCATCACTATTTAGGAATTTTGGCCGACCAAATTCATCCTATGGTTCAAAAACTGTTTCCAGAGGGGGATGCCATCTTTCAAAATGATAATGCACCAATCCATAGAGCAAGAAGTGTTAAAGAATGGCACGAGGAACATTCTAATGAAGTTTAGCATCTCATCTGGCCACCATAAACACCAGACCTCAACATTATTTAACATTTATGGTTGATTTTAGAGATTCAAGTAAGAAGTCGATTTCCACCACCATTATCTCTAAAAGAACTGGAGGGTGCTTTAACTGAAGAATGGGCTAAAATTCCTTTGGAAACAATTCACAATTTGTATGAATCAATACCTCGGAGAATTGAGGCTGTATTTGCCGCAAAAGGTGGACCAACACCATATTAAAAGATATTTTGATGATTTTTCAAGGTGTTTCCATTTTTTGTCCACTCCCATGTATGTAGATATAGTATGTACAAAGTATAGTATTGTCCTGTTCAGAAATATCAGAAGTCACTGGAGGCAGGTGCTGTCCATGGTACTGATCTATTCAGAAGACCTTCTAAGTGCATTATGCAGTTTAGTACTTTTCTGTGTTCAGCCAGTTTCTACAAATTTACCAGTGTCAGGTTGCATATACAGTCTTTTATTATCTGTTCTCCAAATAAAGTTCAGTTCTTCCCCACCACCCCACCAAATTTAAGCAAATTAATTTTCCCCAATGACTAATAGGAACATTTTTGTGTAAAGTTTTCTTACCTTCGACGTTGGGATATCCCATATGGCCAGTCCAAAATAATCCTCTTCCAAAAGGTTGAGGTGATCACATACTTTCTTAAGAAGATCTTGTCCTTTGGCATGTTTCTGTAGAAAAATACAAATAGTTAGAGAATTACAGACAATCATAGTAAATATGTATTTTTAGCTTTGGTCTTAAATGGGGAAAACAAAAACAGATAAAAAATGGCCAGAATGAAACCTGCAGAGATGTGAGGACTAAATTTCTAATCTTGCACATAAAAAGAGGGAGGGAGGGACAAGCAAACCTTAAATAAATCTGATTGGGCATACACTTAACACCACAAAATTAAGAATCATGTATTTCATCATTTACAATATATACTCTCTTCCTTTGGGTAATTATTTAAAGTATTGGAAGGCTGCAGTCATGTTTCCTCTTAGACTTCTCTTCTTTAAACTGAACATAACCAATTACAGTATTTTAATAATTCTTCTTATGATATGGTGTCTTAGCCCATCAGTATCTTTGCTGTTTTTCTGTATTCTAATTCCTCTGCATTCCTCTTGTATTGTAGTGACAAAAAATGGAAGCAGTATTTTAAATGCTGTCCATGTCAAAGTCATGGAAATGAGAATTCCACTCTACACTACTCTAGTATGGTCTGACCAGTGTAATGAAGAATGGAACAATCAATTCTATGATCTTGACATTATAATTTTGTTGATGCTACACAAGACTGCAGTGGCTCTTTTGGCAGTTTTAGCACACCACTGGCTCATGCTTATTTTATGGTCTATCAAGACATTCAAATCCTGCTGACAAATACCATATTTTTCGGAGTATAAGACGCACCCTTTTCCTCCCTAAAATAGGCTGAAAATTCAAGTGCGTTTTATACTTTGAATGCAGCTTTTTTCCGAAACGTTTCCCCCCAGCCCTAACAAGTACTAACGATCTTCCCAGCTCTTACTGTCTTGCAAGCTTTCACTGTTACTCTCTGTGAATAATGTTTTCCAAACCCTGTCTTTGTAGGTTTTTTTCATTGCTCTAACTTGCTCCAAAGTTGCAAATGGCAAGCACATGATCCCAAGGTGCTGCAACTCTGCAGGGTTCACATTATAATGGCAACTGGGACTGCCACAGCTGCCACTTTAAATTGACATGGCAAGCAAAGATCTAATAATCCAGCCAAACAAAAAGGATTTGTATGGAACAGCCTATTTTTTAACAAACCCATGAAGTTCTAGTACTCACCATCCTCTAAATAATTAATTAAATGAACAGAACAACAGATACCGGTAGTTGAATTATGGCTAGTTTAATTCATCAGCATTTCTCCACAATTTCATAAATATGATTTTGGCTGATGGCCAAACTATAACTTTCTGCTAGAGCCTAAAGATTATAAATCAATATATGAGCATTGCTTGAAGCACTGATGGGTGAAAGGTTTTTTTCTTGAAGCATCAGCAAGCCTTTCCCTCCCAGCCCACAAACAGATGTCAGGCTGAAAGGATATAAAAAGCTGTTTTATATCATCAGCCTGTTGTCATTCCTGCTAGTAGCAATTCTCCGGGAACTTCAATCTAGGATCTTTAATCAAAGATGATACAGAAGGAATGTAGAATCCAAAGCAGTGAAATCACAACTTTACCATAAGCCTCACTCAAACATAACACTCAAACATTGCGTCATCCCGTATGAAAAAAGAATATATAAACTTTGCATTTTTGTTCAACTTCCATTCTCTTCATGTAGAATTAAAGACTACATTTTAGAGGTACCGACATATAAAGTAACCATTGTGTAAAATATTACTAGTAATATTTTAATACCACTATATAATAATGTAACATTCATATACTGACTAAGTCAATTAAAACACCTATTTTCCTCAGTCAGCTACAGAAATACAACTTGGCAATAAACATGCATTTAGGCTTAATTAGTGACTCAAAATATCAGTAAACCTTTAAAAAGAACAGTAGTATTTAATTCCCAATATACTATGCAACAGTTAAGCAAAAGGTAGTGTATCACATGAAACTTTTATTATCAGTAACTTTAAAAGTGCAACAATTATGTTTTTAGCAAGGCTCAAAGATGCCTGTAGTATATTCCAATCAGTTCTTCTCATACCAATATCAAACCTTAAACTCAATGTCATTAATTCATGACAATTCAACATAAAAACCCACTGATTGCTTTTAAAAAAGTTAACCAGATTCCTGGGGCCAATTATAAAGCAGTGGTTCCTCCAAATAGTTATTTTATTAGTGCATTTTCTTTAAAATGGACTTTGTAATTTAAAGATATGGTGGATTTGTTTAGGCTACTATAGAAAAAATAAGGTATTCTATCATTTCAAAAAGATAAAATGTATCAGGACAATAACACACACACCCCATATTAGTTTTAATATAGGTTTACAATTCAGAAAAACAATCTGTAACATATAAATATACTTACATCCACAGAACACTCAAAAATTGCATCATCCAGTAAGGTAATCTTGCAATGCATGCTATTTCGGGGTCTCCTTACAGTTTTGTGAGCACTTTTTACTTCTTTTTCCACCTTTCCTTTGTTCTCTTTTTTTTCACCTGTATTGGAACACTCCACCTGATCTTTTTCTTCCTTAATTTCAAGATCTATGTTCTCTGGATCTAGGTCCTGATCTTCTCTCCTATCCTCTTGAGCAGGCTGAAAAATCATTAAAATATTCTAACGTAAATAAAACATTTCTCTGTAATATGTGTTTATATTTGTGTTTTATAAATCTTTATTACTTTAAATACTTGATAAGTAAAACTTTTTTAAAACCAGGGCACTCTAGTTGAAATTCACAACTATATTGGGGGAGCAGGAAGACTTTTTAAATAAAAGGATACATGAATACAGTGGTACCTCAAGATACGAACTTAATTGGTGCCGGGAGGAGGTTCGTAAGGTGAAAAGTTCGTAAGACGAAACATTGTTTCCCATAGGAATCAATGGAAAAGCAATTAATGCGTGCAAGCCCAAAACTCAGAAACCGGGAAGCCGGCCGCCACCACCAAAGGAGGCTTGAGCCTCCCTTTGCCCCACGCTGCTTCGCCCTGCCTGTTGTCCTGGGTGAAGTGCTGGGGGGATGGAGTCAGGAAGGTCCTCCTGCTCCCCCTCCCCAGCCAAAAACACAAAGACAGGCAGGGCGGAGCAGCGTGGAGCAAAGGGAGGCTGAAACCGCCGGCGGCTTCAGCTTCCCATTGCTCCGCGGGAGCGGCAGACCGCCTTTGTATTTTTGGCTGGGGGGGAAGCAGGAGGCGCAGGATCGGGCCGGCGGCGGGCGCGCCGCAAGGTAGCAGGTCAGCATCCTGGGCGGCTGGGCGAGGAGGCGCGGCCGAGCGGACTTGGCTCCGGCTAGACCTCCAGCGAGGATGGGGCGGGCAGTGGGCGCGGCGGCAGCGGTAGCGGCGAGGATGCGTCCGATTCGGGACTGGCGGCCCCTGAGGCAGTGGGGAACATCGGCGCGGGAGGCAGGAGAGGACCGGGCGACTGGAGCAGCAGCGCGGCTTCTTTTTGCCTGGGAGGGAAGGTGAAATGCCAGCGGCTCTAGCAGCTGCTACGAGCGGCATTTCACTTTCCCTCCCAGGCAAAAAGATGCCGGGGAGAGGGGAACGCCTTCCGCCTGGGAAGTCCGGCCCCATCATCCCAGAATGCCGGCATCTTTTTGCCTGGGAGGGAAAGTGAAATGCCGCTCGTAGCAGCTGCTACGAGCGGCATTTCACCTTCCCTCCCAGGCAAAAAGATGCCGGGGAGAGGGGCACGCCTTCCGCCTGGGAAGTCCGGCCCCATCATCCCAGAATGCCGGCATCTTTTTGCCTGGGAGGGAAGGTGAAATGCCGGCGGCTCTAGCAGCTGCTACGAGAAGCATTTCACAGCCGGGCTGGGGGGCTTCCCAGCAACCTCCCGAACCCCGAACGTCCGGGTTCGGGGTTGGGGGGGGTGCTGGGAAGTCCCCCAGCCCGGCTGTCACCTTTTAAAACAGCCAGGCGGCTTTCCAGGAGCCTCCCGCAGCCGAACGCCAAACCCGAACTTCCGCGTTCGGCTTCGGGAGGCTCCTAGAAAGCCGTGCGGCTATTTTAAAAGGTGACCGCCGGGCGGGGGGGCTTCCCAGCACACACACACCCCGAACCCCGAACTTTTGCCGAACTTCCGTGTTCGGGGTTCGGGGGGGTACTGGGAAGCCCCCCAGCCCGGCTGTCACCTTTTAAAACAGCCGGGCGGCTTCCCAGGAGCCTCCGAATGCCAAACCCGGAAGTTCGGGTTTGGCGTTCGTAACTCGAAAAACGTTCGTAAGAAGAGGCAAATTTTTTCTGAACCCCGGGTTCGTATCACGAGTTGTTCGTAAGACGAGGGGTTCGTATCTTGAGGTACCACTGTATAGTGGAAATTGCTACTTAAATGCCATTAGTTTCCAATATAATTTAAAACAAAACAAAATATATTGTCCATAAATTATATCTTAAAGATATGAAATATTTTCCAACTTGAACCTAGAAACTTCTTCAAAATTAAGTTGTAAAACTTGGACAAATTATTTTACATTCTGCCTACTGCCAAATAGCTCTAAGAGGTACCTTCATAATCAGTAAAAACCGTAAAGCAGAAGCGTAAAAAGCATCTAAAACCCCTATACAAATGAGGGGCATGCCTCAACTCCAAAAGCAGTGTTTTTAATTATGACTGGATTACTGGAAAAGCAGACATTTTGTGGATGTTAGACATATCCATGGTAAAGCCAGAATTTAAAACAGGATGGAAAAAAACTGCAAGTATCTTTGACACAAGCTTTGTGAGGCTTTGTGCACCTTGAATTGGAACTGGAAGACAGTATAGCCTTTTCAATATTGGTGTAATAGAGCATTTATATTTTCTTGGGAATAAAATCCATTTAAGTCCCAATAAAAATATATTTGGTTTTAGTTATATCAAATTACTAAATAAGCTATATTAAACTAAAATCATATGCACGTATTAGGAGGAATCTCCCTAGAAATCTAAGCAGTCAGAAAATATTATATGTACATGATATTTACCTGAGTTTCTGCACTGCTGAGTGAGTGAAGATCTAAAGACGGATCAGTCCTAAGTTCAGGTTCAGGAGCTGCTATTGGAGCTTTCAGCAAAATCTCTTCATTGAGATCAGCTTCTATTTCAGTCTCTTTCTGGTGTTCTTCACCAAGTTCTTTTGTTCCTGCCCCGTTGCCTTCTTCCTCAGATACCTGAGATTTGGGCCTCTTGAGAAGTGATGAAAATAAGCGTGACAGGCCACGAGTTTCAGAACTGCATTCTTTGTTCTTACTCTGGTCCTCTCGGGTGGGTGTGTCACCATTGGATGCTTTCAGCTTCTTTTTGGATGGATTATCCCCCTCGGGTGCTTTCTCCACAAAAGATTCCTGGGGATCAGTTTCAGCCACTACCTCCTCCTCCTTTGGGGGCTGCTGTTTAGGAGTCTCAGACTCTGCCGCTAAACTCTTTTCAGTTGTCATGTTTCTAGTGACAGGAAAAAAAACTTTACTAAAGACATGAAATATTAATATAAAACCACATTTTATGTTACATAAATGGCTACTGCATGTTTCTTAATCCAGAAAAAAAACCCTAACATTTATAATTCATAAAATTGCTTTTCCAAATGCATCATTCCAGTAAGATAATATATAGTTACTGTATAGTTTAATGTACTGGATGTGAATTCTTCGTGATTACAAAATTCAGTTTATGAGGTACAAAAAAAAATCCAATGCAAAATTCTAAAATTTAAGCAAGATTGCCAAAATTAACCTTGAGAACTTTGTTGTGTATTGCATGGATTATTTTCAAAGCTTTCTAAATGCTTCTTACTTATAAAACAAAATAGCAGTCTACTTGAAGATGGTTCACCTGCCACTAACACCTAGGGGAATGCGTAAAAGTACAATGAAGTTTCATAATAGGCTAATCAAAGGCATGTAAATTGGGTGTTCTATATTACAACACCCACTATTTCTTGCCATAGACAGAACTCCTCAAAAAGAACTTAATTCACATGGATTCCCTATTTATATATCTGAAAACTACTAAATTATGTTACCAATAATAAAATCAGATTTGGGGCAGTAGTATTATACCACAAAAGCTAGTTACACATCTTTGTCCATCTTACTTCTGCCATCACTTTCTCTTCCTACTAACTTTGATAGGGTGGAAAATCCAAGATAATTATGTCTCCGAAGAAATACATATCAATATATCTAAAGAAAAAGAAATGCAGCTTTCCTTCATCTTATTTCCTACTACATTAAGTACTGGTAGATCAAGTACATCATTAGGTAGATGAGGTGAAATTATAATAATTGATACTATTTTAAAAAAAATCACATTCAAGGTTCAAGTCCAGATCAAAATGTGATATGAAAACACAACAGAATCCAGAAAGTGAAAGGAGAGTAGCCATTTGCAAATTTAAAAATGTAAAATAATTTTATCAAACTTGGAGATCATCAAAACAGGTAATCCTTGACTTAAGAATTAATTTATTGCATTTGTTGAGGGAGAAAGTAGGGATGACTATTTCTACTGATTAGATAGATAGCAGGTAAGCAACAATACTTTGTTCTGCGAAATCATCTCTCAAAACAAGGTGTATCAACCTGGCTGCCTCTTTGCTTTAGTATCTTGTTCTGGAGGTTTGAATCAGGGGTTCATTCATTTCCATATCTTAGTCTGAAGGTCCTAAAAATCTCCTAAAAAGATTAAGCATTATATTGTCCTCTGTATTTACTGAGGTGGAATTGCAAGGACACCTTTACTATGTAGCATAAGAGGTGAGAAAACCTTTTTAGGATTAGGCATAAGACAGAAATTGATTCCAGAAAACAGGTGAGCAAACATCTGAACATATTCTATCCACTATTTGAAGTCCAACATTCTATCCACTAGTTCTACAGAACTTCAAACAATAAAAGCTAAATAAAATATACAAGGCTAAACAAAAAAAAACCCTTTTTCCCTTTACAAAATAATTTATGCTGTTAAGCAATGTAATTTTATCCCATCACACTGAACACTACTGAAATGTAATGAGCTTTATAATGCTACCTATTTGAAACTATACATATTTCAAGCAAAAGAAGAAAACAGACTATCTTTCAAGCTTGTAAAGAAATGATTTTCTGTTGGAAAGCAGCCAGTTTATCAAGTGATGCCATGTTTAGCATAACTATAAAAAAAGATGAGGGTTATATTACTGTAACTTACAATAATCATCTATATAAAATCTTTAAAGTTTTAAGAGATTCACAAACGTAGTCCAAATTTCAGTCCTGAACTGGAGCTGAGAAAAATTTTCACCAAATAGAGCATTAAATAGCTCCATGTGCTTCTAATTAAACTATTGCTGCTTAAGTGAAGGTAAAAATCTACATTTTCAAATGTTATATTTTAACCTTAAAATCAGAAGACATATTTCTTTTGATTACTGTAAAAGCATCTAGAGGACTTACTATACAATAATTGCAAATTCAATACTGATTTCCTAAAACTATTAAAGAAGAATAATTTTCAAAAATATTTCAAATAAAAATGATTCTTCAGACCAGTGAAATTCTAACCTCATCCAATTGCATTAGTTGCCAATGTTAATTTTCCTGTGTTATAATTAAACAATCCATCAGTGCATTCCATAAAAAGTGGTTTGAAAGTAGTATAGAACTATAATAGTATAGAATGAATGCTATTTAAACTTTAGAAATTACACAGCACTGTAGAAGCTAAAAACCATTTCAGGAATACTATCCTACCAAGCACCACCAAAGTAAACAACATTACCATCACTGTAATGCTGACTCCTTCCCATTCATCTTGTACTTAATACAGATATATTTATATTCCGCAAAAAGAATGGGGAGAAACTGAGTTATACTTTGGGCTACATGCCAAAACAACTTGGGAAAATACCAGTCAAAATAGAACGTTTTTACAAATTCCTCTACCACTCAAGCTTTGAAGTAGCAAATCAGATATATGCTTACGTGCAGCCACAGCCATAACTTTTTTTTCAAACGAAGTAAACAACATAATCTCCAGGAGGGGGATATTTCCCATTTTAAAAATGGACACAGGACAGAATTGTTTATAATGGTGTGGTGTATTAATGAGATAGATATCTTTCAAACAAACTCCATCCACCTTAGGTTCCAGTTAAGTGAATGATGATTTTCTGAGAATTACGTTATACAGTATTACAACACTTTCAAATAAACATAAGGAAAAATCCTGAAAGATGCGGAGATAGGCCTGTGCAACTATTTTACTACAAGTACTCCATGAAAGCCCCTATTAATAATATAAATTAATCAATAGTATCTCAATCTGAAATAAATTCTCTGATATACAGTCAGTGTTCCCTCTAATTTTTTTTCGGGGTGAGCGGAAAAGTATAGTGTCTGAGCGGCAGTCCCTTTGGCACTGGGCGGCATATAAGTATAAATAAATAAATAAATAAATAAATAAAGTAAGTAAGTAAGTAAGTAAGTAAGTGTGGGCGTGCGCTATCACACATGAGCAAGTTCTTGCATCCATAATTCTATACTTTCTATGTCTTCCTCCCTCTTTCCTCCCTCCCACTTTCCTTTCTATCTCTCCCTCCCTCTTTTCTTTCTATCTTTCCCTCCCTCTTTCCTTTCTATCTCTCCCTCCCTCTTTCCTTTCTATCTCTCCCTCCCTCTTTCCTCCCTCCCCTTTTCCTTTCTATCTCTCCCTCCCTCTTTCCTCCCTCCCTTTTTCCTTTCTATCACTCCCTCCCTCTTTCCTTTCTTTCTTTCCCCCTGCCTTTCTTCAAGCCCTTCCTTTTCCCTCTCCCTAACTAC
Source organism: Erythrolamprus reginae (assembly GCF_031021105.1). Lineage (NCBI taxonomy): Eukaryota > Metazoa > Chordata > Lepidosauria > Squamata > Dipsadidae > Erythrolamprus > Erythrolamprus reginae. The sequence continues at coordinate 17,415,109 of NC_091960.1, forward strand.
CCCCTTCTCCCCCCTTTCTATCTCTCCCTCCCCCTTTCTCTCTCCCTTCCTTCATCTTTCATTCCCTCTCTCTCCATCCCTCTTCCTTCCTCCCTCTCTTTTTTGTTCTTTCTCTCTCCCTCCTTCCCTCCCTCTATGTCTTTCCCTCCCCCTTCTTCCCCCCTCTTTCTCTCTCTCTTGCTTTCTTTCCCTGTCTTTCTCTCTTGCTTACTTTCTCGCTTTCTTTCTCATTCTCTCTCCCCTCCTTTCTCTCTCTCTCTCTTTCTCTCTCGTTCACCACGCCGGCAACAGAGAGAAAAAGAGAGAGAGAGAGAGAGAGAGAGATGGAGAGAGAGTGGAGGGCGCCGTTGTCTTCGCCTCTGCCCGGCGGCTCTGCAGCGAAGAGGAAACAGTCGCGCACCGCCTCCCGGGAGCCCGGCCGACTTTTGGAGCCGTTTTGTTTTCGGCCGGGCGGAGGCGGCGCACGGAGGCGAAGACACGGTGCCCGGCCACGCTCCGCCTCCCGGGAGCCCAGCTGAAAACAAAACGGCTCCAAAAATCGGCTGGGCTCCCGGGAGGCGGAGCGTGGCCGGGCACCGTGTCTTCGCCTCCGTGCGGCTCTGCAGCGAAGAGGAAACAGTCGCGCACCGCCTCCCAGGAGCCCGGCCGACTTTTGGAGCCGTTTTGTTTTCAGCTGGGCTCCCGGGAGGCGGAGCGTGGCCGGGCACCGTGTCTTCGCCTCCGTGCGCCGCCTCCGCCCGGCCGAAAACAAAACGGCTCCAAAAGTCGGCCGGGCTCCCGGGAGGCGGTGCGCGACTGTTTCCTCTTCGCTGCAGAGCCGCACGGAGGCGAAGACACGGTGCCCGGCCACGCTCCGCCTCCCGGGAGCCCAGCCGATTTTTGGAGCCGTTTTGTTTTCAGCTGGGCTCCCGGGAGGCGGAGCGTGGCCGGGCACCGTGTCTTCGCCTCCGTGCGGCTCTGCAGCGAAGAGGAAACAGTCGCGCACTGCCTCCCGGGAGCCCGGCCGACTTTTGGAGCCGTTTTGTTTTCGGCCGGGCAGACTGCAGCGCAAAACAAGAAGAAAAGATCAGCTGTGAGGCGCGCCTCCCCCCCCCACGCCTTTCCACGGGATCTTTTCTTCTTATTTTGCGGTGCGCTCCATCCGGCTGGAGCTTCCCTTGTGGCGGCCGCGTGTGAGCTTTGGGGCCAGGAGGGAGGAAGGGTGGACGGCGGCAGCGGGAGGACGGTGGCGGCGGCGGCACCGGGCAATAGCGGCGGCCAGAACAGAGGCACCGACGCGGCGTCTGGACGTGTTAGACAGCGTACATGCTGGCGTTGCGTTGGGCATGGGGCTGGAGCCTCCGTCCCGGCCCAGCCAGGAGGCAAGTGCCAGCCAGGCAACGCCAGCATGTACGGCGTGTAGCAACACGTACAAACGCCACATCGGTGCCTCTGTCCTGGAGTTCGCAGCCGACCACCGTGACGCCGTCTCATGGCTACTGCCCGCCCTGGTGCCGGTGCCGCCACCCTCCCGCTGCCGCCCTCCTCCGGGCCCCAAAGCTCACACGGGGCCGCCGCAAGGGAAGCTCGAGCCAGGCGGAGTGCAGCGCAAAACAAGAAGAAAAGGTCAGCTGTGAGGCGCGCCTTCCCCCCCGCCTTTCCGCGGGACCTTTTCTTCTTATTTTGCGGTGCGCTCCGCCAGGCTGGAGCTTCCCTTGCGGCGGGCGCGTATGAGCTTTGGGGCCCGGAGGGAGGAAGGATGGCCAGCGGCAGCAGCGGCATTGTGACTAGCTGTGGGGCAGCGGCAAGGTGGTCAGCTGTGAGGCGGCTACTCCCGGTGCCGCTGCTGCCGGCCAGCCACCCTTCCTCCCTCCGGGCCCCAAAGCTCATACGCGGCCCCCGCAAGGGAAACTCCAGCCAGGCGGAGCGCTGCAGCTGCCGGAAAAGTCGGAAGGCGCAAGTAAGAGGGCCCCGCGGAAAGGTAACACGCCCGGTCGTCGGCACCCCCCAGGCTTAGAGGCCTAGAACACACACACACCGAGGCACCCGGTCGGCGGCAACCTCCCCCCTCCACACACACACCGAGGCTTAGAGGCCTAGCGGTGGGCTGCGCCACCTGCCCTCTTACTTTGCTGCGTCACTCTCGGCAGTCGGCGGGTGGCGGCAACCCCACACACGCACACCGACGAGGCACCCGGTCGGCGGCAACCAACCCACCCACCCACACACACCGAGGCTTAGAGGCCTTGCGTCACCAGACCTCTTACTTTGCTGCGTCACTCTCGGCAGTCAGCGGCAACCCCACACACGCACACCGACGAGGCACCCGGTCGGCAGCAAGCAACACACACACACACACACACACACACACACCGAGGCTTAGAGGCCTAGCGGTGGGCTGCGCCACCAGCCCTGCCTCACCCGTCTCGGCAGTCCGGCGGCAACCCCCACCCCACCGAGGCTTAGAGGCCCGATTTTCTTACCTTACCCGACATCAGCTAAACAACCGTTTGGCTGCCGGAGGGCGGGGAAGAGAAAATCCAGGATTTAAGGGGCGGGGAAGAAAGCGGGCCTGCTGTGATTGGCCACTTTGCACTTTGTTTCCCGCCTTTGCTTAAGGAACTGTTGCTGCCCTATGTTGTAGAGCAGCAACCGTTCTGATTTCAAATTCCAGCACGGAGGTCGGTCTTCCGCGCTAAATTTGAAATTCCCGGGCCGACGAGTAGAAACCTCTGCGCTATAGCGCACTGCGCAGCTTACAGGGAACTATGTATACAGTACTATATTATTGCCATACTGATCCAAGATTCTAGGTTTTGGTAGTGTATTTATATTGTATTTTTATTATTGTTGTAAGCTGCCCTGAGTCCTTCGGGACTGGGCAGCATAGAAGTTGGATGGATGGATGGATGGATGGATGGACGGACGGACGGACGGACGGACAGACAGACAGACGATTCTCCATTAATGAAGAATGGATTAATGAAGAATGCCTTAATAAAATGCTGGGTCCTACCAGTTACTCTATTATACGTCCTTCATTATATATTACAAATACTCATTTCATGAAATATCTTGCTCTTGTAATATTGCATATTTAATATTATAAAATATAATGAAGTGCATTTTATTACCATACAGATTTTTCAAAAAAATAAAAAAGATTATGTGGTTCTTAAAGGATTAAAAAATGCATATAAAAAGTAATCCAATCAGGATTGGACCATTTTATATTCAATAGCATATATTGCACTGTACTTGTGATTTATTTTCTAGCTTTATCAATGAAAACAGCTTCGTCTGTTTTCCAGTTGTCACTCAGAATGTTCAGAATAACAGAGTGGAAAGGGACATTGGAGATCTTCTAATCCCTTTCATTCCAGACAAGTGGCTGTCCAGTCTCTTCTTAAAAGTCTCCAGTGATGACAAGGGCTTTGATATTTGTATCTATAAATATTTATAAACAAACTATGTTAACCAATGCAATTGTTCCTTTTCATTAGAAAACTGCATATTTGGAAAACTGGCCTCTGAGTATTAAACATAAGAATTAATATAGCCAAGACAACAGGAAGTAAAGATATGCCTTTGAAATGTTAGACCACACCTGTTGACCCAATTATGTTTATCTTTAAAGCTGATAATTCACAAAGAAAATGTACAAGAATAATACAAAGATTTTTTTCTGATTGTGTCCAATTCTTGGAGACTGCCTGGACAAGTTCCTGTAGCTTTCTTGGAAAGGTTTTTCAGAAGCAGTTTGCCTCTTAGCCCTGAGAAAAGGACCAACCTGAAGTTATTATCTTTGTGCCTAAGGGAGAACTAGAACTCATATATCTTGGTTCCTAATCTGATGCCTTAACCATAATATTAAATTGGCTATATTTAATCAACATATTATAGAACAAGAAATCATTACTACTATTCGTTTATCAGGCTCTATTAAACATCTATTTATGGCTATTTAAAGTCTAATATAACACTTAGAGAGGCCATGTGATCACTGTTTGAGAAATTCCCAGCTGGCTTCTAATAAGCATTCAGTGGCAGGAACAGGATTCACTTAACAATCATATGATTCACCTAACAACTGCAGTGATTAATTTAACAATGTGACAAATGGGTCATTAAAAGCAAGCACAATTCACTCAACAACTGTGCCTTGCATAGCAACAGAAATTCTGGAAATTCACTATATTTCCAATAGTTTTCACTGTATTTCCTATAGTTCCTATAGTATTGAAACCTTAACACTATAATGAATAGGCAGTTAACCTAGAAGCATAAAATATAGACAAATGCATATATAAGATTAGTTGCTAACAGCAGTTTTATATTACACAAAAAGGGCTATGTAGGGATATACTAGAATCTATGAAACAGAGATCTTAACGCCTGAATTGTATAAGCTTTTAAGACAAGTGAAAAGACTACAAGTAGTCCTCAACTTACAAAAAGTGGGACTAGAAAATTTGTTGTTAAGCAATGCAGTTGCTAAGCAAGCACAGCTGATATAAATGTAGATCATGTAAACCCAGGATGCTGCAACTATCACAAATACAAGTTGGTTGTCAAGCATCCAGTCATAATCATATGACTACAGGGATGCTACAACAGATGTAAGTCACTTTTTAGCACTATTGTAACTCTGAACAGTGGTTAAATAAATTATTGTAATCAAGTACTATCTGTTAAGTGCAGTTGTAGGCTCCTATTAGAATGACTAATTGTGCGCAATTCCATGGCTCTGGCGTGCCAGTGGGGGATTGAAGGCAAGACAAAAAAATCTCCCATGGGTACGCACATTTTGATGAGGTTTTTGCTTCCCCGCGTGCGGGGAAGCAAAAAACTTGTGCAAGATTTTGCTACCTGCATAGGTGTGGGAAGCAAAATTGCATTCGATCCTCCACTCATGCGCCAGAGCCGTGTGCAATTAGCCATTCCGGTAGGAGCCACCACTGGTTAAGTGGTTTAGCACTGATAAACTTATTGTATCTTTCCCATTTCATAACAAATTATTATTGTTAATTAAATAATTTCTCCAAAAGTTACTTTCTATCATTCAGATTTTTAAAATTCTCTACCATTTCTTATGCTGATAAATCCATTATCAGCATAAGAAACCAGTATCCCCTACCTAATCTTTCTAATATAAATATCAGATGTCTTTTATATCTATTTTAATAACATTTGCATAATTAAGGAGATATTTGGGTTATATTTAAAGTTTGCTCCTAACATCATAGAAAAAGATTATGCTTATGGATGATGTTGTAGGCCCGAGTTTCTTGCAATAAATAACAAATGTAATAAATAAGCAAACAAATTTCACAACCCAGAACTCTTTTCTTCAGTAAGATCTTAAGAACAGATGATGATGATGATGATGATGATATGCATATAGTCATGCCCAATTCTTGACAATTCTATGAACCAGTTCTGTTCACTTTTTTTTTTTAGAAAATACTTGAAAATCTTAGTACCAGCACCCCAAATGACAAACATAAAGATGTTATATAGTATTGGGAGTTTTTTAAGGGGAAAACTGAATTATATTCTGTGTTTCATTTTGCCAGAGGGTCATATGATTATGAATAATTAAAGTATAATTTAACAATAACCTTGTATGAAAGAAATTCAGAATGCATGCAGTTTTATGAGCTTTACAATCAAAACCTCTCTTATTTATAGAACTATAATGGTTATCTCCTTTTCTTTCTTTTATATTATGTCAAATAATCAACTGTATTTCTGAGTTCCCTTAGCATTCTACTTGCCTAATGCATAGTCAGTTAGACCTTTATTTCCATTTCACTAGAATAACGAAGTATTATTTCTTCACAGGTTGCCAGGTTTTTTTTACTTCTAGTTAGTACTAGAGCTGTTTGGTTAGAAAGCTGATTTAACATTACTACCTCCTCTAGGAAGGTAGCCCATCTGCTCTCCAAAGATCTGATACGAAATATATGCAGAAAGAATGGATGGATGTGCTAGGAATAATGCATGAGGCAGTGGCAGCATCATGTCAAACATGTAGATTTACTGAAGTTCATTAGTAAGTGTATGTCTGAAACATTCCAAAGCCTCTGACCACAATCTGAGATAGGCACTTATCAAGACTACTGGGACTGAAAATCAGCGACTTAAATTCAATACTACTTTCTTCAAATTGCTAAAGTGATGTGTCAACAAGTTAAAATAAATCCACAACTACAATCTAGTAATTAAAAACATGGTAACATGAACAACCAAAACAAGATATATTAACATAGAGTACTAAATACCTGTGCTCTGCTACGGAACTATGTGATCAGGCTTGATAAATCGACACAGCTTGAAAATTAGTGAGTACGGTAGTTATGATCAGCCTCTCCTGTCCCCTTCTCTTCTCAGCCTTGCCATACAGAAGCCTCCCCTATCTCCTTCTCTCCCTCAGGCTTGTCCCACAGAACCCTCCCCTATCCTATCCCCTGTTAACTGCTGTGAAAGTAAAAGTGAACTTGAAACTCCTCTCCTCTGCTTGTGTTTTGCATTTGAAATTCAGGTGGGTAGGGGGAATAGAACTCCTTAGCTTCAGAGAAGCCAAGAGGAACATACATGGCAAATTTCAAGTTTGTAGGCCTTTAACAGATTAACCTTGTAGGTTACCTAGTCCAACCCCTTGCTCAAGCAGGAGATACACTATTTCTGACAAATGCCAATCTAATCTCTTCCTGAAAGTCTCAAGTGATGACGTTCTCACAACTTCTCTATGGCAGAACATCATAGGGTACTGGAGAGCATCATAGCCATGGTGTGTCTCACTGATTCATAACAACAACCTGTTGTCTCTGCTGTGAAGAACAATATCTCTCTTCTCAAAATCCTGGCCAACAATGAGAACAACCATTTCTGTAGTCATGGGGCATTGAAAAGACCTTGGTCCTCTCCAGAAGGCTTCCTATTTGCATTAATCACCACTTGGTTGGGAGTCCTTGTGGCCTTTAGGAATAGAATCAACAGCAGCCTTAAATTCCAGAATATACTTGTTGTGTTCACACACCAACTTCTGCAGTTGGCTAGCCAGTTGTGGATTAACGCCTGGGTAGATTCCACAATGGATGTCACTCTCATTGTCATCATCACCGACAAAGTATATCTGGAGAAATGAAGGCTGCTGCTGAGGCCCTGCCATGATACTCCCTATCCTGTAGTAGACCTGCCCCTGCACTTTGAATGTTGGCATAAAATTTCCCTCCTTCACCTCTCTGGCTCCAAGACATCATTTGGAAGCATCCACTGTACTTCCAGACAGTAGAAAGTACTTTGCCATTGGATGCTGGTGGGTGAGAAGGCTGTGTTAGTGTTCAGGGTAGGGCTAAGAGGGAGGGAGGTGGACTTTACCGATACTGCAGCACATCCCGGGACTCTAATCCTGCCACTTTAGAGCATAGCACCATGCACAGGGTAACCAGGGTCCAAGATCAACAACTTTGGCTCTCAAGTAATCAATATGAGGCTTATATTTAAAACCAGACAAATACTATTAGTCCAAGGCATTGATTTCATTTGCGACTGATTAATGTAGGGGTTATTAGATGTATACTTTTTTACAGCCTGACTACTACTGACTTGGGAATGAATTTGAATATATCTGTGTGCAGCTTCCTTTACTTGTTCCTAACTCGAAATATATTTGCTGTGTGAGCAAAGAGACAAGAAGGAACCTGGGCATGGCTTAGCTCAACTGTTCTGAAGTAAAGGTGCTTGATGCTGTGAAAACAAAAGTGAACTCCTCTGCTTTTGTTTTGTATTTGGGTCAGATTTCTTTTCAAGTGGGGAGAGGGAGTAGAACCCCTTAGCATCAGAATGTGTTAATAATAATATAGGAAATACTTATGCTCCAATGATAAATTTGAAATATCCTTTCTTAGTGAGCACCTGGAAGGCAAGAAGAACATACGTGACAAATTTCAAGTTTATAGGATTTACGGTTCTGGAGATTTCCTAATTAATGCATGACTGGTTTTTGCTTTTATATATATAGATGTACAGTGGTCCCTCGATCATCGCGAGGGTTCCGTTCCAGGACCCCAAGCGATGATCGATTTTTCGCGAAGTAGCGGTGCGGAAGTAAAAACACCATCTGCGCATTCGCAGATGGTGTTTTTACTTCCACCGCCCTTCGCCCGCCCACCCCGTTGCTCGCGCCTGGGGTTTCCCCGCGCGCGTGCCGCCCGCCCGCCCATGCTGTTGCTGGGGCCGCTTCCCAGCTGGGAAGCGGAGCTGGGGTTTCCCCAAGCGCGCGCGCACCGCCCGCCCGCCCGCCCACGCCGTTGCTGGGGCCGCTTCCCAGCTGGGAAGCGGAGCTGGGGTGTCCCCGCGCGTGCCGCCCGCCCGCCCACGCCGTTGCTCGCGCCGCCGCTGGGGTCTTACCGGGGCAAGAGGGGGAAGACCCAGGGAATCCGGCGGGAAACTCCACCATCTACGCATGCGTGGCCATAGAAAAAAAGGCACGCATGCGCAGATGGTAGAGTTTACTTCCGGGTTGAAAACTAGCGAAATAGCCCTTTCACGATGCTCGAGGACGCGAAACTCGAGGGATCACTGTACATGTAGTCTTTGACCTACCACCATTTTGTTTAATGAGTATTCATTTACAATAGTTTGCAAAAAAAGCAACTTTTGACTGTTTTTCACACTTACATCCAGTGCTACATTTCCATGGTCACGTGATCAAAATTCAGCTGCTTGGCATGTGTATTTATGATGGTTCATGTGATCACCTTCTACAACGTTCTGATAAGCAAAGTAAATGGGGAAGCCACATTCACTTACTAACTTAACTTAGTTAAGAAAGACTAAAATGGAGAAACATTTACTTAACAATTTTGTTGCTTCCGAACATAAATTTTGACTTAATTGTGAACATAACTTGAGGACTACCTATATTAAAGATGTAACTTGACACCCATTCTAAAAGTAGCTGGTAGTATGTTCCTAAGGGCAGCAAATACTTTAAAGATTACAACAAAGACATTCAATCAAATCTGGTAAATAATTAACAATCAGTATGAAAATGTAAGTATTGATCACTGCATTGTGCTCCAGTTAGAAAGCCAGTTTGTACCCACTGAAGTTTTCAAATGCTCTCCAATTACGTACTGTAACACACTGAAATAGCAAAAATAAACTATTAGAACATGAATAAATACAAATAATACACTTATACATCTCCACCCCATGTCCAGTCAACGAAGCAGTGGAAGTGATGTGCTGGTGCCTGGAGGCTGTTGGGGCCTGGATGGGTGTCAACAACCTCAAACTCAACCCAGACAAGATGGAGTGGCTATGGGTCTTGCCTCCCAAGGACAATCCCATCTCTCCGTCCATTACCCTGGGGGGAGAATCACTGACCCCCTCAGAGAGGGTCTGCAACTTGGGCGTCCTCCTCGATCCACAGCTCACATTAGAGAAACATCTTTCAGCTGTGGCGAGGTTTGCCCAGGTTCGCCTGGTGCACCAGTTGCGGCCATATTTGGACGGGGAGTCACTGCTCACAGTCACTCATGCCCTCATCACCTCGAGGCTTGACTACATGGGGCTACCTTTGAAAAGTGTTCGGAAACTTCAGATCGTGCAGAATGCAGCTGCAAGAGCAATCATGGGCTTTCTCAAATATGCCCATGTAACACCAACACTCCACAGTCTGCATTGGTTGCCGATCAGTTTCCAGTCACAATTCAAAGTGTTGGTTATGACCTATAAATCCCTTCATGGCACCGGACCAGATTATCTCAGGGACCCGTCTTCTGCTGCACGAATCCCAGTGACCAGTTAGGTCCCACAGAGTGGGTCTTCTCCAGGTCCCGTCAACTAAACAATGTCGCTTGGCGGGACCCAGGGGAAGAGCCTTCTCTGTGGCAGCCCCGGCCCTCTGGAACCAACTGCCCCCAGAGATTAGAATTGCCCCCACCCTCCTTGCCTTTTGTAAGCTGCTTAAAACCCACCTCTGACGCCAGGCATGGGGGAATTGAGATACTCTTTCCCCCTAAGCATTTACAATTTTATGCATGGTATGTCTGTACATATGTTTGGTTTTATAATAAGGGTTTTTAACTGTTTTAGTATTGGATTATTATTATATGCTGTTTTATTGCTGTTGTTAGCCACCCCAAGTCTGCGGAGAGGGGCGGCATACAAATCCAATAAATAAATAAATAAATAAATAAATAAATAAATAAATAAATAAATAAATAAATAAATAAATAAATGTCATAGTTGTAAATTCATCATCTATTAAGTTTAAATGCTATCAAACCTAAATATCATTTGTCTCTTTGGCAAAGGATTTTAAGTAGGTCTCATTGTCCTGGAAGATATGAGATTGTTTTCATATTGCCTCTGAATTTGGAATGCCCTAATACCTTAATAAGAAAAAAATGTATTTTTATACAGTCCCTCAATTATGCAATTTCTTATTGGTTTCTTCAAAAGAATATTAAAATACAAGAAAACAAATAAGTAATTTTGAAGGATAAGTTGCTATCAAGTACTGTATCTTTATTTCTCCGTCATCTGTTTAAACTTATTCCAGCTCCTAATTTGATATTTATGACATTCAAAGTCTCACGTTATTTATAGGCCCAATCAATATTGAATACTCTACTAGTATACAGTTGTAGTGTTGAAAGACTATAGTTGGAATTCTCTTATTAATCCAGGATTACATTAAACAAAACTCTAACAGCTGCCACAACTGATAATACTGCCGGTGAACTGGGCACTGACTGTTGGGGAGGACAAACTGGGTAATTTTTTAACTCACTGACTGTTAGGGAGGGGAATCTTTCCTGAAATCAGAATTGAAATATTTCACCAAATTAAGATTAAGTTATTTAAAAATAACCTTTAAATCCAACATAGTGAAATGTATTCATGGCATATAATGAAGTAAAAGCCACAAATCATTATATTATGCATTTAACATGTGTATGGAATATCTATGGAGATTCTCAGTCATCCAGATCATGGGTGTCCCAAAGGTGATTTTCAAAAGGCAACTGGGTTGTTTTTTCCATGAAGATATTTTGCTTCTCATCCAAGAAGCTTTGTCAATTCTTTTGTCTAAAATAATTATTATATAATGCCAGCTAAATAATTATAGTAAATGCTGTGGAATTGTTAACAGACTATAAACAACGCAAAACAACTGTACTACCATAACTATTCATTATTATATTAACACAACCAATCATGGGCCAAAATCATTTGCAATAAATGGGTATACAAGATTACATTCCATATACTTTGGAAGTAGTTTGTCACTGACTTTATCTGGGATATTTTTACTTCCCAGGTTATGGCATTCATCCATTTTAAGTACGTACAGTATTAAGTTTGCCTAAGTTTCTGAGAGCAGCTAAGTTCAACTACATGTGGCTAATGCATGCAAGTGCTTTATCAAACTGAATTTAAGGCAACCATAGCTAAGTGAAAACTCACTAGAAGTTTTTTTTTAAGTGATCTGGGCACTTTTTAATTGATTTTTAACTGATTATTTTTATTACAGTAACCACAATATGGTTTTGCAATGAAAACAATACTTGTAAATGCAAGAATCACATAATATAACTTGGTTGCAGTTCCATATATCATCTCACTATTAAAGTTTGTACATCACAATCTTGCTTAAAGAATCACCCACACTATTTACTATAAGTGAAAAAGAATACACAACATTTTTATATAATTAAACAAAAGCTTTTTCCAAAATCTTTCATCTGGTATATGATCCTCAGACCTTTGAAAAACTTAAAACGTAGACAGAAGAAATAAAGCTAAATTACAACAAGACATATCTATAAAATACCTCCTTTAACATATAGAAATGAAATGAAGACCAACAAAATGCCTATAGAGATTTTCAGTCATACAGGTCATGGTTGTTCCCAAAGTGCTTTTTCAAGAGGCAACTGGACTTTCTGACTTTTCTTCTAAGATGTTTCACTCCTCATTCAAAAATCCACGGTAGGGAATAGAACAACTCAATCATCATCATCATAATCCAGCCACAGCAAAGAAGCTTCTTGTATGAGAAGCTAACAGTCATAATAGAAAGTCCAGTTGCCTCTTGAAAAAGCACCTTTGGGGCAGACCAATGTTTTCACCCTGAATCTAGGACTAAGATGTATGGCAATCAAAGCAATGCAGCTTCAGTCAATCTTAAACAGAACTAGGGTATGTAATCATTGGCATCAGTACAGGCCTTTATTGTTTTTATTTTTGAAATCCACGACCTTGCTGTCAAGAGAAATAACCAGAGGCGCTCTAAGGAAGGCTTAGTTTATCTGGGTAGATGCAAGAGATTTCTCGTACCTGATCAGCTTTGTCTCTCTCTGTCCCTCTCTTCTCCCCCCCCACCCCAAAATGCTTACACAACTGCAGGCGGCCCCTCCTCCCACCTTCAAACTCGGGAAACTGTCACTGCTGTATCTTTGGTGTCATTGCAAAAAAAAAAAAAGGCAAGAAAACCCAAGAGGAAGATGATCCCAGAGAAAGTATAAAAACGAGGGAAGGATTTGAATCCAGATCACAATCCAACTGACCAAGGGATGGATATATGTATATATATAGAGAGAGAGATATGTTGTAAGCCACCCTGAATCCTCGAAGAGGGGCGATATATAAATCCTATTATTATTATTATTATTATTATTATTATTATTATTATTATTATTGAAACATAGATTGACGGCAGAAAAAGACCTCATGGTCCATCTAGTCTGCCCTTATACTATTTCCTGTATTTCATCTTAGAATGGATATGTTTATCCCAGGCATGTTTAAATTCAATTACTGTGGATTTACCAACCACGATAATAAATAATATTAATAATAATAATATTAATATTAATAATAAATTGAAAGAGGAAGCGCAGGAGGCTATCACCGAAGCTTAAAGCCGCACAGCTCGCCTTTTAATCTTTCAAACCTCGTCTCTCTCTCTCCTTCTCTTACCACCACCACCACCGACACTCGCGTCCGCGCTCTCCTCAAGCCGACCCGTTCCCCTCCCTTGAGTCGCACCGTCTTCCATCCCATAATCCCTTTTTTTCCTCCGGCCGGGAGGCTGCCAGGCGGGAGCGCAAACACGGCTCAACACGCTTCTCTCTCTCTCTTCCTCGCTCCCGCCACCCCGCTGACGAAGCGCCCCCTTTTCCTCCGTCCCACACCTTCACTGCGCCACCTCTCCGTACGTCTCCGGGGGCGCAAGGAAGCCAGACGCTCCTTCCCGCCACCTCAGACGCGGCTGCCGCTGTCCTCGCGGCCGGGCAAAAGGCCAGCAGCACCTGAGCGCCTCATGGGGCCGTCCAAGCAGCGACCCCGCCCTGCCCGGAGAGAGAGAGAGGAAGCCCAGGTCCCTTCCAACCGACGCGCCTTTCGCCTTCTCCGGGTCCCTCGGCCGTACCAGTCAAGGCGACCGCGAATCGATGGACGGCCAGATAGCCGCTTGTCTCTCTCTCTCTCGTCTTCGGCGAGCACGACGCACCTCGCTGAGGTAAAACGAGGAATGAGAAGAAAAGGGGCGAGGGACGGAAGTCGCTTGCGTCGCCGCCTCACTTGCCTGCCGTTTTCCCAGGTGCGGAGATGCTCGGACACCGATAGCCTTTCCTGAAGGTGCTGCTGACAGCGGTCGAAGGCGCCCCCCCCTTTTTCCCCTCAGACGGTCTCGCTGCTCGGCTGGCTCTCGTTCAATCGCGCTCTCCCTCCCTCTCTCCCTCCCCTTCACCCACCTCTCCTCTCCCTCCCGCCCCGGCCCCATAACATAGTAGTAAGTTTCTATTGGCAGAGGGGAGAAGGCGGAGTTCCTCAGAGGCTCGGTCATTGGCTCCCGGCCGCGAAGAAGGTGGGAACCAAAGCGGAGCGAGAAGGCGGGGGGGGGGAATAGAAGACGGGTGGTGAGGAGGACGAGGGAGCGCGGGACACGAAGGGCTTCGTGGGAGACGCAACGGCAGCGGGAAGGAAACGGGGGGGGGGGGGAAGCGCAAGCGCGTAAGACGAAAAGGCGGCAGTGGCGGGATGGGTGGGGGGAGATAGGTAGCGGAAAGAGCGCGCAGGCGCGCGCGCTCAAGGCGCGCGCCGTCTTCAAAATAAATGAATCTTCAACGCACGGACATCTGGGTCAGTTAGGAGGAAAAGGTGCGCGCGCAAGCGCGCTCTTTATTTCTTCGCTCCACCCCCCCCTCCACGCTTCTCCATTTCCTTCCCGCTATGGGAGCTGCGGTCCTTTTCTGTGGAGATTTAACCTGCTTTTTTTCTTTCTTCCCGCCCCTCCCCCAAAAAATAAAAATAAAGAATAAGGGAAGGAGACGAGGAAGATAACAATGGCTCGTCAGCCCAGACGTCTTTCACCCAAAGGCGGGGCCGCCGAGGTGTAATAATAGTAAAGCGGAATGGACGAAAGGAAGCGAGGCATCCAATGGAGTCGGAGTCTCGAGCGCTGCGTCAGAGGGAAAAAAAGCAGCTCATCTTAAAAGCGTTTGCAGGAGCTGCTGAACCCCGGTTTACTCAATTAATCCCGCTTCCTGTGGCAGTCTCCGCTCGCTTAAACTAATCCCTTGAGCTGCTGGGTCCACTCGACGCAAGAGGTGAAAAGGTAGTGATTATCTACTCAGGTTCAAGAAGCAGCCATTAAGGACCGTCCAGTCTTGTTTCCCAAAAAAGTCAGTCTACTGTTGTTTTTCCCCCCAAGCATTCATACAGAGAGATTTTATTTATTTATTCGATTTTTTTTTATGCTGTCCTTCTTAGACTCAGGACGGCTTACAACATGTTAGCAATAGCACTTTTTAACAACTCTTTGGCTTTTGATAATACAGTACTGTCATTTCACTGATTCTTTTCTGATTGCTTATTTGTATCCTATGACAATCATTAAGTGTATTTTACCTCATGATTCTTGACAAATGTATCTTCTTTTATGTACACTGAGAGCCTATGCACCAAAGACAAATTCCTTGTGTGTCCAATCACACTTGGCCAATAAAGAATTCTATTCTATTCTATGACTTGGTGATCTGCGCTATATCTGTGGCAGTGAGAATACTCCATTCACTATTTTGTGAAATCCTTTTGTCTGCTGCCCATCTGATTAGATAAGTGCCTATTTATCAAAGCTGCCAAGTGGTGCAAGATGGTATGAGAAAATTATCTTTTAATTGCATGGGTCCTGAATTTCTCATACAATTTTGCATTATTTGGTAGCTTTGATAGTGAGTACTTAACATCTAATATTGCTACACCCACACGAGAAATTCTAAATAGCCCTTAAGTTTACAACCATTTTCTTAGCAATTGTTGGAAGTTACAACTAGTGGAAAAAGTGACTTACAATCTTCACATTTAAAATTAATCCCACTGCATTTTTAATGGTCACATGAAAAAAAAATTGGGTGCTTGGTAACCAGCATATACTTATAAGTTATAGCACCATGGCGTATGTGATCACCATCAATGATCTTTTCCCATCAGCTTTTCACAAAGTACAGTATATGGAGGAAACCAGATTCCTTAAAAACCATAGCAAAAGATTGGGCCGGACTCAATAACTACCTCAGCACCAGATGTTCCAATCCCAATTGCTGTCATAAATCAAGTCTGAAGTAGACATAGCTTAATCCGCTTGCCAGCATCCTGAGAAACTACTATGTCAACAGTGTTCATACTACTGTATAAATGGGCAAAACATCCCTCTTATGCATTTTACTTCTGGAACTTCCTCGAAACAAATATCTATCACTTTCTTTGCTGTGGCATCATAACACAACTTAAACATCAAGCATAGTTGAAATCAGGAAGTGTTGGGTCTGTATATTTAAATTTAGTACTGTATATGCCTTTAAAAAATGTAAATCTGAAACATGCCAGCTTACTCGAGGAGGAAGTTGCAGCAAAATAAGGCTTTCATGGGAAAATAAAAAGCTTCTGCCACATTTGCTCTATACCAAGGGCACACACAGAGACATTGGGCAGGTTAAGGCTGATGCAGTTGGCATTCCTGCTATAGCAGCAAAAGGTATTACAGTACATTAAAATGTTTAAAATACCCATGTTTCCCAGAAAATAAAACAGTCTTATTTTCTTTTGGGCTCCAAATTAAACACTAGGTCTTATTTTGGGGGGGTGCTCTTATTTCCCCCCCCCCCCAATGTATGGGAGGCCCATTTATGCTTGCTCACAATAGGACAGGAGGTTGTGCACCATGCTAGTGAAGTTACACCACGTGCCCTTCACTGGTTTACCTCAGAATCCCCGCAGCCAGACCACCTATTTCCTGACACCTGCTTCACTTCATGACAGCTCTGTCAGCTCCATCCAGGAGGTGAGCAGAGTGGAGTTGCCCTACACACTACTACCGGTTTACCTCAGGGCTCCCATAGCAAAGTCATCCACACCCCAACACCTGCCTTGCTTCATAGCCACAGCACCAGTACACTACTTGGTTTCCTGTTCTGTTGCAGCCATGAGCAAGCAGAAGAAGTGGGCTCCTGCTGCATGGTTGCTGCTGCTGCAGGCAGGTAAGGGTGTGTGAATGTTATGGCTATAGAAGCTCTGAGGTAAGCCGGTGTGGTGCACATGGGACAACTACACCACCCTCCCCTGTCACCTCGTGGCCGCAGCATCACGAGACGGAATGGGCATGTGGCCAGCTCAGCGGCTGCAACCGATTGTAAATTTGAGCTGGTTGCCAAGTGTTACAGTTAAGCGCTGGGGTGGTGCAATAATCATAAATGGGACTACAGGTTGTAAATCACTTCATAACTTTGAACCATCATTAAATCAACAGTCGTAAGTCAAGGAATACCTGTAGTCTTCACAGTGGTAACATGAAAAGGATGCATCCCCTTATAGAAAGGCATCTGGTGGCTCTCTAGTACAGGCATGGCAAACCTTTTTTGTTTGAGTGCCAAAAGGGCGCCCATAAGCAATAGAGTCAATGTGCGTGCCCACACCCATAATGCAATGCCTCCCCATACATGCGTGCACAAACACATACGCCCCCCACACACACTTCCGCCATCTCTGTGCTTGCGTGCAGACCTCACTGAAGCCTCCAGACTTCCAATAGGTCCGTTGGCCCATTTTTTGCCCTCCACAGGCTTCAGGAAAGCCTCTGGAGTCTGTGGAAGGTGAAAAATAGCCCCAATGGCCTGCTAGAAGTTCAGAAACAAACTTGCTGTTAGGTTGTTTTTCACTGTCCCCAGGCCTTAGGAAAGCATCCTGAAGCCTGGGGAAAGTGAAAAAGGGCCCAGCAGACCTACCTGTTTTTGTGAAAATCGACTCAACAGGCCTACCATTTCCAAACTTCCAGTCGGGCCATTGGGTCGTTTTTTGCCCTCCCCAGGCTTCAGGAAAGCCTCCTGAAGTCTGATGAATGCAAAAAATGGCCCAACGGGCCTACCGTTTCTGAACTTCCGGTAGGCCCATTGGGCTATTTTTTGCCTGGGGAGGGTGAAAATTGGCTCTCCCCACCCTCTAGAATGCCAAAAATCAGCTGGTCAGCGTGCATAATAAATAAATAAATAAATTTATAAATAAATATGGATCCACGTGTCACCTGTGGATGCGGGCCATAGGTTTGCCATCATGCATTATGTGTCACACAGCACAGGAGATACTTTACACCCAGTCATTGAGCACTGAACATCCATGGCTTCCTTTTCACACAAAAATGGGTGAAAAGTTCTTGTTTTAACACACTTACATTTAATATAGATACACCCCCATGCACATATCAGCACTGCAACTTTTCTGAACACCATTATCAACATTTATAAACAGCATGATATTTATTACACCCAAGAGTTAAAAAATATGGAAATTGGAAAGATGATTACAAGAGAAAAGAATTATAACTTTCAATTGGGTGGTGTGTGTTTTTAATCTCCCTTTTATATACCAGGGATCTCATATTGGCTTTGCATACTGCAGTAATCTATAAATCAAAGAATATAATGGTTGGGTTGACGCAAGACAGTAAGCCAAAATCAAAATCAATAAACTATGGATTTGTGCACTATGTGAACCAGGCCTTAGAATTACTATTTTATATTCTGCGTGTACATATCATATTTTCTCTCTTGTGCTTATTTAAAGATTTGCCTTCATTTTATTCCACCTAAAGCCATCTTGGGCTCAGAGTAAATCACTAGCCAAAAATCACACAATGAATTTTGTGGTCAAGTGTGGATTTAAATCTATGTTTGCTGGTTGAGGTTTGATCCCATAACTGTTGTGCTATCTTTTTACTACATTTTCAAATACATATGAGATCTCACTGCAATATTCTCTAATTAACAAAGCAGGTATGGTCTCATTGTAGCCTTTCCATTGCAACATCTTTAAACAATCTGCAATTATTCTAAAGCTATTAGAATAATTATTATTCCAATTTCAAAAGCAGAGTTTTAGAATTATGCATGTCTTTTAATTACATATGAAAGGTACAATCTTACTTATACTGATCCAAAGTAAATATAGCTGACTTTCTATTTGGACATACAGTATAATATCCTCAACTTAGAGCAGTTCATTTATTGACCATTCAAGGCACTAAAAGAGATTGACTGTTTTTCACACTTAGGACTGTTGCAGTACCTCTGTGGTCATGTGATTAAAATTCAGACAATTGACTCATGTTTATGACAGTTACAGCATCCTGGGATCATGTACCATATTTTTGGTGTATAAGACGCACATCCCCATCCCCAATAGGGGGTGGAAATGTCTCTGCCTCTTATACAATATTTGCTGAAAAGAGTCAAATTGCTGAGAGGCAGAGGCAGAATTTTTGTTTTTTGTTTTCCTCCCCAAAAGTCAGGTGCGTCTTATAGCCCAGAGCATCTTATAGTTCTAAAAATACGGTAATCACCTTTTGTGATCTTCTGACAAGCAAAGTCAGCAAGGAAGCCAGATTCACTTAACAATGATGTTATTAACAACTGCGGTGATGTGCTTAACAACAATGGAACATAAGGAAAATCATAAAATGGGGCAAGTCTTACTTAACAACATAATTTTGGAGCCGAATTGTACAACCTTATATAAAAGATATCCAAAGGATGAACTTTGTGGTACTGAATGTGAATCCGATTAGAGCTATAGTTTGGGGCAGCCTTTTTAGTAGTCTGTAACATGCCTGCCAACATTATAACTAGAGTGCTTGAGAAATTTCACTGAAGGAACAGTAGATAGATGCCGCTTTTAAATGTGATTACACAGTCCAGAACCTGTATTACAATCCAAGAATTTTGATCAAAGGTACTGTATTTCCATTGTAGCACTGAGCTGATCTCAACAAATTTTATAAAGTTCAGCAGGGACAGTGCTATATAATGCTTGAGTTGAAGACTAGCAGAAAATCCCAGGGCTGGAGAGTAGGCTGAGAAGTCAAAGGAAAAGAATACACTGAAAAAAGGCAATGGCAAATCGCTTTTTGTTGTTGCCAAAATCCTACATGGATGTGCCTGTATAGTTCCCAGGAATCATCTTGGATTGATCTTGGGGGCAGGGGGGATCAAGCAGATCATGAATCCCTTTTTAAAAAAATCACTTGAAAGGATAAAAATATATAAAACAATCAAACAAAATAGAGTTGTGTGATTGTACAAGCTTGATCCATTTTTAATCCAAAATAAAATGATGCTTTAAAATGATGAGATTAAAGCAGTTGAGGAAATGGCTTTTGTTTCCTAGTGTACCAAAAATCCATATTGCCTGATGGTGAAAAGTCCCTTAAATTAGAAGGGACATTTTCTATAATCCTATTTTGAAAGTTTAAATATGCTACAAGTGTGTCCTGTGATCCCTGTAGTTAAATATTACACAGGAGAGCGATTTGCCAAGCCTGAAAAGAAAGATTGCATAAGTAAATGCATTTGGAAAGGAAACAAAACACGGTCATTTTAAGAATTTATTACAGTCAGATTTATTGCCAGAGAAATTTACTGTTGTCTCTGTTTAAAGTTAATACAATATATTTTAGCACATTACCAATTTTGTTAGTCTCGAGTTTATCACTTATCAACAGGGAGAATTTCTTCAATCTTTGAAAGATTTTCTGTTCAATGATACCTTTATGCTGAAAGAACAATCTTCCATCCTTTACTTTGTGTTAACACACTTTGAAAAGAAAATCAGCCTTGGAGTAATCCATAGAACAATGTATGAAAGGTTAGGAAGGCGCAAGAGAAAGATGACAATTGTCTCCTATCTGCAAAACAATGAGTTGACTTCTGCTCAATAAAGGATTCTGAAACTATTCTCCATCTAATCCATTACTCTCTAGTTTATTAATTTTAATCCTACACTGTTAGATTATATGCCATGTTGTTTATTTTGATGGGCAAGACATAAATGTGTGAAATAATATGTAACTGTAAGACACAATCAGTGCTTTAGGCAGTCTATTTGTCTTTTCTCCACAAAGGAGCTGGAGGCTAGAGATAAAGTTTTTGCTTATATATATAATTCAATGACTATTGCATAAATAGTATGTGTAAATGACTATATTTTATTTTGCTTAATTTCTTTAATGCATTTATTTTCCAGGAAGAGAAAGCAGCCAAAGGGGAGAGAAAGCCTGAAAAAAGTCCCCTTTTCACCTCTGTCTGTGTACCAGAGCCAGCTGGCTGCAAACTCTCCATTCAGGGAATTTCAAAACATTTTCCCTCCTCTCTTGGGGCTCCTGCACAGACAGCAGCCCGGGAGGTGGTGGTTACTAACAATAGACCACTCATGTTGCAGAAAAACACGCAGATGCAGCCCCCCACGTGCTGAAGGCCTTTTATGGAATAAAAATGTTCCTGGTCATGCATATTAATAATGGCGGCCTCCTAGAAAGATTTCCTAAAATAAAGACATTTGACTACATTAAAGGCAGCCGGCCCTTGACAGCTCCTTGAATGGATGCCATTTGAGGAGGCGTAGCTGCTGTATCTTAGATTCTTTCAACTTGTCATTTAGCACAAAAACAAACATTGGTCATTAAGTGAAGGGTTGAAACGACATGTTTACAGTGCTGATCCTGGAATAATCATTAAGAGGAGAGAGAGAGAGGTGAAAGGATTAGAGCGCACGGCAGGGAGACCAGAGTAGTTTATAGGCTTCCCAAGAAATTGAGAGGGGGGGGGGGGAAGGAGGCTGAGCATTAAAAATGCAAAACAGCCATACTTGATCTAGGTTACATTGGAACACATTTTCCCCTAGAGATACTCCTCAGAAATACTGAGTTATTTTTATTATTTCATTTTTATAACCGAAAGCCAGTCTAGGGGAGAAAAGATAATGATTCTAGGTCCATTTTACCTGCTATATAGGCAAAGATATCAACAACAAAAAAGCAATATGGCCACAACAACTTAACCAAATCTGTATACAAGCAACACACAAAAACCACATTGGTTGCATAGTCTTGCTAACATTGACTTGGTTTCACCTTGTGAGATGCCCCAAGTGTATGCATAAGATAAACATTTTATGCTTGGATTCAAAGTTGACCTTATCTCTCTTTTTTTGCCGTACAACGATTTGCTTGATAATAATTTACATAATCCACTGCCCAGACACAACAGTTCGTAATACATTTGCATTATTCAATTTTACATTAATGTGGCATTCCCGTGATTACTCAGGATTACTTGAACAAACTAGTATTCTTGCAACCTCAGGATTACTTGAATGAACTATTATACTTTTATGGTATTGACAATTGACTGAGCACCTTTTAAGGTATTAAATTGCCAAATAGGCTTGAACCCTATGAACAAGTGGAGTGAGGCAGGCAAGCTATATCACTTCAAAACCTTTGTACATTTCAGTATGAAGCGTGGTAATAATAAAAAATCATAAAGATAATATTTTATTTTGTAACTATGAGTTTTCTAAAAATAGAAGCACAGACTTGTGGCATCTTGGTGACCATTTTTTATAAGTTTTTGCGATTCATGAGCCTTTAAAGTAGCAGTGAATTTATTAAAGATTCTTTATTGGTTTTGCTATAGGGGATTAATGGAGTTACCTTTTGAAAACTTTAATGATTTCATAATCAAGTGTTATACAAAATGTGAACAAATCTCACAATTGTATTAGTCAATACTATCAACGGATTGATCTCTTATCACACTTAGAAATTTATTTAGTTGGTTGGTTGGTTTATATGCCGCCCCTCTCCAAGGACTCAGGGCGGCTTTTCTCTCATGCTTATTTCCTTTTTGGTCAAATGCATGACATTAGACATTAGCAGGGCTTTTACAGAAGACTGTTTAAAATCTCCTCTCCCATATTGTTTACTCCATCTGATCGGACTGAATTCAGCTCATGGACCACATTGAATTATCACTTTGTTCTACAATATCCAAAACTCAGGGTGCAGATTTACTGCTGCTGTTCATAGCCTATTTCTATGCCATTATATTGCTCAGTATCATGTAAAATATTATTAAAGTTTAAAACCTATAAGTAAAAAACTAGTACAGAAGAATGTATAAACATGCATTTTAAATGGGATCAGCCTACTGAATGTACTGATTATTTTAATATTTCATATTTAAACTTCACTGTTATTGTATTATTGGAGGCCTCTGAGGTTCAGGAGCTGTATCTCACTGCAGATTCGCTCCCTGATATAATATAGGCCAGCTTCATAATACCGATATAAGCCCAAAAAGTAGATTTAGGTAAGAATTACCTTACAGATCTCAGAGAAAAAAATCCACATAAATACCGTATTTATATATACATTATATTCCATCCAGTCTGGTGTCCCCTCCACAGTTTGACAAATCCATATACAAAATAAGGAACAGCAAACTTTTGATCATCTGCACTCTGAGTACTCAATGGAAGCACACTCACGCCTATAGAATGGGCTCCAAAACAAGAACTATATGTAAACCAGCTGATACCAAATCATATCACAATCAGCCTTGTTTGTTTGTTTGTTTATCTATCTCTTGTTGAGTAAAACAAATATATGACAAACTCAATCTTGCAGATAAGCAAAATGCATTTATTGATTGTTGTTTTCCATATTTCCGGGGGGGGGGGGGGAGAGTATTTCCCATTATTGAGCAACTGCTAGTTTGCACTGCTATGAATCAGTCAGGAGCATGAAAAGAACATAAACAGGAGAAAGCCCAGAAAGCAGAAATAAACCGTGTCCATCTACAATCGTGCTGTTCCTAGATTATAATCAATAAAATTAAGTCAATTTTAAAAACTTATAGCTTTAAAGTCTAAATTTTAGAACAACAATTCACTAATTCTATTCATAGAGCATAGTAAGTCAAAGCCCACAACCTGCTAACTTCGTTATTTAAACTCAGAAATCTGATTGGCAGATATTTAGGTTGTAACCGTGTCAAGTAATAATACCTAATAATTTAATATAAAAGGATTCAGAACACTACAGAGGAAAATTGTACATATAACCCATAGCTGATTTTTTTTTTAGCTCATGGTCATTTTCTTTTCGGTCCACAGAATCAAGCCAAATAATTATATCAAAACCAATAAAAAACTAGCTCCTTGCCAATATATACAACTTGTGGCAAACGTGCTAAACCTCTGTATTTTAAATATCTGACCTGTTTTTAAAAATCTTAACTCTAATATTAGCCACATTTTATTTTTATATTTTCTTTGGTGAAAAGCATTTTGAAATTTGTTTTTAGTTCTTTTGTCTTCTGCTCCTACCAAAACAAACAGAGTAACCTAGAATATCTCTTTGTGAGTTATTTTACAAAAAGGTGGGGGAAGAATACTGCAGAGCTCATGACAAAATAATGAGAATTGAATCTCTGCCTCTTGTGGTCTGGAACATGAAAAGCAAAAAGACTGTATCCTGAAGCTATAAATAATGTCTCCATTCACATTCAAAGCTCAGCAAAGACAAAAATGCAATTCCTAAAGGATAGCTATGCGGTGAAAAACCCAAAGTTTGGGGGAAATGTTTTACAGTCCTAGGCAAGATAGGCGCTCTCCTTGGTGCTCCATTTATATTCAGGTAGCCCTCGACTTACAATTCAGCCGGTGGTGGGTTGTAAAATATTTTGCCACTGGTTTGTGCGTGCACATGCATGGACAACGCTTTTGCACATCCATCGGAGCTTCCCACCATCAGTGCTACCGGTTCTAAGAACTGGTCCTAACTGGGAGCAACCCACCACAGAATTGAACCCAAACTTGCTGTTGCTAAGAGAGAGTTGTTAAGTGAATTTTGCCCCATTTTGTGACTTTTCTCGTCACAGTTGTTAAATGAATGGCTTCAATTAATACGGTTGTTAAGTGAATCTGGCTTTCCCATTCACTTTGCTTGTCAGAAGGTCACAAAAGGTGATCGTATCACCCCAGGACATTGAAACCATCATAAATACGTGTTCGTTTCCAAGCATCTGAAATGTGATCACTTAGCCATGAGGGTGAAAACTGGTCATAAGTCCCTTTTTTCAATGTCGTATCTTGCAACAGTCACTAAATGAATTGTTGTAAGTCGAGGATTACCTGTAATTTTAATGGTTAATACACAGCCAGAGCATCCCAATAAGAGACTTAAGATATTTTCCAGTCAATCATAGCTTTCCTTGATCAAATTTTACAAACTTCCTTCTCTTTTGTCGTCGATGTGCAGCTACCTTATTTTCCTCAGCATCCACAACCCAAGTCCTTTCCCTTCATCATCAGACTGGCACAGTTGTAAAAGCAAGGCCGTTCTTTCTAGAAGCCATTACAGTATTTCCATTTTTGGAAAGTTGACTTCAGATGTTTCCTTAGAGGAAGGAGCCGTGCTTCTTGAGAAGACGTAAACTGATTCTCCTAAGAAAAACATCTGGGCTACAATCTGTGCACTTGTTTATAAACAATGTTTGCAACTTCCGTAGTCTGATGATTTTGTTTTGTTTTGTTTTGTTTTGTTTTGCTTCTTCAATCTTCTTTAACTTTAACATCCTTTTAGTTGCTTTATCCTCATACCTTTGCCGGCAGGCCTGCTGGGGGCCATGAATTGACATCTATTATGGCCAAATTGTGTGAATGGTATGCATGTATGTTGATTGGTTTGTTAAACCTTGGGTTTTAATTGGGGGTTTTATAGTTTTTACTAGTTTTATAGTTATAGTTTTAGATTTTTATATTTGACTTCTTTCATTGTATTGTATTTGTATGTCATTGTAAGCCACCCTGAGTCCTTCGGGATTGGGCGGCATAGAAGTCTGTCTGTCTGTCTAAATAAGATGGATGGATGGATGGATGGATGGATGGATGGATGGATGGATGGATGGTGTTCACAGACAGCAAAGCTATCAAGTGAGAAGCAGTACCAAAGGACATTCGATTTCTCCACAGATTTGTACTGGCCAAGACCCAGCAAATCACAATCTGGGCTTGGCACTTATGTAGATATTGGAAAAGTTGGGAAATCCTGTGCAGGCAATACCCGGCAATCCTCAGGTGAGAGAGACCTCTTCCAAACCAATAGTGACAAGAAGCAAAGATATATGATGAATGGTTGCAGGAACTGGGCATGGCAAGTCTATTGAAGAGAAGAATCAGGGTAGACATGATAACAGGGTTCCAATATTTGGGGGCCTGCCACAGAGAGGAAGGGGTCAAGCTATTTTCTAAAGCAGTTGAAGGACAGATAAGGAATAATGGATGGAAACTGACCACGAAGAGATTCAACCTGGAAATAAGGAGAAATTTTCTGACTGAGAGAGCAATCAACCAATGGAACAGAGGTTGCCTTCGGAAGTTGTGGGAGCTTCATCATTGAAAAGTTTCAAGGATAGACTGGAATGCCATCTGTCAGAAATGGTGTCAGATCTCCGGCTTCGGCGGAGGGGTCAGACTAGATGACCTACAAGGTCCCTTCCAACTCAGTGGGTGTGCTCAGGGAGATACAATATGAAGCTCTTTCTTTTGAGCTTTAAGTCCTGTGTGTAACTATTAGAAGCTGGCATAAATCAAATAATAACTACTCCATTTGGAAAAAAAACATTGTGGTCAGGTTTCTGGCAACGAAACGCTACCTTCATGCTTTGTATTATTAGCATCATCAACAGGAGGGTAGTTAGTGTTCTACAGTTCTATAGCGTTCCTCAATGAGTAAAGCCCATCTGTTGATCCAGCTAAGCCTTCTGTTTCCAGATAAACATGGAAAGGTTATGCAACAAGCATCTAGTATTGAAATTCAGTGCTGGCATATCATGCTGCTCCTTCAAATATGCATGCAGAAAAGGAATTTAATAAATGCATAGAAGAACGGTGGGCAGTAAAATTGAACAGTGTCTCTGGCCCAGTTCAGACATTCAATTATGAATATTTTAACAAATCATGGCTTACTACTGAATGTTGTATGCAATAGCAGCACTCTCTAAGTCTAAGAGCTTTACAGAGTCAGTACATTGTCCCCCAGAAATCTGGGTCCTCATTTTAACGACCTTGGGAGAATGGAAGGCTGAGTCAATCCTGGGCCAGTCAGGATCGAACTCTTGGCAGTGGAATGGAGAATTAGTCTGCAACAGGGGCAAAATTCAGCAGGTTCTGAAAATTTTGAATAGTTCAGAGAACCAGCAAATACCACCTATGGCTGGCCTCAGAGTGGGCTGGGAATGGAGATTTTGCAGTATCCCTCCTCTGCCACGCCCATCAAGCCACGCCCACCAAGCCATGCCCACAGAACTGGTAGTAAAAAAAATGGATTTCACCACTAGTCTAAACACTGTGCTACTAGGGCTCTGGAAGTCAGCAACTCTGACTTGCAATTCACAGCAAGTGGGTTCACCCAGTATGCTATGCCATAAACCCAAAAAATCATGTTGCAGAGCAAGAAATCATGTTATACCATTGATTCTCATCTCCCACCACTCCTTAGTCCAAAATAAAATCCTTTCAAATGGTTTAACTCTACATCAGCAAACTAGATTGGGGGTTCCGAAGAACAGGCTGAAAGCACCAGGTACAGCAGCCTCATTGAAATTAGGCATTGATTGCTTACCTGAACGCCTCTTCTCGTACGCTGAGCGGGTCCAGCAGTCACGTGGGTTGCTCACTGTCCAATCCGCATAGGACTGAGCCTGTCTTTAAAAA
This sequence comes from Erythrolamprus reginae, assembly GCF_031021105.1. Lineage (NCBI taxonomy): Eukaryota > Metazoa > Chordata > Lepidosauria > Squamata > Dipsadidae > Erythrolamprus > Erythrolamprus reginae. Next base: position 17,442,214 of record NC_091960.1, read on the forward strand.
GATTGCTGGATCCGCCCCTTCCCCAGAATTCGCGAATCCGTAGACTTAGGCTCAAAAAGTGGTGGCTCGAATAGTGCTCTACTCTCATAGATAATAAAGGAAGGAATAAAGGCACAAGCATAGTCAGAAAGACATAGGGAGGGAAGTGACTGCTGTACCCGCTCAGCGTATGAGAAGAGGCGTTCAGGTAAGCAATCAATGCCTATTCTCCGTACTGTAGGAGCGGGTCCAGCAGTCACGTGGGACATACCCAATAGATGTGTCCCTAGGGAGGGATTAGTTGGCTATCATGAGAGATAACGGATTGGAGGACTCTCCTGCCAAAGGCAGCTCCCACTGAAGCATAAGAGTCAATTTTATAGTGCCTTATAAAAGAATTGGGAGAGGCCATTGTGGCCGCCTTGCAAACTTCCAAGGGCGCTTGAGTTGCCCAGGCTGCTGATGTGGCTGCACTTCTTGTAGAATGTGCTGTGCTGCCTTGTGGGACATTGAGGGATGCTGACTCGTAAGCTTTGGAGATTGCTCCTCAAATCCAATGGCCTAATATGATGGATGAGACTTTGGACCTTAGAGACCTGGGGTGGAAAGCTACGAATAGGGTTTCTGACCTACAAAAGGTCCTAGTACGGTGGAGATAAATTCGCAGAGCTCTAGTAAGGTCCAAAGTGTGCCATCTGATGGAGAGATGGTGGTTTTGGTTAGAGCAGAAAGAAGGCAATACAATGTCCTGGGATCTGTGAAACATGGAGCTGATCTTTGGTAGAAAGGTGGGGTCCAATCGAAGGACTACTTTGTCCGGATGAAATTGGCATAAGTCCTGGTGAATAGAGAGCACCGCCAGCTCAGAAATGCATCTGGTGGAGGTGATTGCCACCAGGAATGCTACTTTGTAGGAGAGGTGTCTGAAGGAGGCAGAATTTAGCAGTTCGTATGGAGCTTGAGTAAGAGAACTCGAGTTAAGTCCCAGGATGGATATCTGTGAACAGTGGGAGGCCTGAGGTTCGAGATGCCTCTTAACAGTTCTTGTATTTCAGGGAAACTGCGAAGTGGTTGTCTTCGGGGTCCTGCCAGGACTGAGGATAAGGCTGCTAGGTGTCGCCGGATAGTGTTGGCTGAGAGATCTAGGTGGAAGCCTTTCATGAGGAAGGAAACGTTTCTGTGAATGGGAATACACAAGGGAGAGAGGCCTTCCTGGGAACACCACTGGTGAAATTTGGACTAAGGTATGGTCGTAGATCCTGTTGGTAGATATTCTTCTAGACTTTAGGATCACTTCCACGGTGTCTGGATCATAACCTCAAAGGTCTAGATCACGCCGGATAACAGCCAAGAGGTGAGGTGGAACCACTCCCGGTCTGGATGGTGCAACATATCCTCCGAAGCGAGGAGTCGCCAGGGGGCCTGGATGGATAGCTGCTGGAGGTTTGCGAACCAGGGTCGTCGAAGCCAGTGAGGGGCTATCAGTATTACCTGGGTCTGCTCGAGGATGATCTTGTGGATCACATCTGGCAGGATTGGAATTGGTGGGAAGGTGTATAGGAGGCCTGGAGGCCAAAGAGTTCTGAGTGCGTTGGTTGCTTCTGCTCCCAGGGATGGGAATCTGGAATAGAACCGAGGGAGCCAAGTGTTGGTCGCGGTCGCGAACAGGTCTAGCGATGGGTGACCGAATCTGAGGCAGATCTGCTGGAATAAGTCTGGATGGAGACTCCACTCCCCTGGATCCAGCGTCGATCAGGAGAGCCAGTCCGCCTGCCCATAGAGAATTCCCGATATGTGGTCGGCCGACAGAGACTGCAGGTGTCTCTCTGCCCAAAGGCCCAGCTTCAGGACTTCCTGCATCAGGGCCTTGGACCGGGTGTCTCCTTGTCTGCAGATGTGGCTCTTCATAGCCATGTTGTCTGTTAGGATTAGGACATGTCGGTTCAGAATGTGTGGTGTGAACCTCTTGAAGGCTAGCGACACTGCTCTCAGTTCCAGCCAATTGATTGGCTTGGTTGACTCCTCCAATGACCACATGTCTTGGGCTATCAGGCCCGGAGCGTGGGCTCCCCAGCCCAGGATACTGGCGTCTGTGGTGATGGTAAACTGGTCTGGAATCCTGAAAAGTGATCGTTTGTCCACAGCGGAGGAAGTCCACCACGAGAGGGATCTCAGGATGACAGAAGGGATCAGAATACAGCGTGATAAGTTGCTGGTTCCTGATCTCTGGAATGGCAATAAAAGCCATTGGAGTTCCCTAGCATGGAGGCATGCCCAGGGAATAGTACCAAGTAGGGAAGACAGCATGGAAATGGAGACCTTTCTTTGGGATCTGACTTGAGCGATAAGCTCTTTGATACTAATCTTCCTTTCAGGAGGAAGGAAAACCTGAGATAGGTTGGAATCTATGACTGCCCCCAGGTGCTGAAGGGAGGTGGAAGGATGAAACTGACTTTTAAAAAAATTAATGGAGAAACCATGCTCCTGTAGGAGAGACATGGATAACTGAACATCTGTACGGGTGCCTTCTTTGGAGAGACCATGAACTAAAATGCCATCCAAATAGCACAAAATATGAATGGGGGTAGCCCGGATATGAGCTGCCAGGGCGCCCAGGAGTTTAGTAAAGACTCGAGGAGCCGAGGACAGACCGAAGGGCATGGCTCTGTACTGATAGTGTTTGCCCTGAAAGGCAAAGAAATTGTCTGTGGCTTTTTAAAATGGGAATGTGGAGATAGGCCTCCGTAAGGTCTAAGGAGGACATGAAGTCCCCAGGGTGAATAAATGCCAGGATAGAGGACAAGGAATGCATCTTAAACTTTCTGTATTTGATATACTGGTTTAATCTTTTAACATCCAAAATGGCTCTCCATCCTCCAGAGATCTTGGGGACCATAAAGAGGATGGAATAGAAACCAAGTCCTCTTTGCGAGGAAGGAACTGGCTGAATCACCCTAATGGGAAGGAGATGATGGATCGCTTCCTCCATGTGGAGACCGGAGGAAGGGGATCTAGGAGAAGGGCACAAAATGAAATGTTTGGGGGGATTGGAGATAAACTCCAATTGAAGTCCCTGTGCCACTGCGGAAATAACCCAGGGGTCCTTACAGGAGCGGTGCCAGCTGGAAATGAACCAGGCCAGGCGTCCCCCAATGGAGATAGAGTGGTCATTACCACCTGGACCTTTTTGAGGCTCTCGAGGCGGAGGAGCCTCTTTGATATCGAGACCCTCTGCCCCTGGGGATTCTATCTGATTGGGAACGAAACCGGGAATTATACTGACCTGAGTTTCTTTGAAATGCAAATCCCTGATCCTGTTGGCGACTGGACCGCCGAAAGGACTGAAGCGTTTTAACAGACCTCTTGGTAGTAGGCCCAAGGATTTTCTTCTGATCAGTGGTTTCTGTAAGTAGAGGGTCAAGTAAGTCACCAAATAATAGCTTACGTTTTAGAGGGCCGAAGGAAAGCTGCCACTTCTGCCTCACTCCTGCTTGCCAAGAGCGGAGCCAGAGAAGCCGCCTGGCTACTGTCAAAGCAGCCACCGACTTTGGGTTGCATCCACAACATACTGGGCTGCGGCAGACACTTTATTGAGGTCTTGTTGGCCCCTTAAGTCATCGGGAGGAATATGCTGTTGAAGTTGCTGCAACCACAGAAGCATGGCTCTAGTAAAGAAGGATGCTGCCACTGCACATTTGATTGCCCAGGTGTCTGCCAGGAAACATTTCTTGAACATTTGCTCCAGTTGTTTGTCCTCTGGTTTTAAGACTTCTTCTGCCTCACCAGGCATAACTGCTGCAGAATGTAGGGTCTTGACAGGTTCATCTGCTTTGGGACAAATAAGAAGATCCTCATAAGAAGGTGAGACTTTATAAAGTTTCTTATCTTTACAGGAGGGATTGGAACCTAGAGTTAGATGATGCCACTGTTTCAGCAAAGCGTCCTTAAATAGTTTAGGCATGGGAATGACCTCGGTATCTTCCTGCTCCTGCATGAAGAAGGGGAGATTCTCCTCCTGTGGAGTATCAGATGTAGGTGCAGGTTTGTCCTGACCTGAAAGGCCTGTGGCTGCTCTTGCCTTAAGTAGTAGAGGCTTAAAACAGCTGAAAGGGAAAAATAGTAGAGGATGGAGGGATCTTGATTTGAGGAGGGATCTTGATTTGAGATTCTTCATCCTCAGAGAGGCCTCGGAAGGGGTCATCCCTGTCTTCAGGATCATCATCATCCTCGTACTCCTGCTCAGAGGAATCAGAGCCTGGTTCTTGAGGGACTCTGTAGGCTGAGAAGGATGTCAGGGGTCTAAGATGGGTTTGACTACGAGGATGGGGCTGCGCACTGATGGCCTTGAATTTGGCATCAATGGCTTGAGATAAGGTAGAAAACAGATTTCAGTTCAGGAGGAAGGTTAGTAATAGAAGCAGGAAATTCAGAGGGAGCCCTCTTGGCCCTGGAAGATTCAGGTTCTGAAGGGCCCAGATTCAAATGGTCTGGTATCTCTGGACCTAAGCCCCATACGTTAGGCTGGGGTCTGTTTAGGTTTGGCTCATCCAGAGACAAGACAGGTACACCTGAGGGAGGCAGCTCAAAGGAGACTGGGGGTTCAGGTGAGCTAACATGCACCTGGGCCTGCAGTCTTAAGCGTTTAGCTGATTGTTCATGAATTTTTTGGAGTGCTTTATCTCTTCTCTTTTCAGCTCTGGTGGGCCTAGCCACTGGAGGAGCTGCGAAAGAGGAGGACGAGGCCTGGGGGATGGCTTGAATCTCATCACTGGTAGGCCTGGGGGTCCTGATTGTTTCTGGAAGAAGTGCCTCTCTTGGGAATAGCAGAAGCCATGACCTGAACAATTTACAGGGACAAGGTCTGGAGCCAAAAATTTGGGAGAAGCAATAGGCTGAACAATTTAAATCCCAAGAGGAAGGGGGCCCAAGCTCCTAGGCCCAGGAGCGACTGCCGTCAAAGACAAGTCTGGATCAATCCAGACTTCGTGCCGGTGAGACCAGCAGGGCTAGGCCTCCATGATTAAGCAACCAAGGCACTCTGGTTGAGAGGCCTAGCACGGAGTACAAGCCTGAGACTCTCACAGCCTACTCTGGGCCACGCGGCGGACTTTATGGCACCAGCCAGCCTGTGCGTGGGCGGGCCATTGGTGCTGGTGATTTACTGGACGCTGAGGGCCTTCGCGTCACAAAAAACTCAATAAAGAGTTAACTAAGTCCGGGGGACAGAACAAGCGCCCTTGTAAAGCGTCCCACTCCGCAGGAGGTGCCAAAATAAACACAGCCAAGTAATAAAAACCTCCCAGCCAGGCAGATTTAGGAGAAGAAATATGGCCGATAAAGCAAGGCAATTACGCAATTAACTGGAAGCCTTATCGCCCCTTCTCTGCTCGAAGCCGAGCCCTGGAGGGCTGGCTGGAGGCCAAATTGCTTCGATTCAATAGAAGAACTAATTACTTATCTTATTTTGCTGGATTTGGTAGAAGAAGAAGGGAAGGTGTTTGTTTACAGAGGAGCTGAGCCACCACGCGTCCTGCCGGGAGGAGGACTGAGCAAATTCTGGGGAAGGGGCGGATCCAGCAATCTTTTTAAAGACAGGCTAAGTCCTATGTGGATTGGACAGTGATCAACCCATGTGACTGCTGGACCCGCTCCTACAGTACGGAGAATAAACAGAACCAGATCCAGATTGCCTTTCACAGTACTGTACAAGATCCATTTGGCCCAGCCAAAAATAAATTTGCACGCACCACTTTGTGTTCCATGGAAATGAGTTATAAATACGATAAAACAGATGCCTCCCGCTCATTTCTTTAGTGGAGGAAGGAATTACTTTAAATTTGGCAAAAGAAGAAGCCAAAATGAATGAATGAATGAATGAATGAATGAATGAATGAATCTGTTCAGATATGTTTCAGTAGCTTCCCCTTTCATGCTGCTGTCAGAAGAAAGTCTATCTTACTTTGACCATGTGCCTGCTTAAACTCTGGGGTGCCTACTAGTATTTCCTTAAAGGGACAGGTTCTACAACTACTGGTACTTCAACTTCAACCACAACAACACACAAGCACACAACAGACTGCAGAAAATACTTTAGCAACCAAGTAGTTGATGCATGGAACTCACTACCTAACTCTGTAGTATCATCGCCTAACCCCCAAAACTTAGTCTTACTCTTAGACTATCCACTGTTGACCTCTCCCGATTCCTAAGAGGCCAGTAAGGGGCATGCATAAGTGCATTAGCGTGCCTTCCATGCCCTGTCCTAATGTTTCTCTCTTACGAGTATCATGTATATAAACATTGTAATTTCTTTGTATACTACCAATACATACTTGACAAAAACAAACAAACAAACAAACAAACAAATAAAATAGGTTCCAGGTGAAACTGACACGGCATTTACCCTGTTTGTTGAAAGTGTGACAAACCTCTTCAATTTGATTACTGACCATGGGGAAAAACACTCTCACCTTCTGTCAGGCACAAGGAACCAAAAACAAATTCAATTAACTGATCAGAGTGGTATGTTTATTGTCACTCGACTATAGATAGGAATCTCACCAGACTAAAGCACTCACAACATAACTACTAGATAGTGCAACGTTTTAGGGGGATCTTTCTTCAGCCACTTCCTCCCCACACCACTCAAGACTACTCAGCCTTTTCACCCCTCCCCTCAATTCAGCTCCTGTAGAAGAAAAGCACACAGAGCTGTGGTGGTGATGGTGGAGTTAAATTAGTCATCAGCTGTTGTGAGTGGTCCTGGTAATGTTAGATTCTGAGGAGGATAAGCTGGGCCAGGGGTTTTGCCAGCTGATGCAGAGAGAGTGAAGGAGAAATAGATCTGGATGAACCTGAAAGACTACCAGAGGTGGCAGATATGCCAATGACAGTAGGGTCCGACTTAGAGGAAGACGAGAAGGAGGAAGACTGCAAGCCTTTATTAGATGCCCGACTAAGAAAAAGATAAGAATACTTGTATGGGAAAAGGAAGTAGTCTGTAGTTTGTTAACTCTAGGGAATTTTTGACCACTCTCCATAGGTATTTAAGGGTTCCTGATGGGAAATTCAGGGTGGAATCAGTTGATGTTTGGGGTTCCATCCATGTTAGAAACATAGAAGTATGATGATAGAAAAAGACCTCATGGCCCATCTAGTCTGCCCTTATACTATTTCCTGTATTTTATCTTAGGATGGATATATGTTTATCCCAGGCATGTTTAAATTCAGTTACTGTGGATTTACCAAATATGTCTGCTGGAAGTTTGTTCCAAGCATCTACTACTCTTTCAGTAAATAATATTTTCTCATGTTGCTTCTGATCTTTGTCCCAACTAACCTCAGATTGTGCCCCTTTGTTCCTGTGTCCACTTTCCTTTTAAAAACTCTTCCCTCCTGAATCTTATTTAACCATTTAACATGCTTAAATGTTTTGATCATGTCCTCCCTTTCCTTTCTGTCCTCCAGACTATACAGATTGAGTCCATTAAGTCTTTCCTGATAAGTTTTATGCTTAAGACCATTTTTGTCGTCTGTCTTTGGACCCGTTCAATGTTAGGCTATGCTACGCTAATGTTATGCTAGCCAACTGTTTTTGGGTTGTTTTTTTAATCCTTGGAGTAAAAGTGCCTTGTCTGCGGGGAGTCTGGAAAGCTGTAAATCTAAGTCAGTGAAACTGGAGACTCTTTATCTCAGAAGTCTAGGTGCCAGATGATTATCATTTAACTCCTCTCACTGAGAAGCTGCCAAGATGAACTCACATGCATGAATTTGACTTGTATAAATGATGCTTTCTATATAAAAAGGTTGCTTTAAAATATCAGCGAATGGATTCCTCCTTGGGGTTCAATCTGCATAGGCCCAGCATAGAACATCAGCCTAGAGTTCTTGCATTCCCACAAGCACTACAAATCCAACTTCTCCTGAATTCCATTCACCCTTATTTGGTGCACATTCCTTGCTGAATTTGAGTTGACCAAATTCTTGTGAATAGGCTTGAAATAATCTTCTATATTCTTTGTGCCTGATATTAATCTGGTCAACTCAAGTTCAACACCAACCTTATTCCCAAGAGCCTCTTCCTTAATCTGCAAAAGTCAGAGGACTTGACGGAGATCAGGATTGTTTTGCTGCAATTGAACAGCCTATCTATCTGGGACAAAACACAATAAACCAAGGCAGCTGACATCTGAATAAACACGGGAGCTGTGTCTTTGCTAAACAGAAGCTTTGGGATGTAACTCATAAATAAGGCGCTTATATTTACGATAGAAATTCAAGACAGATTTCCAATATAAATTCTTTTTTTTTTCTGGACAAGTTTCATATAAATCTCTGTGATGAAAATCAACGATCAAATATTAATGCCTCTACTACTTCTCTCTACTTCTCCCATTCAGAAATATGAATTATAATATGGAACTAACTACATAAAGAACATTCGACACAAAATATCCATTGCTGCAGAATAACAAACTAACCCTAGAATTCTATTAAAAATAATAATCAAAAAATGAATCCAGTAAGCTTTTAGTTACATTAGAAAGGAAGTAAACCAATGTAAACCAGAATAACTGAATTTTTAAAAAAGAAAAGAAATGAGACTTAAGCAAAGCCTCTGCTTCTGGAAAGAACCCTTTCAATTCATTAAGAATTTCATAAAAGTTCATACTCACCAAAAAAAATGGAGCCAATTATAGGAATCCGATAGGTAATTCATCAGAATCCATCAGTGTAGAATACATGGAAAAGAGAGAAGCAACATATTTAATAGCCAACCAATATAGATTTGAAAAACAGTCATATATGCAAGCATTTTTAATAAGGAAAGATTTTTTTTAAAAAAAACAAACTAAATGTCCCAGAGAATGCTAGTTTGGCCCAATGGTTAATGCACCAGGCTGGATACTAGTCCTGAAGTTCTAGTCCTGAATTCTAGTCCTGCCTTAAGCACAAAGCCAGCTGAGTGACCTTCGGCCAATAAGAAGGAGGCAAAGATTTTTTAGAAGTTTTAATACTATTTATATGTTTTAATTTTTGTTGTGAGCCACCTAGAGTCCCTAAGGCGATGAGCAGCATACAAATCAAATAAATAAATAAATGGCAAAATCTTGCCAGGAAGCTGTATGAACTAGTTGTCAGGAGTCAGCACTGACTCAAATGTCCCAGGGAGATAGTAATAACACTTAAATTTGTATACCGCTTCAGTGTCAGATACAAGGCTATACTCAAAACTATATAAATAAATAAAACAGCCATCCCAGCCACGCTAAGCTGCTGGCCTCTTCCAGGTCACTTTGTCTTCCACCACAACGGATGAATCAGGATTCTAAATGAGCTCAGAGACCATCCACAATCCCCTTGGTGATGCACCTGCTTCCTCATTGACTCGCTGTCTGCAGCAATCTGAGACAAGGTAGGAGCTGTTGGGATGAAGCCAATGGAAAGATCTGATCTAACAGTACAGTGGTACCACTACTTAAGAACTTAATTTATTCCGTGACCAGATTCTTAAGTAGAAAAGTTTGCAAATAGAAGCAATTTTTCCCATAAGAATCAATATAAAAGCAAATAATGCATGCAAACCCATTAAGAAAGAAATAAAAGCTCGAAATTTGGGTGGGAGGAGGAGGAAGAAGAGGAGGAGGACAGTCGCTCTTTTCTCTGGGCGCAGGCAGAGGTTTATTCCCTGTCCAGGCGCCGAGAAAGGAAAATGCTTTGTTCACTCTGGACTGCGAAAGCCTCCTTAAGCACCACCGAAAGGCTCCTCTGGTAGCCCAGAAAAGCCCAAAATGGCCAGGATTAAAGGGGGAATGGCAGGAAACTGAAAGGGCCGTCGTGGCACGATCAAATTTCCTGGGAAATTTTTCCAGGCTTAGGATCTTAAGTAGAAAATGGTTCTTAAGAAGAGGCAAAAAAAAATCTTGAACACCTGGTTCTCATCTAAAAAAATTCTTAAGTAGAGGCATTCTTAAGTAGAGTTATCACTGTAGTTCATTAAATCATATACCAAAATGTCCTTCCTGTTAGTTGTCTATTTCACCTTCAATTGCAACAACACATGAGCACATAACAGATTCAAACTTAACGTAAACCACTCCGAACTAGATTGCAGAAAATACGACTTCAGCAATAGAGTGATCAACACCCGGAACACATTACCTGACTCTGTAGCTTCTTCCCCAAACCCCAAAATCTTTAACCTCAGATTGTCTACAGTTGACCTTTCCCCTTTTCTAAGGGGCATGCGTAAGCGCACCATTGTGCCTACCGTCCCTGTCCTACTGTCCTATTGTCTTCTTTTATCATTATTTACTATTTATGTTATGCTTATACAAACTACAATCCTATAGTTGTTTGATAAACTAAAATAAAATACATACATACATACCCCAAGTGGGCAATCCCGGGATGTGAGATAGAAGCAGTGATGGAGATCCAAAGAACTTCAGTTTCAATCAAGACTCCTCTTGAGAATGGCCAGATCTGCACACTAATGAGGGTTTATCATATGGTGTGCCATGATGGAGCCATTCACCTAGGACAGTCATGCCGGGTGCCATGGGAAGCACATGGAGCCATATCTGCTGGCATGCGAGCCGTTGCCTTAGCTCAGCTCTAACATGCATGGGTGTGCCAGCCAGCTGATTTTTGGCTTGCACAGAGGCTATGGGAGGGCATTTTTGGCTTCTAGAGAGTCTTCAGGGGAAGGGGAGGGCATTTTTACAGTTTTCTAGGGAAACCTTTGGAGCCTGAGGAGGCGAAACATGAACCTACTGAGCCTACCAGAAGTTGGGAAACAAGCCCTTTCCGGCCTCCCGAGAGCTTCCAGGGGGTGGGGGAAGCTGTTTTCGCCCTCCCCAGGCATTGAATTATGGCTGTGGGCATTCGTGCATGTGCAATAGCGCATGCACACTCTATTTTGGCACCCCCCCAAAAAAGGTTCGCCATTACTGACCTAGGACAAGATTGTCAAACTCAAGACCTGGGGGCTGAATTTGACTCACAAGGTGCTTAGATCTGGCCTGCAGGGCCGCTCTGAAAAAAGCGAAGGACTGGTCCACGGTGCCTCCACCGGCTAAAATGGAGCTTGCACAGGAGCAGTAGCGGGTTGCTGCTACCGGTACAGATAAGGAGACTGCACCGGTAGCGGAAGTTGAGCAGGTGAGATTTCAGTGATTTTTTGCTTCTGCACATGCGCGGAAGCAAAAAAAACCCCACTGAAATCTCACACGCATATCACCTCATGGGATTTTGCTTCCTGCACATGTGCAGGAGCAAAATCTCACTGGGACATGCATGGACGCATGCAGGAGAAGTGAAGCTGTACGTACATTGCAGTGGTGATAGTGGCAACCCGCACCTGCACGGGAGCCTGTTTTCACTGGCAGAGCGCCTGGGCCACCACAGGCCCCAACACAAATGGCATCAAGCTGGCCATGCCCACCCGACCACCCCACCCACAGCCCTGATGCAGCCCTCAATGAATTCACGTTTTTCACACCTCTGACCTAGGACAACAAAGGCTTGGCGACAATGCTGCTGAAGTCCAGCAAGATTAATCAACATGGGCAAAAGACAGTTGAGAAACCCAGAACATCCATTTAAACTCCATTATAAAAGCAAAGTAGAGTACAAATCTTTGCAATAAATAACTGCGGTAGAAATACACTGCTCAAAAAAATAAAGGGAACACTTAAACAACACAATATAAGGCCAAGTAAATCAAACTTCTGTGAAATCAAACTGTCCACTTAGGAAGCAACACTGATTGACAATCAATTTCACATGCTGTTGTGCACAGTCAACTTTGTATCCAATGAGAATATTCCATTCATTCAGATCTAGGATGTGTTCTTTGAGTGTTCCCTTTATTTTTTTGAGCAGTATATTTTGAAATGGATTGTATCCAATTTCTATACACATGCAAATCTACCAAGTGACATTCCCATTTTTAAAGATAATTTCATTGTTCAGAGAGATTTCAAATCCTGCAGAAGCTTGTTTTAAAATATAGGTATCTTGAAAAGCTTTTGAACAAGGAACTGGATCCTGGATATGTTTAATCTTGAGAGAAGATGACCAAAGGGTGATGATGACTATATCCATTAAAGTTCTGAAAGGATGTCATACAAAACATCATCCAAATCTTTCAATTGGTTCCAGAATACAGAACATGGCATAATACATAAACATGGCATAATACAGAAAATAGCAAGGAACATAGATTCTTAGGGCAACATCAGTTCATCAAGTTGTATGTCAATGGCCCAGAGATGAAGTTTTCAAATAGGTAGTTGGATTCTTTTTCAATTGATTAAATCACATTATTTGAATAAGCCACAAAAAGGACAAATGATAGACAGCATTATTAGTTGAGGGGCACAGTAGTCTCTGAATGCTCTTTAAGAGTAGCCAATTTTGAGCTGAGCAACTGTAGCTCCACTAAATGTTATATGTTGTGTTTGTTATGTTTGTTTGAGAAAAATAATAATAAAAAATTTTTTTTAAAAAAGAGTAGCCTTCCAGAGTACGGAAGGAATGGAGATTTCGCAGTATCCTTCCCCTGCCACGCCCACCAAGCCACGCCCACAGAATGGGTGGTGGGGAAAATGTTTGAATTTCACCCTTGGACTGCTTGTATTTGCTTGCACAAGCCACTATTGCTTACAGGCATCTGGCCAAGCCTGCAGCTCCCTATGCCCAGAGGACCATGGAACAGTGGACAGTGGAGGAATCACCTGTCTCAGTGATGGCAATCCTTTTTTCCCTTGGGTGCTGAAAGAGCATGTGTGCGCGTTATCACACATGCTCGAGTGCCCACACCAATAATTCAATGCCTAGGGAGGGCAAAAACAGCTTCTCCCACCTCCCAGAGTCCCTCCGGATGCCAGAAACAGCCTGTTTCCCAACTTCTGGTGGGCCCAGTAGGCTCCTGTTTCACCCTCCCCAGACTCCAAAGGCTTCCCTGGAGCCAGGGGAGAGTAAAAACGCCCTCCCCCATCCCCCTGGAGGCTCTCTTGAAGCCAAAAATGCCCTCCCAGAGCCTCTGTGCGAACCAAAAATCAACTGGCCAGCACACACATGCACACTGGAGTTGAGCTAGGACAACGGCTCGCATGCCAGCAGATATGGGTCACTTGTGGCACCCATGCCGTATGTTTGCCCTGACTGACCTATCTTTTTGGCCTATCTGGCCTCAGGGAAGTTTCTTCGCTGCTTTGGTTGAAGCCCCTTTTTCCCTTTCTTAATTTTCTTGACGGGTTACTGAAAGCCAGTCTCTGTGGCTAGCTGAGAGACCCGGCTCAACGGCGCTTTCAAAACCAAACAAAACTGTCCTCCTGTGACCCAGGATGTTATCTGGCCAGACAGTGAATAAACAAGCCCTCTTGACATTCACCTTCTGGAAGAAATCCCAAGAGCTTTCCGTCCTCTTCCATCCAAGCAGGGGGGGCACAGATGGTGCCGGAGATTAGACTATCCTGGGAATTAAACATGGCTGCACAAATGAGTTTCCGCCTCCTTCCCACTGGGGATGGCCAGGTGCCCCCTGGAAGTTGGCGAAGGGGATGGGATCGTGACAAATGGCTTATCTCGGGCCTCCCACTAAGCATCAAGGAATAAAGCAGGGCAGACAAAAGGGATCCAGGACTATAGGAAATTTTGAGGGGGGAAAAAGCAAAGCTAAGATGGGCCCACTGCGAATGGCTGTGCTGGCGAGCCTAGTTTATTTATATTTATTTATTTAGTCAAGTATGTATTGGTAGCATACAAAGATATGACAATGTTTATATAGAATAAATAAATACTTTATTGTCAAAAAAACATAAAGGGAACACTTAAACAACAGAATATAACTCCAAGTAAATCAAACCTCTGTGAAATCAAACTGTCCACTTAGGAAGCAACACTGATTGACAGTCAATTCCGCATGTTGTCAGCACATTCAACTTCGTACAGAACAAAGTATTCAATGAGAATATTTCATTCATTCAGATCTAGGATGTGTTATTTGAGGGTTGGTGACCCCTTAGTACATGATACTACTGAGAAACATTAGAACAGAGGACAGAAGGCACGCTGGTGCACTTATGCATGCCCCTTATTGACCTTTTAGGTCAACAGTGGATACTCTAAGAGTAAAGTTTTGGGAGTTATCTGATGATACTACAGAGTTAGGTAGTGAGTTCCATGCATCAACTAATCGGTTACTAAAGGCATATTTCCTGCAGTCAGGTTTGGAGCGGTTTACTTTAAGTTTGCATCTGTTGTGTGCTCGTGTGTTGTTGTGGTTGAAGCTGAAGTAGTCATTGAGAGGAAGGACGTTATAGCAGATGATTTTATGGGCTATGCTTCCGTCGTGTTTAAGGCGACTTAGTTCTAAGCTTTCTAAAGCCTAAGATTGTAAGTCTAGTTGCGTAGGGTATTCTGTTGCGAGTGGAGGAGTGGAGAGCTCTGGACATTTTCTAGAGCAGTGTTTCCCAACCTTGGCAACTTGGAGATATCTGGACTTCAACTCCCAGAATTCCCCAGCCAGCATTCACTGGCTGGGGAATTCTGGGAGTTGAACTCCAGATATCTCCAAGTTGCCAAGGTTGGGAAACACTGTTCTACAGTGTTTATGTCCGAAATGTGATGTGGGTTCCAGACAGATGAGCTTTTTCCTGGTCTTTCGATAATTTTATTAGTTACCTAAGCGCTATGAGCTTTGAGGCAGCCATGAAGTTACTGCAAACAAAGGCCTTGCAGCTGGGGACACGTCTTGCTGCGGGGCAAAATAATGGGTCGATATTATCATGCTGAAAAGACCCAAATCTCCCTCTGTGTGTGTGTGTGTGTGTGTGTGTGTGTGTGTGTGTGTGTCTGTATCAGGGCTGCAGGGGTGGGGAAAGAGAGAAAGGAAGAAAGGAAGGCAATCATGCGCACGGCAATGTCCACAAAGGCTGGGCCTGAACAATGAAAGGGATAAGAAATTATGCTCAGTTTGCATCCAGGTCCCTTCTGGTGTAAAATGAGACGTGGCACCATTTGGGATATTAATTACTTAAGGCCCCAGCGGGCACGGATCAAAACAGACCAAAAACACACACGCCCCATGCACAAAGATACAGATGGCTGCCACCCCGAGCATACTTGCATAGATGGTACAACGTGGAGAAGGGGTTAGTTACTTCCAGAAGAAGAGAAAGACGAATTGCTCCCAGCTGGGAATCTCAAAAACGAGGCTCGGAGAAATCACTTTTGTTAACAAAAAATAAGCTTGGGACATTCCTTCTTCTATCAACCCTTTATCCAAGGGCTAAGTTGCAGGACTTTATTAAGAAAACTGTGTTTCCTAAATAAAACATAAAGCAGCCTAAAGCACCCCCATCTGGTTTGGCATAACATATCAAGCCCAGAACTAAGGTTTACAAAATGACAAGGACACAAAAGATATTCGATGAAAGGAATCACCCAGACTAAAGATTTCTTCCTTGGTTTCTATTTTTAGGGTGAAGCTATGCTCTAAGTTCTCATCATTCGACTGTTTCCCCGAAAATAAGACCCTGTATTATATACTGCTCAAAAAAATAAAGGGAACACTCAATAACATATCCTAGATCTGAATGAATGAAATGTTCTCTTTGAATACTTTGTTCTGTACAAAGTTGAATGTGCACAACAGCATGTGAAATTGACTGTCAATCAGTGTTGCTTCCTAAGTGGACAGTTTGAGTTCACAGAAGTTTGATTTACTTGGAATTACAGTATATTGTGTTGTTTAAATGTTCCCTTTATTTTTTGAGCAGTACAGTATATTGCCATGCACTCAAAAAATCCCAATTGGGCTTATTATTATTACTAGATAATTCAATGGGAGAAGGCAGATTTGCTTAAGGACTGTATGATTCACTTAACAACTGCTTAATAACGGCGTAAAAAAGGTCATAAAATGGAGCAAAAGGACTGCCTTACTTAGCAATGGAGATTCAGAGCTCAACAGTGGCTGAAAGTTCAGGACTACCTGTAATTACACATTGCATATTATCTTTTTCTACAGGTAACTTGGTAACTTAGTGGTCTCCAGATACTTTGAATCAGAATAGACCTGGAAGGGGCCTTGGGAGGTCTTCTAGTCCAGCCCCCTGCTCAAGCAGGAGATCCTATATCTTTTCAGACAAGTGGCTGTCCATTCTCTTCTTAAAAACCTGCAGTGATGAAGCACCCCCAACCTCTGGAAGCAACTTGTTCCACTGATTACCATATTTTTCGGAGTATAAGACGCATCTTAGTTTTGGGGAAGGAAAATAGTGGGTGGAGGGGAAATCTAGTCTGGTCAGCTTCAGCACATTATTTTCTCTCCTGGTTAGGGCTTTAAAAAAAACTTTATTCGGAGAGAGTAACAATGATAGCGCTTGCAAGCCAGTAAGAGCTGGGAAATTTATTTATTTATTTATTTATTTATTTATTTATCCATTCATTCATTCACTCATTCATTCATTTATTTATTAGATTTGTATGCCGCCCCTCTCCGTAGACTCGGGACGGCTCACAGCAATAATAAAACAATGTATGTACAACAAATCTAATAATTTAAGAAAAAACACTAAAAAACCCATTATTGAAAACAAACATACACACAAACATACCATGCATAAACTGTATAAGGCCCAGGGGAGATGTTTCAATTCCCCCATGCCTGACGGCAGAGGTGGGTTTTAAGGAGTTTACGAAAGGCAAGGAAGGTGGGGGTAGTTCTAATCTCCGGGGGGAGATGATTCCAGAGGGTCGGGGCCGCCACAGAGAAGGCTCTTCCCCTGGGTCCGGCCAAACGGCATTGTTTAGTCAACGGGACCCGGAGAAGGCCAACTCTGTGGGACCTAATCGGTCGCTGGGATTCGTGCAGCACTGGAAAGAAACATTTGGAGCAAGTAGAGCAATGGAAAAAACCCTGCAAAGGCTTAGGGCTTGGAAAACATTCTTTGCAGAGAGTAACAATGAAAAAGCTTGCAAGCCGGTAAGAGCTGGGAACATCGTTAGTACTTGGTTAGGGCTGAAAAGAAACTTATTCGGAACAAATTAGAGCAATGCAAAAGAACCTGCAAAGACTTAGGGTTGGAAAACATTCTTCACAGAGAAACAAAGAGCCTGCAAGGTAAGAGCTGGGAAGATCATTAGCAGCTAGTTAGGGCTGGGTGGAGAAGCTACATTCAGAGTATAAGATGCACCCAAATTATCAGCCCCTTTTAGGGAGGAAAAGGGTGCATCTTATACTATGAAAAATACGATAATGTCAAGATGTTTCTCCTTAATTCCAAGTTGTTTTCTCCTTTATTAGTTTCCCTCCATTGTTTCTTATCTTGCCCTCTGGTGCTTTGGAAAAATAAATCGACCCCCTTCTCTTTTTAGATGTCCACACTCTCTCTGGATAATGCCCACCTGGCTAATTTAGGCTGGGAATAATACCGAGCTGTTTTGGGGGTCTGTACATTTAGAGTCAGCATTAAGATCCCTTGCAAATATTCATTTAAAGCTGGCTTGGGAGCAATGACACCAGTGACATTACTGGCATGCTGTAGGTATCTGATAGCCCATCCCTGCTAGATAGAGAGGCTGAAAATAGACAAGGTGCATTTCAGCTGTCGGTTCTCACTGGAAACCCCCAGCTACACTTTCAAAGAGTTCAGGGCCTCCCTGGAAAATGGTTTGAAGGCCACAGAGCCACCCGCTTGACAGGATTTCTCGGCTGGCTTTACGAGCATCTACAGCAGGGGTCCCCAAACTTGGCCTCTTGAAGACTTGTGGACTTCAATTGGCCATGTTTGAGGACCTCTTATCTACAGAGTTCCATACAGTGGTGGGCAGCCACTTCCCTCACTACCTGGATGGTCCTTGGCAGCTGGTGCAGGCATGTGTCCTCTTGACACGTGAGTGTGTACGCCCCGCACGAGATTTGGCTTCTGCGCAGGCACAGCAAGCCAAATCTCGCGAGATTTAGGCTATTTTCACAATGGCAAAAATCGATGAAATCTTGCAAGTGCAAGCGAGATCTTGGATATTTTCGCTGATATTTTTGCTTCGGTGCATGCGCAGAAGCAAAAACCCCCAGCGATTTTGCCGGATATCTGTCAATCGTGCCATTCCCAGGCCTTTTCCATATAAATATAAATTTATTTATTTATTTTATTTGACTTCTATGCCACCCAATCCCAAAGGACAACAATATAAAAATACAAGAACAATTAAAAGAAGTCAAATATTTATTTATTTAATTAATTATTTAATTATTTAATTAATTTTTATATCGCCCTTCTCTTTAGACTCAGGGCAGCTTACAATATGTTAGCAATAGCACTTTTTAACAGAGCCAGCAAATATACAATTGTAACTATAAAATCCAAATTAAAACCTACACTAACTAAACAATCAGCATGCATACACAACATTCATACAATTTGGGCATGATGGTTATTAATTAATGGGCTCCAGGCCTGCCACCAAAGCCAGGTCTTCATGGCCTTCACGGAAAGCCATTAGAGTGGGAGCAATACAAATATTGCGGGGGGGGGGTGTTAGTTCCATAGAGCCAGGGCAGCAACATAGAAGGCCCTCCTCCACAGCCCCGCCAACCTGCAATACTTGTGAGACCACACTTGGAGTACTGTGTACAGTTCTGGTCACTGCACCTCAAGAAGGATATAATGGAACTGGAAAAGGTGCAAAAAAGGGCAACAAGAATGATAAAGGAAATGGAGCACCTCCCTTATGAAATCAGGTTGCAACGCCTTGGTCTCTTCAGCCTTAAAAGATGGCGTTTAAGGGGTGGCTTGATCGAAGTGTATAAAATCATGCATGGGATAGAAAAGGTGGATAGAGAAAAATTATTTTCTCTATCACACAATATTAGGACAAGGAGGCACTCCCTAAAGCTCCTAGGTAAGAAAGTGAGGACAAATCAAGGGAAATATTTCTTCACCCAGAGGGTCGTTGGTTTATGGAATTCACTTCCAGAAGAGGTCGTGACAGCTGTCAGCCTTGATAGCTTCAAGGCAGGATTAGACAAGATGCGTGGATGCCAAGTGTATCAGTGGTTATGGAAATTGATGTCCAAGTCCCGCCTCTATGTTGGTTGAGGCAGGCAGGATTCCCTTGAGTACCATTTGTTGGGGGTCAAGGGAAAAGGAGGGTTTTGCCTTCTCTTTCTGCTCAAGATCCCCATGGACAATTGGTGGGACACTGTGTGACATAGAAGGCTGGACTCGATGGGCTTTAGCCTGATTCAGCATGGCTCTTCTTATGTTCTTATGTACTTAGTCAATAGGACCCGGAGGAGGCCAACTCTGTGTGCTCTTAAAAATCTCTGGGAGGTATGTGGCAAGAGTTGGTCCCATAGTCTGTCTCTGAGCATATAAATGGCCCTGAGCATATAAATCCAATAAATAATAAATAAATAAATTACCGCTACCCGGACGGTGTCTCCCCACGTGGGGGGGAAAGCCCATGACTGGTTCCAATCCAAAAAACTGTGACTCTGACTTCTGCTTTTTGTGTGGAGGAGTGTGGAACAATGGCCCTTTTATGACTTGTGGACTTCAACTCCCAGAATCCTTGAGCCAGTCAGGGTGCATTTTTATCGAGAAATCAATCCCACTGAATCCTGGGTACCTTTTTTTTAAAGTCTCCGGGGTGCCCCTTCTCTTCTTGTGTCAGGATGGTTCCGCTCAGAATTTAAGAAAAGTAAAACTCAGAGTCCATTTTGAACTTCTAAAGTAAACCTTACTAAATCAGAAGTGAATGCATCAAAAGCAATGCAAAGTCTGAGGAAAAAGGCGCAATAGTTGCCCATATCAAACTAACCCCAATGCCCCCCTTGGCAAGGCAACCATTCCCCTTCGTCGCGTCATGCTTTTGGGATGCACGCCACTAACGTACCCCTGATCACCTCTTCTCAGGAGAAACGAAACTCTCCTGGCCTTCACCAGAAGAAACAAAACTTATTGGGCCCCTTCAGCAAACTCCCCCGTCCCAAATCTCAACACCTACCCCACCCCACCCCTGTTTCTTATGACAGCTGAAGCGCACTTGAAGGATGAAACACAGCGAGGTGGACATCTTGCTTTCTTGTACAGCACAGTACAGTGGTACCTCTACTTATGAACTTCATTCGTTCCATGACCAGGTTCTTCAGTAGAAAAATTTGTAAGAAGAAGCAATTTTTCCCATAGGAATCAATATAGAAGCAAATAATGTGAGCGATTGGGGAAACCACAGGGAGGGCGGAGGCCCTGTTTCATCCCAGGAGCTTCCTAGAGAGGCCCCACAGAGGCTTCTCCCCACCATTTCTGGTTACAGTTTTAGAGACTTGGTTTTTTAAGTGGAAAATGGTTCTTGAGAAGAGGCAAAAAAAAAATTGAACACCCGGTTCTTATCTAGAAAAGATTGTAAGTAGAGGCGTTCTTAGATAGAGGCACCACTGTACCAGCACAGTTGCTCAACCTGCATCAGATCTCGAAAGGAACTGATCCCCGGTCTCCAGGATGTTGCAATCCCAATGACCTTGGACCATCTTATAGCATTGTTTATTCTGCCGGACGGAGGCCCTCCGGGAGTTTTTTCCATTATCCGCTACCTGATCCTTTTAGCTGTTGGTGACAGGGATTAGCTGTGGGATCTTACATACGTAAAGCATGCATGCGCTTCCACTGAGCTTCCGCACTTCCTTCACTTTATTTTTATTTATTTATTTATAAGAACTGTGGGACCGCAGTGGTTAGAAGGCAGTATTGCAGCTAATTCTGCCAACTGCCAACAGTTCGATTCTAACTGGCTCAAGGGTTGACTCGGTCTTCCATCCTTCTGGGGTCAGTAAAACGAGGACCCAGATTGTTGGGGGCGATAGGCTGACTCTGTAAACCGTATTTCTGTCAAGAGGTGCATAAAAGCAAGCCATGCCAGCTTTTTTCACACCCCTTCAGCCTCTTCGCTCCCATTCATAACCTAGCCTGCAAAAACATCTCACCCGTAGGCAGTCCTCAACTTACAACCGCAAACGGTACCGCCTTCCGCCAACTGAGTCCCAGCGACCAGTGAGGTCCCACAGAGTTGGCCTTTTCCAGGTCCTGTCGACTAAACAATGTTGCTTGGCAGGGCCTAGGGGAGGAGCCTTCTCTGTGGGGGCCCTGGCCCTCTGGAATCAGCTCCCCTCAGAGATTCGTACTGCCTCCGTAAAAACTTGAAAACCCATCTATGCTGCCAGGCCTGGGGTCATTAAACCCTAGCTCCTGGCCAGTGACTGCAAAGTATACTTGTGGTTGAAAGTGAATGAATGATTTTAATGCTGCACTGTTTTTAGAGTAGTTAATTATATTAATTGCAGTTTAGATTTTGATATTGTACACTGTTTTTTATTGTGTTGTGAGCCGCCCCAAGTCCTTGGAGAGGGGTGGCATACAAATCAAATCAAATCAAATCAAATCTAGGTAGGTAGGTAGGTAGGTAGATAGATAGATAGATAGATAGATAGATAGATAGATAACAGAACCAGAATTTTCACTGCTGAGCAAGGTAGTTGTTAGATGAGTCAAGCTTGACCTTTATGACACGTTTTGCCACAGTTTTTAAGCAAGTCAGTGCAGAGCTTAAATAAATGCAAAATGCAAAGATGCAAAAAGGATGTTGAGACTCTAGAAAAAGTGCAGAGAAGGGTGATAAAGTGGATTAGGGGACTGGAGGCTGATACATATGAAGAACGGTTGCAGGAACTGGGCATGGCTAGTTCAATGAAAAGAAGGACTAGGGAAGACATGACAGCAGTGTTCCAATATCTCAGGGGTTGCCACAAAGAAGAAGGAGTCAAGCTATTTTCCAAAGCACCTGAGGGTAGAACAAGAAGCAATGGGTGGAAACTAAACAAGGAGAGAAGCAACTTAGAACTGAGGAGAAATTTCCTGACAGAACAATTAATCAGTGGAACAGCTTGCCTCCAGAAGTTGTGACCCATCTGTCTGAAGTAGTGTAGGGTTTCCTGCCTAAGCAGGGGGTTGGAGTAGAAGACCTCCAAGGTCCCTTCCAACTGTTATTGTTGTTGTTGTTGTTGTTGTTGTTGTTGTTGTTATTATTATTATTATTATTATTATTATTATTATTATTATTATGTCAATACAACACAGCAAACGAGATCACTATGCTGGATTTAGTATTCCATCACCAGTCGGGCGCTTCCCAAGCATCTAGGACTGTGTGATGTAGCGGCGAATTATGTTTGCCGATCCCAGTAAAGCGGCCTTTTGCAATTGACAGATGGAGATTTTGTTAATAATAATAATAATAATAATAATAATAATAATAATAATAATAATAATATATCATTAGGCCATTAAACAAACCTGACTTTCCCCATTGACTCTGCTTGTTGCAAGTTACAACGGAAGTGAAAAAAAGTGACCTATGACCAGTTTTCACACTTATGAGAATTGCAGCATCCTGAAGGCTCAAAATGTGGGCGTTTGAAATGAGCACGTACAATATTTACAGTGGTTGCCCGATCCTGGCACCAATCTTTGCAATCTTCCCAGATGATTTTGAAATCAGTGAGGGAAACCAGATTCACTTAACAACCACATGATTCCATTAACTTTTGGGGCACAAAAGGTCATAAAATGGGCCATAATCCATCCAACAACTGTCTTGATTAGCAACAGAAATTTGAGGTTCCACTGTGGTTTGTAAATCAAGGACTACCTGTGTTGTGTGAACAAGACCTGTATGAGAAAAAAAAATGTTAAGCCATTACTGGCAGATACGATGGTAATGTGATTGTGTAATGTATGTAGTATGTAATGTAATGATGGTAATTGACAAGGCAGCAATTTGTGAGACAGGAATTTTGGCCGGTTTCAACTAGTAATTGAACATTTCCAAAATCATTGTTGAGCTGTAAGTTACACACTGTAGGTTTGAATATTGGTAATATTCCTTCTCACTCCAGAATTAATAGCTAATAATTGGCAGATCATGATCTCTAGCCACACAGTCTGATTTAAAAAATAAACTGCTCAGATCAGGAATGAAGAGGCAGTCCTTCATTTATAAAGATAAAAACTATTTTATCAGTAACAAACTCAGATATCCATCTCTTCTCATTCAATCCTTTTGATGATTGCATTCTGGGTTTTTTTTGTGTGTGTGTGCATGTGCATGATATGACTGTATGTATGGTTTTTTATATATTGGGGTTTCTTGTTTTTTAGACTTTTTAAATGCATTATTGTTATTTTAGATTCTATTAGCTTTGTCATTGTATATTGTTTTTAACATTGCTGTGAGCCGCCCAAGTCTATGGAGAGGGGCAGCATACAAATCTAATAAATAATAATAATAATTATTATTATTATTATTATTATATTTGTCCCTTCTATGATTACATTTTATAATTATTATGCCCCAAAAACCAATTACAGCACAGTATATTTGCACTTAGAGACATGGATGCTCAATCTTTTGGCTTTCTTGGTCCTCATGGAGTGAAAAGAAATTGTCCAGGGGTGCATATAATACAATGGGGGGGGGGGGTTCCTTCAATTTATGACAATTGAACTCAAAATATTGGTTGCTAGGTGAGATATTTATTAAGTGAGCTTTGTCCCATTTTACAATCTTTCTTGCTGTAGTTGTTTAAGTGAATCACTTATAACCCAGCTGTTAAATTAATCTGGCTTCCACATTAACTTTGCTGGTCAGGTCACCACCACATGGATACTACAGTAAATGTGAGTCAGTCACCAAGCGACTGAGTTTCGATCACGTGACCCAGGGGATGCTGCAATGGACATAAGTGTAAAAAACAGTCATGGGTTACTTTTTTCAGTTCCGTTGCAACTGAATGGTTGCAACAGTCATAAATGAACTGGACTGTGTTAATTACCCAAGCTATCCAAGCTGAAAAACTGCATTTGCTGACATTTTTGTGCAGTATTTCACCCCCAGAAAGTTCCCAATCATCCGTGGCTACCACATAAATAAAAAATCACCATGATAGCCTGTTTATTTCATGCTGTTCGGTGTGTTCTCGCACGCAGCTCTCTCCCAGCAGGGACATGCGTAATGTGGTCCCAATTTTAAAACCCCAAATTTTGGCATTGTTTCTCAAAAGGAAGGACGTAGGAAAGCAAATCGATCTATGTACTCATAGGGTAATTTCCTTAGAATGGAAAGGCAATTAGTGAGATTTCTGGGTTAGGGAAACAATGGGGACTGTGGAGATGGCACAAAAGAAGCTTTAAGAGAAATCTGAAGACTTTTTAGCTTCAACACGTGACCAGCATCCTATCATTCAGCATCTTCAGAGAGGAAGTTGCAACCTATTTTTTTTTTAAAAAAAAACCTGGTCAAGATCACACAAACAAGGTAGGGATGCTGATACACAAATTCTCACAATGGAAGGATGGATGGTGACTGGCTGAGATGGTGAAATCAGCTGCTTTGATTAAAGATAACAATGCAACTGTTTTTCTTTGTACGTGGAAAAACCTGTTTGGACTTTGGGCTTGGTAAAGATAAAAATGAAGTTTTACTTTGGGATCTGATGATCAGATACGTTTTAATTACAGAAATGTTGTATGCTGTTGGAGCTTAATAGATACATCTTTTGCTTTGAGCTTTTATGTATCTGTTTAAATTTAAAGTAGTGATTGGTTTATCATAGAGAATTGATGATAGAAATATTTGGTAATATGTGTATTTGTGGAATTATTATTATTATTTTATTTTTATTTATTAGACTTCTATGCCGCCCAATCCCGAAGGAGTTAGGGCAGCTTACAACAATATAAAAATACAATTTACAATAAAAAGAAGTCAAATATAAATTAAAACAATAACCCTGGTTAAAACCCACAACTCAACAATCCAATCTACACATACAAACCATTCAATACGATTTGGCCCTGAAAGATGGAAAATTCATGGCACCCAGGCCTTTCGGAAGGCCAGCAGTGTGGGTGGGAGCAGTACAGACATCAGGGGTGGGAGTTGGTTCCTTGGAGCCGGGGCAACCACAGAGAAGGCCCTTCGCTGCGGCCCCACCAACCTGCATTGCTTAGTCGACAGGACCTGGAGAAGGCCCACCCTGTGCGAACTTATTGGTCTCTGCGAGGTATACGTCAGTATTATGCATTTATTTGTTATATGTTTTATTTTATATTTCATATTTTTAGGTTTATGTCTTCCTTTATATTTTGATTTGTTTTATTCTTTAATTGTATCCTAGAGAGTTGGTAGTAATTTTTCCCCCAATATGTTATTTTTGGTGGGAGGGTTTAAGGTCACTTGTTAAGATTTTCCTGTTGTCTCCATCCCCTCTTTTCCTTGTGTGTTCAATTGTCACTTTATATTTTAACTTTTTGATTTTTGAAACTTAAATTTCTTTAAACATAAGTCAAGGATAATGTCAAAACGTATTCCAGGCCTTGCTCTCTTATATTGTTTGGGCAGCCATCTACGGAGGGCTCAGAGTCTCTTCTTTAGATTGGAAAGTCATTGTGAAAAGGATTAGATAGAGAACCCTCCTCTGAAATATTTGTTTATATATTTTTCTCATTAAATAAGGATGAGAAAGCATATAATTATCTGTAGACCCATTATAGAGAAGAATTTATCACAGTGGTTTTTTTTTATTTCCACCTTCAGTCAGAGTGGATTTTTTTTTTGTATGTTCAGTGTTAGACTTGCAGTGATCAAAGTTACAACCGCACTGGAAAAGTGACTTTTTCACACTTACACTGCAAAGCCACTGCAACTTTGCCATGTCACGTGATGAAAATTCAGATGTTTGGTAATGGACTCATACTTATGACAATGAGAGTGTCCTGATCAACAATTCCTGTATTTGATGTTTGGGTCATCCACCACCACCTCCTTTTTTTTGGTAAACTTTTTTGTTGTTATTATTATTGCTGGATATATGATTTCCTGTTTTTTTCATTGTTTTGCATTTTATTCTTATTGATAAAAAGTAATACATATATATTTTTAAAAAGTCACTGCAAGCAGGGATCTGCTTAGTTCTTATTTTATTTATTTTATTTATTTTATTTATTTTATTTATTTTATTTATTTTATTTTATTTATTTTATTTTATTTATTTTATTTATTTTATTTTATTTATTTTATTTATTTTATTTATTTTATTTATTTTATTTATTTTATTTATTTTATTTATTTTATTTATTTTATTTATTTTATTTATTTTATTTATTTTATTTATTTTATTTATTTTATTTATTTTATTTATTTTATTTATTTTATTTATTTTATTTATTTTATTTATTTTATTTATTTTATTTATTTTATTTATTTTATTTATTTTATTTATTTTATTTATTTTATTTATTTTATTTATTTTATTTATTTTATTTATTTTATTTATTTTATTTATTTTATTTATTTTATTTATTTTATTTATTTTATTTATTTTATTTATTTTATTTATTTTATTTATTTTATTTATTTTATTTATTTTATTTATTTTATTTATTTTATTTATTTTATTTATTTTATTTATTTTGTCAAACAATTATAGGGTGATAATTTGTGCAAATAAAACATTAGATAAGTAATGATAAAAAGTAACAAAAGAAGACAATAGGATTAGAGCTTATTCTTCTCCCGTTCCAGCCCCATTCAGTCCTTACTGCTATTCATTCATCATTTTAGCAGTGATGGCATCTTAAAACAGCATCACCAACTGCACTAAATTACAGCCAAAAAAGCCACTATGGCCTGGCTGCTGGGACATCAGCCTTGCTATTTGGGCTCACTTTGCTCCTGTTTCCGAGGGGATCCCCAAACTGCTGCCCATCTGCCTCCTGGAAGCATCAAGCCGCTGGCTTGCAAGTTAGCAGACCACAGTGGGGATAATCTCTCTTCTCCCCACCGACGCACGTGTACTTGACACAACATCAGCCGCAGCAAGTCACATTACAGCACAACGTGGACGTGGAGGTGGGGCCAGTAAGTGGGTCACATTCCGCCCCTTGCTTACGTCGCCCTCGATGTCTAACGCTGCAAATTAACCGAGCTTCTGCTGGAGAGCAATTCTTGATTAGAGGATGACTATTTAGGGTGACAATTGCAGCCAGGCTGCAGAGAGGGAACTACTAAGCACAACACCAGGTCCTCCTACTTAAACGATAACAATTAGAGGTAGTAATAATCACAATTCTCTCTTTTAGAGGGCTTTTTCCAAGGAACATTTCATATTACTGGTGGTCCTCAGTTTACAACCGTTTGGGTTTTTTCGTCTCCACCACACAGGGAAACCAAAGATAAATTCCTTGGGTGTCCAATCACACTTGGCCAATAAAGAATTCTATTCTATTCTATTCTATTCTATTCTATTCTATTCTATTCTACTCTACTCTACTCTAAAAGACCAGGTTTGGTTTTATGATCCACAGGGAGCAGCTATACTTCGGAACAAGCCCCAAAGCATTTCTTTCAAATCAATTTCCAACACAGACACATTCCTATGGCATCATAGTTCCCCGACTATAAGGCCCATCTTCTCCTCCACGGCATCATTATACCGTGGTGCCCTTTGACCCTTTAAAGGCAAGTGGAACAGCACTACAATTTGCTTTCTCTGGCCCAAGTAATGGCCCTGACCTATTTTGGAGGCTTCCATTGATTTCCCTTCCCCATAAATCATACAGATGGCTTTTTCTGCAGCAAAGCAAAACGGCCAGAAAAGTTAATATTCTAAAGTGCGCAGGGCTGCTCCTGGAGCCTAGCAATCCCTCCGCCCACTTAATGTAACCCCCTCCCCTGCTTCTGTCTGATCTGGCTGCAGCCTGATCAATATATACCCTTCCATTATCCCCCTTATCAAGCCCTTCCAAGTCTTCCCCTAAAACAGGGAAAACGCTTCCTTTCTGCAGCCAGGGGTGGCTTTCAAAGGTCAGCCAGTGTTTCCACAGTATCGGCCAGATCAAAGCAAGTTCTTTCCAAAGGTTAAGAATAGGTATCGTGTTCAAAAGAGGGGTCTGCGGGCATTTCTGAGAACTCCCAACCAGCCACAGAATGAAACATGATGAGGAGAGGCGAAACACCAGCAGGAATAATGTGAGAAATGTCAACATCACAATCAATACTACACTCCAAGACTAGGGAAATGTTAATGCCACTCTATAATGCCCTAGTCAGACCTCACCTGGAGTATTGCATTCAGTTCTGGTCACCACACTTCAAAAGAGACATAGAAACTCTGGGAAAGGTACAGAAAAGAGCAACCAAAATGATGGGACTAGAAACTAAGACATACGAAGAGAGGTTGCTGGAACTGGGCATGGATAGTCTAGCGAAAAGAAAGGGCCAGGGGGGGCATGATAGCAATATACATGTACTTGAGGGGTTGCCACAGAGAGGAGGGGACCACACTATTTTCCAGGGTGCCAGTGGGCCAGATGAGGAACAACGGATGGAAGCTGACCAAGGAGAGATTCAACCTGGAAATAAGGAAGAACTTCCTGATGGTCAGAGCAATCAACCAATGGAACAGCCTGCCAGCGGAGGTTGTGAACGCCCCAACTCTCGACATATTCAAGAGGAGACTGGACTGCCATCGGGCTGGGGAGGTGTAGGGTTTCCTGCTTGAGCAGGGGGTTGGACTTGATGACCTGCAAAGTCCCTTTCATCACAAACAAACAAACACTTATCTGAACGAGACCCCTTCTCTCTAGTCTCGTGGCTTTCTTCCTAATATTTTTTGAAAGGGAAACAGAGTTTTTCCGTTTAATAAAAAAGATGCTTCTTTTTTGTTTTCTTACATAGGACCAGTAATGGGTTCCAGGTTATGCTATCTGGTGCACTGTCCTGGTAGGGAAATCTGGAATGCGCATATAGCTGCATTCCCCCAATGCACGCACACATGCCCCTGTGCAAGATTTCGCTTCTGCGCATTCACAGCAAGTGAAATCTTGTGTGCAGTCACTCGTGCGAGTGAGATTTCGGTGATTTTCGCCCATGTTTTACTTCTGCGCATGTACAAAAGCCAAAATATCTCTGAAAATTGCCAAAACCTCACTCGCACAAGCGTCACATGAGATTTCACTTGCTGTGCATGTGCAGAAGCCAAATCTCGCGCTGATGGGTGCGCACACGCCTGCGACCGCTTCAGAGTATGCACTGGTAGCGCCAAAGATGAACAGCCCTTCACTGCATAGGATCATGTCCCACTGTTAGACAGTTTAATTGTCTTTTTTTGGTTAAGATGTCCCAAAAGTGCTTTTTCAAGAGGAAACTGGACTTCCTGGTTTTCCTTCGAAGACATTTTGCTTCTCATCCAAGAAGTTTTTTCAATTCTCTTGGCTGAGAAGTGAAAGGTCTTCAAAGAAAAGGAAGAAAGTCCAGTTTCCTCTTGAAAAAGGCACCTTTGGGACCACTGTGAGCTGGATGACTGAGAATCTCCATAGACTTTTGGTCAAGATGTTACCACCTTCCTTTTGCCTAACTTGGGAATTTACTTATAGGTCAGTGATGGCTAACCTTTTTTTCCTCGGGTGCCAAAAGAATGTGGGTGAGTGCTAACACGCATGCGCGAGTGCCCACACACATAATTCAATACCCTGGGGAAGGCAAAAACAGCTTCCCCTGCCCCCTGGAGGTTCTCTGGAGGCCGGAAATGGCCTGTTTCCCAACTTCTGGTGGGCCTAGTAGGATAGTGTTTTGCTCTCCCCAGGCTCCAGAGACTTCCCTGGAGCCGAGGGAGGGTTAAAACATTCTTCTCCAGCCTCCTGAAAACTCTCTGGAAGCCAAAAATGCCCTCCCAGAGCTTCTGTGAGGCAAAAATCAGTTGGCCGGCACACACATGCACTTTGGAGCTGAGCTAGGGCAACAGCTTGGATGCCATAGGTTTGCCATCGCTGTTATAGGTGGTCCTTGGCTTATGACCGAGCTTCAAAAGAGAATGACCTGGATTCAAAATTTTGATGGTTCAGCCCTCTTTGTAATTCCGATGCCTGGGAACCTGTCAACAGAGCTGGATTTATGGCCCAGTCATGTGAGCACATTGGGTGACAAATTTGCCCCAAAAACTGGCAGTCACAATTTTTGACAAAAACAAGCCCTCAGTGAATCAATCAACCTGGGGCTCGAACGTCCATTTCACAGGGGTCACCTAAGACCATGGGAAAAGACAATGGTGTTAGGAACTAAAGCTTCTATTCTGGCACCTTGGAACATATTTTTACAATCCGACCAATTGGGCATTTACAGTGGGGATGTCCCTCTGACCTTCCTGCCAATCAGCTTAAAGCTCTGTTGGGAGAATTGGCGCTAGACTTATGGTTGGGCGTCACCACAACATGAGGAACTGTATTAAGGGGTCATGGCATTAGAAAGGTTGAGAACCACTGGAATGATTGTCTGGCTGACCTGTTTTATGGTGATTACAACACACAACCACAATGGCAAGGCTCGGTTAGGATTATATGTCGAGGACTACCTATATTAATACAAAGGCTGTCAAGATTCTAAGTGTAGGTATAACTTGCAGACGTTCCTGTTCTCGTTTTTAATTTGTTTCCAATCTGGTTTTTCTGTGTTGCATCCGTGTTTCATTGGTTGGGTACTTTAAATAAAGAAAAATGAAAGGTAGCACTATTTATGCACTGGTGTTTAACAGAATCAACAGAGAGAGAGAGCAGCCATCCCAAAGAGAGGTAGGCAATGTAAGGATCCAATTCTGCTTCTGCTCCTTAAAAGCCATGTATGCCCCTGCAAAAGTTTGCTACCAAATATTTGTTGTTACACAAGAAGATTATTAATTAGCTGATTTGGGGCCAATCACACTAACTATATTTAATTTAAATTTTATGTAAATGTCAAGGCAAGTTAATTAAATGTCACTTTCATTCCGTTGTGTTGGGTTTTGCTTCCTTGTGTGCACGTTTTCTAACCCCAGAAAAAATCCTGCTGTGTGGCAAATGGGGAATCTCGAAGGGTTGCTAAAAGCACATGCGTATACGCAAAGAGAGAGTATTTCTGTTTGAAATCTCTTGCTCTGATCCCAAATTGGAGACAGCCAGTAGTATCGTATTTTCCCCAAAATAAGACCTAGAGAGAGAGAGAGAGAGGGAGGGAGGGAGGGAGGGAGGGAGGGAGAGAGAGAGAGAGAGAGAGAGAGAGAGAGAGAGAGAGAGAGAGATTGCCATGCACTCAGATGCCGGATTGGGCTTATTATCAGGGGATGTCTTATTTTGGGGGAGACAGGGCAGTATTGGGTTCCTGGGGGAGGGATGGGGGACAGCGTTCCGGTAGGAAAAATGGAGCTGCGTGCAAAGCTCTGTGTGACCGGTGGGTGGGCGGGCGCACCCACACGAGTTTTGGCTTCTGCGCAATTTTCAATGATTTTTGAAAATTGGTAAAATCTCACAGGCGCAAGTGTCCTCACGCGAGATTTGGCTTCCTGTGCATGCGCAGAAGCCAAATTTCATGTGGGCACAGGTGCCCACCTACTGGTCAGAGCTATGCATGCAACTGTTCAAGTAGCAGTGGCAACAAGGAACCCTTGCCTGAAACAGGGTAATTATGATTGTTTCAGGTCTCTTTAGCCAACCGAAGGGGGAATTGCTTCAAAGGAGAGGATTTACTTGCATTTGATTCATGGACAATGTTGTTAGTTATGTAATAAGAAGCAGGGAGGGACTTCTGTGTAGAGAGAACCAGGAATGAAACTGCTGGTAGCTAGAAGCCCACTAACCAATTTAGCACAACAAAACCAGTTACTTGCACTGATTAGGTAGTCCTCAATTTATGACCCAAAGTTTCTGCTGCTAAGTGAAATGTTTTGTTTTATTTATTTGTTTGTTTGTTTGTTTGTTTGTTTATTTATTTATTTATTTGGCTTATATGCCATCCCTCTCCGTGGACTCGGGGCGGCTTACAACATTTCAATAAAAAATACAATATATAAATTAATTATTTCTATTAATTGTATTAGACACACTTCTAATACAATCAATAGAAATAATAAATTTAAACATTTTCTTAAAAAGCTAAACATCTAAAAAATCAAACATTCACATACATGCTACCACATCCTACACATTCACTGGGCAGAGTCTGGGGTCTAATGACCCAGGCCTGATGGCATAAATACGTTTTCAAATTCTTACAAAAGGTAAGGAGGGTGGGGTAGTGCAAATCTCTGTGGATATTTTGCGTCATTTTATGACCTTTATTTCTGCAGTTGCTAAGTGAATCACCGCAGCTGTTGAGTTAGCAACTTGGTTGTTAAGTGAATCCATCTCGCCCATCCTAAATATGAGTCAGTTTGCCAAATGGCTGAATTTTGATCTCATGACTACGGAGATGCTGCAATGGTCATAAGTGTGGGAAAACAGTCATAAGCCACTTTTTTTCCATGCCGTCATAACTTTGAATGATCACTAAATGAACTGTTGTCAGTTAGGAATTACCTGGGATGCCCACAATGCTACAATCAAAGCCCTGCCTGGATGCAAGCCAAGCTTCAGCTGCATTGCCCCAGATGCCTTGTTATTTATTTTTTACTATACCTTGAAGGCATTTCCATTCTTCCTTCCTCAATTAGCTTTAAGAGTTCAATGTTTTGAAAAAACTGAAATTATCCCCCACATGACACATCTACTGCTCAGACAAGTTGAGATTCTCTGAAGATCAAACAATACACGAGCACATGACAGATACAAACTCAAAGTAAACGGCTCCAAACTCAACTGTAGAAAATATGACTTCAGCAACCGAATTGTTAATGCCTGGAACCCCCAAAACTTTACTTTTAGACTATATCCACTGTTGACCTCACCCGATTCCTAAGAGGTCAGTAAGGGGCGTGCATAATTGCACCAGCGTGCCTCCCGTTCCTGTCCTAAGTTTCTCTTTTATTAGTACCAATATCTTGTATGTAAACAGTGTTGTTTCTTTGTATACTACCAATACCAATGCCAACCCAGGAAGCTCAAACTGCCCAAGGAGCTGCTGATACAGTTCTACAGAGGAATCATTGAATCTGTCATCTGCACCTCTATCACTGTCTGGTTTGGTTCTGCATCCCAACAAGACAGACACAGACTTCAGAGGAGAATCAGAACTGCAGGAAAAACAATTGCTGCCAACTTGCCTTCCATTGAGGACCTGTATACTGCATGAGTCAAAAAGAGGGCTGTAAAAATATTTATAGACTCCTCACATTCCGGACTTAAACTGCTTCAACTCCTACTCTCAAAACATCGCTACAGAGAACTGCGCACCAAGATAGCTAGAAACAAGAACAGTTTTTTTCTCCGAACGCCATCACTCTACTAAACAAGTAATTCCCTCAACACTGTCAAACTATTTACTAAGTCTGCACTACTATTACTACTATTTTTTTCTCATTATTCCTATTACCCATTTCCTCCCGCCTATGACTGCAACTTGTTGTTTGTATCCTTATGATTTTTATTAATATGGATTGTTTCATTGCTTATTTGACCCCTATGACAATCATTAAGTGTTGTTCCTCATGATTCTTGACAAATGTATCTTTTCTTTTATGTACACTGAGAGCATCTGCACCAAAGACAAATCCCTTGTGTGTCCAATCACCCTTGGCCAATAAAAGAATTCTATCTATAAAGAATTCTATTTACGTACTTGACAAATAAAATAAATAAATAAAAATAAATAAAAGCTTGACTCTCACAACACACATATTAAGCTAGGAGAGGAGAGTTCCAAGCCTGGACAGAGCCTTGCCACGGGGCATGAAATTGCTGAAAATTTATGGCAAGAAACCAACAATGTCTTCTTGAGAAAAGGATTAGGCTGGGTGCCACACAAACAAATCTGCTGTTTGCCCCTTTCTCCTTGGCCCATTCTAAAACTTGGAAGCCAATCCAGGAAGTTTACTCAACTCTGAAAAACTGTGCAACTGGCAAACAATGCTCCTCTAGCTTGGAGAGCCAGTCTTTCAGGTTCCACATTGTGTGAAAACACCCCCAATTCCATGGCAAACAAGGAAACTGGAGCCAGTTTTCAACTGGCTGCCAGCTGGCAAGGGCCAGTCTTGAATTTATCAGCCAGCAAAGGGGGAAAAAGTAGTTTAAGGATGGGGTGTGATTCCAGGCAGCCGAAAGCAAATAGGGAGTTGTGCATTCACACTGTAATTGGAAAATGTATTTCCTGGATGGCCATTTGATTATTCCTTCCCAACAGGCTGGTCTTAGCAGCTGTTCTACAAGGGTCACCCAAAAAGTAATGCACCACATTTTTTTTTGGCCTGCAGTATTGGTCCGAATGCGAAACTTTAGATATACATTTTTTGAATTGTCTGGAATTTTTTCAGACAGATAGTGTAGCTGCAGCAGTGTTTTGAAATGGCATTTGTGAATGATGTATGTTACAAGCAGCATGTCGTCGCTGAATTTCTCACTGCGGAGAAAGAAACATTCACAAACGTTTCTGTACAGTTTATTGGAGAATCTGCAGTGGACAGAAGTATGGTTAGTCCCTGGGCACAGAGAGTGTGGCCATTAGAGGTGATTCACACAGTGCAGAAATGGCTT
The DNA here is from genome assembly GCF_031021105.1 of Erythrolamprus reginae. Taxonomy (NCBI): domain Eukaryota; kingdom Metazoa; phylum Chordata; class Lepidosauria; order Squamata; family Dipsadidae; genus Erythrolamprus; species Erythrolamprus reginae. The sequence continues at coordinate 17,476,755 of NC_091960.1, forward strand.
CATGCCAGAACAAGGAGTGGTATCAACAGGGCATACACACCCTTGTGTCTCGCTTGAGGAAGGTCATAGGATGGGACGGAGATTACCTGGAAAAATAGGGAGTGTAGAAAAACATCGTTCTTTTTTGTGTGTAAGTTTCATTGCATTCAATAAATAATTGTTGATGAAAAATGTGGTGCATTACTTTCTGGGCGACCCTCGTATCAAGCAAATCCAGCCTAATGTGTTCAGGTACCGTGATGAGAATCAAGCATTGCCCTAAATTGATGTTTTTCAACATTGGCAACTTTAAAGATGTTGGGGGGTGGGTAAAGTTGCATGCAGCCTGGGGAATTCTGGGAGTTGAAGTCCTAAACAAAATAATATCATGCTCCAAATTGTAGCATGGCTTTATATGTTTGGATTGGCTGGATTTATATGTTTGATTGGCTGAATGTGAGCGACTGTTTTTTTTTTAAGAAATTGGGGTTTTAGTATGTTTTTAGATTTAGATTTCTACATGTTATATATTTATTTTTTGTTGTGAGCCACCCTGAGTCTGAGGTATAGGGTGGCACAGAAATTTAATAGATATACAGTGGTACCTCCACTTACAAACTTAATTCATTCTGTGACCAGGTTCTTAAGTAGAAAAGTTTGTAAGAAGAAGCAATTTTTCCCATAGGAATCAATGTAAAAGCAAATAATGTGTGCGATTGGGGAAACCACAGGGAGGGTGGAGGCCCTGTTTCCTCCCAGGAGATTCCTAGAGAGGCCCTATGGAGGCTTCTCCCCATATTTTCTAGCCCTGTTTCCTCCCAGGAGATTCCTAGAGAGGCCCACAGAGGCTTCTCCCCACCTTTTCCAGTCCTGTTTCCCCCCAGGAGATTCCTAGAGAGGCCCCACGGAGGCTTCTCCCTGCCTTTTCCGGTTACAGTTTTGGAGGCTCGGGTTTGTAAGTGGAAAATGGTTCTTGAGAAGAGGCAAAAAAATCTTGAACACCCGGTTATTATCTAGAAAAGTTTGTAAGTAGAGGTGTCTGTAGGTAGGTAGGTAGATAGAGAGATAGAGAGAGAGAGAGAGAAAGAGACAGACAGACAGACAGACAGACAGACAGTAGTCTGGGTTTCTCTCATAAGCAGTTTCGTGTATATGGGGAGTCCTCACCTTCTGACCACAATAGTGACCAGAATTTCATTGTGATGAAAGAGAAGTCCCCTGAGAATAGGTCCAAAAGATTGGGAGACTAAACCTCTGGTCCTGGTGACCGACCTAAGATTGGGCCCTTCAACATTATCCTGGGACATGCCTTCATTCAGAAGAGATTTTAGGAGAACAGAATAATAGAGTTGGAAGGGACCTTGGAAGTCTTCTTTTCCAACCCCCTGCTCAAGCAGGAGACCCAGACAAATGGTTGTGCAGTCTCTTTTTTTAAAACCTCCAGTGATGAAACAACCTTGTTTCTGTTCTTTCTTTTTTTTTGCCTTCCATCTTCCTTAGGGTTAACATTTTGCATTTAGAGGAAAGGAAGATTGCTGAGAGCATTCCCTTCCAGCCTCTCCATAAGGAGTCCAGGAGAAAGACAGCAACTGCATGGAAGCAAGAAAAATAACATTTTCCTTATTTGATTCCCACAATGCTCAATTCTTGATTTAATCTGAGGTCAATCTCAAGCTCCTGTGTTCTACTTCTTTTTATTGCAACAGTTCAATTGTGTGTGGCTGTTTAGAACATCCCGCTGATTTCATGAGGACTTTTATACATACCGATTTGCAATCCTTCCTGTAACTAATTAACTTCTTCCACTTGCTTGGCCCGGTGATCCACCTGTCAGCTTTTACCACAAAAAAGCTACAATAAACAGCAACCTCAGAGCAGTTGCCAAACCTCTACTGGTTTTATTTTGTCAAAACAAGAAAATAAAAGTGGTCAATGGTTATTATGCATTTGTTCTCTTTAACAGAGAACTTAGGCACATAAAACAGGAATGAAGACATATTTGGCTTCAGAGGAACGAGTTCACCTGATCGTTTTCTGCTTGTTTTAAAACAGTTTTATTTGGAGTTCAAGGAATGTACTTAGCAATGGTTATACTGTTAATGGTAGATATTAAACTTCTAAAAATACCTTATTTACTTTCTAAAACAAAAAGTCCCAGACAGCTGAGATTTGTGAGCTGAAATGTGCTGGGTTTCCTTTAAATAATTTTATTGACATTCTAGGATTATCTGTTTCATTTTCTTGCCATTAAAACACAAACTAACCCTATTTGTATCTTGTTAGATTGTAACCTTTCAGCTTTGGTATACTGTAGTCACAATGCAGCTTATTTCTTGTCATTCTTACGGAGTACAGTGTTCCCTCGATTTCCGCGGGGGATGCGTTCCGAGAGCGCCCGCGAAAGTTGAATTTCCACGAAGTAGAGATGCGGAAGTAAATACACCATTTTTGGCTATGGACAGTATCACAAGCCTTCCCTTAACACTTTAAACTCCTAAATTACCATTTCCCATTCCCTTAACAACCTGGAGGCTGTTGGGGCCTGGATGGGTGTCAACAGACTCAAGCTCAACCCGGATAAGACGGAGTGGCTGTGGGTTTTGCCTCCCAAGGACAATCCCATCTGTCCGTCCATTACCCTGGGGGGGGGAATTATTGACCCCCTCAGAGAGGGTCCGCAACTTGGCCGTCCTCCTCGATCCACAGCTCACATTAGAAAAACATCTCTCAGCTGTGGCGAGGGGGGCGTTTGCCCAGGTTCGCCTGGTGCACCAGTTGCGGCCCTATCTGGACCAGGACTCATTACTCACAGTCACTCATGCCCTCATCACCTCGAGGTTCGACTACTGTAATGCTCTCTACATGGGGCTACCTTTGAAAAGTGTTCGGAAACTTCAGATCGTGCAGAATGCAACTGCGAGAGCAGTCATGGGCTTACCTAGGTATGCCCATGTTTCACCATCACTCCGCAGTCTGCATTGGTTGCCGATCAGTTTCCGGTCACAATTCAAAGTGTTGGTTATGACCTTTAAAGCCCTTCATGGCATTGGACCAGAATATCTCCGAGACCGCCTCCTGCCGCACGAATCCCAGCGACCGATCAGGTCCCACAGAGTGGGCCTTCTCCGGGTCCCGTCAACTAAACAATGTCGGTTGGCGGGCCCCAGGGGAAGAGCCTTCTCTGTGGCGGCACCGGCCCTCTGGAACCAACTCCCCCCGGAGATTAGAACTGCCCCTACTCTTCCTGCCTTCCGTAAACACCTTAAAACCCACCTTTGCCGTCAGGCATGGGGGAACTGAAACATCTTCCCCTGGGCATGTTTAATTTATATATGGTATGCTTGTGTGTATATCTGTTAGTATATGGGGTCTTTTAAATCTTTTAATTTTAAATTTGTTAGATTATTTATGATTTGTTTCCACATGTTGTGAGCCGCCCCGAGTCTTCGGAGAGGGGTGGCATACAAATCTAAGTAATAATAATAATAATAATAATAATAATAATAATAATATACTCACCATTATTACTGTACTCACCATTGAATAAGACACTTAGTGATCCTGATATTTATAAACATAATTATATTTATTTGCAAAAATTATTAGTTTGGCGATGAAGTATGATGTCATCGGATGGGAAAAACCGTGGTATAGGAAAAAACCGCGAAGTATTTTTTAATTAAATTTTTTTTTAAAACCGTGATATAGGCTATTCGCGAAGTTCGAACCCGCGAAAATCGAGGGAACACTGTACACCAATACAGTGAACCCTCGATCATCGCGAGGGTTCCGTTCCAGGACCCCACGCGATGATCGATTTTTAGCGAAGTAGCGGTGCGGAAGTAAAAACACCATCTGCGCATGTGCGGCCATTTTTTCATGGCCGCACATGCGCAGATGGTGAAGTTTGCGTGTGGGCGGTGGGGAAGACCAAGGGAAGGTTCCTTCAGCCGCCCAACTGCTGATCTGCTCGGTAGCGCGGCAGCAGCGAGGAGCCGAAGATGGGGTTTCCCCTTTGCCTGGGCAACGGGGAAACCTCATCTTCGGCTCCTCGCTGCTGCCGCGCTACCGAGCAGATCAGCTGTTGGGCGGCCGAAGGAACGTTCCCTGGGTCTTCCCCGCCGCCTCGGATCCTCGCTGATGCCCGCCCGCCGTTTGCCGCTCGTCCCGTTCGCCCACCGCTCGCCCCGTTCGCCCGCCGCTATCGAACTTGCTATCGAGCCTGCTAATGAAATCCAACCCGCAGCGGCCCTTTCCCTCTCCAGGCTGCGGGAGGGGTCCGGAGAACAATGCCTGGCGCCGCGCTCCCGGCTGGGCTTTTTTCCCCCATTTCCCCTCGGGTGGAATTTCAGACCCTCCGCCGGTTGGATTTCATTAGCAGGCTCGATAGCAAGTTCTTCCTCCCTTTAGAAAGCCCCGCAGCCTCCTCCGCCCGGCGAGGCCGCCAGCGAGGACCCGCAAAGCCGCCGCCGCCGCAGCGAGGCCAAGCCGCCCGCTCCCACGGCACGGGCTCCCAACACAGCGCCGCACAGCCCGCCCTCGGCGATGCCTCCGCGGATCTGCAAGCCCAGCCGAGCGACGCCTCTGGTCTGGGCGAAGGCAGTGGGCAGGCCCCGCCGCAGCAGTCCCCGCGGGCACCGCGCGCCAAGGGCCGGCCAGGCCGCCGGCCAACAAAGGGGCTCCCTCGCCTCCCTCGGGCAGGTTTACAAAGGCAGCGCGGCAACTTGGAGCCCAGCACGCCCCGCAGCCCTCGCCTCGCCCGCCCCCGCCTGGCCGGCGCTCCGGCTACCCCCGGCTGAGGAAGAACCGAGTAGCCCCCGCCCTCCCCCGCCCGGCTCCCTTCAGCCCCCCGGGGCCAAGCGGGCGGGGGGCGGGCGGGACTTCGCCTGTCTCCGCCGCCCGCATCGCCCCTCCGGCGGGCCGGCCTCCCCCGCCCGCCTCTGCTGCAGCCGCCGCCGCCTCCCCGACTGGCACAAAAGGGCCCCGCCCGCCCCGCCCCGAAGCTTACCTTGCGAGTTTTTGGCTGCGGGGGGAGAAGTAGGACTTTCCTAACTCCCTCCCCCCGGTCGCCGTTTGCTGCTCGCCCGTTCACCTGCCCGCCATCAGGACCGCCGCGCACTAACTTGATGACGGCCAAGCCGTCCCAGATCGTGGGGAGGGGAGCTCTTCTCCAGCCAGGGGACGGCGAGGCCCTCCCAATGCCCCACGCTTGGAGCCGGAGTGAGGCCACTTCCGCCTCCGGATGAAGGAATCTCCTCAAACTCAAAGCCTGTATCCTGCCGCCCGGTTTACCCAGGACACGAGCGGTGAACCCACCACAGCCACCTCCGTTCGGGCGAAGGAATCCCTGGGCAACGGGGAAACCCCACTGAAACCGGGCGGTTTGGACTTTCCATTCCTCCAAGTCACTTCGCCGCTCGTGTCCTGGGTAAACCGGGCGGCAGGATACAGGCTTTGAGTTTGAGGAGATTCCTTCATCCGGAGGCGGAAGTGGCCTCACTCCGGCTCCAAGCGCGGGGCATTGGGAGGGCCTCGCCGTCCCCTGGCTGGAGAAGAGCTCCCCTCCCCACGATCTGGGACGGCTTGGCCGTCATCAAGTTAGTGCGCGGCGGTCCTGATGGCGGGCAGGTGAACGGGCGAGCAGCAAACGGCGACCGGGGGGAGGGAGTTAGGAAAGTCCTACTTCTCCCCCCGCAGCCAAAAACTCGCAAGGTAAGCTTCAGGGCGGGGCGGGCGGGGCCCTTTTGTGCCAGTCGGGGAGGCGGCGGCGGCTGCAGCAGAGGCGGGCGGGGGAGGCCGGCCCGCCGGAGGGGCGATGCGGGCGGCGGAGACAGGCGAAGTCCCGCCCGCCCCCCGCCCGCTTGGCCCCGGGGGGCTGAAGGGAGCCGGGCGGGGGAGGGCGGGGGCTACTCGGTTCTTCCTCAGCCGGGGGTAGCCGGAGCGCCAGCCAGGCGGGGGCGGGCGAGGCGAGGGCTGCGGGGCGTGCCGTGCTCCAAGTTGCCGCGCTGCCTTTGTAAACCTGCCCGAGGGAGGCGAGGGAGCCCCTTTGTTGGCCGGCGGCCTGGCCGGCCCTTGGCGCGCGGTGCCCGCGGGACTGCTGCGGCGGGGCCTGCCCACTGCCTTCGCCCAGACCAGAGGCGTCGCTCGGCTGGGCTTGCAGATCCGCGGAGGCATCGCCGAGGGCGGGCTGAGCGGCGCTGTGTTGGGAGCCCGTGCCGTGGGAGCGGGCGGCTTGGCCTCGCTGCGGCGGCGGCGGCTTTGCGGGTCCTCGCTGGCGGCCTCGCCGGGCGGAGGAGGCTGCGGGGCTTTCTAAAGGGAGGAAGAACTTGCTATCGAGCCTGCTAATGAAATCCAACCGGCGGAGGGTCTGAAATTCCACCCGAGGGGAAATGGGGGAAAAAAGCCCAGCCGGGAGCGCGGCGCCAGGCATTGTTCTCCGGACCCCTCCCGCAGCCTGGAGAGGGAAAGGGCTGCTGCGGGTTGGATTTCATTAGCAGGCTCGATAGCAAGTTCGATAGCGGCGGGCGAACGAGGCGAGCGGCGGGCGAACGAGGGGAGTGGGGGGCGAACGAGGGGAGCGGCGGGCGAACGAGGGGAGTGGGGGGCGAACGAGGGGAGCGGCGGGCGAATGAGGCGAGCGGCGGGCGAACGGGACGTGCGGCCGCCGAACGGGGCGAGCGGCAAACGGCGGGCGGGCATCAGCGAGGATCCGAGGCGGCGGGGAAGACCCAGGGAACATTCCTTCGGCCGCCTAGCAGCTGATCTGCTCGGCAGCGCAGCACCAGCGAGGAGCCGAAGATCTTCGGCTCCTCGCTGCTGCTGCGCTGCCGAGCAGATCAGCTGCTAGGCGGCCGCTCGAGAGCAAGAGGGGGAGAGAAAGAGAGAGAAGGAAAGAAAGAGATGAGAGAGGGAGGAAGAGAGTGTGAGAGAGGAAGAAGCAACATAGAGAAAGAGAAAGAAAGATGAGAAAGGAAGGAAGAGAGTGACCTGATTGGGTGGGGAAAATCGCGATATAGTGTTCGCGAAGATCGAGATGGTAACAATTGCTGAAAAATCGCGATATAGCGTTTTCGCGAAGATCGAGATCGCGAAACTCGAGGGATCACTGTATAACAAAAGCAAGATATAACATTGAACAAAAACAAATAGATAAACCACTAAAGGGGAAGAGAGAAAAATTGCATCAATTGTTTTACTACAATTTGGACTGTACTATGTTTTTCCACTGGGCTCCAGACTTCAAATCTTGCTGTTGCAATAGTGTATCTAAGGCAGTGATGGTGAACTTATGGCACAGGTGCCACAAATGGCATGCGGAGCCATATCTGCTGGCACGCGAGCTGTTGCCCCAGCTCAGCTCCAACGTCCATGTGAGTGCTGGCCAGCTGATTTTTGGCTCACACAGAGGCTCTGGGAGGGCGATTTTGGCTTCCAGGGAGCCTCTGGGGAGATGGGGAGAGTGTTTTTACCCTCCGCTGGCTCCAGGGAAGCCTTTGGAGCCTTGGGGAGGGCAAAACACGAGCCTACTGGGCCCACCAGAAGTTGAGAAAAAGGCCGTTTCCAGCCTCCATAGGGCGTCCGGGGGGTGGAGGAAGCTGTTTTCACCCTATCCAGGCATTGAATTATGGGTGTGGGCACTCACGCTTGCATGATAGCACACATCCACGCTCTTTCGGCACCTGAGAAAAAAAAGATTCACCATCACTGATCTAAGGGGTATCCAATCTTGGAAATTTTATATTCTGTAGGCTTCAACTCCCAAAATTTCCTAGGCTGCCATGTTGGCTGAATAATTCTGGGAGTTGAAATCCACAAGTCGAAAAGTCACCAAGGTTAGAAACCCTCAGTGTACTTCAAATGCCCATAAGCCCCTAAAATATAATTGCAATATAATCAAACATGAGGTTCTGGAAAGCCTATAAGATCTCACTCTGATCCCAGATCCAGCAGGTCCCCCTCCTTCTGGCCTATGGGCTTTTCCCACAAGCCTTAGGATAGGGTGAGAATGGGGTTCAGGGAACTGCTTTAATATTGTTTATTTCTGAATATCTGGGGATGAGCCATGTTGGATGTTAGCTTTTGTGTTTTTTACAGCCTTTATTGTTTTATGTTTGCTTAAGAGCTGCTCAGAGTCAACGTATGCTGCATAAAAGGTGCTATTTACATCAAAGAGAGAAATCAATAGGTAAAGTCAGAAGAGGAAGTCGGTCAGCAGATAAGCACCAACCTCTGGTGGTGAAGAGCAGGTAATCTGTCAGGGAATTGTACCGCAGGTGTCCCATGCGGACACAAACTTGTAGTTTAATATAATTAAATATGCTTTGCATCTGCATTTGCAGCAGACAAGATAGTCAGGCAAAACAGGAGCATCCTGACCAGTATTGGGTTCCTACCAGTACAGCCACACTATAGTGTGGCACTGTTCCCTGTAGGCTGCGCGCGTGAGCGTGCGCGCACCCCAAAATACCGCCCCGCGCACCCTTTTCCATGGGCGCGCAGTCCCCATCCCCCTGCCAGCCCACGGGGGGGCGGGGAGGCGCCGGCAGTAGAAGGTGCTGCCCCCGCCCGATCCGCTCCCTCTCCTCCTCTTCCGCCGAAAGAAACGCGCGGAAGCTGCGAGTGGCCTCCTCCCCCCCCCACCCAGGAAAGATTTGCAAGAAAGCAGCGTGTTTAAAAGGCGCGCTGCTTTCACGGAAAGCAAACCCGGCTTTCCTGGCTGGCACAGGGCTTTCCTGCTGCTCTCCCCCGAAAACACAATGGAGGTCCAGGATGACAGGCGAAGCGGGGTGGAGCAACGCGAGACTCAAGCTGGTGGCGGAAGACCTCCGTTGTGTTTTCGGCTGGGGGGGGCAGGAGGACCTTCCTGGCTTTCCCGGGCAGCTGGCTTGAGCCTTGTACCGGTCAGCAAAGCCGGAGACGTGGAGAGAAAGGAAAGAGAGGGAGGGAAAGAGGAGAGGAAAGAAGGAGGGAGGGAAGGGAGAGAAAAGTGAACGAGAGGGAGAGAGAAAGAGAGGAAGAGAGGAAGGAAGGAAGAGATAAATATAAAGGGAGAGAGGGAGAAAGAGAGGGAGGGGAAGAGGGGAAGGAAGGAAAAGAGAGAGAGAAAGAGAAAAAAGTAGAAGGAAGAGAGAAGGAAAGAAAGGGAGAGAGAGAGAAAGAGAGAGAGAGAAGATAGGAAGGAAGAGAGAGTGAGAGAGGGAAAGAAAGAAAGAGTGAGAGAGGAGAGAGGAAGGAAGAGTGAGAGAGAGTGAGAGAGAGGAAGAAAGCAAGAGAGAGAGGAGTGGAAGGAAGAGAGAGGGAGAGAGAAATGATAGAAAAAAGGGGGGAAGAGAAATGAGAAAATGATTGAGGCAGAGAATGACAGGAAAGAGAGAGAAATAGAGAGAGAAGTGACTCTTGATTTAAAGCATATGGTAAAAGCACTTAAATAATAACAGGGAAAAAAACCCAGCCCTCACCTGTTTTTATTAATAGTTATGTTTTTGGATTTGCTGGTTGTTTTAGTTTTAATAGTAATAGAGTTTGGTTTTGTTTTATTATTAATTTCTTTTAATAAAAAAGTAGAGATTTTATTTATTTATTTATTTATTTGTTTGTTTGTTTGTTTGTTTATTTATTTATTTATTTCTCTATGCCGCCCAGTCCCAAGGGGACTGCCACTCAGACACTATACTTTTCCGCTCACCCCGGAAAAAAAATTAGAGGGAACATTGTAGTGTGGTAGCAGAAATGGAGATGCGCATGCATCTACATGTCCCCAATGGGTGCACACGTGCAGCCACATGAAATTCGGCTTCTGCACATGCGCCAAAAGCAACATCTCACGTGAGGATGCGCGTGCGAGATTTCGCTGATTTTCTGCACATGTGAAGAAGCAAAGAAATCACCGAAAATTGGCAGAGTCTTGTGTGCATGTGTCCTCATATGAGATTTCACTTCTGGTACATGCGCAGAAGCCGAATCTTGTGCCGATGTGCACGTGTGTGCCCAACAGATGCGCGCACGCCCATACTGGTCACCGGGAGTGCACTGGTAGCACCGGCAAAGAGGACCCCCCGCCTGATCCTGACTGAGGTGAATCACAGGACCCACAGAAGAAAAAGGGAAACACCCCCTCCCCACTCAAAACAACCAATCACAGTGCAGATTGCCTCAGGCAAGAGCTAGCCCTCTCCAATCAATCATGTGTATAAGAACGGTGTGTACCACTGTACCACTCCATTGTTCCAGCTAGAAATTTAAATATTTTAACATAATCGTTGACTTACAGCTCTTCCTTTAGCAACTGTTCAAAGTTACAATGGCACTGAAAAAAGGCAGCTTATGACTGGTCCTCACACTAGCCAGATCTAAGCACCCCATCAACCAGATGCAACAGCAATATTTGTTTGTTTATTTGTTTGTTTGTTTTTCTTTGTTTGTTTTGTCAAGTACATATTGGAGGTATGTAAAGATATAATAATATTCATATACATGATACTACTAAAAAAAATAAGCATTAGGACAGGGGACGGAAGGCATGCTGGTGCACTTATGTACATCCCTTACTGACCTCTTAGGAATCGGGTGAGGTCAACAGTGGATAGTCTAAGGGTAAAGTTTTGGGGTTAGGTGATGATTCTACAGAGTCAGATAGTGAGTTCCATGCATTAACTACTCGATTACTAAAGACGTATGTCCTGCAGTCAAGTTTGGAGCGGTTTACATTATGTTTGTATCTGTTGTGTGTGACGTAGTTTGCCTTAAGCAATAGCAATAGCAAAAACTGGGCAGTTTTCCATGAGTTCATCTCAAGCACTTTAACTTACAAAATGATGGAGAGCTTCTTAATCCATTTGAGAGAGAATAAAAATCTATAAAACTGTGTTTCTCAAACTTTTGGAGTACTGTATAGTCTTTAGGAGAGTTATATACATATAGCAATAGCTTTTTGACTTATATGCCACTTCACAATGCTTTACAGCCCTCCCCCTAAATGGTTTACAGAATCCGTCTCTTGCCCCCAACAATCTGGGTCCTCAGTTTGACCCATCTCAGAAGGATGGAAAACTGAGTCAACCTTGAGCCGGTGGTAAGATTTGAACTGCTGAACTTACAGCTAGCAGTTAGCTGAAGTAGCCTGAGTGCTGCATTCTAACCGCTGCAGCCCGAAGGCCGTGAGTTTGACATCGCTGCTCTAAATTGTAAGTTTAATTGAAGATTACGATTGTACCTGCCATCCATAAATCACCCTACCATTCAAATCCTGAGATATCCATTTTTAATACAATATTCCAGGTCACCAAAATTTTTATGCTTTGCATTCACGTGGACTAAACTTCTGAAAATCAGCACCATTAGAGGAATGTCAGAGTTTGCAGAAATAAAAAGAAGGAAATTAAAAAGGGGTGTTAACTTCCCTTTAATAAGAGCAAGCTCATGAGAATTGAGCATGCTTCGTGATTACAAAATGCTGAGTCCGTCTAGGTCAGTGATTTTCAACCTTTTTTGAGCCCCGACACATTTTTTACATTTACAAAATCCTGGGCCACACCACCAACCAAAATGACACAAAATGACACTCTAAGACACTCTCCTCTCTTTTTCCATCCCTGTCACCTCCCCCCCTTGTGTGTGTGTGTGTGTATAGACACTCTTGAACCATTTCCAAAAACAGGTGAGGGCTGGGGGGGGTGTTTCTCTCTTATTCTTTGGGTGCTTTTTATCATATGCTTTAAATCAAGAGTCACTTCTCTCTCTCTTTTGTTTCTCTTTCCTCTCATTCTCTGCCTCAATCATTTTCTCATTTCTCTTTTATTCTCCCCTTTTTTCTCTCATTTCTCTCTCTCTCTCTCTCTCTCTCTCTCTCTCCCTTCTTCTCCTTTTCTCTCTCTCTCTTGCTTTCTCTCTCACACACACACTCTTGCTTTCTCTCTCTCTTGCTTTCTTTCTCTCTCACACTCTCTTTCTCTCTCTCTCTCTCTTGCTTTCTTTCTCTCTCTTTCTTTCTCTTTCTGTCTCTTTCTTTCTCTCTCTCTCTCTCTCTGTGTCTCTCTTTCTTTCTCTCTCTCTCTCTTGCTATCTCTCTCTCTTGCTATCTCTCTCTCTTGCTATCTTTCTCTTTCTCTCGTACATCATACTGGCAACAGCGGCATCGGGCAGTAGCCACGGGGAGGCGGCAGGGTGGTCGGCTGCGAGTGGAAGCTCCAGGGCGGAGGCACCGACGACGACGGCTGGACGTGTTGCTGGATGCCGTACATGCTGGCGCTGCACTGGACATGGGTGTGGGGCTGGCACCTCTTTCCTGGCCCAGCCAGCAGGCCAGTGCCAGCCCCGCAGCATCAGCATGTACCATGTCCAGCAACACGTCCAGCCGCCGCCGTCGGTGCCTCCACCCTGGAGCTCCCACTTGCAGCCGACTGCCCTGCTGCTGCCCCATGGCTACTGCCCGTTGCCACTGTTGCCGGCATGATGTACACTGTTGCTGACCACTTGCAGCCACAGCCCTGCGGCTACTGCCCGGCGCCGCTGCTGCCAATGCCCTCCTGCTCCCGCTGCCGGCACTCTCCCGCCAGGGCCCAAAGCTCACCTGCTGCCACCGCCAGGGAAGCTCCAGCCAGGTGAGGTGCTGCAGCTGCCGGAAAACTTAGAAGGCCTGAAGAAGGAAGCCCAGCTTCCGGTCTCGCAACTTTTTGCTCTTCACGCCCTCAGAAAAAAGTTGTGAGTCCAGAATCTGAGCTTCCTTCTTCGCGGCACACCTGACCATGTGTTGCGGCACACTAGTGTGCCACGGCACACTGGTTGAAAAAGACTGGTCTAGGTAAGTGTCCAGTTAGTCCCCCCAAAAAAAGAAATGCTTCAACTGCAACTTTTCCTTGTGATTCCCATTTTGAAGCATATTAAACATAAATCTATTTGCACACATCAGCAGCCACATGGTAATGACTAAGTTATTTATTTATTTCTCCTTTTTCACTTTCATCAATCAGCAATGTGTTAAAAAAAATTCCCCCACCCCTTGTGGTCTGTTTATTGACCAGGCTGCATTTTCCAACCAACTTGCAGCACGTCTGGCAATATCAAAACTGCTGATGAATCAGCAGTGTCAGAGCCAAACCAGAATTTTCTCAAAGTGGGGGAGGGAAATAGCATTTTTTTTCAAAAGTTGCTTAAAGTTTTCCCAAAAAAACCATCTTTTCTTTTTTGACATTTGCATTTCTGATGCAAAATTTCTAATACTTCCCCTGGAAATATAAAGTATTTATCCAAGTGCTTACTAAATAAGAATGGTAAAAATAATCAGGAGTCCGGTACAGCCTTTTCTGACTGGTGTAACCAGTTTCATTGAGAACATAAGCTTCTGTGTGGTTCAGCTTTGGATGGACAGAGAGGGCTGGACTGATGTAAGCTTTAAATTGGGGTGAGAAAAGGGAGGGATAGACAGGCTGATGGTGCAGAGGCAGCTTATACGCGATCCAGATTTTAAAATAATTTATTAACAACAGTAATATGTTTAAAATTCAATGCCTTTGCTGAGACCTTTTGAGATCATTTGCAATTTTTTGATGTATGAATTCAGCCACATCTCCATTCAACAGGGCTTTTAAACTCCCAATCTGCCAAAACAATTGCTTTGAAGTAGTTATAATGTTAATCACAATGATTTCTTCAACAACTTTCAACCTAAAGAAAACTGACATGGGAAATATAGGCAAAATTCCTGATCCAAAGAAATGTTTTTTTAAATGCTCTGTCAAGGCAGGGGTGAAATTCAGCAGGATCTGACAAGTTGTGGAGAACTGGTAGCAGAAATTTTGAGTACCATATTTTTCAGAGTATAGGACACACCTTTTTCCTCCCCAAAAGAGGCTGAAAATTCAGGTGCATCTTATACTCTGAATGCAGCTTTTTTGCAAAGCATTTTTTTCAGCCCTAAATAGGTGCTAACAATCTTCTCAGCTATTACCTTGCAGATTCTTTCATTGTTACTCTCTACAAAGAATGTTTTCCAAGCCCTAAGTCTTTGCAATGTTTTTTTCATTGCTCTAGCTTACTCCAAATGTTTCTTTCCAGCCCTAACCAGGTGCTAACAATGTTCCCAGCTCTTAGCTCTTTCATTTTTGCTCTTTGCAAAGAATATTTTACAAGCCCCAATTTTTTTATTTTTTATTTTTCTAAATTGCTCTACTTGCTTTGAATGTTTCTTTCCAGCCCTAACCAGATACTAATTATTTTCCTACCTCTTACCGGCTTGCAAGCTCTTTCATTGTTACTCTCTCTGAATAAGGTTTTTTTTAAGCCCTAACCAGGGGATAAAATGATGTGCTGAAGCTGACCAGACTAAGGATGCTAGCCAGATGGATACCTGCAAGCAGATTCTTTTCCCTATTTTCCTCCCCAAAAGCTAAGCTGCATCTTATACTCCCAAAAATACGGTAGTTCAGAGAACCAGGGAAATATCACCTCTGACTGCCCCAGGGTGGCAATGGGGATTTTGCAGTATCCTTCCCCTGCCACGCCCACCAAGCCATGCTCACAGAACGGTAGGGGAAAATGTAGAATTTCACCCCTGCTTCAAGGGAAACGTAGCCCCCCAAACCCAGCCTTCCACTTCTTATGATGTCTGTTGGATGCCTGTGTGCTTTCTCTTATGCAGCTCTCAAGCAAACCATTTCCCTTCCCCCCCTACCTAAAAGCAGCCCTGACTACTCAAATATTTAACCGAAATAGGATAAGCTCTTGTGATATGAGGTATAAAGGACAGCTTGTGTGTATTTGTGCCATCAAAATGGTAGAGAATCCAAATATGAAGAGTCTTATGTTTGCCCACCCTACTGCAAACACTGACCTGGGAATAAGTCTCACTGAACTCAACAGGGTTTACTTCTGAACAAACAAAGATAGGACAACATAGATTTTAAATCTAATTTTTAACATCAAAAGCCTGCAGTCTCAACTAATCTGATTTTGACCGTTACGAATTGGTAGTACACAAAGATATAATAATGATATTGGTACTAATAATAGAGAAACATTGGGACGGGACAGTAGGCACGCTGGTGCACTTATTCACACCCCTTACTGACCTTAGGAATCAGGTCAGGTCAACAGTGGATAGTCTAACGGTAAAGTTATGGGGGTTAAGCGATGATTCTACAGTCAGGTAGTGAGTTCCATGCATTAACTACTCTATTACTAAAGTCATATTTCCTGCAGTCGAGTTTGGAGCGGTTTACTTTAAGTTGGTATCTGTTGTGTGCTCGTGTGTTGTTATGGTTAAAGCTGAAGTAGTCGTTGACAGGAAGGACATTGTAGCATATGATTTTATGGGCTATGCTTCAGTCGTGTTTAAGGCAGTATAGTTCTAAGCTTTCTAAACCTAGGATTTCAAGTCTAGTTGCACAGGGTATTCTGTTGTGAGTGAAGGAGATTTTCAAACTTGAGAACTTTATGGTGTGTGGACTTCAACTCCCAAAATTCCCTAGCCAGGCTTGAGAAACATTGTTCTATCATAAAGACCTGCTGAGCTGAAGTGCTGAAAGTTAAAACACTGTTAAGACCGTGAGACTATCATAGTAGCACAGTGGCTAGAGTGCAGTACTGCAGGATATTTCTTCTGCCTGCCGGCTGCCTGCAATTTGGCAGTTAAAAATCTCACTGGGCTCAAGCCTTTAATCCTTCCGAGGTGGGTAAAATGAGGATCCAGGTTGTAGAGGGCAATAGCATGACTCTGTAAACTGCTTAGAGAGGGCTGTAAAAGCACTGTAAAGCGGTATATAAGTCTAAGGGCTATTGTTATTCCTACGAGGCATATCTTTCAGGTGTCAGGGGAATTATAAATGAGCAGCTGAAAGACCAGGATTACTCTTTGATAATTCTGCATGGTTTTATCTTTCCATTTTCAATGTGTTTCTTTTTCCAGTCTAAACTGTTCCATTTCTAAATGTGTCATAATCAGGAATGGATTCCCGTATGTTTGTCAGCCAAACTCACTCCATTATCTCCTGGCATCTAGATCTGCTAAAATCTTCTTCTCTAATCAGCATGGCTAACTTTTGCAAAATCTTGGGATTCCTTCCAGCAAACACAACCTGCACTCTCCCCTCTTATTTCAAAACATTTTAAGGTTTTGTACCAAACCCACAAGGTTCAGTATGGCAACAGATTAGGCAAGTAGCTCAATTTTCTTTAATTGCTATAAAAGTTCAGTTCTAGATCATGATTAAAGTATTTATGGGTAAAAACATACTATTTAATTATTTCCTGTTTTAAAAGTAATTAAAGATCATACTAAGGTACTAGAGAAGGAAGGACAATAAAAAAAACTATTCAGTATTCAATCAATAGTCCATAAACTTATTTCTGGGTTTGCAGACTGGATTTATGCAAGATCCTAGCCCATACTGTAATTCTTCAATATTAAACTCCACCCAAACCTACTCAAAGGCACAGTGTGTATCACACAGAAGTCTTGGACTTACAGCCACAATTGCACCCAAAATTTATGTTGCCAAGTGAGAATACAGTTTTGTTCCACTTTATGACCTTTCTTGCCAGTGAATCACTGCAGATGTTAAGTTAGTATTGTGGTTAAGTGAATCTGGTTTCCCCATTGACATTTCTCTCTCCCCCTCTCCACAGCCTTGCCCATGCATGTAAATGAAGTTTTTGTATTTCCCTGAGAAATCCCCAGGACGTAACCCACACACTTTTCCACAGGACTGGGTGTGGTTATGCAGCAGTGTTTCCAACATAACAACTCATGAAGCACAACATCACATGACAGAATCTGAGTTTCTGCAAAATTTCCGAAAAGTTTCTGCAAAATTAAATAAGAAGCCAGTCCAAGATCATTTGCTTACTTGAAGAGTTCCAATGTCACTTTTAAAAATCATGCTGCATCATTCAGACAATCCTTCCTATTTTCCTCTGCTGCCGGCCATGCCTGGTATTTCCGATTGAACCAATGTTTGTTGTGCAACAGAAATGTAAAAGCAAAACAGAATTTCTGCATTCTGGGAATACATAACCCTCCCCGTATTAAAATTCCCCACAAATATGAAGTAAATAACTGATAGATATGAACAACCCCATAGTATACAAAGTATACTATAGTGTTACCATCTTCACAATTTAACCCCGACAGTATAATACAACTACTAACAAGTGAGAGTTCTTCAATTATAAGGGAAACACAAAGGAAAATAATCTAGTGAAATGTGCTAGTGGCAAACACCTAATTTTATACCCTGCTCAAAAAAATAAAGAGAAAACTTAAACAACACAGTATAACTCCAAGTAAATCAAACTTTTGTGAAATCAAACTGTCCACTTAGGAAACAACACTGATTGACAATCAATTTCACATGCTGTTGTGCAAATGGAATAGTTGTGCAAATGAAATATTCAATGAGACTACAGATCTAGGATGTGTTATTAGTGTGTTCCCTTTATTTTTTTGAGCAGTATATTAATAGTAGGAGGGATTTTCTCATCTTTTGAGAGGAAAAAATGGAGATGAACAAGAAACAGGATGCATAAGAAAGAAATATCCATACAGCAGGGCTCCAGAAGGAAAAGCTCCAATTAAAATATCCACTTCCAGGTTTGCAAAGCTCCTTATGCAAATGACAGCCAGTAATTACACAACAAGCAGTTCAAATATCCCAACATTAGAACTTCCAAACTGATCTCAAGTAAAACAAACCAGGCATTCTTTCAGGGCTAAAAATCTCTACCTGTATCACCTATGAGAACGCTTCTTAGCAGCGGCTGTGACGTATGAGACCAATTTAGGAATACAGTACTGATCCTTCAGCGATGTGCACCATAAAGTTGACATGTCCTAGCCGGCCTGCAGAGGCTCCTAGGTTTCAGGGTTGCTTTGCTCTGAGCTTGTCAAATCCAAGATCCTAGTTTCATGATTGGTACGGTCAGTACTTGAGAGCATTCTCTCCATCTAGGGGTATACAGTACTTGCCAGCTAAGGATACATTACAGGCATGCAAAAAAAAAAAGCAATCGCCATTCAGCAAAGTTACTGTATTACCAAACCAGCATTAATTTTTAAAGTAACACAAGTCTCTTTTTTTTGTGGGGGGGGGAGATTGCCATATCAGACTCAAGCGGGATTCTAAATGATGGGGGATGATCATCCTTAGCATTTCCTGGTTTTTTGAAGAAACCAAGATCCTTTCTTAGTTTCTGCCCCAGGCTGCTCCCCACCAGATTTAATAAATAAATATTGCATTGCTGCTGCCATAAAGCGGGTTTTTATGGATTTATATTTGTTATGACTTTTCTAATATTGTAAAGTCACCCAGGTCAGTCACCTATCTGCAAGTGGGGTGACCATAGGCACTGTTTAATAATTAAACAAATTTCTTTGCAAGATGGTTTTTATTATTATTGTCCCCAGTTGTGTATTACAGCTACACTACCTTTAACTTGCACTGAAAATTGGGATGGCAGCAGGTCTCTTGTAAGAAAAGTTTGTTTGGCTTTCCACCCTGTTGTTGATTGAATTCCAAAGCCAGAGAACAAAATGCACCCAGATAGGATCCAAGAGTCCAGATGTTCCCCAGGATAAATTCCTCAAGGCAAACCCGATGCAATTTAGTTTTTGGCTGGAATTTGGTGAATGTTGTAAAACTCAAAAGTGGTAAGGGATAATAAACCTTTTGCAATCAAAATAAGGAAGATGAAGGAAGATGGCAGGAGCAACAGTAAGAGCTCAATCAGCTGATTTGGGAAGGTAAACAGTTGTTTCTTCCCAGTATGTATTTTTTACCCGTGGAAAAGGGAAGGGAAAAGAAACATTTCTGTGCTGAGCAAGGCGTGGACCATCAAGGGCCCAGTGGCATTTTTCCCACCATTGACAAATTTTAGGAAGAGGCGCAAAGCTTTCATAGGCTGCAGCTCTTTTTACCAAACGCATGGAGTGCTCCATGTATGTGATGGAGCCGATGCCATTTCGTAAACAATGCCAACAGGAAAAGCCTCCCTCCCCCAGACTCAACACCCCCCCAGATTTTTTTTTTTAAAAATTAAACAAATTTGGCCACCGGGTTACACCCACGTCCTCCCCAGCGTCAACGAACGCCCCCAAAAGAAGCAAGGGCAAACGCAGGGGGCCAGTAATAGCTCCCTGTCCCTTGGCAACTCGGAATCTTTTCGATGTTTGTTTTTATTTTGTGTCCCCCCCCCATAAAGCATTTTTTTTCTGCTGATTAATGGCCCCGGGGAACGTCACGCGCACCCGGGGCCGCTCGAAATGCAAAGTCATCCCAGCAGCCTCGCCAGAAAAGAAAAAAAGCAAAATTCAAGCAAGTTTCACAAGTTTCCTTGGGTTTGCATCCCCCCCCCCGTTCGGTGCGTAACTAAAAAAACAGGGAGCCGGATTGACTCCCCTCCGATAGGGGGAAATCCCCCCCGGTCTTTTTTTTTTTTTTTTCAGTCACGCTGGCCTCCTCTCCCCGCAATAATGTAGGAAATACCGGTACCAGCTTTGGGGAAGGGAGGGAGGAAGGAAGGAAGGAAGGAAGAGATGGTAGGAAGGCAGACAGCCAGACAGAAAAAGAAAGGAGGGAGGGAAGGAAAAAAAGAAGGAAAGGGAAAAGGAAAGAAAGAATTTAAAAAAGATTAAAAAATAAAAATATTCTCTTTTCCACAGACACCCCCTCCCTTTTTGCCCCCACCTGCAACGACTTTTGGAAAGGAGGGAATCCCCGCTTCTCCCGCCCCCATACAATGATGCGCATCCTTCATCCTTTCCAGCTGGCAAAACTCTTTCCCCACCCCCGGGATCCCACCTGGTCCTTGGCAAAAAAACCCTACCTTACCTTCTTCTCCCGGCAGGCCGGAGGGAGCCCGACGGCCGTGGGAAAGTTCTGCACTTCTTCTTCGCCCTTTTGAAAAAGGAGGCGGGGAAAGAAAAACACCCCCGGCAGTTCCGCGCTTTCCCCCCCTTGTTCGCCTTCCAGAGAGCGTCCTTCTGCCACCTGCTCCGGGTGGCCCACCTACCTCTTCTGACGTCACTCCGGCGCCCGGGGCCACGCCCCGTCCCGACCGCTCGCGGGCGTCATTGGCTAGCGGTCCTGCCTTTCATTTTTCCCTCAGGAGCCCGGCCTTCCCGGAGCTGGCGGGTGGCCGCAGGTGAAGGCGTGACGTCAGAGGCGAAGCGGGCAACCCTGGGTTTGTTTTCGTTCCCCCCCCCCAAGGAGAAACCGAGTTAAATGTCTGGCTCCAAAGGAAGGGCAAAAATCAGGAGTCAAGGGGTTTTTTGGGGGGGGGCTTGGTTTTTATTTTTTTTTAATCCCTCTCCTTTACGGTATTTGCTCTTGTTTTTCTTTCTTTTTTTAATTTACTCCAGCTTTTCTGCCATCTGCTCTCGTGGGTTGACAGCCTGGTGTGTGGGAATTGAGCCTTGATCTGCTAAGATGATGAATCCGGTTGCTTTACCTCTTTAATCCCCAGTTTATCTATGTGATTCATTCTATTTATTTATTTATTTTTGTTTGATTGGACTTATATACCGCCCTTCTCCGAGGACTCAGGCGGCTTACAACATATAAAAGTACATTACAAGATGATGATGATTATTATTATTATTATTATTTAATTAAATTTATATGCCGCCCCTCTCCAAAGACTTGGGGCGTCTCACAACATATAAAAACAGTATACATTGAGATAAAAATAAGTTAAAATTAAGAGTTACATTTTAAAAAGAAACTAAAAAGCCTATTAACATGCACACATCTCGTTCGGCAAGCCTACTATATATTCGTTGGCCAGGGAGTAGAATCTAACAACCCCAAGCTTGGCGGCATAAGTGAGTCTTTAAACTCTTATGGAAATATAAAACAATTCAAATACAATGTGCGTGGAGCAAAAAGTACAATTTTTGTTTAAAAAAGGACTGGCGACTGCTGTTTAGAACGGCAACAGTATGATCAATTCTCACTTCAGTTTTATCAGTTGAACTGCCTAGGTTTTGCTCAGGTAAAGAAAACTGGGTAATAAGTAATCACCTTTTCAACTTTCTTAGCATCTGTCCCATTTAGTTTACAGGGTCCAGTTGTTTTTTCCCTAATTCTGAAGCTTATTGTGCATCATGTGCCAAGAAAGGGGGGGGGCTGCTGTCTGCCAGCTTTCTATAGAGGGTGACCCAGACGAGGGCTGAGGAGACACTGGCCCAAGGTCACCTGGCTGGCATCCATGCCTAAGGGAGGATTAGAACTGGGATCTCCCTCCCAATTCCTAATCCAGTGATTTCATCACTGCACCTCACTGGCTCTCCGACAGCCAATATTAACGTATTAATTATATTCACAGCAAACTTACCGTATTTTTCGGAGGATAAGACGCACCCTTTTCCTCTCTAAAAGAGGCTGAGAATTCAGGTGTGTCTTCTACTCTGAATATAGGTTTTTTTCCCCCAACCCTAACTAGGTGCTAACGATCTTACCAGCTAACCCTAACCCTAACCCTAACCCTAACCTTGCAGGTTCTTTCATTGTTACTCTTTGCTAAGAATGTTTTCCAAGCCCTAAGTCTTTGCAGGGTTGTTTTCATTGCTCTAACTTGCTCTGAATGTTTCTTTCCAGCCTTAACCAGGTGCTAACAACGTTCCCAGCTCTTAGGGCCTTACAAACTCTTTCATTGTTACTCTCTCTGAATAAGTTTTTTTAAAAAGCCCTAACCAGGGGATAAAATAATGTGCTGAAGCTGACCAGGCTAAGGATGCTAGCCAGATGAATATCTGGTAAGCAGCACCTAACACTGAAAAGATTGGCTCAGATATATCCAAATTATAATCAATTATGCTGGAAGTGCAAAAAAGAACAGGGCACCTTTTTCCATCAATGGTGGTCATGCCCTGAAGCGAAAAAATATTGGATGCCAACCACAACAGAAAGTGGTTACAAGAAATAACCAATGTAGAAATTGAATGTACACCAGAGTTCTTTCTATTAGGCATTATTAGAAATTTGTATGAGAAAAATGTTAAATATTTGATGTTACACATTATAACGGCCGCAAGAATAGCCACGCAAAAAAATGGAAGAATCCCCAGATCCCCAGTGACAAGGAGATAATTTGGAAAATCTATGAATGTGCAGAAATGGACCGTTTGACTATGGAACGGAATGATCAAAAGGACTCAGATTACTATGCTATTTGGACGAACTGGTACAATTGGATACAAAAAAGCAATGCAAATCAACAATAAGTGATAGAATGTTATAAATGTACAAATGTGAAAACGAACAATATATCAATGTAATGTAAATATATGGATGTTAACCCACCTGAAAGTATTAGAAAGTAGTATATAAATATTAAAAATCAGTTTAAAAAAAATTTTTTTAAAGAATATTTGGTAAGCAGATTCTTTTCCCTATTTTCCTTCCCAAAAACTAAGGCATGTTTTATAATCTAAAAAATATGGTAAGTAGCCCCATTTAATTGGTTCCATTTGGTACCTGAAAGTAAGACTCACAGAGCTCCATTACGATCTTTATGCAGGGATACAACCACAACTATGCCCAAAATTTCCATTGCTAAGCAAGTGAAATGTTTTGTCAGTCTTTGCTTGTCTTGTTATTATGTTGTTTCTCCCCCCCCCATAATATGTTGCTATTTTTTCTTTGTTACTTTTAATATATTTAATCAATAGAAACTATTTAAACAAAATAAGAACCCAGATTATTAGGGGACAATCTGCTGACTCTGTAAACCGCTTAGAGAGGGCTGTAAAGCACTGTAAAGTGGTTCATAAGTCTAAGTTCTCTTGCTATTGCTATAAATATGCATCAGTGACCATGTGTCCGAATTTGGATCACACGATCATGGAGATGCTGCAACAGTCATACGTGTGAAAACCGAGTCATAAGTCTTTATTTTTTCCCCAGGAACTTCAAACAGCCAATAAACAAATGGGTATAAGTCTGGTATACTTTTATGGAAGGGGGAAGGATTTTGGTCAGCCTGCAAAACAGTACCAATGGAAGCCCAACCTCCTCTGCGGTTTTGAAAAATGTACGGTATTTGCTTCCAAAAATTTGCTTTTGTTCTCATTAATCTTGGCTCCCTTTGCAGGCTGTTTTTTCCGCGATCTCTCGGTTGTGTTGGCATGACACCTCTGCCACACTTAACGAAGCGTCCAGGCACTCAGCTCAGTTTTCTGCGGTTGCATAGTGTTGCAGGCCATAAATTAAGCAGAAGTAGCGTTGCAAGGGTGGCATATCCTCCTCAAGAAAATATAATAAGCCTCCTTTCCCCATCGCCTGCTTTCAAACATGCCTTTTAAAGCAAGCTTCTTTGGTCAAATTTTCCACCCCCATTTTTAGTTCAGTGGTGTCCGACCTTGGCAAGCTTAAGACTTGCAGACTTCAACTCCCAGAATTCCCCAATTAGTGCTGGCTGGAGAATTCTGGGAGTTGAACTCTGCAAGTGTTAAATTTGCCAAGGATAGAGATTCATATTTTGGTGTACAACACTGCCTCTGATGTCATTAAAATAATATTAAATTTTATTCTAGTTTATATAAACATTCAGAAGAAAAGACGATAGATTTTTGTATGGCACTAGATAAGAGCATTGTGCAGCTGTTTACTGACATGTTTTATTTGGTGGCTATAGTCTTAGATATCCAATCCACTGTTGCATTAGAGAAATAGAGCTTAATTTAAAACTATTAGCTGAAAGGCCAATTTAGTTGTCATTTCCTTTATTACAAAATCAATGTAGTCATTTAGCTTCTACAGCAGTGTTGAGAATTATACCAACTGTATAATTAGGCTAGGCTACAATTTGCCTGACCATGTTTTTCTTTTAAATAAACCCCAGTTAACACAAAAATTAAACTATTACAATATATTACAATAATTCAAAGCATCAGCATTAAAACACTTGATTTTGGAAAAATAAGATTAAAAAAAACGTTTGCAGTGTCCCATGTCCTAAATGCTGATATATTTGGTACCTTTATTAAGACACCTTCATTAAACATTCAACTTTAGTGTTGGTCTTTCTGTTCCATTTGTTTTCCATAGGTTGTTCTTATTCTATTTTTTATTTTAAAATTGCTTTTTTGCATTCACATTCCACTTTAAAAAACAAATATAGAAAAAGTTATTTAAATAAAACAATGTATTGTCTCTTCAGTGCAGTGTTTCTCTGCCTTGGCAACTTTGAGACACATGGACTTCAATTCTTAGAATTTCCCAGGTAGCATGCAAGCTGAGGAATTTTGGGAGTCAAAGTCCATGCATCTTAAACAGGTGTAAAACACTCCTTTAGAGCTACATTCAGAACTTCCATTCAGTTACTGACTGAATTTGGTTTTGAGCTCTGCAAAATTTAGAATTTTGCCAGGAAAAAATCACACAGCCCATAAAACCATCTGCTACAATGTCCTTCCTGTCAACAACTACTTCAGCTTCAACCACAACAATACACAAGTACACAACAGATACAAACTTAAAGTAACCCACTCCAAACACTATTGTAGGAAATGCAACTTTAGCAACCAAGTAGTTAATGCATGGAACTCACTACCTGACGCTGTAGTATCATCCCCTAATCTCCAAAACTTTATCCTTAGACTATCCACTGTTGACTTCACCCGATTCCTAAGAATAAGGGGCATTCATAAGTGCACTAGCGTGCCTACCGTCCCTGTCCTAAGGTTTCTCTATTATTAGTACCAATATCATGTAGATAAACATTGTTATATCTTTGTATTTATTTATTTATTAGATTTCTATGCCACCCTTCTCGAAGCAACTCAGAGTAGCGTACAACATTGGAAATAAACATAATATACATGAGAAATCTAATTATTTTAAAGACATGTACAAAATTAGTAAAAATCTAATTCAATCATTCATCCAATTCAATCATTTATATCTGCCGGAGACAATGTCAGTACCTAAAAAACAATAACTTATTGGACCAAAATCAGCATGGCTTTACTGAAGGCAAATCATGTCAGACTAATCTCATTGATTTCTTTGACTGTCACAAAGGTGTTGGATGAAGGTGGTGCCGTGGATATTGCCTATCTGGACTTCAGCAAAGCCTTTGATACGGTTCCACATAAAGAGCTGATAGATAAATTAGTGAAGATTGGACTTAATCCCTGGATTTGCAGCTGGCTGAAGCGTAGACATCAGAGAGTTATTGTTAATGGCGAGTATTCTGAGCAGAGACAGGTTACAAGCGGTGTGCCACAAGGGTCTGTTCTGGGTCCTATTCTTTTTAATATGTTTGTGAGTGACATAGCAGAAGGTTTGGTAGGGAAGGTTTGCTTATTTGCCGATGACTCTAAAGTGTGCAATAGGGTTGATATTCCTAGAGGCATCTGTAATATGTTAAATTATTTAGCTTTGCTAGATAAATGGTCAAAGCAATGGAAACTGCAGTTTAATGTTTCCAAATGTAAAATAATGCACTTGGGGAAAAGGAACCCTCAATCTGAGTATTGTATTGGCAGTTCTGTGTTAGCAAAAACTTCAGAAGAGAAGGATATAGGGGTACTGATTTCTGACAGTCTCAAAATGGGTGAGCAGTGTGGTCGGGCGGTAGGAAAAGCAAGTAGGATGCTTGGCTGCATAGCTAGAGGTATAACAAGCAGAAAGAGGGAGATTGTGATCCCGCTATATAGAGCGCTGGTGAGACCACATTTGGAATGAGTCGGAACGCTAAATTGCGCTTGACACTGCGGCTTGTACGTTCTTGCGGACCAGCGCAATTTTATTTATTTATTTATTATTTATTAATCAGATTTATTATTTATTAATCTCCGCAGACTCGGGACGGCTAACAGCAGCAATAATACAATGTAAACAAATCTAATATTCTGTGTTAGCAAATACTTCAAAAGAAAAGGATTTAGGGGTAATGATTTCTGACAGTCTCAAAATGGGTGAACAGTGCAGTCAGGCAGTAGGGAAAGCAAGTAGGATGCTTGGCTGCATAGCTTGAGGTATAACAAGCAGGAAGAGGGAGATTATGATCCCGCTATATAGAATGCTGGTGAAACCACATTTGGAATACTGTGTTCAGTTCTGGAGACCTCACCTACAAAAAGATATTGACAAAATTGAACGGGTCCAAAGACGGGCTACAAGAATGATGGAAGGTCTTAAGCATAAAACGTATCAGGAAAGACTTAATGAACTCAATCTGTATAGTCTGGAGGACAGAAGGAAAAGGGGGGACATGATCGAAACATTTAAATATGTTAAAGGGTTAAATAAGGTCCAGGAGGGAAGTGTTTTTAATAGGAAAGTGAACAGAAGAACAAGGGGGCACAATCTGAGGTTAGTTGGGGGAAAGCTCAAAAGCAACATGAGAAAATATTATTTTACTGAAAGAGTAGTAGATGCTTGGAACAAACTTCCAGCAGACGTGGTTGGTAAATCAACAGGAACTGAATTTAAACATGCCTGGGATAAACATATATCCATCCTGAGATAAAAAATACAGGAAATAGTATAAGGGCAGACTAGATGGATCGTGAGGTCTTTTTCTGCCATCAGTCTTCTATGTTTCTATGTTACTCACAGCCCCCATGCCTGCCAGCAGAGGTGGGTCTTCAAAGCTTTACAAAAGACGGGGGAGGGGGAGAGAACATTACATATCTCCAGAGGGAGTTTGTTTCAGAGGGCCAGAGCTGCCACTGGGAAGGCTCTCCCCCTAGGCCCTGCCAAACGACATTGTCTGGCCAATGAGAACGGGAGAAGGCCAGCTCTGTGGGACCTAACCAGCCACTGGGATACATAAGGCAGAAGATGGTACCATAGGTAATCTGGTTCTAACACATGTAGGGCTTTATAGGTCATAATATGTATACTATGTATAATATGTCATGTATACTACCAATACGTACTTGACAAAACTTATCAGGAAAGACTTAATGAACTCAATCTGTATAGTCTGCAAGACAGAAGGGAAAGGAGGGACATGATCAAAACATTTAAATATGTTAAACGGGTGGGCTGCTGCCCAGATGGGGGGTGGGGGAATGCAGTTGGGTAGCAGAAATGGAGCTCCACCCCAGAGCACCCCATTTGCACTGAAATATGTTGAAAGAAAATGTAGGGCATCCTGCATAAGCCACACCCACAGTGTGGTATCAAAAATTTTGGTAGCCCTTCACCGATGTTAAAGGGTTAAATAAAGTTCAGGAGGGAAGTGTTTTTAATAGGAAAGTTAACACAAGAACAAGGGGGCGCAATCTGAGGTTAGTTGGGGGAAAGATCAGAAGCAACATGAGAAAATATTATTTCCCCAAAAATGTAGTAGATGCTTGGAACAAACTTCCAGCAGATGTGGTTGGTAAATCCACAGTAGCTGAATTTAAACATACCTGGGATAAACATAGATAAAATAAGATAAAATACAGGAAATAGTATAAGGACAGACTAGGTGGACCATGAGGTCTTTTTCTGCCATCAATTCTATGTTTCTATGTAAAACAAAACAAATTAATTAATTAAATAAAAATCTTCCCAGTTCTTCCTTGCCTTATTTTAACTGCAAAAATATCCCCTCACAAGGGTTGCCTGAGTCCTGTGGATCCTCACTATTCCCCCCCCCCAAGGGTTAGCTGGGCTAGGCTGATAAGCCCCTTGGCTCGGCTAGGGCTCTGCGCAAAATTCAGGACTAAATACCAAGAAAGGATTCTCTTATCCTTTCAGAAGCAGCTGGCACACCCAGGATGGGCCCCATCTGGCGAGCACACACATGCCGAGAAGGATAACCTGGAAGAAAATGATAGGTCTGCCCAGAGGGAGGCCCAGGGGTGGGGGGGGAGAACGGGGTGGGGTGGGGGGAGAAGGCTATCAGGAAGGGAGCGGGTTGACTGCTGCTTGCTTGCGGGAACAAATAATGTGCAAAGCTCACTTTCCCTGCTGGGCGACTCAAGCCATCAAGTCTTCTCTCTCCCTTGTAATTAATGGCAGGGAAAGGAATGGGGTGCATGTCAAAGCACATGAATGATGAGCCACAGCTGCAAACTGCCCCCCCTCCATGCAAGCTATGAAACTTGAGTTTCCCAACAAGAGGGATTCTTTTCTTTCTTTCTTTTTTAAAAAATTTATTGAGTTTTTTGAAACATAAAAGATAAACAAACACATACAAAAAGTAGACACATCATACAATACACCGTACAAACAATTTACAGGAAAATTGAAATAAAGTTGTTTTTACATTGCCTTTTCTACATTGTCCTCTTTTATTTTATCTGGTTAT
Source organism: Erythrolamprus reginae (assembly GCF_031021105.1). Lineage (NCBI taxonomy): Eukaryota > Metazoa > Chordata > Lepidosauria > Squamata > Dipsadidae > Erythrolamprus > Erythrolamprus reginae. The sequence continues at coordinate 17,504,976 of NC_091960.1, forward strand.
TTTATTTCTGGTTTTTTTCTCTAGCCATTTGTATAATTTTCCCCATACAGTATAATATTCATTTCCCTGTTTATTTTGCAATTTCATCGTCATTTCATTCATTTTTGCACATTCTAGTATCTTTCTGATTATCATGTCTTCTGTTGGTATATTTTCTTTTTTCCAATTTTGTGCAAAACTCAATCTTGCCGCTGTAAGTATGTGGATTATAAGGTATAAATTTGCCTTTTTATGATGCCCACTGATAATACCTAGTAGATATATTTCTGGTTTTAGTTCTAGTTCACAATTTAGGATTTCTTTCAACCAATTTCTAATCAAGGCCCAGAATTTTACTACTTCCAGGCATGTTGACCACAAAAGAGGGATTCTTTTCTATGGCCTAACTAAAAGGGTAGAGCTATAAGAAGCTTCTTGGATGAGAAGTGAAATGTCTTCAAAGAAAAACCAGAAACTTCAGTCGCCTCTTTGGGATGGAAAAAAGCACCATTGAGACAACTAGATCTGGATGCCTGAGAATTTCCGTAGACATTTAACGATGCAAAGCTGTAAGTACCATATTTTTCAGAGTATAAGACACACCTTAGTTTTGGGGGAGGAAAATAGGGAAAATAATTTGCTTACCAGGTATTCATCTGGTTAGCGTCCTTAGTCAGCACATTATTTTATCCCCTGGTTAGGGCTTTAAAAAAACTTTATTTGGAGAGAGTAACAATGAAAGAGCTCGCAAGCCAGTAAGAGCTGGTAACATCATTAGCACCTGGAAAGAAACATTTGGAGCAAGTTAGAGGATTGAAAAAAACCCTGAAAAGTCCTAGGGCTTGGAAAACATTCTTTGCAGAGAGAAAAATGAAAGAGCCTGCAAGGTAAAAGCTAGTTAAGGCTAGAGGGGGGAAAAGCTACATTCAGAGTATAAGACTGGGAGGAGAAAGATGTGACTTATACTCTGAAAAATATGGTAAATCAGTCAGTTCCTAAAGGAAATCAACCTTGGAAGGATAGATATGGGGAAAGTGAAGCTCAAATACTTTGGCCACCAAATGAGAAGAAGGGGAAACACTGATGTTGGGAAAAATAGAAGGGAAAAGGGGACAGCAGAGGAAAAGATAGCTAGACAATGTCATTGAGGCAATGAATATGAATTTAAACAAACTCCAGGAGACACTGGAAGAGGGGGGAGACTGCGTGCTGTGGTCCATGGAGTTGCAAAGAGTTAGACACCACTTAGTATCTGAACCAGACAAGCAGTTGCTACTTGCTGTCGCTAACAGTGTAATGAGCGTGCAGGTTCATGTCACCAGCATGAACGTGTGCGCGTCTCAGCGAGATTTTGCTTCTGCGCATGTGCGTAAGATTTCAGCAATTTGTTTGCTTCTGCAACAGGTCGTGTGCACACATGCGTCCCAGTGAGATTTTGCTTCTGCGCATGTGCAGGAAGCAATATCTTTTGAGAGGACACACATGTGCGTAAGATTTTGGTATTGTTTTTGCTTCTGTGCATGCACAGAAGCAAACAATTGCCAAAATTTCTCTTGCGTGCGTGTCCCCTTGCTAGATTTTGCTTCCTGCACATGGGCAGAAACAAAGTCTTGCTGGGACACATGCGCACACTGGAGATGCAGAGCTGTACGTGCAGCTCCATTTTTGCTATTGGCGTGCAGTGTGGCCCATACCGACACTGATCTGAACAACAAAATAGAGTTGTAAGTAAGGAACAAAATGCCTTAGTTTGCTCTATTGGACTCCATTGGATTGGTTACATCCCTTTTTTTTCTCCCTGTGTTGCTGCTGTTTCTGATTTTATAGCATTTACTGGTTTATTGAAAGTACAGGCTCCATAAGGGGGGAGGGGAAAGGATCAGAAATGAAAAGAAACTATGGAAAGTCATAAAGTTGTTCCTGATTGCCAAGCTGAGTTAGTTCATGAACAACTGTTTAGGAGGTCTGCTACTACAAAGTCAAAAGCAGCCCATCTCTGGATACCCTCTGCTAATAATCATGAGCAGAAGGCAACAAGGCCTGTTGGTGCTTGGTTGCAGGTATCTAGCTACCCTGTGTGGAAGTGAAATACTACCAACGTTATCAGCGACTGTGTTAATAGAACCAACCTGACTCTTAATCCACGTAAATCCACAGGAAATAATTTAAACATGTCTGGGATAAACATATATCCATCCTAAGATAAAATACAGGAAATAGTATAAGGGCAGACTAGATGGATCATGGGATCTTTTTCTGCCGTCAGTCTTCTATGTTTCTATGTTTCTATGTTAATGGAGCCAACCTGTGTCAATCCAGCTCAGAGGAAGTCAAGAACAGACAGACAATAGCCACAGCATCAAGACATTGAGGTGGGGTGAGGCAGAGGGGAGGCCTCTAATGAGGGACCTACCAAGAGTTGTATATTCTTTGGGAAGACAAAAACTAAAATAACCGCTGCATTTTCAAATTGGAATGACAGAAACAAAGGCTCTGTTGAGTATTACAGTATTGTTGGAGAGTATTTTGGTTTCATTCTTCGTATAAAATAATTTCTATGAGGAACAGACTGTGTCATCCATTTTCTGCATGTTCTTTGCCTATGAAGAAATTGATACCCTATCTTCAACTCCAGAATAAAATTGTGTCTATTGTGGTTGCTAAAATTATGGGATATGCATGGATCCATGAAGAATCCTTCCTGTTAAAGACACAAATTATTTCAACAGTTCTGAGCAGTTTTCTTCTTGCAGCAATAACAACATGATCTGCTACTAAGGGACTTTGGTAATTCTTCTGTTCTTCCAAGTCTTCCATATCCTCATCCAGCATCAGCCTGCCAGAATACGTTTTTCTACGTGCAGTGCAGTTTAGAGTACTGAGCGCTGGGCACTCTAGCAGGACGTGCTGATGGAGTAGAGTCCGTAAGCTGCTAAGCCTCCCTAAAGCCTGCTTACGTTCAGGCCACAACAACCGGGCAGCTGCTTTGCACATCTGTTCAGTGGCCATTTGAAGCTCAACATTTAGGGCTTGAGATTTTGGTCAGTGATCTGCCTTTCCACCGCTCTGCAAGCAGATATGACAAGCCAGGAAGTCAGCAACAGCACCATTTATTCTCCAGGTTCATTTAGAACTTGCTAAAGTATTTGGGTTTTATATCAGCTTTTGGGAGATGTTTACAAAACAAACAAGCTGAGAGTTTATTTTTATACCGTTGGATTTCTAAGCATTACCGAACAGCATCCTCTAGCGGGCACTGCTGGAGATGATACTACATGCATTGCAGCTTTAAGCAAATCCAAAACAAATGGAAAAATAATTCTCCCTTTCCCCACCAGGAGATTGAGGGAGAGGAGAGGAGTGGAGGAGTGGAAAAAGAGACAGGAGAGAGAGAGTGGAGAGAGAAGGGGGGAGAAACAGGAGAAAGAGACAGGAGAGAAAGAGACAGGAGAGAAAGAGAGAGGAGAGAGAGAGGAATGGGAGAGACATGAGAGAGAGAGGAGAGAAGGCATGGAAAGAGAGAGAAGAGAGAGAAGGGGAGAGCCAGGAGAAAGAGCCAGGAGAGAGAGAGGAGAGAAGGAGTGGAAAGAGGGGGAAAATGAGAGAGAGAAAAATGGGAGAGAGGGGAGAGAAAGAGAGGAGAGAAAGAAAGAAGAGAGAAAGAGAAAGAATATGAATAAATCACTTGGAAAATCGGGTTCAGATTATAAATGACATAAGTAATCTGAGAACATTAACATTAGCAGTTCCAAAGGTACTTTTTCAAGAGGTTACTGGACTTTCTGGTTTTTTGTGGAAAATGTTTCACTTCTCATCAAAGAAGCCTCTTCAGCTCTGACTGGGTAGAGTGGAATGGAAGCACCTCTAAAAATGGATTAGTCCAAAATTATTATTCATCAGCCATACAATGGGGAGCCAGAACAAGTGATTACCAACTACCCCCCCCCCTTTGCGAGATTGTGTGCAGTTGGTAGAGAGCTAAATATATCAGCCCTGTCTCAAAATGCAACATGCCAGATGTATGTTACTAGCAGTGATGGGCTATGAGTCGGAACGCTAAATTGCGCTTGACACTGCGGCTTGTACGTTCTTGCGGACCAGCGCAATTTTATTTATTTATTTATTATTTATTAATCAGATTTATTATTTATTAATCTCCGCAGACTCGGGACGGCTAACAGCAGCAATAATACAATGTAAACAAATCTAATATTCTGTGTTAGCAAATACTTCAAAAGAAAAGGATTTAGGGGTAATGATTTCTGACAGTCTCAAAATGGGTGAACAGTGCAGTCAGGCGGTAGGGAAAGCAAGTAGGATGCTTGGCTGCATAGCTAGAGGTATAACAAGCAGGAAGAGGGAGATTATGATCCCGCTATATAGAATGCTGGTGAGACCACATTTGGAATACTGTGTTCAGTTCTGGAGACCTCACCTACAAAAAGATATTGACAAAATTGAACGGGTCCAAAGACGGGCTACAAGAATGGTGGAAGGTCTTAAGCATAAAACGTATCAGGAAAGACTTAATGAACTCAATCTGTATAGTCTGGAGGACAGAAGGAAAAGGGGGGACATGATCGAAACATTTAAATATATTAAAGGGTTAAATAAGGTTCAGGAGGGAAGTGTTTTTAATAGGAAAGTGAACACAAGAACAAGGGGACACAATCTGAAGTTAGTTGGGGGAAAGATCAAAAGCAACATGAGAAAATATTATTTTACTGAAAGAGTAGTAGATCCTTGGAACAAACTTCCAGCAGACGTGGTAGATAAATCCACAGTAACTGAATTTAAACATGCCTGGGATAAACATAGATCCATCCTAAGATAAAATACAGAAAATAGTATAAGGGCAGACTAGATGGACCATGAGGCCTTTTTCTGCCGTCAGACTTCTATGTTTCTATGTTTCTATGTTTAATATTTAAGTTAATTTAAAACCCCAATTTAGAAACCAGTCATACATACTAACATACCATGCATAAATTTTATAAGCCTAGGGGGAGGGAAAGTCTCAATTCCCCCATGCCTGATGACAGAGGTGGGTTTTAAGGAGCTGACGAAAGGCAAGGAGGGTGGGGGCAACTCTGATATCTGGGGGGAGTTGGTTCCAAATTTTGCTGCTGCACCTGTGGAGGTAGCAAAATTGCCCCATGTTTCGGCAAGGTTTTACCTGCGGCTCCATGTGTGATTTTCCTACCTCCACAGGTGCAACAGCAAAATCACGCTGGTCCTGCAAGAACTTACGAGCCACGACGGCAAGCACAATTTAGCGTTCCGGCTCATAGCCCACTGCTGGTTACTAGTCTCTGGACATGAACTCTCTCTCTCTGGCTGCAGATACTCTAGTTCAAACTCTGTAAGCAAAATGACTGCAATCAATTATGACCAGCAGGGCAAGATAGAGTCTCAGAAGTGAAGGGCAATAACTCCAGCAAGACAAGCACACAGAAGCAGGACAGTACAGTAATTCAAACAGTCAGGAGAAATCACAGGAACACAGGCCACAATTCTCAACACTATAGGAATTTAGTGTTTACTCCCGACAAACACCCCTGCCAACTGCCTCTCTTTTAAACTCCATCCCCAGGTGTGCCTTGTGAAAGGAATCGGGGCCCTTTCCTTCCTTGTAAGCCACGCAACCCACATTGCTCTCTTCTGCGTTCTTCCCTGCATGCCCTAGGACAGTGATGGCGAACCTATGGCACAGGTGCCACAGGTGGCATGCGGAGCCATATCTGCTAGCACATGAGCCATTGCCCTAGCTCAGCTCCAATGTGCATGTGTGTGCCAGCCAGCTGAATTTTGGCTCCCACATAGGCCCTGGGAGAGTGTCTTTGCTTCCAAAGAGCATCCGGGGGGATGGAGGAGGGCATTTTTACCCTCCCCTGGCTCCAGGGAAGTATTTGGAGCTGGAGAGGGTGAAACATGAGCATACTGGGGCCACCAGAAGTTGGGAAACAGGCTGTTTCCAACCTCCAGAGGGTCTCCGACGGGTGTGGGAACTGTTTTTGCACTCCCCAGGCATTGAATTATGGGTGTGGGCACTCATACATGCGCGATAGTGTGCATGCATGCTCTTTCGGCACCCCAGGAATAAAGGTTCACCATCACTGCCCTAGGATGAGGAGAGGCTGGGCCTTGGTCTTCATCTGACTCCCCTCTCCCTTGTTCTACCTCCCTTCTGCTGTGCCCAACCTAATTTTGCCCCTCCCCAGTTTCCCCCACAGCCAATGGAGTCATTCTCCCACATTCTGTCAGCTGTTTATCTTCCATTTCAAATTCAGACTCCAACAGGGGTATGACACTGTGGATTTTAAGCTGCATCTGTCCTTTTGGAAACGTCAACCACCTTGCCTGGACTAGCACACCTATGTTCTAACTTTGGATAGAACTGGGATTATCTATTCCACTGTGACCATCAGCACTAATTTCAGCTTCAGATAACTAACAACCTTGTATCCCAAAGGTGCTTTTTCAAGAGACAACTGGACTCTTTCTTTGAAGACGTTTCTCTTCTCATCCAAGAAGCTTCCTCAGAGTCTTCAGAGCTGAAGAAGCTTCTTGGATGAGAAGTGAAACATCTTCAAAGAAGAAAAGTTCAGTTGCACCTTGAAAAGACACCTTTGGGACAACCATGACTTAACAACTTTGTGAAACCTTTCTGGGTATGTAGACATCAGGGTTGCAACTGCAGAAGTTCATAAAATGGCTGGGGAATTAGGATCTTCACTCAGTGAAGTTCACACATTTTTAAGTGGCCTTGATTTTGAAGCACTGTTTTAAGGTGTTAGTTAGACTGATGCCAAAGCAACAATTTTCACAATGTTAGTTAATTAAAGTGTTCCATTGTGGAGCTCTCCATGGTTCTGAAAATGCTTTATTTTTCAGTACCAGAAGCCAGAAGTGCCCTGGCTAAGTATGTACTACAGCTACCTATCCTTAGTTGGGATTGTTTGTTTGTTTGTTTGTTTGTTTGTATGCTTGCTTGCTTGTTTGCTTGTTTGTTTATTGGTGATATACGAAGAAATAATATTTATATACATGAAATTAGTAAAAGAAAAACATTAGGACAAGGGACGGAAGGCATGCTGGTGCACTTATGCACCCTTACTGACCTCTTAGGAATCGGGAGAGATCAACAGTGGATAATCTAAGGGTAAAGTTTTGGGGGTTAGAGGATGATAGCACAGAGCCTGGTAGTGAGTTCTATGCATCAACAACTCGGTTACTAAAGTCATATTTCCTGCAGTCGAGGTTAGAGCAGTTTGTATCTGCTGTGTGCTTGTGTGTAGTTATGGTTGAAGCTGAAGTAGTCATTGAGAGGAAGTTATAGCAGATGATTTTATGGGCTATGCTTAGGTCATGTTTAAAACCACCTATTGCAACTTACTACAAGCAACCAATAGAACCCTATATTTACTCAAGAAGAAATTACTACTATTACTATTATATTTTATTGCTATTGTTACTTTTTCTATTTAGAAAATTATTTAATACTTAAATTTAAATACATATTGAATTTATAATACATTTATATTAACTTAGATTAATGTGTGTTACTTATTAGTATTGCTTACTACACTTCTTACAAATTTAAACTTGAACCTGTATTTTTTCCTTTATTTTCCTTGCTACTTGTTGTAATCTTCTATTTATAGAATTACCATTCTAAAGATATATGAACAAGAGATACTTTGATACTTTGATACCTTTTACTTACTTTTATTGAGAATACCGTTAATCTAGTTACACCTATTAACTTAAAACTATAACTTACTATAATAGATAATATACTATACAGTACTATAATACATTTTTGAATTACATGATGAAATATTATTATTATTATTATTATTATTATTATTATTATTATTATTTATTAGATTTGTATGCCGCCCCTCTCCGAAGACTCAGGACGGCTCACAACAGTAATAAAAACAATATAGTAGTGGAACAAATCTAATATTAAAAAACATATAAAACCCTATCATTATTTAAAAAACCAAACAGCACATTCATACCAAACATAAAACAAAGTATAAAAAAGCCTGGGGGAAAGGTGTCTCAACTCCCCCATGCCTGGCAGTATAAGTGAGTCTTGAGTAGTTTACGAAAGACAAGGAGGGTGGGGGCAGTTCTAATCTCCGGAGGGAGTTGGTTCCAAAGGACTGGGGCCACCACAGAGAAGGCTCTTCCCTTGCGGCCCACCAAACGACATTGTTTAGTCGATGGGACCCGGAGAAGGCCAACTCTGTGGGACTTTATCGGTCGCTGGGATTCATGCGGTAGCAGGCGGTTCTGGAGGTCCTCTGGTCCAACGCCATGTAGGGCTTTAAAGGTCATAACCAACACTTTGAATTGTGACCGGAAACCAATCGGCAGCCAATGCAAGTCACGGAGTATTGAAGAAACGTGGGCAAATCTTAGAAGCCCCACGATGGCTCTCGCGGCTGCGTTCTGCATGATCTGAAGTTTCAGAACACTGAAGTTTCCGATTATCTAGGTCCTCAGCAATCTGGATTCAGGCCCAGCTACAGCATGGAAACTGCTTTCGTCGCGTTGATGGATGATCTCTGGTGGGCCCAGGACAGGGGCTTGTCCTCTGTCCTGGTGCTTCTTGACCTCTCAGCAGCTTTCGATACCATCGACCATGGTATTCTTCTGCGCCGGCTGGAGGGGTTGGGAGTGGGAGGCACTGTTTTTCGGTGGTTCTCCTCCTACCTCTCTGGTCAGTCGCAGTCGGTCGACCCCGAGGTCTCTCCCTTGTGGGGTGCCTCAGGGGTCGGTCCTCTCCCCCCTGCTATTTAATATCTACATGAAACCGCTGGGTGAGATCATCCAGGGGAATGGGGTGAGGTATCATCAGTACGCTGATGATACCCAGCTTTACATCTCCACCCCATGTCCAGTCAACGAAGCAGTGGAAGTGATGTGCCGGTGTCTGGAGGCTGTTGGGGCCTGGATGGGTGTCAACAGACTCAAACTCAACCCTGATAAGACGGAGTGGCTGTGGGTTTTGCCTCCCAAGGACAATTCCATCTGTCCGTCCATCACCCGGGGGGGGGAATTATTGACCCCCCCAGAGAGGGTCCGCAACTTGGGCATCCTCCTCAATCCCCAGCTCACATTAGAGAAACATCTTTCAGCTGTGGCGAGGGGGGCGTTTGCCCAGGTTCACCTGGTGCACCAGTTGCGGCCCTATTTGGATCGGGAGTCACTGCTCACAGTCACTCATGCCCTCATCACCTCGAGGCTCGACTACTGTAACGCTCTCTACATGGGGCTACCTTTGAAGAATGTTTGGAAACTTCAGATCGTGCAGAATGCAGCTGCGAGAGCAATCATGGGCTTTTCCAAATATGCCCATGTTACTCCAACACTCCTCAGTCTGCATTGGTTGCCGATCAGTTTCCGGTCAGAATTCAAAGTGTTGGTTATTACCTATAAAGCCCTTCATGGTACTGGACCAGGATATCTGCAAGACCGCCTTTTGCCGCACGAATCCCAGTCACCGGTCAGGTCCCACAGAGTTGGTCTTCTCCGGGTCCCGTCAACTAAACAATGTCATCTGGCGGGATCCAGGGGAAGAGCCTTCTCTGTGGAGGCCCCGACCCTCTGGAATCAGCTCCCTCCAGAGATTAGAACTGCCCCTACCCTCCTTGCCTTTCGTAAACTCCTTAAAACTCACCTCTGTCGTCAGGCATGGGGGAACTGAGACATCTCCCCCTGCCTATGTAGTGTTCGTGCATGATGTGACTGTATGTATGTTTTTTATATTGGGGTTCCTTGCTTTTAGATTTTTTAAATATACAATTGTTATTTTAGATTTTAAATTATTAGATTTGTCAATATATATTGTTTTTATCACTGTTGTGAGCCGCCCCGAGTCTGCGGAGAGGGGCGGCATACAAATCTAATAAATAATAATAATAATAAAGGGAAGGTTGGAGACTGGACGGTAGTTTGTCCACTTCATCAGGTGTCACCAAGTCAAACTCCTCCCAGACTGCTGGACAAAGACGTTTAGCCCCAGTCACCTCGACTGACTCATTGTCAGCTGATACTGCTATGCAATTGGAGTCGAGATCAGCCCGGATCCAAGCGACTTTATCAGCGAAAAACAAGTTAAATTCCTCAGCGCTACCCTGCAAGGGCTCCCCAACTCCCCCCTGATTTAGAAGGGAGCGGGTCACCCTAAACAGAGTAGCTGGGCAGGATTCCGCTGATGCAATCAAGGCGGCATGGTACGCGCATCTTGCCGCCTTGAGTGCCACAAGTAACTAATTAATTGTACAAACATATATATAATATATAATAGATTTGTTAAAATTTAGTAAATACTGTAATCTATAGTTCAGTTGCTCCATAGAATTCATTGATATATTTTTTACTATAATTCTTACTATTGACGGAACTCTTTACATGTTATTAACTATTGCTATTGAATGAATTGCCTAATTAATATTTAGATTGCTCACACATCTACCATATACTTATCTGTTAAATTATACAGAATATTTGAAAACCTCTGATTCCTTTCTCTTGTACTAACATTGCAGTCTTATTGATACTTTCATATTCACAATACCTGTTATCTTTTCTTATAATTCATACTCGCCTCTTAAAACTACTAATAATTATTATTAACCATCTTCGGAGTCTTCGGAGAGGGGTGGCATACAAATCTAATAAATTGAATTGAATTGAATTTATAAATTTCCCCCTACAATTAATTTTTAAAACCGTATGATCACATTGGATCTCATTTTGAACAGATTCAAGATGTCTTCTTTGTCTCAATCTACTATAACAAAATCCTGAAAGAAGAACACTGTACAACTATCAACTCCCGTTTCCCAGCGTACTACAGAAATGACACTAGTAGAAAAACCACCTGCAGCGCAACCTCCACAATCAACACCGACTATTACTTTAAACTCACTATTCGATATGATGATTAAGATGCAAGAGTCGATAGACCGCAACTACAATGTCTTAACTGGAAATATGGGAGCAATGAAGGAGGACATAAAAAAATAGAAGACCATGTGGGACACCTTGATGAATGTATGGAAAAACTTGACGGAAGAATGGAAGACGTCCAAGGGATACTAACACAAAATGTCCAAAGAATAAAAAATATAGAAGAGACTAATGACAGGATGGACACATGGTTACAATTTAATGAAGCAAGAACTGAATACATCAATAAAAATCTAGAAAAATCAATAATTAATCTGGAATTAGAAATATCAGTGTTCTTCCTCCGCTTCCAAAACGTTACTGAATCGGAACACCAAGATCTCCCACATACAATGGCTGAGATACTGGCTGACATAACTGGCAAGACTCCTCAAGAAATGATTGATCATACAGATGAAATCTATCGAATCTTGATATCCTATGCAAGACGTCACAGACTTCCAAGAAAATTCCATATTAGATTCTTCAAACAAAGCACCCGAGATGAGGTATACAATATGTCTAAAGAAAATAAGGTATCTTACAAAGGAAGAGAAATTGTTGTTCTTCGACAAATACCAAGACGTGTCAGAGACAAAAGAAAGCCATATCAGATGATAGTCAACAAATTAAACAATATTCAATTCAGATGGCTTATCCCTGAAGGTATAATGGTGACTCTGATAGATAAAAAATACAAAATCACATCACCTGAAGAAGCAAAAGAATTCTACGACCAAATGTTCAAAACAATAGAAGACACAAGACTAAGAGAAGATGAAAATAGAGATAAACCTACCTCGGAAGAACTTAGTTCAGACGATAATCTATTAGATAAGGACCCCCAATTAAAACACCTGGAAGATGAATATACAAGAAGAGGACCAACAACCCAAGCAAAAGCAGAAGCTCAAAGAGAGAAAGAGAAGGAAGTCGTACACTAATTCATCACAAAATCAGATTGTACTATTTTCTACTAACATCAATGGTTTAAATTCGTAGAAAAAAAGAATTAAATTTTTTCGCAAATTAATTAATTATAACTATGATATAGTATGTTTCCAAGAAACACATTGATGAATGTATGGAAAAACTTGACGGAAGATGAGGTGAATTTACTATATTTTCCCAGTATTGGAGAACTATTTACTGCATCAGCTTCTGTCAAAAACAGAGGCATAGCTATATATGTTAAAAAAAAAACCTTTTTCCAAAATTTATTTATGCTGATCAAAATGGACAAATACTTATAGTACAATTAAATTTAGGACATAAGAAAATTAATATTGTAGGAATATATGCTCCCAATATCAACCAATCCACTTTCTTTAAAAATCTCCATTAAAATTTTTTAGAATTGGATATAACAAATGTTATTATAATTGGAGACTTCAATGCTATCTCAAACAGAATTAAGGATTATAAAGGCACTTCTAAACACAAAGAAGATACTCCCATCTACATTTGACTCATTAGCCTATGAATTTGCACTAAAAGATATTTGGAGATATTATTACCCCGACGTTAAACTATACATCTTTTCTCCACCGCATAAATCTCTTTCACGTATCGATATGACTTGGTCCCATAGTTCCCTCTAAGCTGAGCAGTGAGCAACCGCTCACTTAAAAATCATCATCAACTCAGAGTTTTCCAAACTGGCCCAGAAGCCGAGAGGGAAAGAGTGAGAGGGAAGGAGAGAGAGGGGAAGAGAGGAAGAGAAACAGATAGAAAAAAGAGAGGAAGGAAAAGAGAAAGAAAAAGAATGGGAGTAAGGAAGAGAGAAAGAAAATCAAAATCTAGTTTGAAACTAGCTCAACTATTTAAGTGGCATTTTGATATTGATAGAGTTGCCCTATTATGAGCTCACTGTTATAGACACAAAGTACAGTATTTTATTTTGAAATTCTCTGAGGGAAAACAGGGTGGGGTTTTTTATTTATTTGTTTGTTTGTTTGTTTGTTTGTTTGTTTGTTTGTTTGTTTGTTTGTTTGTTTGTTTATTATTTCTGTGCTGCCCAGTTCCGAAGGGACTGCCGCTCAGACACTATACTTTCCTGCCCACCCCCCCAAAAAATTAGAGGGAACACTGCTTGGTCCAACATAGAAATTTGGAATGAAATTATGGACATACAAATACAGAATGCCACTTGGGCAGACCATTATCCTCTACTAATGACTTTCAGAAATCTAAATAACAACCAACCACAAAGATGGTCCATGTATTCATCAATTATTAACCAACAACAATTCCAAGAAAAAATACAACATGATCTAACTACTTTCTTTGAGTACAATTGCAATGGTGAAACCTCACAACAAGTTGTGTGGGACACTACCAAAGCCTTTATTCGGGGAATCTATATATCTTACTCATCAAATAAAATAAAAGAAAAACAAGAGAACTTATAAAAACTAAATATATCTTTAGATCACGCTGAAAAGGCTTTGCAAATGGACCCTCAAAATACTTCAACACTGGGAGAAATAAAAATCATTAAACATGAAATGAACTTAATAACACAACAGCAACTTTTTCATTAATTAAAAATGGCAAAACAACTTTATTTTGAATCCCCCAATAAACCGGGTAGATGGTTAGCTTCTAAACTAGCTCATCAAAAATTAGATAAGAACATAGAAACATTATATGATAACTTTGGACACTAGAAATCTACTAATACTGAAAAAAGACAAATAATACATGACTTCTATGAACAACTGTACAATACCGTAGGAATAGATAATAAAACAATACTAAACTACTTACAACAAAATGAAAAAATATCAATAAAAGATGAACAAATATTTATGCTAAATGATGTAATCACTACTACGGAACTCCAAACTGCTATTGCAAAACGAAAAAATAATAAAACTCAGGTCCTGATGGAATTCCTGCTGAATTCTATAAACAACACATAGATATATTGCAACCTATGATGCTACACATTTACAATGATGCATTGTCACATGCCAAATTACCTAAATCGTGGTCGGAGGCGTACATAATGTTAATCCCGAAAGATAACCAGAATAAGAAACATCTCAAAAATTACAGGCCAATATCATTGCTCAACACTGACTATAAAATCTTTACTTCAATAATCGCAGACCGTTTTAAGAAAATATTACATACTATAATTCACTCAGATCAAAATGGATTTCTGCCCTTAAGAAACATAACAAACAATACAAGAATAATATTAAATACCCTTGAGTATTATTATAAAAATTTTGACAAACCAGCAGCTTTAATATTTATGGATTTAAGAAAGGCATTTGATAGTTTACAATGGGAATATTTTATTACCCAAATTGAATATATAGACTTTGGTGAAAATTTCCTTAATTTATTTAAATCTATTTATTCACAACAATCTGCGAAAATTCTTTTTAACAATGATATCACTGAAAAAATATTAATAACAAAAGGAGTACGTCAAGGATGTTCCTTTCTCTCTATTCTATATCCTTTTTTGACTTCTCCATTTCCTTTCTTTTTTTCTTGTTTTCATGTTCTATTATAACAGTGTTATACTTACTATTAGCTAACTGTTACTTAATATACATCATATATATTATATGCATATATTACAGTATATGTCTGTTGTAAATACATCATGTATCTATTGTCACGAAATGTAACTCTTCTCCGAAGATAATTACTTATATCGTTTATAATTCTTTATATATTATAGAATTGTTTATACAATGATGTAATCACCTGTTTATCACCTTTATCTCTTTTGACCCATACCCCTCCCCTCCCCTCTTATCCCTATCTTTTTTAAATGTGAAACTTAATAAACTATTTTTTCAAAAAAAAAAACCCACGTAGTTCTAAGCTGAGTCATTCTGTGGACTAATTTTAAAGATCATCCCCACCTTACCACCTCAGATTTTGATGAAATTTGGCACATAGTTTCTTTATGATATATGTTGTGCAAAATTTCAGTTTAAAAGACTAAAAATTGGGAGTTCAAGAAGATATTAAATTAAATAAACTAATTTAATTTATTAAATATTAAAAACAGGTATGTTTGTTAGAAAATGGAAGGATGAGGCCAGTTTTCAAATAAGGGTCCAAAAAAGTGGGGGGTTTGACAGTATTGTTGCATGACAGAGGAAACAGGCCCATTGATGTTTCTAATGGCTGTATAAGTCAATTCATACTTTAAACATGCATTGGTCCATAGTACTGGAAGAACCACATCACACGGAATGACCCAGTTTTCTAAACCTAGGATTGAACTTTAGACTACTTTGAACTCTTTGAACTACTCAACTAGCTCAACCATTTAGGTTATTCTCAACCAAACACATTTTATGAGTATTATTATGTTACTTTGGTTGAGAATAACTGTGAGAATCATATCTTGAAACTACAACTCAAAATATGGAAAATACAACTCAAAGCATGTTTTATCTCAGCACTACAGTTTTCTTTGTGCTACTTAAAATGTTTATTATGCAAAACAAAACCCCACTTATCACCCTCTGAAGCAGGGATCTCCAACCTTGGCTACTTTAAGTCTGGAGGACTTCCTCTCTGACTGCGGAATTCTGGGAGTTGAAGTCCTCCAGGCTTAAAATTGCCGAGGTTGGGGACCCCTTCTCTGAAGGATCTTTCAGAATGGATAACTAGAAAAACAACTATTAAGATATGTGCTCCAGCTTCCCCTTTGCTGGAGACGCTGGATAAAATTTATCAAGGCTGTTTTAATGGGGCTCTTTTAGCTTAATGGGGTTTTATTGCTTAATGTTTAATTTTTTGTATTGTTTTATTGATATAAGCCACCCTGAGTCCTACGGGATTGGGCAGCAAATAAATAAAATAATTTGGAAGGCTGCAGATGAGGTGCCTTAATAACCTCTTCCAATTGATCTAAATAAATTAAAGATATTGGAGGGGTGTGTAATTTAAAACAAATCCATTTTATGGCCAAGGGGGACAGAATTAGAAATTAGTTATACATATGGGAGATTGGTCACTTACAAATGAATTTTAAAGGCTTGTCCAGCAAGAGACAAATACGGAAACATCTCTTTCTGAAAGAGAAATTGCTGGAGATATTGTTCTATTCTAAAATGTTTAATGTCCATTATTAGTCTCACAGGCTCTCATCTCATTCCAATAATTCATTAGATCAGGGTGCATGCAAGGTCTAAGGAAGGTCTTCCCAGAGGTGGCATCAAAATGCAGAGATGTGATAGCAATTGCAACTGCATTTAAGACTTATACACTGCTTTACAGTGCTTTTACAGCCCTCTCTAAGCAGTTTACTGTCAGCCTATTGCCCCCAACAATCTGGATCCTCATTTTACCCACCTTCATAAGCTGGAGGAGCAACACAAAGGTGTGTGTGAGCAGCAGTTTAACAGAGAATATGTACAGCTCACATAAGTACCATCATCACACTTAAATTGGGTAGCATTAAATGGAATGGAAAGCTGTGCGTATTTTATTATAAATATACCCATATTATCTACAAATCAGTCAAAGGTCAACAAATCCATCATTAATACCAGGGCATTGGTCTTTGTTTTAAGACAGTTTAATCATTCTTCCTCCTTCCCCTTCTTTCTGCTTTCATTTTAATTACCATCCAGTGACTCTTCTGATGTCTGTAACCTTTGCTATTTTCCAATCAAAGGGCATGACATTTCCAGATGTCAAAGGGTAGCCATTTTAAGAATACGGTGCTAACTAATGGACACACAGACTGACACTTATCTAAACAAAATAAAACTTAACATTTGTATTAATGTTGCCTCTTTTTCACTATTCTACATGACCTTTGAACAAACTAAAATTCTCCTTCCGTGCAGAATAATGCTCCCACTCAGTGAAGGGCTGTATTTTGTGGGTGTGGCTTGCTGACCATGTGACCAGGTGGAAGTGGCTTGACGATTATGTGACCTGGGGATGGCTTAAAGTCTACGGAGTCTACGGAAAAGGGCGGCATGCAAATCTAATTAATAATAATAATAATAATAATAATAATAATAATAATAATAATAATAAAGGTAATGTGATTGGCTTAAAGGTGACCAAATTAACGTCACTCACTTCAAGGGTTAGGGTGCTTGGCCTCTCCTTGCCTCAAAGAGATACAATTTCCCTATTTATTCACTATTACTGAACATCCAAAATATATTATTTAATTGTATGTATATATGCCATATGTGTATGTACATATTATACACAGGCACACAAAAATATACATTATCTACTATATAAACTATATGTGTATGTACACACACGCACAGCTCTTCTAAAATTATACACATTCAATCTCATTTACTGTGATAGGAAAAACATACTATTATTATTATTATTATTATTATTATTATTATTATTATTATTATTTAGATTTGTATGCCGCCACTCTCCGCAGACTCGTATCCAGAGCAAGAAGGGGGGAAAGGAAAAACATTCAAAATTTGTCTACCAGTTCTGCGTACCTGACTGTACCAGTAGGATCCCAACACTACTCCCAGTCTCCAGAGATGGGTGGCATACAAATCTAATAAATTATTATTATTATTATTATTATTATTATTATTATTATTATTATTACAGAGTAATAAAAACAAAAACAGATGCATTTCCATTCATTCAAGTTCCCATTGATTGGAAACGAATGAATTTGAATGGCGGATGAAACGCCAGGATGATCTCAGTGTGTTCAGTATACTTATAGGGTCAATTCCTGGATGGCAATCCACCAGAAAATCCAGGGCTGTAATTTAAAATAGGTATGTGGGTGGGCGCACACGTACACATATGCTTTCAAGTTAGTTTGGACTCTTTCCAACTGCCTGGATATCTCTCTGCTCTCCAAAGGTGGCAGCTTGGACCAAAGAAAAAAAGGTTGAAACAAGAATACACACACACACACACACACACACACACACACAGCTCTTCTAAAATTATATACATTCAACCTCATTTACTGCGATAGGAAAAACATACCCAAAGCCCAGAAGGGGAAAAAAGAAAAAAAACCAAATTTTTTCTACTGGTTCTGTGTACCTGACCATACCTGTAGGAGCCCATCATTAACTTCAACTCCCATGCTGGCTCAGGAATTCTGGGAATTGAAGTCCACGAATCATAAAGAGGCCATAATTCCCCATCTTTGGTTGATAGAAAAGCAGATCAAAGAGAATACACAACCCAAATGTCACCTAGCCTCTGGGGCAGTGTTTCTCTATCTTGGCAAAATTAAGATATGTAGACTTCAGTTCCCAAAATTCCCCAATCAGTTATGCTAATTGTTATGTCCTACTGAGTTAAATAGAAGCTCAATGCTGATTGGTTCCAACGCGACAAATCAAAAAAGACTTGCCACCTAAAACAATCGGCTGTCAAAAGTTCCTGCATTTTTAAAGAGTATAAATAGGCGCTATGTTGGTCGACCCTGTGTCCATGGAGACTGTCACTTGGTCCACCCTCCAGACAAAGCTGGCCGCACATTTCCAGCCTACCACTCCCGCTTACATCAGCCGTAATCAGTTTGCCCATATGCAGCAGGCTGATGGGGAGTCTATCAACGACTTCGCCACCTGTCTCCGAGCCCTCCTATCAAAATCTAAATTCAAAGACCCAGAAGTTCGTCTCGTCGACCACCTCATTTTCAGCATGAGCAACATCGCCTTGCAAAAGAAATATCTAATAGAAGAAGATGCTACCGTGCAAGATGTCCTTAAAGCCGCCAAAGCCGCGGAGATTTCGAACGCCTCAGTCACCGAAATCAAGCGTTCTACCGTGAACTACCTGCCGAACGACAATGAATGCCCCATGAACGCCCTCAACAACAGACAACATGAACCTTCTGCCAAGGACGATGCTTGCCTGCAGATCCGTCGACCCATCTACCCTGATGCACGCAACTGTCGGCAGAACACCAAATGCAATGGCTGCAAGGGCTCCCACACCCGATCAAGATGCCCCTTCAGGGAGTCCTACTGCCACCGCTGCCAGAGGAAAGGCCACATCGCCAAAGCTTGCCAAGCAATCCTCTCCGGAGATTTTCCCCAAGCCAGCCCGCACCCGCCGATGACATCCAGAAGCGCCAAGCTGCCTTTCAACCGTGCCAATTTTAAACTGCCTGCTGAACCCAAAACTGTCAGCCGCAGAAGTAATTTGCCGCTCTATATTAACTATAACTCTTCATTAACACAGGGCAAACTTTTTACTTCACTTTTTATTAAGAACCGACCCTGTAAAATGGAAACAGACACTGGATCCAAACATTCAATTATGCCTTGGCATAAGTTTAGACTTTATATGCCACATATCCAAAAGGTGCATTTGCGCCCCTGGACTTCCGGGTTGGCCGATTTTCAAGGGAAATCTATTCCTGTTGTGGGTTGTATTGATGTACCTGTTTCTTGTAAATGTTTTAATGGTTCTTTGTCCCTCATTGTGGTTGACGGTCCCAAACACACCTTGCTTGGATTAGAATGGTTCCAACCTTTAGGAATGGGCGTCACAGGCATCAATGCCATCGCTGACTCAGACCTGTCCCCTGTGTCCCTGGTACGGGAATTTCCCGAGGTTTTTGAGCCAGGTTTAGGAACCTACAAGGGCACTCCTATCTCTTTCAACCTCAACCCATTGGTCGCTCCTATCCATCTTAAGCCCTGCTGCGTCCCTATTCCCCTTTTGCCTAAGGTGGACGACCAATTAGACAGACTGATAGCTCAGGGAATCCTTGTTCCCACCGACCATGCCAAATGGGAGAACCCTATCTTCCTGCCACTTAAGCCAGATGGTTCTGTGTGCATATGCGCAGAATACAAAGCCACCATTAATAAGGCCCTGCAACATAACACGTACCCGATCCCCGTGGTACAGTACTTGTTGCACACCCTGGGCAGTAGCTCTATATTCGCTAAAATAGACAATTTTATCAACAATTACCTGTAGACGCCGCAACAGCAGAAGCCCAGACTATAGTCTCTCATGGGGGTGCCTTTAAATGCACCAGATTACAGTTCGGGGTGTCTATTGCCCCAGGCATCTTCCAGAGCCTCATGGAATGTTTACTTCACAAAATTCCTGGTGTGGTTCCATACTTTCATGACGTCCTCATTTCCGCCCATTCAGAAACCCAACTTTGGGAGAGAGTTGCGCATAAAACCTGATAAATGTTCTTGGGCAGTCCCAAGTGTAGAATGCTTAAGTTTCCGCATAGACAAATCCGACATCCACCACACAGAAG
Organism: Erythrolamprus reginae; assembly: GCF_031021105.1. Lineage (NCBI taxonomy): Eukaryota > Metazoa > Chordata > Lepidosauria > Squamata > Dipsadidae > Erythrolamprus > Erythrolamprus reginae. Next base: position 17,525,155 of record NC_091960.1, read on the forward strand.
CAAAAATAGCAGCCATCCAAAGCACCCCCACCCCCAAAACCAAAACAGATTTACAAGCATTTCTCAGCTTGCTAAACTTTTACTCCGTGTTTCTTAAACAGAAAGCTACGGTGGTGGAGCCTCTGCATCGCCTTCTTAAGCAAGGTGCAGCCTGGACATGGGGACCCACTGAACACTTCGCCTTCCAATCAATTAAAAATTTGCTTTCATCTGATAGCATCCTGGTGCAGTATAATGTTACCATGCCTGTCACTCTGACCTGCGACGCTTCCCCTTTCAGCATAGGAGCCGTCCTACATCACTCTTTTTTTGACAGCACTGAGGCTCCTATTGTTTTTTACTCTAAAACAATTTCTCCTGCAGATTGGAACTACTCTCAACTGGATAAGGAGGCTTTAGCCGCTATTGCAGACGTAAAATGTTACTACAGTTACCTTTTTGGCCGTCCATTCACCCTAGTAACTTATCATAAGCCACTACTAGGTATCCTAGCTGGGGATAGACAGACCCCCCCCCCCTTCCTCTCCCCACGCATGACCTGATGGGCCATTTTCTTGGCAGGCTACAGCTATGTCCTTAAGCACTGTGGAGAGAGGAAATAGGGCATGCAGACGCTTTAAGCAGATGCCCCCAACCAGAACTAGTGAAAGACCCAGCGCCAGCCTCAAATGTCTTACTAATTGAAATGTATGAGTCTCCCCTTTTAACAGCTGCTGAAATTGCTATAGAGACAACGAAAGACCCGTTATTGTCTCAAGTTAAACAATGGGTTTTAAAAGGTTGGCCATTAGAGAAACAAAATGACTTATTTCAATTGTATAAAAACAGACAAGTAGAATTGAGTGTTTTAAGAGATTGTATATTGCGGGAGGACCGTGTGGTAATTCCTCAAACACTTCAAAAAAGAGCTTTAAAACTTTCACACCAAGGCCACCCGGAAAAGCCTGGTCAGAAGTCACTTATGGTGGCCAGCCTTGGACAAGTACATTGAGTCATGGATGGCTACCTGCTATCCATGCCAACAATCACCAGATCCACCAAAAATTAAGCCAGACGAATGGGAGACTCCAAGATGCCCGTGGTCCAGGATCCCCGTCGATTTTGCGGGCCTCATAGCAGGACAATCATTTCTCATCATCATGGATGCCTATTCAAAGTGACTGGAAGTCGTCCTGATGAACTCGACCACGACAACAGCCACTATTAAGACCCCATGGTGCGTATTCACAATACATGGCATCCCCAATGTCCTGGTCTCCAACAATGGCCCGCAACTAACCCCTCGCCAAATGGAGCTTTTCCTGGCCGAATGCGGAATCAGGCATGCCCTGGTCTTGCCTCATTTTACGGCCGCCAATGGTCAGGCGGAATGCATGGTGAGGGTCACCAAGGAGGCCCTCAGCCGCTCTTTCCCTGGAGACTGGCAGGAGAGGCTGGATGAATTTCTCCTAGTCCAGCACATCACCCCATGGCAGAGTAGGGCGGAGACATATAGACCAGATATGAAAGCGAGTTCTGCAAAACTAAAACCTTTCTAACGCCAGCACTCTGCCTTTTCCAGATCTCGACCTATCTAGAAATGAAGAAGAACCACTGTACTCACCGAGTCTTCTTCAGGTCTCCCACAACGGCTACCCTGGACCCCTGGAGGCTGGCGGCGGTAAGGCTGCATCAACGCCCACAGGCCAAGAAATCCTTAGCCAGGGCAGAGTGGCACAGGAGCCAGCCTCACAGGAGGATAGCTCACCAGCAACTGAGTTGCGCAGGACTCAACGCATCATTAAGCCGCCAATGAGATTGCAAGACTACGTAACGTGGCCTAATGACTGACAGATATCGCCCACCTATGAGGGGAGGAGTGTTATGTCCTACTGAGTTAAATAGAAGCTCAACGCTGATTGGTTCCGACGCGGCAAGTCAAAAAAGACTTGCCGACAAAAATAAGCGGCTGTCAAAAGTTCCCGTGTTTTTAAAGGGTATAAATAGGCGCAGCTTTTCACCGCTGCCTCAGTTGAAGTTTACTTCAGAGCTGAAGCATTCCTGATTGACTTTGTTCCTGAATAAAGAGCTGTCACCTTTAACTGGTCTCTAGCCTCTGATTTAACACTAATCATTTCCAAAAATAGTCAGTGAAGGAAAAATATTTGCCCCTGTACTTTATAAGACCACTGTCTTTAATGTGAGGGTTCAAAGGTAGAGACAGCTCATAAAAGTTTGTTGCTTGTCATTACATGCAATTTTCCATTTTTGACAACTTTATGGCTGTAAACTGATCCACATCTGAAGAGAGAAACTTCAATTGTAGTTTTTTTAAATGAGAAAACCTTTAGTAACTGAACTTTAATGAAGAAAATCTGAAATGGTTTAGGGCAGGGTCACTTTTTTTGAGCAGGTTGGACTAGAAGACCTCCAAGGTCCCTTTTTGTTCTCTATTCTGATTAGAGTTTGCGGGGTAGGTGGGGCTTAGTTTGGAAAGCCAGTTCGACTCCAGTTTGCAGTACTTACTTACCCTGGGATTCCACCATGGATAAAAGCAGTAGGAGTAAGAAAGTAGGAAGGGGTGAAGGTTTGAAGAGGGGAGTGTTGGGTTAGATCAGTGTTTCCCAAAGTATGGTATGCATACCCCCAGAGGTACAGGAAGAGTTTGGTGGGGGTACACGTTGCACTGGAGTTTGGAGGGGATATGCACCGTGGTTAGCTGCGCCTAATTCTACGTTCTCACGAGTCAAGTCAAGACAGTCTTGTGAGGCGTGAGATGGTCCGTTGTGACACAGCATGAATATATCACACATCGTTACAGAGACGACTTACTTCGTTAATAGTTAGTGGCTTCTCTAGGCCCTTGTTTATTTTTAGCTTTTGTGCGATTTTTCTTATAGGAAAGGTTTGTTATGTGCTTTAGTAAGTTCCACTGACTTTGATTATTTTTATAAAATATAATTTTTATCCCTAACATAGATTATGGATCGTTGGTTTCAACAGAAAAAGTTCTGAAATACATCTTGCCTTTTCCAACTTCATATTTATGGGAAGTTGCTTTTTCAGCATTTGTAGACATTAAGTCAAAAAAAAGGAACAGACTATTGGACGTGGAACTGCATATCAGATTACAATTAACCACCAGGGAACCAAATTATGATGATCTGTCATCTCAGCACAAACAATTTCATCCTTCTCATTGATCCAAATAAATGTTATTTATAATATAACTTTTATTTATACTTTATTATGAATAATTTTATTTTTCATTTATTATTACTTTGTATATGTACCAAAAAAAGAAAAAAGAAATATACAGTATTTTGATTATTAAAATACATCCATTTTTTTGATGAGCGGTACTAAGCGTTATGAAAATTATAGAAGGGGTACACATGTCAAAAGTTTGGGAAACATTGGGTTAGATAATTGGTGTTGAAAAAGGTGCAAAATAAGATATTGCATATGTATATATTTTAAGGCGTATGTGTTTTGTTATAAAAATGAAATTTGTGGAAGGAATTTTTAAAAAAACTTAAAAAAAAACAGTAGGGTAACCAAGCTTCGGGAAATTTACTTAACCCGTTATAACCCGGCCACCACCTCGCTTTCTCTTCCCCCCACCCACCTCGCAGCTAACCTGCCTTACATTGAGGACCTGTATACTGCACGAGTCAAAAAGAGGGTTATGAAAAAACAGTATTTACTGACCCTCACATCCTGGACACAAACTGCTTCAACTCCTACCCTCAAAAAACACTACAGAGCACTGCACACCAGAACAACTGGACACAAGAACAGTTTTTTCCCTGAATGCCATCACTCTGCTAAACAAATAATTTCCTCAACACTGTCAAACTTTTTCCTAAGTCTGCATTACTATTGCTACTAGGTTTCCCCCCCCTCATCATTCCTATCACCCATCTCCTCCCACTAATGACTGTATGACTGTAACTTGTTGCTTGTATCCTTAAGATTTTTATTAATATTGATTATTTCTTCATTGCTTATTTGACCCCTATGACAATCATTAAGTGTTGTACCTCATGATTCTTGACAAATGTATCTTTTATGTATACTGAGAGCATATGCACCAATGACAAATTCCTTGTGTGTCCAATCACACTTGGCCAATAAAGAATTCTATTCTATTCTATTCTATTCTATTCTATTCTATTCTATTCTATTCTATTCTATTCTAGTCTAGTCTAGTCTAGTCTAGTCTAGTCTAGTCTAACAGCCCCCAATCGAGTTCCTCAGGCCGGCCAAGAACATTTGAGCTCAGAGCTGAGGCGAGTCTCCGGAGAATGGGCCGTTGCAGCGACTCCTCCGCTAAGGCAGGGGTCGCTGTGGGGGGTGGCCCTGCCGCCGCCGCTCCGGCCTTCTTCCGCCTCTCGCCCGCCAAGACGCGCGGGTGGTGGTGGGGGGCATAAACCTCGCGCCGAGGGAGAAAGCGAGGCGGGGTACATGGGAGCGGCGGCGGCGGGGCTGAGCGGGGCAGGCTATCCCCGTCGCCCGCCCCGCGGCCTAGGGCGGCGAAAGCAGCATGACCGCCAGCCTGTGGATGGGAGACGTGAGTTGAAGGCGGCGGGTGGTGGGTCTGGGGGCGCGGCGCCCTGAGCCCGCCCGGCTGACTTGAGACCCCTCGTGGGCTGGATGGTCGCTGCCCGGGCTTCTCTCCTCGGGGCGAGAGCCGAGGGTGTGCCGGTGGCCGCGCAGGCCCGTCGAGGGATTTGGATATGCGAGGAGACCCTCTGAGGGAAGGGGGGGGGGTGAAGCTGAGGAGGACGGGGGTCCTGTGGGGAGGTGGATCTCGCTGCCCTCCCCGGTAATGAAGTGCCAGAAGGCTGTATCATACCATGTGCTAGTGCACAGAAAAAGAGATAAAATACATTACTGTGAAGCAATGTCCACTGGCGGGACCTACAGAAAGAGCCTTCTCTGTGGCGGCCCCAGCCCTCTGGAACGCACTCCCTCCGGAAATACGTACCGCCCCCTCCCTCCTGGTCTTTCCAGGGTGTCCAACAAACCTGGAAATCAGGGAATTATCAGGGAAATCAGCTATTCAGGAAATATCAGGGAATTGTCAGGGAATTTGTGAAAACCTGGAATAAATTGGGGGGGGGGCAAACTGTATTAAAATGTGTAAAGGTCTGGGGGAAATCATGTTTAAAAAAAACACCTGAATCGCACTGCCTGGCAGAGTCAAGCAAAAATAAGCATAACTGTGGCAACAACTTCCTTCCTCTGCTACCAATTTCTCCCCAGCTTAGCCGATCACAGGTTATAGGGAAATATCAGGAAATTTCAAAATGCTTTCCCTCTGGACACCCTGCTTTCGTAAAACTTTGAAGACCCACCTCTGCCAGCGTAGGTCTTCAAAGTTTGGGCATGGGGGGCCCTGAGTGATGAGATTGTCTCCTCTCCCCCCCCCCACATATGCTGGGAGGGGGCACTGGGCCAGATTATCTCAGGGACCGCCTTCCGCCGCATGAATCCCAGCGACCAGTTAGGTCCCACAGAGTGGGCCTTCTCCGAGTCCCGTCAACTAAACAATGTCAGTTGGCAGGGCCCAGGGGAAGAGCCTTCTCTGTGGCGGCCCCGGCCCTCTGGAACCAACTCCCCCCAGAGATTAGAATAGCCTTTCATAAGCTCCTCAAAACCCACCTCTGCCATCAGGCATGGGGGAACTAAGATAATATTTCCCCCTAGGCTTCTACAATTTATGCATGGTATGTTTGTACGTATGATTGGTTTTATAACAAGGGTTTTTAGCTGTTTTAGTATTGGATTTTTACATTCTGTTTTTGTCACTGTTGTTAGCCGCCCCGAGTCCACGGAGAGGGGACAGATCCAATAAATAAATAAATAAATAAATAAATATTATGAATGATTGAATTGGATGAATGTGCATGACTGTATATGTGGTTTTTCTAATATTTTTAGTAATTTTATATAATTATTTTTAAAGAAATTTAGATTTCTTTATATGTATTGTTGCATTTATAATGTTGTACGCCGCCCTGAGTCACCTCGAGAAGGGCAGCATAGAAATCTAATAAATAAATAATACATACATACATACATACATACATACATACATACATACATACTGAATAAGGACATACAAAAATGGCTGGATAAACAAAGCAAGTCACTCACATGCTTATCTTTATACTTTCCTCTCAATAAATACTTACATACTTACTTATTGATATCTCTATATAGCTGTAAGCTAATATATTTAACCATCTATCTACTTCATTCTTTAGAATAAAAATAAATATATTGTATATAGGTGGGTAAAGATCTGTAAAAACATGATTGTGATGTATATTTTTGCTTTAATTTGCAAAATCTAATAAATAAATCTTTTAAAAAAAGAAGTGCCAGAGGTCCCCCCTCTTGGGGGGGGAGAAGAAATTAGAAACACCCCCCCCCAAAAAAAAATCCGGAAAGCACCCCTCTGCTGGGAGGGGGGCTTAAAGACCCCCCCCAATTCTGCTCCCAGACTGGAGGGGGGTAAGAGGGTGGAATTTGGATAGCTTCCAGTGGCATGGTTGCTTTGTCCGGCTGTCTTTGTCCTGATCTTTGTTATTGCTTTTGATTTGGGAGTGGGTGGGCATAGCAATAGCACTTTGACTTATATACCGCTTTACAAACCTCTTTTAAAGCAGGGGTCTCCAACCTTGGGGGACTTTAAGACTTGTGGACTTCAACTCCCAGAGCTAAAGTCCACAAGTCTTAAAGTCTCCCAAGGTTGGAGAGCCCTGCATTTAGGGGTTTACAGAGATAGCATATTACTAAGGGCTTTTAAGACAGCCACTTGTCCGGAATGGTAGATGGGGTCTCCTACTTGAGCAAGGTCCCTCCCTACTCTTGTTAGTCTCTGTTTTGTTCGGAGATATGTATTTATGTGTGTTTTCAAGTCAGCCAGTTGACTCTCGGTGAATGCCTGGACTAGAGTCCCTGCAATTTCCTTCTCAAGGTTTTTCAGCAGTGATTTGCTGTTGCCTCCTTGCTGGGGCTGGGAGAAAGGGAGTGGCCCAAGGTCACCAACCTGCCTTCTGATTTCTAGCCTGATAACCTTGACCACTATCTGGCTCTCTGCCATAATAAATTTAAATAGTCATAATAGATTACTGGTGGTCCCAATGCAATCGGTGCTGGATGCCATATCAAAAACTCCTGGACAACACTTAGAAAATCTGCACGTTGATAAAAATTACCATCTGTCAGTTTCCATCAAATGCATCCAGTGCTATCCTATTCTTAGTCTCCTCCACCTGTGGCTCTTAAATTTTGAGTAACACTTCGTGTATCTGAAATGTACCATTTCAAATAGAGATGCAAAACGAAAAGGAAGGAAAGGGATCAACAAAGGAAGAAAGATTTTAATTCAATAACAGGTTCTAAGTTTTAATTTCAGTAGCGGTTCATAATATCTAATGAGTTGGAACAGAGACAGGCTACACGATTCCCTTTTAGATTTTTTTTTAAAGAAGACAATACACAATCTGTTGTGAATGGTTTAACTATCATTGAAATGATTTCCTGTTTAAGGAAGTAGGCTGCCATGCAGATCTCTTGGCTTTTCTGTCATTTGGTTTGATTTGCTTGGAGCCACGTTTGACAGCATGGAAATAAGAAAACTACTGCAGCTTCTCTTTCCTTCAGAGAGTTAGCAGCTTCATTTCAAGAAGCTTTTTCTAATAACAGGTGTATTCCTGTTAGACAATTTCCTGCAGGCAAGAAGAGTCAAGCAGCATCTCTTAAATGGCACGTAATTATATAATTCTTATTGTTGCTGTATTATGGTACCCTTATCTTATTTTTCTCCTCTCTCTTTCTCTAGCTGGAACCTTATATGGATGAGAACTTCATTTCAAGAGCTTTTGCTACTATGGGACAACTAGTCCTGAGTGTGAAGATAATTCGGAATAGATTGACAGGGTATTGATTTGTTTTTTATTTGTTGGCTGTTAATGTGCATATTCAGAATAGATTGTTTTTCATGTATTGGCTATTGATGTACATATTTTGGTGGGAAAGAGAGGTTATTTTCTACAGATTGTGTGACTTGGATACTGCTTTAATTCCTAACTTGTGCCAGTAGCCCACAGTTTAACCATGCTTTATTGAATAAGCCACTATATTGTAACTGCTACGCGATGCTTAAACTATGGTATGTTATGGTTCCTACTCCACATGAGGCTAAGATTAAACAAGTCATGTTGTGATTTCGGGGCATCTCATAAAGTGAGCCCCTGTTAATTAACCCTATCTAGTTTGTCACAGGGACAAGATGCAATGCTTATGCAGAGTCAATCTATTAGATCAGTCTTTGTTCACTGATCGACTGTAGCTCCCTGTCCTAATGCTTTCTAAGAATGGGAGCGCCCCCCAAAACCTTTCTGCCAAAATTTGTTAAAACAATCAAAAGACAGGCCGTGAATGATTCCTTTTCAAGTGCATGTACAGTAATTTCAATCTGGTACCTTTATGAATGCCGCCTTAATTTGTCTTGAGAACATCACTCTGTAAACAGGTTGACATTACTGGAAAAGCTGTTATCCTGGTCGCCATCTCTATGGCCTCTGTTGCAGAACATAATTTGACACGTTGTTTGAGATATGATTGCCAAGTCCTGATCTCTCACTTTGCAGTAAAGCAGAACATAAGAAGAATTATGCTGGATCAGACCAAAGGCCTATCTAGCCCAGCATTCTGTTCCCACAATGGCCAAGGGGATACCTCTGGGAAACTCATAAGCAGGACATGAGAGCAATAGCGCCCTCCTGCTAGTGTTTTCCAGCAACTGGGATTTGAGAGGCGTACTGCCTTGACACCGGAGGTAATATATAGCTATTGTGGCTAGTAAACATTGGTAGCATTATTCTCCACAACATTTTTCACTGACAGGCAGAAACGCAGGCAATGAATGACCTATTTCTCTCCTTCCAGGATTCCAGCAGGCTATTGCTTTGTAGAATTTGCTGATCTGGCCACAGCAGAGAAATGTTTACATAAAATCAACGGGAAACCCCTTCCTGGTGCCACCCCTGTAAGTAAAAAGCTCTTCTGAAAGGCCAGTCTGAAATCCTAAGCATACATACTTGTGAAGAAATTCAACTTATGCTGTTGGGATTCCTAAATCCTATCATTCTCAGTCCAATCTGCCTTGTGGGGAAAATACGGGGAGGAAGATGTATTTGGTATCTTCCCCGCCTTGAATTGTTTGAATTATGTATAAAAATTATAAAGGAAAGATATAAATAAATATTTTATGCTGCCTTTTATGTGTATTGGTCAACTCAAAGTGGCTTTCATGCCTAAACAGGATGAAGAGTCTCCTGATAAGTGGCCCAAAAATCACTTAGCCCGCATTCATACCTAAGGTGGGGCTAGAACTCTGGCTCAAAGTCACCTAGCAGGTTTTTATGCCTAAGGCAAGACTAGAACTTGCAATCTCCTGGATTCTAGTGCGGCAATTGTCCTGCAAGAAATAATATTATGTGGTTGGGTCCACTAAATAATCAGAATAGTAAGGGAAGGCGCTTATCCCAGCTAACGTGTTTCAGTCTGTACAAAAAAAATTCAGTATGCCATTTATGGGAGCTTTCTGTTCCACTTACAATAAGAACAGAAAGAGCTAAACCCAAATCACCATTAATAATAATAATAATAATAATAATAATAATAATAATAATAATTTAGCAAAACTCCGTTACTTTTAAAAACCTCTATAATTGTTTTTTCCCTTGAACCGTCATGTTTAAAATATGTGTTTGCATCTTTACTTTGTATTTCAGACAAAGCGCTTTAAATTAAACTATGCCACATATGGGAAGCAACCTGATAACAGGTAAGCTAAATTCTAAGAGAAGCATTTCCACAGTTCTTATCTTTTTATGTGGGCACCATTGTGATGTTCAGCTTATTTTTCCCTAAGACAATCCTGAAGGGTAATCCTTATACAAGTGCCCCATGCAGCGGCATTGTGCTAGTGCAGGGGTTGGCAAGTTGGCTCTTCTATGACATGTGTACTTCATTAGTATGAGCTAGCATGATTGGCTCAGGAATTCTGGGAGTTGAAGTCCACAAGTCATAAAAGAGCCAACTTCACCTACCCCTGTAGTGGATGAAAATTCCCTGGCAGTTCTGCAACATGTTTTTTTCCAGCTCATATTGCTAAGTCTGCTATTATCCAATGCAGTGGTTACTATGGATACAAATATTAACGTATAGCCTCAGCAATCACTTTCTTGGATAAGGCAGGATTGTGGCACCTTTCACTCTGCAAACTTTTAAGCTTCAATGGCACCAACAGCCTGAATTCCAAAGAATGGGGCCCCTTAGTTTATACATGTTTTAGTCCATTGAAAAGCAATGCTATGCCAAAGGCATTTCATTTCTCTAGGAAACTGAATGGATTTTCCTAAGTGGGGAAAATGCCGACTGGAGAATTCTGGGAGTTGAAGTCCACAGATATTAAAGTTGCTAAGGTTAAGAAGTTATACCCTGTATTTGGGTGGGGATGGGATGGTAGAAACAGAAATAAACTTTGAGGCTGTTTCTATTAACTGTAAAAGCATTTGGAGCCCTGCTCATTGTTTCTTGTGGTATTGTTAATGACTGTTATTCGGTGGAATGCTCAGGAACATGAAGATAGCTTCCACATCTTGTTACTAAAACTATTATTTAATGTTCAGAGGTTAACTAAGATAGAGGACATAGTGAAACTTTCTATAAGGTAGGAACACATGGCATATCAATGATGGCTGGAGTTCTGCTTATCACAGGAGAGCAGATGGTATTGCTTGGTACCTGATGGGGACAGTTCCAACTTACACTTACATTTAAAAATAAAGGTATTCATTTGTTTGGGATAAGTATTTGTCTTAAAAATAACTTTTCAGCATATTTTTCATCTAAGCGTCTAAGTAAATGCAGCCCTTTCCCCTTATATATATTTCTGAATAGGTATTTGGAGTTATCAAGAGATAGGAGAATGTAAAATGAAATTAAACAGTTGTTTTAAAGACATATTTCTTGATGTCTGCAACTTTTAAAAATTCTTCAGCAAGCAAAGCGCTAGCTGGGGAATTCTGGAAATTAAAATCCACACGTGTTAAATTTGTTGAGGTTGCAAAATACTGACATAAAGGTTTTGCTTAGACTGAACACAATGAAAGGTTACAACTGTCATTGGTTTTCTTGGGGGGGGAAAAAGAAGGAGACAACGCCTCCCACTGTGTTTTTAAAGTGTAAAATTATGGCACAAGACGTGAAATAGGTTTTAATTCTTTTTTTTTAATCTTCCCTTTATAAATAAACACAGTAACTCTGGGCTTACCAGATAAAATTTTGTTTAAACAAGGATGGTAGGAACTAATAACCTCCAGCAAAGCAAAACAGACTGGCTTCAACATCACCTTTACTTCCAAGAATGTCTCAGGTTTTGAAGGGATGTGGCTATAACAAACCTAGATAGTGTGGTATTAAATATGTTTGAATATTAAAGCTTTCACAGTCTTTTGACTGGTTATATACCTCACAGCTGCCATTTTTTGGCTGGGATCAATGTTCCCTCTAATTTTTTTTCGGTGTGGGCGGAAAAGTATAGTGTCTGAGCAGCAGTCCCTTCGGGACTGGGCGCCATAGAAGTATGTATATATAAATAAACAAACAAACAAATAGAAAAAAATATCTTCTTTTTTATTAAAAGAAATTAATAATAAAACAAAACCTAAATCTATTACTATTAAAACTAAAACAACCAGCAAAACCAAAAACACAACTATTAATAAATCCATGCTTTAAAATCTCCATTTCTTAAATATTTATCATAGTATTATAATAATCTAGTAATACTATGAAAATCTACCTGAACACCAATGCATCAATTAATATATTTCCATACATTATACTTTTCTATAATTTCATTCAATATTTCCAAGCTCAATTAATTTTCAGGCACTTAGCATTTACTATTATAAACTTTCATGAATCTTCTACATTTCCAAGTATATTTTAAATTCATAATGCAAACTCATAAAACCATACAGTACATATCATAAACCCCTTATTTATCATATGTATCTTTCATTAATTTTACCTATGTAATTCTATATAGTTCTAAAATTCTAATCCAATTTTTAAAATTAATACATCCTAATATTAAACAACACCTAAATATATCTTTTACCAATATTCCATAGTCAATCCATATTTAATAATCAATCATCCCTCCTCAAATTTCTACCACTGTTCTCATTTCTAGGTACCTCTCCTGTCTCTCCCCCTTTTCTATCTCATTTGTTTCTCATTTCTCCCTCCCTTTTTCTCTCATTCCTTCCCCCTCTCACTTCTCTTTTTCCATCCCCGTCTCCTCCCCCCTTGTGTGTGTGTGAACTCTTCAACCATTTCCAAAAACAGGTGAGGGCTGCGGTTTTTTTTCTCTGTTATTATTTAAGTGCTTTTACCATATTCTTTCAATCAAGAGTCACTTCTCTCTCTGTTTCTCTCTCTTTCCTATCATTCTCTGCCTCAATCATTTTCTCATTTTTCTCCCCTTTTTTCTATCATTTCTCTCTCCCTCTCTCTTGCTTTCTTTTTCTCTCTCACTCTCTCTCTCTTGCTTTCTTCCTCTCTGTCTGTCTCTCTCTCCCTTCCTCTTCTCTCTCTCTTTCTCTCTCTCTCTTGCTGTCTCTTTCTCTCTCTTTCTCTCCCCCCCTCTTTCTCTCTCTCTTTTTCTCACTTACTTTCTCTCTCCATCTCTCTTTCTATCTCGCTCTGTCTGTTGCTCTCTCTCTCTCTCTCTCTGTCTGTGAGGGGGCTACGAGAGCACCTTCTCCGAGCGCTTCAGGAACGCCTGCCCCTCCTCTCCTGCCCCCCTCGCTGACAGCCCGGGACGAAAGCGCTCCCAGCAAAGGGGCTGCGAGAGGGGCGGGGCAGGCATTCCTGAAGCACCGGAGAAAACCTTCTCGCAGCCCCTGGCTGGGAGCGCGGATGAGGAGGAGGAGAAGCCGCAGCCACCACCGCCACTGCAGCCACCGCCGTGGGAGGAGCCGCACCCCAAGGCTGGAGGCGAAGGAGGAGAAAGCCAGAGAGAGGGGCGGATAGAGTGGGTGGGGGACAGCGGCGAGATGTCAGGGGCGCGAGGGGGCCGGAGGTACTGGGGGGGCGGGGACGGCCGTGCCTCTTTCTTTCTCCCACCGTCTATGTCTACTGCTGGCAATGGCCGCCGGCGATAGACATAGGTGGTGGAAGAAGTAAAGGGAGCCGTGGCCGCCCCCGCCTGCTGCGGATGGGCCGGTGCCGAGCCTCTCAGTTGTGGTCTCCCCGCCCCTGCCTTGTGGCGGGCTGACAGGGGGATGAGGAACGCGCGCACACAAACACCCGACATTCAAAATGAAAAATCTTCGTCACTCCCCACCCCCAACATCAATGCCCGCCTCGGCCTTGGAAAAGTGTGCGCGGGGTTAGTTTTTGGGCGCGGGGCCCCACACCTTAGAGTGAACATTGGCTGGGATATATCAAAGCTCTGCAATCATTCCGCAAAATTGCTACCACTGGGTTTTAATTCAGTACAGCCCATTGCACACACGTGTACAGACACACGCACACACTATTTGAACATTCCTAGCTGATCATCTAAAATAATTCACAGATGCTAATTTTGAGTTTTGTTGACAGCTGCCTATGGACAATTCCCATTCTTTCTCTATTTTTCCCCACAGCCCAGAATATTCCTTGTTTGTTGGGGATCTTTCCCCTGATGTAGATGACGGGATGATATATGAATTTTTTGTAAAAGTATACCCATCATGTCGGGGTGGAAAAGTGGTCGTGGATCAGATGGGCGTTTCCAAGTAAGTTTTTCCAAAATGTGCCTTGCTTTATTTGCTCCTGTTTTGCAATGGATGAAGGAAAGCTGTCCTTGAGTGAAGGATGCTCCTTCTGTTACATCAAGTATAAGTTGAAAACATGTTTTGAAGATCTCTGGGGACCTTGCTTCCTATCCTCATGGGAGCGAATATTCCCTTTTATACTCTTAGTGAGTTAAGCCTACCAAATTATGCACCACGATTTTTTTTAAGGAATGTTTCAGTAAAATGAGACGGCAAACAAGTCAACAGGACTTCAGAAAGTTCTGTTATAGCTTCTTAGAAGGTGCAAGCTTGCCATGACCTGCATGATTGAGAATCTCCATAGATATTGTGCAAGGTGACCTCTTATTTTACCTTCCTGTTGCTTATTCTGTGTTTTTACAGAGGCTATGGTTTTGTGAATTTCTCAGATGAACTGGAGCAGAAGAGAGCACTGGTAGAGTGCCAGGGGGCTGTCGGCCTTAGTTCTAAGCCGATACGCTTGAGCGTTGCCATACCAAAAGCGTAAGTATAGATGGAAGGTATGTTTAATTCCGCAGTTCCGCTTGTTTGGGTCATGCACTGGGATTGTGCCCTTATGTTGAAAGCCATGAATACTTTCTAAGAGGTGGTCTAAAAGGATTCAGATAAGTACATTAATTTAAGAATGGATTACTTAGGGATCCACCCTATAAGTTTGACTTAGTATAAATCTCATCACCGGCTCAAGGTTGACTCAGCCTTCCATCCTTCCGAGGTGGGTAAAATGAGGACCCGGATTGTGGGGGCAATAGGCTGGCTCTGTTAAAAACTGCTATTGCTAACATGTTGTAAGTCGCCCTGAGTCTAAGGAGAAGGGCAGCATAAAAATTGAATGAATGAATGAATGAATGAATGAATGAATGAATGAATGAATGAATGAATGAATGAATGAATTCGGGTAACTTGTGGGCCTCCAGGTGTTACCAAACTCCCAAGCAATGCCAGCCAACTTGTTCTAATGCTGAAGATGCTGTGAGCTATAATTCAGCCCATGTGAAATGCCGTAGCTTCCCTATTCCCAAGATAATGGGATGCAGTGAATAAAACAGCCACAAATACCACTCAGCAGAATACAGTTATGATTTACTGGACAACCTGCGTGGGTCATTGTTTCAGTAATATTTCCCTATGTAAACATACAATCAAAACAACCAGAAGTGGACAAAAAAAGCAGTGGGAGTAAGTTCATATTTCCTACCAGCTTTCCCATTGATTTTGCTTGTGAGAAGCTGGTAAGGAGCACAACTTTACCAACACAACTGGTCTGAAAATCCTTGAAATTTCATTTGCTTTGGAGTCATGAATCCTGGATTTTGGATACAAACTTTATGTCAGACCATTTGAGATCCCTTGATTCAAAAATCATTTGCCTTGAGATTGAAGGTTACAAATACAGAGACTTTTAATAGTATATATAGCTGATGGCCTTGGAATGAAATTCATATAATTTTAGGATTTTTGTCATAAATTAAATTTTGTTCAGAAATGTTACAGAATTCTTGTCATTGACTCTGTCTTCATCCCCCACCCTTGTTTCTTTCCCAAGTAATCGGCTGAAGATGGTGGAGTACAATCAGATGTATAATTATAACTATAACCAGTACTACCAACAGTATCAGAACTACTATGCCCATTGGGGATATGATCAAAACACAGGCAGTTACAGCTACAGCTACCCACAATATGGCTACACACAGAACACCATGCAGGTGAGAGTAAAGATTTCTAGGCGTTATCAGAACTGTGCAGTCCTTACGCTATGTAAGTCCTGTAAAGCTTTGTGTTAAATGCTTCTAAATAAACAAGTTTTGATTCCTTTATCATTTGTAATTCTCACTATTGCAGGCATCTGAAGAAGTGGGTGAAGATGCATTGGAAGGTAAGTTTGCTTATTGTACCATATTTTTAGGTCTATAAGACACCTAAATTTAGAAGAGGAAAACAACAACTAAAAAGCTCTTGACCTCTGCACATCCCATTTTCAGGCCTTTTTCTGGGCCTTTTCCAGCCTTTTTTCTGCTTGGGGTTTTTTTAGGGGGGGGGGGGGCTTTTTTCAGCCTGTTTTTAAAGCTTCTTTCAGCCCGTTTTTGAGGCTTTTTCTTGCCAGTCTCTTTTTGGTCTCTGTTTTTTCAAACAGGGGGGTGTCAAAAAAAGACTCAAAAACGGGCTGAAAAAAGCCCCTCAAAAAGGCTCAAAAATGGGGCATGCAGAGGCCATACAATTAAATGTCTACAGAGTGTACAGAGAGGGGCAGCATACAAATCTAATAAATTAATTAATAAATTAATTAATAAATTAATTAATAAATTAATAAATAAATTTGTTAATCCTAGTAAGTATTTGCATTCACAAATATAGAGCTTGTAGTGGGAAGAAAATCCCAGTGTACATTTAATTTGGTCAAAAGCGTGTTTTTGATATGCTATGACATCCCTGCATGGTAAGAGAGTGATTAGAATGCAGTATTGCAAGTTAACTCTGCCTGCTGCCAGGAGTTCGATCCTGAACCGCTCATGGTTGACTCAGCCTTCCATCCTTCATAGAAACATAGAACATAGAAGTCTGACGGCAGAAAAAGACCTCATGGTCCATCTAGTCTGCCCTTATACTATTTTCTGTATTTTATCTTAGGATGGATATATGTTTATCCCAGGCATGTTTAAATTCAGTTACTGTGGATTTACCAACCACGTTTGCTGGAAATTTGTTTCAAGGATCTACTACTCTTTCAGTAAAATAATATTTTCTCACGTTGCTTTTGACCTTTCCCCCAACTAACTTCAGATTGTGTCCCCTTGTTCTTGTGTTCACTTTCCTATTAAAAACACTTCCCTCCTGGACCTTATTTAACCCTTTAATATATTTAAATGTTTTGATCATGTCTCCCCTTTTCGAAACATTTAAATATGTTAAAGGGTTCAGGAAAACGAGGACGCAGATTCTTGGGGAAAATAAGCTGATTTGTAAACCGTTTAGGGAGGAATGTAAAGCATTGTGAAGCGGCATATAAGTTGAAATGCTATTGCTATATGTAGGTAACTCTCCTTAAGACTACCTCGTCTTACGAATCCAATTGGTTCCAGAAGGAGGTTCGTAAGGCGAAAGGTTCGTAACACGAAACAATGTTTCCCATTGGAAACAATGTAAAAGCGATTAATGCGTGCAACGGGGGGGGAAATCCCAAAATGGCACTCCGCTGGGCGCCGCCGCCTGGCTGTCACCTTTTAAAACAGCCGGGGAGCTTCTTGGCGTTTTCCCGAATCTGAACCCGAACTTTTGGGGTTCGGGTTCGGGAGGCCACCGAGAAGCACCGCCGCCCGCCTGTCACCTTCTTAAACAGCAGGGGGGCTTCTCGGCGTTCTCCCGAACCCAAAAGTTCGGGTTCGGGTTCCGGAGGCCGCCGAGAAGTGCCCGGCTGTTTCAGAAGGTTGCAGCCAGGCGGTGCCGCTCGGCGGAGCGCCGTTTTTGCGATCGGCGATGGCGTTTTCGGCCGATCTGGAGGCTGGAAAGGAGGTGGGGAATCCCAATGGGGAATTCCATGGGCGGAGTTTTGACGTCACGAAGACGTCCTTCCTGGTCGGCTGAAACGTGGCCTCCAGGAAGGATGTCTTCGTGACGTCAAAGCTCCACCCATGGAATTCCCCATTGGGATTCCCCACCTCCTTTCCAGCCTCCAGATCGGTCGAAAATGCTGCCGCTGATCGCAAAAACGGCGCTCTGCCGAGAACCGCTGCCCAGCTGTAACCTTCTGAAACAGCCAGGTGCTTTTTGACGGCCTCCGGAACCCAAACCCAAACTGCTGGGTTTGGGATTGGGAGAACGCCGAGAAGCCCCCCTGCTGTTTAAGAAGGTGACAGGCGGGCGGCAGCGCTTCTCGGCGGCCACCCGAACCCGAAAAGTTCGGGTTTGGGTTCGGGAGAACGCCGAGAAGCCCTCCGGCTGTTTTAAAAGGTGACAGCCAGGCGGCGGCGCCCAGCGGAGCGCCATTTTGCGATCTGCAGTGGGTTTGTAAGGTGAAAAAAGTTCGTAAGAAGAAGCCAAAATTTTCTGAACCCCGGGTTCGTATCTCGAAGTGTTCGTATCACGAGGGGTTCGTATCATGAGGTACCACTGTACTCCAAAAGTTTGAGAAACAGTTTTATAGATTTTTATTCTCTCTCAAATGGATTAAAAAGCTCTCCATCATTTTGTAAGTTAAAGTGCTTGAGATGAATGCATGGAAAACTGCCCACTTTTGACCACTGTTATCTTTATTTCACTAGTTGCTGTATGATCAGGCATTTTATTTATACAAAGAATCCCTTTGTTTAAGTGAAATCTTTCTTAACCCTCCATTTTTTATTTCATCCAGTGGTTTGGACCTTTGTATGTTGATTTACATAAGCTTGGAAAAAACATTGAACCAACGTTTGGGGTTCTGGTTTAATTGTTCAAAGAGGTTGCCTGTGTAGGAAAAATTCCGATCAGAAACATAGAAACAGAAGATTGACAGCAGAAAAAGACCTCATGGTCCATCTAGTCTGCCCTTTTACTATTTCCTGTATTTTATTTTAAGATGGATATACTGTATGTTTATCCCAGGCATATAAATTCAGTTACTGTGGATTTACCAACCACGTCTGCTGGAAGTTTGTTCCAAGCATCTACTACTCTTTCAGTAAAATAATATTTTCTCACGTTGCTTCTGATCTTTCCCCCAACTAACCTCAGATTGTGTCCCCTTGTTCTTGTGTTCACTTTCCTACTAAAAACATTTTCCTCCTGAACTTTTTTCAACCCTTTAACATATTTAAATGTTATTGGATTGATATTGGAGCATATGTAAATCAAGATAAAATGGTCCAAACCATGAAGAACTCTGCATTTCAGCACTCACACAAATGTCTTCCGAAATTCACTCATGTAGGCTTCCTTCCGTTGGCAGATCCGATGCCCCATACAGATGTGAGTGAAGCCAACAAGCAGTTTATGGAGCAGAGCGAAGAACTCTACGATGCCTTGATAGAATGCCATTGGCAGCCTTTGGACAGTGTTTCTTCAGAGCTCCAAGCTGCTTAATGGACGTGTTGCTGAGATGCTCCCTCCGAGCCGTGTGCCTGTGGGCCGTGGATTCCTGCCAAAGCGCATGGAAGTTGCAGCTGCAAACGGACTCGTCCCTATATCTCCACCAGATTCTCAACTCAAGGATGCAAAGGGCAGCTTTGGGTTCTTCCTGGACTCGTGGAGCAGCAGACCGTAGCTGAGGAGGATGGTGGTCACTTTTATTTGAGACGAAATTAGAACTTGGGGACTTAGTTTCATTTCTTCTCCTCCCACCCCCCGCCCCCCATTCACCCCCCTATTGATCCTAAGGCAAGACGTATTTATCCTAGCCAAGAAGTTCTAATTTATGAACTAAATAAAAGGTGGGAAATCTTAACTCCAACTACAATTGAAAAAAAAAGAAGTGCGGTATCTCTGGTGTTCTCCATAGGGTAAGTGGGATCAGGAGTCAGAAGCAGGTCCGTGGAACAGCTCCATGAGCCCATTCTTTTGCTTTGTTGAAATAAATCTCTGTAGAAATTATCTTGAAGCAAAAGCGCACTTGGAGGAGAAAAAACCTTTGAGTAGGCGGAATAACTTGGACAAACTTTTCGCAGTTTCTGAAAGGGATACAAATTCTACATTTTGAAGCGGGTAGAGAGGCAACATCTGTTAAAACAACCAGATATTCTGTTTTCACATTGAAGAGTCTAAGGCAGTGATGGCAGACCTATGGCATGGGGGCCACAGGTGGCACGTGGAGCCATATCTGAGAGCATGTGAAATGTTGCCCTATGTCAGCTCCAGCACACATATGCATGCTGACCAACTGATTTTCAGCATTCCAGAGGGCAGAGGGAGGCCGTTTTCACCCTCCCTAGGCTTCAAGAGGCTTTCCTAAAGCCTGGGGAGGGTGAAAAACAGCTCAATGGCTCAACCAGAAGTTTGTTTCCAAATTTCTGTTAAACCTGTTGGGCCTGTTTTTCTCCAGAAAAAGCATCGCATTGTGGGTGTGAGCACGCATGCACATGCTATCATGTGCGCATGCTCCCTTTTGGCACCCAAGGAAAAAAAGGTTCGCCATCACTGATCTAAGGTGATCAGAGGAATTTTAATTATATACTCCGTAGCTGGATAATACCTTTATTTGGAGCCACTGAAAGGATGCAGCAGTGTTTTCTAACTTCAAAACTCTGCTAGTAACAGTAGAAAAAGAAAAGAGAAATATAATTCTCCCTCAAATGAGATCCAGTATTTCACATATGAGCTGTGGAGTTTGAAGGAAGTCTGAATATGAAGATAATGAGTTAAATGCAGTAATTATTGACAAGTTCCTAGTGTCTGGCTACTGGTGAATTGGATTGAGATACGCAACTATAATGAATAAATAAATAATCTTGCATTCAAAGAATAGAAGTTGTTTCCCTCAGTTTTGAATACACAGATACTGTGTCCTTTATTTTACCTCTGTTATAAGTTGCAGAGGAGGCTGGAGATTTTGAAGCTTTGAGCAATGCTGGGTCAGTTTTATAAACTGGCATTTTTAGTGCCTCTAAGTAGGACTAGAGGCCATGTCAGCCTGAGATGTCTTGCTTATTGCTGTAAAAGTTGTATTGTTAATAGGACGATTCCCACAACTACACTGCGTTTATTGTAGTGATGATTAAAGGAGAATTGCTAAAAGCAAATGGGTGTTAACGTCTCCAATGGCTGTCCACCTGGTTAAATTTCTGCAGGGAAAGGAAAAAGGGTGCATTTGTAGCAGGGCTTATTTCCAATTTAAAAAATGAAGAGAAATTTATGCAAGTCTTACCGGGTAAGAATAACCTGTAAAAAATTGTATACCTGTGAAATGGAATAACCAAGTAAACATATTGAATTGTATGATTTCTCCCCCATCAGGTAATGTATCTGAAAATCAGAGTACATACCCTGGATTTCACTGATATATGGATAGGTTATAGTTCTCAAACATGTGATCCACAGGCAGAACACTTGAGATTTGATTCACCTCTAGATTCACCTCTAGATACAAAGACTATGGGATGAACATGGAAAAAGTTGGGTGTTTTTTTTTTTTAAGTCTGCATATTGTTTGCACTTTGGTTTTTATGAACACAAAATGGCAACTTTAGGCAACATAATATTTAATATTTTATCTGGTTAGACATAAGGGAGTTTAATATTACAGACCAATCTTTATTGATTGATTGATTTGATTTGATTTGATTTGATTTGTATGCTGCCCCTCTCCAAAGACTTGGGGCGGCTCACAACAGTAATAAAAACAATATAGCAGTGGAACAAATCTAATATTAAAAAACATATAAAATCCTATCATTTAAAAAACCAACCAGCACATTCATACCAAACATAAAACAAAGTATAAAAAAGCCTGCGGGAAAGGTGTGTCAACACCCCCATGCCTGGTGGTATAAGTGAGTTTTGAATAGTTTATGAAAGACAGGGAGGGTGCGGGCAGTTCTAATCTCCGGGGGGAGTTGGTTCCAGAGGGCCGGGGCCGCCACAGAGAAGGCTCTTCCCCTGGGGCCCATCAAATGACATTGTTTAGTCGACGGGACCCAGAGAAGGCCAACTGTGGGACCTTATCGGTTGCTGGGATTTGTGCGGTAGCAGGCGGTTTCGGAGGTACTCTGGTCCAATGCCATGTAGGACTTTAAAGGTCATGACAAACACTTTTAATTGTGACTGGAAACTGACCGGCAGCCAATGCAAACCACAGAGTGTTGAAGAAACGTGGGCGAATCTTGGAAGCCCCACGATGGCTCTCGCGGCTGCGTTCTGCACGATCTGAAGTTTCCGAACACTTTTCAAAGGTAGCCCCATGTAGAGAGCGTTGCAGTAATCGAACCTCGAGGTAATGAGGGCAGGAGCGACTGTGAGCACTGACTCCCTGTCCAAATAGGGCCGCAACTGGTGCACCAGGCGAACCTGGGCAAACGCCCTCCTCGCCACAGCCGAAAGATGATGTTCCAATGTCAGCTGTGGATCGAGGAGGACGCCCAAGTTGCCAACCCTCTCTGAGGGGGTCAGTAGTTACCCCCCCCCCCCAAGGTAATGGACGGACAGATGTAATTGTCCTTGGGAGACAAGACCCACAGCCACTCCGTCTTGTCTGGGTTGAATTTGAGTTTGTTGACACCCATCCAGGCCACAACAGCCTCCAGGCACCAGCACATCACTTCCACTGCTTCGTTGACTGGACATGGGGTGGAGATGTATAACTGGGTATCATCGGCATATTAATGATACCTCACCCCATGCCCTTGGATGATCTCACCCAGCGGTTTCATGTCGATATTAAATAGCAGGAGGGAGAGGACCGACCCCTGAGGCACCCCACAAGGGAGAGACCTAGAGGTCGACCTCTGACCCCCCCCCCCCCACTAACACCGACTGCGACCGACCAGAGAGGTAGGAGGAGAACCACTGAAGAACAGTGCCTCCCACTCCCAACCCCTCCAGCTGGCGCAGAAGGATACCATGGTCGATGGTATCGAAAGCCGCTGAGAGGTCAAGAAGCACCAGGACAGGACAAGCCCCTGTCCCGGGCCCGCCAGAGATCATCAACGCGATCAAAGCAGTTTCCGTGCTGTAGCCGGGCCTGAATCCAGACTGCTGAGGACCTAGATAATCGGCTTCTTCCAAGGACCGCTGGAGTTGGAGTGCCACCACCTTCTCAACAACCTTCCCCATAAAGGGAAGGTTGGAGACTGGACGGTAGTTATTAAGCACGGCTGGGTCCAGGGAAGGCTTCTTGAGGAGGGGGCGCACAAGTGCCTCCTTATAAAGGGCCGGAAAGGACCCCCTCCCCAAGGAGGCATTGACAATCTCCTGGGCCCAGCTCTGTGTCACCTCTCGGCTGGCCGAAACCAACCAAGAGGGACACTGATCCAGTAGACAGGTGGCGGAACTCACAGCTCCAATGGCCTTGTCCACTTCATCAGGTGTCACCAAGTCAAACTCCTCCCAGACTGATGGACAAAGACGTTTAGTCCCAGTCACCTCGACTGACTCATTGTCAGCCGATACTGCTATGCAATTGGAGTTGAGATCAGCCCAGATCCAAGTGACTTTATCAGCAAAAAATGAGTTAAATTCCTCGGCACTACCCTGCAAGGGCTCCCCAACTCCCCCCTGATTTAGAAGGGAGCGGGTCACCCTAAACAGAGCGGCCAGGCGGGATTCCGCTGATGCAATCAAGGCGGCATGGTATGCGCATCTTGCCGCCTTGAGAGCCACTTTGTAGGTCTTAATAAAAGCTCTTAGAAGGGTTCGGTCGGATTCAAACTTACTCTTCCTCCATCGCTTCTCTAGACGTCTCTTCTGGCGTTTCAACTCCCGGAGCTCCTCGTTGAACCATGGAGCTCTACGGGGTCTAGTGCCACAGAGAGGTCGCAATGGCGCAATTCGGTCGAGACCCTCCGCTGCAGCCTTGTTCCAGGCTTCAGTAAGAGACTCTGCCGAGCTGTGGACGAGTGAATCTGGTAAAACCCCAAGCGCCCTCTGAAAGCCCTCGGCACCGTTCCCCGTAAGCTGCGCACGTGAGCGCGTGCGCAATCCAAAATACCCCCGCGCGCACCCTTTTCCTCAGTCGCGCACTTCCCATCTCCCTGCCTGCGCGCCCGCCGGCTGCCCCCCACCCGCTCTTCCGCCCCCCCACTTCGCCTCTTTCTCCTCCGCTGCAAGAGAGGCGAAGTGGGCGTTCTCCGGAGGCTGGCGGGTACGTGCGCCGGCTGTCGCACGCTCACACGCACGCTCACATGCTCCACCTCTCTTTCTCCTCTGCTGCAAGAGAGGCGGGGCAGATGTTCTCCGGAGGCTGGCAGGCGCGCGGGCTGGCGCGCGCTCTCCCCATCTCCCTGCCTGCGCGCCCGCCCGGAACATTAAAAGTAAGAGCGAAGGGTTTTCTTATTTTGAATGTTGGCAGGGAGATGAGGAGAGCGCGCGCCAGCCCGCTCGCCCGACATTGTAAATCACTTTCGCCAGCCTCCGGAGAACGAGAGTGAGAGCGTCAGAGCAAGATAGAGAGAGAGTGAGAAAGAGAGTGAGAGAGAAAGGGGGAGGAGAGAGAGATAGCAAGAGAGAGAAGAGAAAGAAAGCAAGAGAGATAGAAAGAAAGAGTGAGTGAGAAAGAAAGAAAGCAATAGAGAGAGAGAAAACAAAAGGCAACGCGCGAGTCTCGGATTCCGAGGGAAGAGGGTGAGGCGATCGGCCGAGAGGCGCCTTAGTTAGGCTCGCTCGGTCGTGGGGTTTTTTGGGTGTGTGTGTGTGTGTGGATTACTGAACCTGAAAGGGACTGTCAGACTAGACAGGATGCTGTGGCGTGCCCTCCTCCCCCCCAGCCTCTTCCTTGGCGTAGAAGCGAGCAAAATGCTCCTTTTAAAGAAAGTGGAAGAAAGAAGAAAGAGGGAGAGAAGATATATGGAGGGAGGGAAAGAAGAGGAAGAGAGGAGGAGGAAGAAAGCAGGAAGGGGGGGAGAACGATAGAGGCGGGGAATGCAAAAGGCAGCCTGAAGACATGGAATGGAAAAGGGGTGCCAGTTTACGATTGATTGATTGAAAATGTTTGGTTTTGAAGATAGTGTTTATAGATGCAGGAAGGACGGTTGGAAGGCAAGAAAGGAAAAACACTATTTTTTTTTTGCTTCAGTTCCCATTCAAACACACACACACACACTATTTTGACCGTCCCCAAGTCAGCCTGCAATGAAATCCCGCGTTAGCCCTCCCTACGTTTCAAGGAAACCTTGGCGGGGCAGTTTGTCCTGCCACCTTTGCCCGTCTTCGGCAGCGCCCTGGACTCATTCGCCCATCGTGTTTAAACTTGTTTGGGAAAGTTGCATCGCCGTCTTTGTTGCATCCTTGTCTTTTCTCTTCTCTTCTCCTCCCCCCACAGCTGCCCAATTACCTTTATAAACTTTCTCTGTTCCCTTAAATTGGAAAGGGGTGTATGTGAGAGAAAGAGGGAGAGAAAGAGAGAGAGCAAGAGGGGGAGAGAGAAAGAGACAGAAATGACTCTTGATTTAAAGCATGTGGTAAAAAGCACCCAAATAATAACAGAGAGAAAAACCCCCAGCTCTGTGTGTGTGTGTGTGTGTGTGTGTGTGTGTGTGTGTGTGTGTGAACTCTTGAACCATTTCCAATAGCTCACCTGTTATTGGAAATGGTTCAAGAGTTCACACACACACACACACACACACAAGGGGGGAGGAGACAGGGATGGAAAAAGAGGAGAAGATAGTAATAAAATAGATTTTGGTTTTGTTTTATTATTAATTTCTTTTAATAAAAAAAGGAATTTTTTCCTTATTTATTTATTTGTTTGTTTGTTTGTTTGTTTATTTATTTATTTATTCTTCTATGCCGCCCAGTCCCAAAGGAACTGTCGCTCAGACACTATACTTTTCCGCCCACACCGGAAAAAAATTAGAGGGAACATTGCCTCAGGGTCCATCAGGCGTCTGGGGCGGAACCTCGTAATCGGTTCTGCCTTCCTGCGGGGGAGGATTGGAGCCAGGAAATCAAGCCGCAGTAGAAAATGGTCTGACCATGACAAAGGCAATGCTTCTAAGCCCCTTAGTCTCAGACCATTATTCAATTGCTCCGAGAGGAATATCATGTTGAGTGTGTGTCCACCCTTGTGAGTTGGACCCTGAACTACTTGAGTCAGGTCCATGGCTGTCATGGTGGCCATGAACTCCTGTGCTAATCCAGAGGAACCGCCAAGTGATGGCAGATTGAAGTCCCCCAGGACAATGAGTCCGGGGAACTCCACCACCAACCCGGCCACCAACTCGAGCAGCATAGGCAGGGCTGTTGACACGCAGCTGGTGGGCAGGTATGTGAGTAACAAGCCCACCTGAACCCCTAAATCCAACTTCACGAGTGACTCACAACCCGCAATCTCAGGGGCAATGAGTCTATGCAGGCAAAGGTTCTCCTTGGCTACAATAGCCACTCCCCCCCTTCTCTGGGGTCAAGGCTGATGCCATATCTGAAACCCGGCTGGGCATATTTCCAAGAGGAACTCCTCCCTCTGGGCCCAGCCAGGTTTCAGTCACACATGCCAGATCGGCCTCCTCATCGAGGATTAAATCCCGGATGAGGAGAGATTTGTTTACTACCGATCTGGCATTGAGCAGCAGCAGCTTGAGCCCAGGGCCCGCATTACACTCGTCACCAGGACCCCGGGTTGAACTCCCGGAACCGGAACAAGGGATCGCTATTAAGCAGCAATCTCTTTTTCCTCCAGAACGGCTAGCCCCGTGACTCCCGCCATATCTACCTCTCCCCAGCAGGACCGGAATATTCTGGCCCTCTGTCACTCCGGAGAAAGATGCCCCCATCCCTCCTGTCCCTCTACCACCAGGTAGGCTAAGTTCTGCATTCAAACTATCCCCATTGTATCCATACATAGCATCCCACCCACCCTGCTCATTCATATCATATAAATTACAATTACCATTTACCTCATCCAAACCATAGTCTGACCCATCCCATCCATTCCGCAAATTAATCCAATCATTCATTCCATTCATTTCATATATGCCTTCCATCCGATCCCAAATATCCATCGCTAAAATTACCCCCTAATAAGTTAGTTACAAATATATAAAAGTTAAAATTAATTAATTAATTAATTAAAATAGGTTTAAAAGGTCAACTGGTCAATTATAAAATTAAACTGAGACAATAATATAAATTAGGATCAATTAATGTAAGATCAGTTCTTAAGTAAGTAGTTCAAAATTCATCAGTCAATCAATCAATCCAGGTCAGGGTGATAATGTCTTTAGTAAATCCTTCTTTAAGATTGCTGTGTTATAAAGTTTGCACACTTATAAAGTTTGCACAGTCTCTATGTTGCATCACCTACAAAGTCATGGAATTGATCATAAACCAAGGTTATCCTAAATCTTTTATCTCCCATTGAAATCATAACCCCTTCTGGAATTAGCCATCCAAATATTATCTTCTGTCTTATTAATTGTGTAGAGAGAAAGTTATATCCTTTTCAAAAAAAATCCCTTATTCTACTAGGAAACTGTCTCAGTATAATTATTTCTTTCCCTTTGAAAATGAGAGTATTCTCTCTTGTGGTGTTGTATACTTAATTAATCTTAGGTTATACCAGGCTATATATCTTATATGAACTTATTTTGGCAGTTTATGCCTACGTGCATAGTTTTATGTGATCTAAACCTCATCCATTTTCTCTATGATCTCTTGTTTTGTCTTGTTTCTTAAACCTGCTATTATCTCTGCCTTTTTTTCAGGAAGGTTTTCGTCCTTGTCTTCTTGCACATTCTGGAATCTTAATTAGATGCTGCTTTTTCAATTCCAGATGTACAATGGCCTCTTCAAGGTCTCTGTTAACTGTCTCTAATCTCCTTTCCGCTCCTTCTAAACTGGTCTATTGGCTCAGTTTTTTCTTCTAATACTTTCGGCAAAGAATTTTTTAATTTTTCTCTCCAATCACAAATACAATTTAAAATACCATCCACATCAAATTGCATTTCAATGAGTAATTTTTGAGATTACGGTATACAAATCCAATGCTACCTCCTTTACTTTCATTCTTGTTTCATTGTTTTACTTGAATTGTTCCCATTTTCTTGTCAGTTTCCCATTCTATCATTCTCCTTCCTGATATTTCATTTCTCCCATATCTTCTCATATCTTCATAGTGTTTATCCATGGATTCCTGCATTTTTAACATGATTTCTTGCAGCCCCGTTAAAGCGGATTGCATATTCTGTCGGTTCATGGTAACACTAGCTTTCTCTCCTATTGTACTATCTATGGGGCATTTACCTGCAGGGGGTGGAGTAGTTACAATTGTTTTTTCCCTGTCTAGATATTTTTACTAGATATTTTTACAATCTCTCAGTCTTCATTGCAATGTACCATATATAATATGCAGATAGAAAAATCAGACAGCATTTTAACTCTTCAATCAATGAGCAGGTTGATATAATCACCTATACTGTTATACTTTATCAATTAATAGTCCCAATACTTATTACTATCTGGTTCTTGGGTGTCTACCACGCATGTGGTGGTGGGGTGGAGCGCATGTGCATGGGGCCATGTCTGCATGCACCGGGGGTAGGGCTTATGTGGAGGGGGGGTAGAATACGCATTGCATTATTATTTGTTGGTTTGTTTAGTCAAGCATGTATAAAATAGCAGATTTAAGTATAAACATGAAATGAATAGAATAAAAGGGGACAGTAGGAATGATGGTGCACTTATGCATACCCCTTACAGAGATCTAAGGAATACATATTTTGAATAGGTCCCTATCATATATAGAATACCAGGAATCCATTGAATTGGCAGCATAAGAAATTTGCACTTGATTTTCAGCAAGGGGTAGCTGAAATGTGTTGCTAAAAGTTTAATTTTTCCATTTGCAAAAAAAAAAAAAAGGCAACAAACACGATTTTCCAAGCAATTGGGAAATTTTATAATAATTATAATAACAGTTAAATTTTATAATAATTATAATAATAATAACTAAGGTGACCAGACGTCCCAGTTTCTGCGGGACAGTCCTGCTTTTTGCCCATTTGTCCCGCATACCGCTGGGTTTTTTAAAAGTCCCACCTTTTTGACATACCAGCCGGCGGTTTAACCGCCGTCTGGAGATTGCATTGGAGCTGCTTGCCGTGCAATCGGGTGGCTTGAACGGATCGGCCGGGAAGCAGCTCAGCTTCCACCCTGGGAGCCTGGAATGGACACGAGGGACGTCGTGGAGGGCCTGGCAGCGACGCTACTGAAGAGGCGCCGACGCCACTGCTCCTCAGCCTGCCTGAGCAGCCGACGCCGAGTTCCCTTACAGGGAGAAGGGAATCCTCGTGGGCAGCTCCCAGAAGCTCCACTTTACACCCAGCAGCAAAGCGTCACCTTTCAAGGTGGCAGGAACAAGGGGAACATCTTCCCCTGAGTTAATCGCAGCGGAGACAGTGGCAGCCGCGGTGGTTTCCCTTCGTGGAGCAGCAGCAGCGGCAGGAACATCACGTCCATGCCCCCCCTGCCGCCACCACCAGTATCTCCGCTGGGACCAGCTAACTCAGGGGCATGTCCCCCTTGTTCTTGCCACCCGGAGGGAGCCGCTCACGAGGAGGATTCCCCTCAGCGCATCCAGTCGCAGAGAAGGCCCACGTTGAACACTGATCGTCCTGCAGGAGGGGGCTTGGGTCCATCAGCCCCCACTCCAATCTCCCGCCTTCGGGAGCATTTCCAGGGTTGAGTTGCCAGCCTCCCACCAGGGGCTACTGGGCTGCCTCGCAACATTCCTAAGCTACAGAGAACTGGACAAAGTACCCCCTCATCACATCTTGGGGGGTGGGGCCCGTCCAGAGGCAGATCGCAGCGCAGAAGAGGCGATCCTGTTTGGCCTGCTGTAAAACTCGGAAATGGTGCAGTTCTGCGTGAAATCGGAGGATAAGCTAAGAAGAAGTGGGGTAGGCTGGTGGCTCATCCCCAGAGAGACAGAGGGAAAGAGAGGGGGGATAGTGAGAGGGGGATGGAATGTGAGATAAAAGGAGAAAGAGAAAAATGAGAAACTGATGGAGGGAAAGAACGGGGGAGAGGAAGAACAAGCAAATTAGATAGAGAAGGGGAGAGAAGGAAAAAGGGAGAGGGAAGAGAAAATCAGAAATGAAAGAGGGTGAGAGAGAAAAGAGAGAAAGATTGAGAGGGGGGGACAAATGAGAGAAGGGGAGAAAGAAAAGGGGAGAGGAAGAGGAAAGAAAAATGAAAGTTAGAGAAATGAGAGCAAAAAGGGGGAGAGAAATGAAAGCAAAAGGGAGAAAGAGGGAGAGGTACACAGAAATCAGAGGGAAAAGAGAGAGAAGTGGAGAGAGAGAGAGAAAGAAAAGGGAAAGAGAAGGAAAGAGGTAGGAAGGAAGGAGGAAGGGAGGGAGGGAAGGAAGGAAAGAAGGGAGACATTTCCCACAGAAAACACCAGGAGCCACAAACCCACCTCCTCATGGCTGGAGAGGTTACTATTACAATGCACACCAAGACAACTAGACACAAGAACAGTTCCCCCCCCCCATGCCATCACTCTGCTAAACAAATAATTCCCTGTCAAACTTTTTACTAATTCTGCACTTCTATTTCTACTAGTTTTTTCTTACCCATTTTCTCCCATTTAGGACTGCAACTTGTTGCTTGTATCCTAAGATTTTTATTAATATTGTTTCTTGATTGCTTATTTGACCCTATGACAATCATTAAGTATTGTATCACATGATTCTTGACAAATGTATCTTTTTCTTTTATGTACACTGAGAGCATCTGCACCAAAACAAATTCCTTTTGTGTCCAATCACACTTGGCCGATAAAGATTTCTATTCTATTCTATTCTATTCCTATTTAATACTACACCATTTGGTTCAGAATACTTTTTTCCTTGTTTTCCTCCTCTAAAATCTAGGAGTGTCTTATACACCGGTGCGTATTATAGACCGAAAAATACAGTAGCAAATTTTTAATCAAGACTAACCCCCACCCCTGCCCCCCAATGGTGTCCCTCTTTAGCAATGTTAAAATCTGGTCACCTTAATAATAAGAGAGTTGGAAGGGACCTTGGAGGTCTTCTAGTCCAATCTCGATTAGGCAGACAATTCTACACTACTCCAGACAGATGGTTATCCAACATCTTCTTTAAAACTTCCAGTGTTGGAACATTCACAGCTTCTGGAGGCCAGCTGTTCCACTGATTAATTGTTCTAACTGTCAGGAAATTTCTCCTTAGTTCTAAGTTACTTCTGTCCTTGTTCAGCTTCCACCCATTGCTTCTTGTTCTACCCTCAGGTGCTTTGGAGAATAGGTTGACTCCTCCTTCTTTGAGGGCTCTTTTATTTGTACCTTTTATGTGTGACAAACTGGATTCATTTCAATGTTCATCATCTATTGTTCAAAATAAACCTATCCATTTCTCTCTCCTTAATTCATTTGATATAATAAAACCTTTTCATAAGTACTTAAAAGGTGTTGCGGCCTGCCGGCAAGGCCTGCATTTCGGAAAGGGAAACTACATTTCCCAAGAGCACTTTCAGGGACTTCTGGTTTGAAAGGAGCCAATCGAAATAGACGTCCGCAGGCGCTATAAAAGGCGACGTCGGAGACGCCCACGTTCTTTCCGTTCTCGGGAGCCGAGAAGCAGGTTAGTTGTGGGTACGTTTTCCCCCCCGTAGCGGGGCGAAGTTTCTCCATCCGTCGCCATCCTCCTTATTTAATTCGAAGCGATGTCCGCTAAGCCGCTTAAATTCATCGTAAGGGACCTCTCCATCCCCGGGAAGAAAATCCCGAAGCTTGCTTCCGACTCTGGGCATTTACTTGCAATTTCTCTCCCACGCGAGATTCCCTAGAAAAGTTGCCGATTAGTTTGTTAATAAAAGTAACGTATGCAAATGTTTTAAGTTCAAACAAACTATGCATTTAAAAGATCGTCTGTGCATAATAATGAAGTATTTTTAATCTCATTTATAAGCCAGGAAGTCTTTTTCAATAAAGCATTATCTAATAAAAATTCTCATCTTCAAGCAAAATTATACAAAATTGAAGGTGATAAAATATAGTAAATATACAGTGTTATCTATATATCAAGCATTTTTTTTATATTTTAAAAACCTACTATATAACCAGGATGAATAAAGAAAGATGGTTTACAAGATCCAGGCAGAAGACAGAACTTCATGGCTTAGAAACCTAAGGGACTGGTCTGGACAAAACTCAGAAACACTTTTTCAAGCAGCTGTTGACAAAAATAGGATTGACAACATGATTACCAATGTCCGATGACTGATATAGCACAAGAAGAAGAAGAAGGGAAAGCTCTTAGGTGCTTCTGCAGTTGCAGTATGATGCTGGAGTATATAACAGGTGGGTGCAAAAAACGTTCAATAATTCTGTAATGTGAGCAACTTAGAAACAGAAGATTGACGCAGAAAAAGACCTCATGGTCCATCTAGTCTGCCCTTATACTATTTCCTGTATTTTATCTTTGGGCGTTGAGGGGGAAGAGACCTTGCAAACAATCAGACAGGAAAACCCCCCTAGTTAATCCAGCAGAAGAAGAAATCTAGTAAGGACCAAATCCTAAGGGATCAGGTTGTGAATAGTGGTGGCAGGAAGTTTGTATTTTCAGACTTGCATGATTCTGTTAAGGTAGCCCTACAATAAGGTATATTTAACTCATCTTGTGTTACCTGTCTGGTTTACCTGACCATTTTTTCCCATGGCCCTATCGAAGCTGCGTCTGTCTTATCTTGTGACTGATGTAGTCAAAAAGGTGCCAAAAATAATGTTTTTCTTTGACGGTCGCTGTTTGGTTTATTCTGCCATAACTCTTCAGCAACATTTTGGAGGAAATACATGTATTTCATATTCAGAGATGGCATTTTGTAGCTTGAATGCAGAGCAGGGGTTATCTGTGACTAGATCTATATTTCCAGTCACAGATAAATTGGGTATGTCTAGTCTAATGAAAAGGACTGAAGTGACAGGATAGAAATATAGAAGACTGACGGCAGAAAAAGACCTCATGGTCCATCTAGTCTGCCATTATACTATTTCCTTTCTTTAAAAAAAATAATCTTTTTTGTTTATTTACACTAAAAAGTGGACAAAACAAGTACAAACAAGAAAAAAATAATAAAAAATATTAATATATATTTCCCAACCTACAAGTTGGCCTTGCTGTTACAGCTTTTTCACTGTTGTTTTCTATATTCATCTATTTACATAAATCTTGGCTGAGTATGTTTCACACTTATATTTGGTATTTTATAGCATAGGAATAATAAAGAGTAACAAGATTGCTTTTTATCAACACTTTTGACTATACTGTAATGTGATTGTTTAAAGTTTTAGATTTTTTTTTGGTCAACCCAATTATACCATCTTTTCCATGTCTGATATTGTCTTTTTGTCGAATTTTCACTGTCAGTTTATCCATTTCAGCAATTTCATAGATTTTATTTATTATATTTAAGGTTGATGGAATATCACTTAATTTCCAGTTTTGCGCAAATATGATTCTTGTGGCAGTAGTTATGTGTATTATTAGGTATCTATCTTCTTTTGCTATTTTTTGCCTGATAATTCCAAGCATATATAGCTCTGGTTTTAATGGAATTTGTAGGTCTGTTATTTGCTCTAGGAGATTTTTAATTTTGGTCCAGTATTTTTGGGCTTCTGGGCAAGTCCACCATGTATGGTAAAAGGTTCCAATTTTCTTTTGGCATTTCCAGCATTTCAGGGATGTGTTTGGAAACATTTTAGAAAGTTGGGCAGGTGGCAAATGCCACCTATAAAACATTTTATAGATATTTTCTTTATATGCAGAAGATGTTGTCAATTTGTAATTAGTAGTCCATATTTTTCCCCACTCATTAATATTAATAGTATAACCGAAATTTTGTGCCCATGCTATCATAGGGCCTTTAACCTGGTCTTCCACCATTTCTACACTGAGAAGTTATATATAAAATTTTGAGACCAGTTTCTCTTCTGGGCCAAATAATAGTGGAGAAAAAGAAGTGAGGAACAATAGGGAGAAAAAAGAGCATTGAGTTCCAACTCACCCTGTTATAGCAAAGTTGAGCATTCATATCAAATCACAACTTTTTTGCTTTTTCATATGAACAAGCCAAAGAACGGTATTCACTTATTTTCCCTACTGGTTCGTCAATGTGATGTGTACATGTTTGCTTCGGTCACATGTATGCCTTCCGCACATGTGCTTGTGCCCGTGGCTTGCACGCATGCATGCGCAAGCTTCAAAATGTGCCTAAATAGGACGGCATAGTGCTGGGGCAGCTAAACCCACAGGTCGCTACTACTGGCTGAATACCACCTCTGGAACAAGCCATTTCTATAAAGATAATAAATTAATAATAATAATAATAATAGATCTATCAATCTAATTCATAAACCCCAACGTCAGAGTTTCATTCTTCTCCATACCAAGCAGGAAGTTCAGAGGCGGGTTCCCTGTGGAACTTGCTCAGTTGTTCAGAAGCTGCCTTGAATAATTTTCATTCGGAGACTTTTTTCAAGTAGTAATTTTATTGAATAGTGACTCCCTAGAAATGTGGGCGTTCATGCTCGTTTATACTTGGGATTTTGAAAACCCCTCATTAAATGCAATCTGACCTCATCCAGATGTTTTATGTTTCAGGTACAGTCTGGAAGTGCTGGATGATCGGAGAAGATGCTCCGAGTCTTCGGAGAAGGGCGGCATACAAGTCCAATAAATAATTATCCTCGTTTCCCTTGTAAATACTGAGGCCAGGAGCTGAAGCCTGCAAGGTACACTGCCCGTTTATAGTCTATATTATACAGAGAGGAGGTGGGATGAAAAGAAAGCAGCAATCCAGACCCTCCCTATCCCTTTCCCATCAGATCCAATTACTGATCTCATGGTCAAAAAAGGAGGCAAAGTAAAAACAAACCGGTCCTAACAGCCTTGCTGGGATAAATCCAGCATTGAACTGGGCTGACTTGAAACAGATAGTTTCAGATATCTTTGCTTTGGCCAAATTGGGTGGTTGTGGCTCCCACTGAGTGAACTTTTTATCTTGGGATCTTGCCATTCTGGCAGGAGGGGAGTGGCTTGGGGCTTTGGCTTTTGGCTTGCGGGGTGGGTGGGTGGGTCCTTTGTTCCTTTCTCTGCTTTGATGTACCTTTGGGGAAGTTGAGAGAAGAGGGAGGAAGAATTTGCCTTTGGGCCATCTGTTTTTTTCTCAACACACATGGGGGGTAGTAGATCTTGGTACCTGGGAACTGCTTGTTATTGCCTTCCCAGCCCAAAGTTCTGAAACCCAGGATTGGCTCAAATATGAACTGGACAGAGGCTTCAAAGCAAAACACCTAAGAATGGATATTTAGGTTCTAAGTAGTGAAAGGATCTTTATGTAGACATGTTATACTTTTTACTTTTACATACATGAGTGCTTAGTGGACAGTGTCAGTTTAATTATACATAATGATAATGTTTACGTTCTCATAGTAATATATATATAAATAGTACAAATCTAAATAAATAAATAGTCTTTTAACTTCTAATATTTACGTGTACATAATAATATAACGTGTGACAATTTACATAATATTTTCCTAATTTCTACCTCTGTTTACTAATCCTTAATACAACAAATCCCACATTAAAACACATTCTCTATCTATCCATTCACCCCTTGCCCTTTTTAGTATTTCAACTCTTGACTTCGGGTCCAATCTCACATGAATGTGGTAACATTTTAGACTGCCTTCCTGCATGTCTCATTTTTAACATCCGCATGGACTGTATTTAATTTACTACTACTTTATGGAAACTTAGTTGTAAAACTGTATATTTGACCAGCAATACTCAAATTTTTTCTACAGGAGAACAGGACGATGCAGTGACCTTCCATTTTCCTTCTGGAGAAAGCCCATCTGGTGGAATGGACAACTCAGCAAACGACAGCAATGTAATATGAATGCTTCCCATTGATCGTAGATCTGTATGACATAATGCAACATCCAGTAGCCCACCCTTTAGATAACTCTGAACATGCAGCATGTGAGATCCAAGCCACTTCTGCCTTGTCTATGATGAAACGTTTTTCTAATGGTGACAGCTGGATGAATCCTGCGGATATGGGGCTGAGATAAGGCTGGGGTGTTGGTGGCGTTGTTTTGTTAATAGAAATCAAAATTTTGGATCTCTTCTTTGTTTCTAACCTAGTGTTCCGAAATGCAGGGAGGGGATACTTGGGGCATACGGGGTGGGATAGTGTAGTAGAAGTAGTTGTGGGGGGCAATGAAAAAAAAATACTTGGGATAAACAGTTAGGTCCCACAGAGTGGATCTTCTCCGGGTCCCGTCAACTAAGCAATGTCGCCTGGCGGGACCCAGGGGAAGAGCCTTCTCTGTGGCGGCCCCGGCCCTCTGGAACCAACTCCCCCCAGAGATTAGAACTGCCCCCACCCTCCTTGCCTTTTGTAAACAACTTAAAACCCTCCTCTGCCGCCAGGCATGGGGGAATTGAGATCCTCTTTCCCCCTAGGCCTTTACAATTCTATGCATAGTATGTATGTATGTATGTTTGGTTATTATATTAATTGATTTTTAATCATCAATACCAAATTACTATTGTACACTGTTTTATTATCGCTGTTAGCCGCCCCGAGTCTCTGGAGAGGGGCGGCATACAAATCCAATAAATAAATAAATAAATAATAATTTCAATATATATATACTTTTGCAGGTCTTGAGAGATTTCCTGGGAATTTGCTACAGGCGTGCTGAAAAAGCCAAGGGCTTGCTGTGGATGCGGAGGTGGACAGGACTGGCAAAAATTTCTGAAATTTCTTAAAAAGCTGTCTGATCATAGTTACTTCTTTTTTCAGTTGTATCGAATTAAAAGAATTGTGTCCTTTTTTTTACCCCCAGTGTTGTGCATTCTTGTTCTTTATACACACACACATACCTTGACATAAATGTATCCCAGAATCACCACTGATTGATACACTAACATGGGTTAATCCTGGCAACCAGCTCTGGCTTGTATACTGCTCAAAATAAATAAAGGGAACACTCAAAGAACACACCCTAGATCTGAATGAATGAAATATTCTCATTTGAATACTTTGTTCTGTACAAAGTTGAATGTGCACAACAGCATGTGAAATTGATTGTCAATCAGTGTTGATTTACTTGGAGTTATATTGTATTATTTAAGGGTTCCCTTTATTTTTTTGAGAAGTATTTAAGATGGCAAAGTTTTACCTAATGCATTTCAACTATTCATTGAAATGGATTCAGAAGGCAGACGATCTAATGCCTGGATGTGCTTGAAACAAGATTGACGGCAGAAAAAGACCTCATGGTCCATCTAGTCTACCCTTGTACTATTTCCTGTATTTTATTTTAGGATGGATGGATGTTTATCTCAGGCATGTTTAAATTCAATTACTGTAGACTTACCAACCACGTCTTCTGGAAGTTTGTTCCAAGCATCTACTATTCTTTCAGTAAAATAATACTTTCTCACGTTGCTTCTGATCTTTCTTCCAACTAACCTCAGATTGTGCCCCCTTGCTTACTTTGAACATTTCTTCTGTGCCTCAATTTGAATGAAGGAGTCATTTAAAAAAAAATAAAAATAAAGGCACACTTGAAGAGCTTTATCTCTTGTAAGCAAGGGTCATTTTAGAGGTGAGATAAGCAGTGCATAGTTTAGGTGGCTAAATGGCTGGTCTCTCGCAGATAGCTTATATAATTACAGGAGATCCTTGATTTGCAACATTTCATTTAGTGACTGAAGTTCCAGTTGCAGTGAGAAAAAGTGACCTATGACTTTCATACTTGTGCCATCCCTGTGGTCATGTGATCCAAATTTGGACCCTTGGCAAATGATTCATTATGGTTGCATTGTCCTGGAATCGTCTTTTGTGACTTGACAACAAATCCGAACTCACAACAATCTACACACACATTATTTATTTATTGGATTTGTATACCGCCCCTCTCCGAGGATTTGGGGCAGCTCACAACATATCAAACAACATAACAATACATCTAAGAGTCCAATTAATATGTCTAAAAAAGACTTAAAAGCCTTAAAAAACATTCATCACCATTCGCTCGACATAACATACTCAATATATGTGTGTGACATGTTTTTGCTGAATTTGAAAATTAAGTCAGACTAGGATAGATCTATTTCGGCCTTGTTCTGACCTCATCAGGCAGAAAACACACACACACGAAAAGTAATGTCTGCTGAAATCTATTCTCTAGATTAGGGGTCTCCAAACTTGCAAGCGTGCCAAGGAGAAGACCTGTTTAGCGATCAGCTTCTTATCAAGCCGATCGTGCAAAATTGGCGTATTGCCCAGACCCCACCCTCAGGGCAGGTGTGTGGGTCGGAAAAAAGCTGCCGAAGCTGTAACCAGCTCCGGTGATAGGTAGTCACGATGAGGGCTCGAATGGCTAGAGGACGCTGGCAATGGAGATCCTGCTGTAACCAGTAAGGATCCCTCGCTAGGCTTAAGGCCTGCGAGGAGCTTCGAGGCAGCCCTAAGGGCCGAAGGAGCAAGCAAAACCTGGGTAGGGAAGGCCTAGGGCCCTGCCCACCCAGCAGT
This sequence comes from Erythrolamprus reginae, assembly GCF_031021105.1. NCBI lineage: Eukaryota > Metazoa > Chordata > Lepidosauria > Squamata > Dipsadidae > Erythrolamprus > Erythrolamprus reginae. Next base: position 17,563,242 of record NC_091960.1, read on the forward strand.
GGGACTTGACCGAGGGTCGCTCCGCCCCACTGCCCCCTCAGGACTGAATTACACAATTTAGAATGCCCAATAATTAATTTACACCTATCTATAATCTTTACTAACCTAATTAAGGAGTCACTAGCAGGAATGGTTGTGCTGCCATGAGGTGTCTCTGTTAGAGGAGTCAGAAAAACTGGGCCAATGGTCGATTCCAGTGATTTTATACTTTTCTGACTCAGACACGCCTCTGACAAGCGAGTAGAACCCATCCTGAATGGTGGCTCCTCTCCATGGAGAATATTTCATTCATTCAGATCTAGGATGTGTTATTTGAGTGTTCCCTTTATTTCCCTTTACAGTATTTCTTTGAGCAGTATATTTTGAAATGGATTGTATCCAATTTCTATACACATGCAAATCTACCAAGTGACATTCCCGTTTTTAAAGATAATTTCATTCTTCAGAGAGATTTCAAATCCTGCAGAAGTACTACATTTTAAAAATGTAGGTATCTTGGAAAGCTTTTGAACAAGGAACTGGAGACTGGATTGTAAGTCTAGTTGTGTAGGGTATTCTGTTGCGAGTGGAGGAGTGGAGAGCTCTTCTAGTAAAGTATCTCTGGACATTTTCCAGAGTGTTTATATCTGAAATGTGATGTGGGTTCCAGACAGATGAGATGTTTCCTGGTCTTTTGACAATTTTATTAGTTACCTAAGCACTATGAGCTTTGAGGCAGCAACGAAGTTACTGCAAACAAAGGCCTTGCAGCTGGGGACACGTCTTGCTGCGGGGGAAAATAATGGATCGATATTATCATGCTGAAAATACCCAAATCTCTGTGGGTGTGTTTGTGGGTGTGTGTCTGTGGGTGTGGGTGTCGGGGCTGGAGGGGTCGGGGAAAGAGAAAGGAAGGCAATCATGCACATGGCAATGTCCACAAAGGCTGGGCCTGAACAATGAAAGGGATAAGAAATTATGCTCAGTTTGCATCCAGGTCCCTTCTGGTGTAAAATGAGGCGTGGCACCATTTGGGATATTAATTACTTAAGGCCCCAGCGGGCACGGATCAAAACAGACCAAAAACACACACGCCCCATGCACAAAGATACAGATGGCTGCCACCCCAAGCATACTTGCATAGATGGTACAATGTGGAGAAGGGGTTAGTTACTTCCGGAAGAAGAGAAAGACGAATTGCTCCCAGCTGGGAATCTCAAAAACGAGGCTCGGAGAAATCACTTTTGTTAACAAAAAAATAAGCTTGCGACATTCCTTCTTCTATCAACCCTTTATCCAAGGGCTAAATTGCAGGACTTTATTAAGAAAACTGTGTTTCCTAAATAAAATATAAAGCAGCCTAAAGCACCCCCATCTGGTTTGGCATAACATATCAAGCCCAGAACTAAGGTTTACAAAATGACAAGGACACATTAAGTCCAAACAAAAGATATTCGATGAAAGGAATCACCCAGACTAAAGATTTCTTCCTTGATTTCTATTTTTAGGGTGAAGCTATGGTCAGCCAGTGGTAGCTCTTCTTCTCTGCATTTGGGTTCAAGTTCTCATCTTTCAACTGTTTCCCCGAAAATAAGACCCTGTATTATATACTGCTCAAAAAAATTAAGGGAACACTCAATAACACATCCTAGATCTCAATGAAAGAAATATTCTCATTGAATACTTTGTTCTGTACAAAGTTGAATGTGCACAACAGCATGTGAAATTGACTGTCAATCAGTGTTGCTTCCTAAGTGGACAGTTTGATTTCACAGAAGTTTGATTTACTTGGAATTATATTGTGTTGTTTAAATGTTCCCTTTATTTTTTTTGAGCAGTGTATATTGCCATTCAGTCAAAAAAGCCCAATTGGGCTTATTATTATTACTAGACAATTCAATGGGAGAAGCCAGATTTGCTTAAGGACTGTATGATTCACTTAACAACTGCCATTTCACTTAATAATGGTGTAAAAAAAGGTCATAAAATGGAGCAAAAGAATTGCCTTACTTAGCAATGGAGATTCAGAGCTCAACTGTGGCTGAAAGTTCAGGACTACCTGTTGTATATTATCTTTTTCTACAGTTAACTTGTGTGCCAGCAAGGTAAATTTTGGCTCCCACAGAGACTCTGGGAGAGTGTTTTTGGCTTCCCAAGAGCCTGGGGGGGGGGAGGACATTTTTACCCTCCCCCGGCTCCACGGAAGTCTTCGGAGCCTGGGGAGGGCGAAACATGAGCCTACTGGATCCACCAGAAGGCGGGAAACAGGCCATTTCCAGCCTCCAGACGGTCTCCAGGGGACTGGGGAGGAGCTGTTTTCACCCTCCCCAGGCATTGAATTATGGGTGTGGGCACTCACACATGCGAGATAGTGTGTGTGCATGCTCTTTCGGCACCCAAGGAATAAAGGTTCACCATCACTGCCCTAGGATAAGGAGGGGCTGGGCCTTGGTCTTCATCTGAACCCCCTCTCTCTTATTCTACCTCCCTTCTGCTATGTCCAACCTAATTTTGCCCCTCCCCAGTTTCCCCCACAGCCAACGGAGTCATCCTCCCACTCTCTGTCCGCTGTTTATCTTCCATTTCAAATTCAGACTCCAAGAGGGGCATGACACTGGGGATTTTAATCTGCATCTGTCCTTTTGGAAACGTCAGCCATCTTGCCTGGACTAGCACACCTATGTTCTAACTTTGGATAAAACTGGGATTATCTATTCCACTGTGACCATCAGCACTAATTTCAGCTTCAGATAACTAACAACCTTGTATCCCAAAGGTGCTTTTTCAAGAGACAACTGGACTCTTTCTTTGAAGACGTTTCTCTTCTCATCCAAGAAGCTTCCTCAGAGTCTTCAGAGCTGAAGAAGCTTCTTGGATGAGAAGTGAAACATCTTCAAAGAAAAAAAGTTCAGTTGCACCCTGAAAAGACACCTTTGGGACAACCATGACTTAACAACTTTGTGAAATCTTTCTGGGTATGTAACACATCAGGATTGCAACTGCAGAAGTTCATAAAACGGCTGGGGAATGAGGATCTTCACTCAGTGGTGAAGTTCACACATTTTTAAGTGGCCTTGATTGAGAAGCACTGTTTTAAGGTGTTGGTTAGACTAGTGTTTCCCAACCTTGGCAACTTGAAGATATTTGGACTTCAACTCCCAGAATTCTCCAGCCAGCATTGGCTGGCTGGGGAATACTGGGAATTGAAGTCCAGATATCTTCAAGTTGCCAAGGTTGGGAAACACTAGGTTAGATTGATGCCAAAGCAACAATTTTCACAATGTTAGTTAATTAAAAAGTGTTCCTTTGTGGAACTATCCAGGGTTCTGAAAATGCTTTATTTTTCAGTACCAGAAGCCAGAAGTGCTTTGGCTAACTACAGCAGCTACCTATCCTTAGTTGGGATCTTTTATTTATTTTTTATTTATTTATTTATTTTGTCATGTACATATTGGAGGTATATGAAGATATAATTTATTTATTTATTTATTAATTATTTAGATTTGTATGCCGCCCCTCTCCGAAGACTCGGGGCGGCTCACAACACGATAGAACAAATCATAAATAATCCAAATAACTTTAAATATTTAAGATTAAAAAAGAGCCCCATATACTAACAGACACACACACAAGCATACCATATATAAATTGAACATGCCCGGGGGAGGTGTTTCAATTCCCCCATGCCTGACGGCAAAGGTGGGTTTTAAGGAGTTTACGGAAGGCAGGAAGAGTAGGGGCAGTTCTAATCTTTGGGGGGAGTTGGTTCCAGAGAGTTGGTGCCGCCACAGAGAAGGCTCTTCCCCTGGGGCCCGCCAACCGACATTGTTTAGTTGACGGGACCCGGAGAAGGCCCACTCTGTGGGACCTAATCGGTCGCTGGGATTCATGCGGCAGGAGGCGGTCTCGGAGATATTCCAGTCCAGTGCCATGAAGGGCTTTAAAGGTCATAACCAACACTTTGAATTGTGACCGGAAATTGATCAGCAGCCAATGCAGACTGCGGAGTGATGGTGAAACATGGGCATACCTAGGTAAGCCCATGACTGCTCTCGCAGCTGCATTCTGCACGATCTGAAGTTTCCGAACACTTTTCAAAGGTAGCCCCATGTAGAGAGCATTACAGTAGTCGAACCTCGAGGTGATGAGGGCATGAGTGACTTTGAGCAATGAGTCCCGGTCCAAATAGGGCCACAACTGGTGCACCAGGCGAACCTGGGCAAACGCCCCCCTCGCCACAGCTGAAAGATGGTTCTCTAATGTGAGCTGTGGATCGAGGAGGAGGCCCAAGTTGCGGACCCTCTCTGAGGGGGTCAATAATCCCCCCCCAGGGTAATGGACAGACAGATGGAATTGTCCTTGGGAGGCAAAACCCACAGCCACTCCATCTTAATATTTATATACATGATATAAGTAAAAGAGAAACATTAGGACAGGAACGGAAGGCATGCTGGTGCACTTATGTACCCTTACTGACCTCTTAGGAATTGAGAGAGATCAACAGTGGATAATCTAGGGGTAACGTTTTGGGGGTTAGGAGATGATAGCATAGAGCCTGGTAATGAGTTCTATGCATCAACAACTCAGTTACTAAAGTTATATAATCCTGCAGTCGAGTTTAGAGCGGTTTGTATCTGTTGTGTGCTCGTGTGTTGTTGTGGTTGAAGCTGAAGTAGTCATTGACAGGAAGAGCATTGTAGCAGATGATTTTATGGGCTGTGCTTGGGTTGTCTTTAAAATAACGTAGTTCTAAGCTTTCTAAACCTAGAATTGAACTTTGAACTACTCAACTAGCTCAGCCATTTAGGTTATTCTTAACCAAACACATTTTTTGAGTGTTATGAGTATTATTATGTTATTTTCATAATAAACTCATAAAATGTGTTTGGTTGAGAATAACTGTGAGAATCTTATCTTGAACTGTTAAAAGAAAAAGCAGGGCACAAATATGAAAAATACAACTCAAAGCACGTTTTATCTCAGCACTACAGTTTTCTTTGTGCTACTTAAAATGTTTATTATGCAAAACAAAACCCCACCTATCACCCTCTGAAGCAGGGTCTCCAACCTTGCCTACTTTAAGCCTGGAGGACTTCCCCTCTGACTGCGGAATTCTGGGAGTTGAAGTCCTCCAGGCTTAAAATTGCTGAGGTTGGCGACCCCTTCTCTGAAGGATCTTTCAGAATGGATTACAAAAAAACCATTTAATACATATTAAGATATGTGCTCCAGCTTCCCCTTTCTCATTCCCTTTGGATAAAATTTATCAAGGCTGTTTTAATGGGGCTGTTTTAGCTTAATGGGGTTTTATTGCTTAATTTTTTGTATTGCTTTATTGATGTAAGCCACCCTGAGTCCTACAGGATTGGGCAGCAAATAAATCAATGAATCTGGAAGGCTGCAGATGAGGTGCCTTAATAACCTCTTCCAATTGATCTAAATAAATTAAAGATATTGGAGGGGTGTGTATTTTAAAACAAATCCATTTTATGGCCAAGGGGGACAGAATTAGAAATTAGTTATACATATGGGAGATTGATCACTTACAAATGAATTTTAAAGGCTTGCCCAGCAAGAGACAAATATGGAAACATCTCTTTCTGAAAGAGAAATTGCTGGAGATATTGTTCTATTCTAAAATGTTTAATGTCCATTATTAGTCTCACAGGCTCTCATCTCATTCCAATAATTCATTAGATCAGGGTGCATGCAAGGTCTAAAGAAGGTCTTCCCAGAGGTGGCATCAAAATGCAGAGATGTGATAGCAATTGCAATTGCATTTAAGACTTATACACTGCTTTACAGTGCTTTTACAGCCCTCTCTAAGCAGTTTACTGTCAGCCTATTGCCCCCAACAATCTGGATCCTCATTTTACCCACCTTTGTAAGCTGGAGGAGGAACACAAAGGTGTGTGTGAGCAGGAGTTTAACACAGAATGTGTACAGTCCACATAAGTTTCTCACACCGAGCAGGAGCACTTGAGCCCAGAGCTGAGCTGAGTCTCCGGAGGACGGGCCGCTGCAGAGACTCCTCCGCTAAGGCAGGGGACGCTGTGGGGGGAGGCCCTGCCGCCGCCGCTCCGGCCTTCTTCCGCCTCTCGCCCGCCGGAGGGGAAGAGGGGGGCATAAACCTCGCGCCGAGGGAGAAAGCGAGGCGGGGTCCTCGGAAGGGGCGGCGGGGCTGAGCGGGGCAGGCTATCCCCGTCGCCCGCCCCGCGGCCTGGGGCGGCGAGAGCAGCATGACCGCCTACCTGTGGATGGGAGACGTGAGTTGAAGGCGGCGGGTGGTGGGTCTGGGGGCGCGGCGCCCTGAGCCCGGCCGGCTGACTTGAAACCCCTCGTGGGCTGGGTGGTCGCTGCCCGGGCTTCTCTCCTCGGGGCGAGAGCCGAGGGTGTGCCGGTGGTCGCGCAGGCCCGTCGAGGGGCTTGGATATGCGAGGAGACCCTCTGAGGGAAGAGGGGGGGGATGAAGCTGAGGAGGGGGGGTCCTGGGGGTGGTGGATCTCGCTGCCCTCCACGGTATTGAACTGCCAGAAGGTTAGTGCCATGTGTTAGTGCACACAAAAAGAGATAAAATACATTACTGTGAAGCAATGTCCACTGGCGGGGCCTACGGGAAGAGCCTTCTCTGTGGCGTCCCCAGCCCTCTGGAACGCACTCCTTCCGGAGATACGTACTGCCCCCTCCCTCCTGGTCTTTCCAGGGTGTCCAGCAAACCTGGAAATCAGGGAAATCAGCTATTCAGGAAATATCAGAGAATTGTCAGGGAATTCATGAAAAAAAACCCCAGAATAAATGGGGGGGGGGCAAACTGTATTAAAATGTGTAAAAGTCAGGGAAATCATGTAAAAAAACAAACCCTGAATCGCACTGCCTGGCAGAGTCAAGCAAAAATAAGCATAACTGTGGCAACAACTTGCTTCCTCAGCTACCAATATTTCTCCACCACATAGCCAATCACAGGTTACAGGGAAATATCAGGAAATTTCAAAATGCTTTCCCCCTGGACACCCTGCTTTGGTAAAACTTTGAAGTCCTTCAAAGTTTGGGCATGGGGGGCCGTGAGTGATGAGATTGTCTCCCCCCCCCAAACACTCCATATTATGAATGATTGAATTGGATGAATATGTGGCTTTTCTAACATTTTTAGTAATTTTGTATAATTCTTTTTAAAGTAATTTAGATTTCTTTATATGAATTGTTGCATTTATAATGTTGTACGCCACCCTGAGTCACCTCCAGAAGGGCAGCATAGAAATCTAATAAATAAATATACATACATACTGAATAAGGACATACAAAAACGGATGGATAAACAAAGCAAGTCACTTACATACTTATCTTTTTACTTTCATCTTGATAAATACTTATGTACTTACTTATTGATATCTCTATATAGCCATAAGCTAATATATTTATACATCTATCTACTTCATTCTTTAAAATAAAAACAAATACTGTATATTGTATATAGGTGTGTTAAAAAGAAATATTACAAAGTAGGTAAAGATCTGTAAAAAGATGATTGTGATGTATATTTTTGCTTCAATTTGCAAAATCTAATAAATCTTTTTTTTAAAAGTGCCAGAGGTTCCCCCTCTTGGGGGGGGGGAGAGAAGAAATTAGAAACACCCTCCCCCCCCCAAAAAAATCTGGACAGCACCCCTCTGCTGGGAGGGGGAGCTTAAAGACATCATCCAAATCTGCTCTGTGTGAGAGGGTTGGATTTGGATAACTTCCAGTGGCAGGGTTCCTTTGTCCTGCTGTCTTTGTCCTGGTTTTTGTTATTGCTTTTGATTTGGCAGTGGATGGGTATAGCAATAGCACTTAGACTTATACTGTATACCGCTTTTCAAACCTCTTACAATACTAGACAACACAGTATCAACAGTAGAGACCTTCAAATTTCTAGGTTCTATCATATCTCAAGACCTAAAATGGTCACCTAACATCAAAAACATCATCAAAAAAGCACAACAAAGAATGTTCTTTCTGTGCCAGCTCAGGAAGCTCAAACTGCCCAAGGAGCTGCTGATACAGTTCTACAGAGGAATCATTGAGTATGTATCTGCACCTCTATAACTGTCTGGTTTGGTGCTGCAATCCAACAGGACCAACACAGATTTCAGAGGACAGTCAGAACTGCAGAAAAAGCAATTGCTGCCAATCTGCCTTCCATTGAGGACCTGTCAAAAAGAGGGCGGTGAAAATATTTACTGACCCCTCACATCCTGGACACAAACTGTTTCAACTCCTACCCTCCAAACGTCGCTACAGAGCATTGCACACCAAGACAACTAGACACAAGAACAGTTTTTTTCTGAACGCCATCACTCTACTAAACAAATAATTCCCTCAACACTGTCAGACTTTCTACTAAATCTGCACTTCTATTCTACTAGTTTTTCTCATCATTCTTATCACCCATTTCCTCCCATGTTGACTGTATGACTGTAACTTGTTGCTTATATCCTAATATTTTTTATTAATATTCTTCATTGCTTATTTGACCCCTATGACAATCATTAAGTGTCGTACCACATGATTCTTGACAAATGTATATTTTATTTTATGTACGGTGAGAGCATATGCACCAAGACAAATTCCTTGTGTGTCCAATCACACTTGGTCAATAAAATTCTATTCTATTCTATTCTATTAAGGCAGGGGGCTCCAACCTTGGGGAACTTTAAGACTCCACAAGTCTTAAAGTCTCCCAAGGTTGGATACCCCTGCATTTAGAGGTTTACAGAGTTGGGATATTACTAAAGGCATTTAAGACAGCTACTTGTCTGGAATAGTAGAGGAGTCTCCTGCTTGAGCAGAGGGTTGGACTAGAAGACCTCCGAGGTCCCTCCCAACTCTTGTTAGTCTCTATTTTAATCGGAGATATGTATTTATGTGTGTTTTCAAGTCAGCCAGTTGACTCTCAGTGAATGCCTGGACTAAGAGTCCCTGCAATTAACTTCTCAAGGTTTGTCAGCAGTGGTTTGCTGTTGCCGCCTTGCTGGGGCTGGGAGTAAGGCACTGATAAAAATTACCATCTGTCAGTTTCCATCAAATGCATCCAGTGCTATCCTATTCCTAGTCTCCTCCACCTGTGGCTCTCTTAACTTTTGAGTAATAGTCCATTTCAAATAGAGATGCAAAACGAGAAGGGAGGAAAGGGATCAACAAAGGAAGAAAGATTTTAATTCAATAACAGGTTCTAAGTTTTAATTTCAGTAGCAGTTCATAATATCTAATGGGTTGGAACAGAGACAGGCTACACGATTCCCTTTTAGATTTTTTTTAAAAGAAGACAATGCACGAAGCAATACACAATCTGTTGTGGATGGTTTAACTATCATTGAAATGTTTTCCTGTTTAAGGAAGTAGGCTGCCATGCATGGAAATGTGAAAAATACTGCAGCTTCTCTTTCCCTTTCTTCAGAGAGTTAGCAGCTTCATTTCAGGAAGTTTGTTCTAATAACAGGTGTATTCCTGTTAGACAATTTCCTGCAGGCAAGAAGAGTCAAGCAGCATCTCTTAAATGGCACGTAATTATATAATTCTTATTGTTGCTGTATTATGGTATCTTATTTTTCTCCTCTCTCTTTCTCTAGCTGGAGCCTTATATGGATGAGAATTTCATTTTAAGAGCTTTTGCTACTATGGGACAACTAATCCTGAGTGTGAAGATAATTCGGAATAGATTGACAGGGTATTGATTTGTTTTTTATTTGTTGGCTGTTAATGTGTATATTCAGAATAGATTGATGGGGTTATTTGCTTGTTTATTTTTTTAATTTATTGGCTGTTGATGTGCATATTCAGAATAGATTGTTTTTCGTGTATTGGCTATTGATGTACATATTTTGGTGGGAAGGAGAGGTTATTTTCTACAGATTGTGTGACTTGGATACTGCTTTAATTCCTACCTTGTGCTAGTAGACCACAGTTTAACCATGCTTTATTGAATAAGCCACTATATTGTAACTGCTACGTGATGCTTAAACTATGGTATATTATGGTTCCTACTCTACATTAGGCTAAGATTAAACAAGTCATGTTGTGATTTCGGGGCATCTCATAAAGTGAGCCCCTGTTAATTAACCCTATCTAGTTTGTCACAGGGACAAGATGCAATGCTTATGCAGAGTCAATCTATTAGATCAGTCTTCGTTCACTGATCGACTGTAGCTCCCTGTCCTAGTCCTTTCTAAGAATGGGAGTGCCACCCAAAACGTTTCTGCCAAAATTTGTTAAAACAATCAAAAGACAGGTCATGAATGATTCCTTTTCAAGTGCATGTAATTTCAATCTGGTACCTTTATGAATGCCGCCTTAATTTGTCTTGAGAACATCACTCTGTAAACAGGTTGACACTACTGGAAAAGCTGTTATCCTGGTCGCCATCTCTATGGCCTCTGTTGCAGAACATAATTTGACACGTTGTTTGAGATATGATTGCCAAGTCCTGATCTCTCACTTTGCAGTAAAGCAGAACATAAGAAGAATTATGCTGGATCAGACCAAAGGCCTATCTAGCCCAGCATTCTGTTCCCACAATGGCCAAGGGGATACCTCTGGGAAACTCATAAGCAGGACATGAGAGCAATAGCGCCCTCCTGCTAGTGTTTTCCAGCAACTGGGATTTGAGAGGCGTACTGCCTTGACACCGGAGGTAATATATAGCTATTGTGGCTAGTAAACATTGGTAGTATTATTCTCCACAACATTTTTCACTGACAGGCAGAAACGCAGGCAATGAATGACCTATTTCTCTCCTTCCAGGATTTCAGCAGGCTATTGCTTTGTAGAATTTGCTGATCTGGCCACAGCAGAGAAATGTTTACATAAATTCAACAGAAAACCCCTTCCTGGTGCCACCCCTGTAAGTAAAAAGCTCTTCTGAAAGGCCAGTCTGAAATCCTAAGCATACATACTTGTGAAGAAATTCAACTTATGCTGTTGGGATTCCTAAATCCTATCATTCTCAGTCCAATCTGCCTTGTAGGGAAAATACGGGGAGGAAGATGTATTTGGTATCTTCCCCGCCTTGAATTGTTTGAATTATGTATAAAAATTATAAAGGAAAGATATAAATAAATATTTTATGCTGCCTTTTATGTGTATTGGTCAACTCAAAGTGGCTTTCATGCCTAAACAGGATGAAGAGTCTCCTGATAAGTGGCCCAAAAATCACTTAGCCAGCATTCATACCTAAGGTGGGGCTAGAACTCTGGCTCAAAGTCACCTAGCAGGTTTTTATGCCTAAGGCAAGACTAGAACTTGCAATCTCCTGGTTTCTAGTGCGGCAATTGTACTGCAAAAAATATTATGTGGTTGGGTTCACTAAATAATCAGAATAGTAAGGGAAGGTGCTTATCCCAGCTAACATGTTTCAGTCTGTACAAAAATCTTTCAGTATGCCTTTTATGGGAGCTTTCTGTTCCACTTACAATAAGAACAGAAAGAGCTAAACCAAATCACCATTTAGCAAAACTCAGTTACTTTTAAAACCTCTATAATTGTTATTTCCCTTGAACCGTCATGTTTAAAATATGTGTTTGCATCTTTACTTTGTATTTCAGACAAAGCGCTTTAAATTAAACTATGCCACATCTGGGAAGCAACCTGATAACAGGTAAGCTAAATTCTAAGAGAAGCATTTACACAGTTCTTATCTTTTTATGTGGGCACCATTGTGATATTCAGCTTATTTTCCCCTAAGACAATCCTGAAGGGTAATCCTTATGCAAGTGCCCCATGCAGCGGCATTGTGCTAGTGCAGGGGTTGGCAAGTTGGCTCTTCTATGACATGTGTACTTCACTAGTATGAGCTAGCATGATTGGCTCAGGAATTCTGGGAGTTGAAGTCCACAAGTCATAAAAGAGCCAACTTCACCTACCCCTATAGTGGATGAAAATTCCCTGGGAGTTCTGCAACACGTTTTTTTCCAGCTCATATTGCTAAGGCTGCTATTATCCATTGCAGTGGTTACTGTGGATGCAATTTACTCATTAACTTATAGCCTCAGCAATCACTTTCTTGGATAAGGCAGCAAACAGGATTGTGGCACCTTTCACTCTGCAAACTATTAAGCTTCAATGGCACCAACAGCCTGAATTCCAAAGAATGGGGCCCCTTAGTTTATACATGTTTTAGTCCATTGAAAAGCAATGCTATGCCAAAGGCATTTCATTTCTCTAGGAAACTGAATGGATTTTCCTAAGTGGGGAAAATGCCGACTGGAGAATTCTGGGAGTTGAAGTCCACAGATATTAAAGTTGCTAAGGTTGAGAAGTTATACCCTGTATTTGGGTGGGGATGGGATGGTAGAAACAGAAATAAACGTTGAGGCTGTTTCTATTAACTGTAAAAGCATTTGGAGCCCTGCTCATGGTTTCTTGTGGTATTGTTAATGACTGTTATTCGGTGGAATGCTCAGGAACATGAAGATAGCTTCCACATCTTGTTACTAAAACTATTATTTAATGTTCAGAGGTTAACTAAGATAGAGGACATAGTGAAACTTTCTATAAGGTAGGAACACATGGCATATCAATGATGGCTGGAGTTCTGCTTATCACAGGAGAGCAGATGGTATTGCTTGGTACCTCATGGGGACAGTTCCAAATTACACTTACATTTAAAACTAAAAGGTATTCATTTGTTTGGGAGAACTATTTGTCTTAAAAATAACTTTTCAGCATATTTTTCAGCCAAGCATCTAAATAAATGCAGCCCTTTCCCCTTCTGAATAGGTATTTGGAGTTATCAAGGGACAGGAGAATGTAAAATGAAATTAAACAGTTGCTTTAAAGACATATTTCTTGATGTCTGCAACTTTTAAAAATTCTTCACCAAGCAAAACGCTGGCTGGGGAATTCTGGAAAGTAAAATCCACACGTTAAATTTGTTGAGGTTGTAAAACACTGACGTAACAGTTTTGCTTAGACTGAACACAGTGAAAGGTTACAACTGTCATTGGTTTTCTTGGGGGGGAAAAAGAAGGAGACAAAGCCTCCTACTGTGTTTTTAAAGAGTAAAATTATGGCATAAGACTTGAAATAGGTTTCAATTCATTTTTTTAGTCTTCCCTTCCCTGTAGTTCCCTGTTTTCAACTACAGAAGGCACCATATGCATTTATCTCCTTTATAAATAAACTCAGTAACTGTGGGCTTCCCAGATAAATTTTTCTTTAAACAAAGATGGTAGGAAGTAATAACGTCCAGCAAAGCAAAACAGACTGGCTTCAACATCACCTTTACTTCCAAGAATGTCTCAGGTTTTGAAGGGATGTGGCTATAACAAACCTAGATAGTGTGGTATTAAATATGATTGAATATTAAAGCTTTCAGTCTTGTGACTGGTTATATACCTCACAGCTGCCATTTTTGGGGTCGGATATATCGAAGTTCTACAATCATTCTGCAAAAATGCTACCACTGGGTTTTAATTCAGTACAGCCCATTGCACACACATTTATACACACACACACACACATCATCTAAAATAATTCACAGATGCTAATTTTGAGTTTTGTTGACAGCTGCCTATGGACAATTCCTATTCTTTCTCTATTTTTTCCCCACAGCCCAGAATATTCCCTGTTTGTTGGGAATCTTTCCCCTGATGTAGATGACGGGATGATATATAAATTTTTTGTAAAAGTATACCCATCATGTCGGGGTGGAAAAGTGATCGTGGATCAGATGGGCGTTTCCAAGTAAGTTTTTCCAAAATGTGCCTTGCTTTATTTGTTCCTGTTTTGCAATGGATGAAGGAAAGCTGTCCTTGAGTGAAGGATGCTCCTTCTGTTACATCAAGTATAAGTTGAAAACATGTTTTGAAGATCTCTGGGGACCTTGCTCCCTATCCTCATGGGAGCGAATATTCCCTTTTATACTCTTAGTGAGTTAAGGCTACCAAATTATGCACCACGATTTTTTATAAGGAATGTTTCAGAAAAATGAGATGGCAAACAAGTCAACAAGACTTCAGAAAGTTCTGTTATAGCTTCTTAGAAGGTGCAAGCTTGCCATGACCTGCATGATTGAGAATCTCCATAGACATTGTGCAAGGTGACCTCTTATTTTACCTTCCTGTTGCTTATTCTGTGTTTTTACAGAGGCTATGGTTTTGCGAAATTCTCAGATGAACTGGAGCAGAAGAGAGCACTGGTAGAGTGCCAGGGGGCTGTCGGTCTTGGTTGTAAGCCGATACGCTTGAGCGTTGCCATACCAAAAGCGTAAGTATAGATGGAAGGTGTGCTTAATTCCGCAGTTCTGAGGTGGTCTAAAAGGATTCAGATAAGTACATTAATTTAAGGATGGATTCCTTAGGGATCCACCCTATAAGCTTGACTTACCATAAATTCGGGTAACTTGTGGGCCTCCAGATGTTACCAAACTCCCAAGCAATGCCAGCCAACCTGTTCTAATGCTGAAGATGCTGTGAGCTATAATTCGGCCCATTTGGAGTGCCATAGCTTCCTTATTCCTAAGATAATGGGATGCAGTGAATAAAACAACCACAAACACTACTCAACAGAACAGTTATAATTTACTGGACAACCTGCGTGGGTCATTGTTTCAGTAATATTTCCCTATGTAAACATACAATCAAAACAACCAGAAGTGGACAAAAAAAGCAGTGGGAGTAAGTTCATATTTCCTACCAGCTTTCCCATTGATTTTGCTTGTGAGAAGCTGGTAAGGAGCACAACTTTACCAACACAACTGGTCTGAAAATCCTTGAAATTTCATTTGCTTTGGAGTCATGAATCCTGGATTTTGGATACAAACTTTATGTCAGACCATTTGAGATCCCTTGATTCAAAAATCATTTGCCTTGAGATTGAAGGTTACAAATACAGAGACTTTTAATAGTATATATAGCTGATGGCCTTGGAATGAAATTCATATAATTTTAGGATTTTTGTCATAAATTAAATTTTGTTCAGAAATGTTACAGAATTCTTGTCATTGACTCTGTCTTCATCCCCCACCCTTGTTTCTTTCCCAAGTAATCGGCTGAAGATGGTGGAGTACAATCAGATGTATAATTATAACTATAACCAGTACTACCAACAGTATCAGAACTACTATGCCCATTGGGGATATGATCAAAACACAGGCAGTTACAGCTACAGCTACCCACAATATGGCTACACACAGAACACCATGCAGGTGAGAGTAAAGATTTCTAGGCGTTATCAGAACTGTGCAGTCCTTACGCTATGTAAGTCCTGTAAAGCTTTGTGTTAAATGCTTCTAAATAAACAAGTTTTGATTCCTTTATCATTTGTAATTCTCACTATTGCAGACATATGAAGAAGTGGGTGAAGATGCATTGGAAGGTAAGTTTGCTTATTGTACCATATTTTTAGGTCTATAAGGCACCTAAATTTAGAAGAGGAAAATAACAACTAAAAAGCTCTTGACCTCTGCACATCCCATTTTCAGGCCTTTTTTTGGGCCTTTTCCAGCCTTTTTTCTGCTTGGGGGTTTTTTAGGGGGGGGGGGCTTTTTTCAGCCTGTTTTTGAAGTTTTTTCTGGCTCATTTTTGAGGCACTTTGGCCCATTTTCGAGGCCTTTTTGGATCCATTTTTGAGGCTTTTTTTGGCCTGTCTCTTTTCGGCCTGTTTTTTCAAAAGGGTGGGGGAATAAAAAATGGGCTGAAAAAAGCTGGAAAAACTCCATCAAAAAGGCTCAAAAATGGGGCATGCAGAAGCCATATAATTAAATATATTTGTTAATCCTAGTAAGTATTTGCATTTACAATGCAAATGGTAATGGGAAGAAAAGCCCAGTCTATATTTAATTGGTCAAAAGTGTGTTTTTGATATGCTATGACATCCCTGCATGGTAAGAGAGTGATTAGAATGCAGTATTGCAAGTTAACTCTGCCTGCTGCCAGGAATTCAATCATGGTTGACTCAGCCTTCCATCCTTCTGAGGTCGGCAGAACAAGGACGCAGATTGTTGGGGGAAATATGCTGATTTTGTAAACAGTGTAGGGAGGGCTGTAAAGCATTGTGAAGCGGCACATAAGTCGAAATGCTATTGCCATATGTAGGTAACTCTCATTAAGAGTACTGTATACTCCAAAAGTTTGAGAAACAGTTTTATAGATTTTTATTCTCGTAAGTTAAAGTGCTTGAGATGAATGCATGGAAAACTGCCCACTTTTGACCACTCTTATCTTTATTTCACTAGTTGCTGTATGATCAGGCATTTTATTTATACAAAGAATCCCTTTGTTTAAGTGAAATGTTTCTTAACCCTCCATTTTTTATTTCATCCAGTGGTTTGGACCTTTGTATGTTGATTTACATAAGCTTGGAGAAAACATTGAACCAACGTTTGGGGTTCTGGTTTAATTGTTCAAAGAGGTTGCCTGTGTAGGAAAAATTCCGATCAGAAACATAGAAACAGAAGATTGACAGCAGAAAAAGACCTCATGGTCCATCTAGTCTGCCCTTTTACTATTTCCTGTATTTTATTTTAAGATGGATATACTGTATGTTTATCCCAGGCATATAAATTCAGTTACTGTGGATTTACCAACCACGTCTGCTGGAAGTTTGTTCCAAGCATCTACTACTCTTTCAGTACAGTGATCCCCCGCTCGTTGCGAGGGTTCCGTTCCAGGAGCCCCCGCAACGAGCGGGTTTTCGCGAAGTAGCGATGCGGAAGTAAAAACACCGTCTGCGCATGTGCAGACGGTGTTTTTACTCCCACAGCGCTAGCGAGGAGCCGAAGATCGGGGGCGGGGCGGCTGTTTGCCGCCGGCATGGAGGGCTTCCTAGCAGCCCCCCAAACCCGGGTTGGGGGTCCGGGGGCGCTGGCTCTCGGCGCTTTTGAGCTGAGTTCGGAAGCGAATTCGCTTCCGGACTCAGCTCAAAAGCACCGATAGCAAGCGGCAAGGAACGGCTTGTCTCGGCGCTTTCGAGCTGTCAGCTCGAAAGCGCCGAGAGAAGCCGTTCCTTGCCGCTTGGTATCGGCGGTTTTGAGCTGAGTCCGGAAGCGAATTCGCTCCCGGACTCAGCTCAAAAGCGGCGAGAATGAACGGCGTGGGCGGGCGAAGGGCGGGCGGCAGCGAGGAGTTTGCGTGGGCGGTGGGGAAACTCCTCGCTGACGCCAGCAAGAGGGGGAAGACCCAGGGAAGCCGCTGCCATCTACGCATGCGTGCCCGGCACGCATGCGTAGATGGTATTTTTGACTTCCGGGTTGAAAAATAGCGAAGTACCCTGTTCGCAATGGTTGGGGACGCAATAAACGGGGGATCACTGTAAAATAATATTTTCTCACGTTGCTTCTGATCTTTCCCCCAACTAACCTCAGATTGTGCCCCCTTGTTCTTGTGTTCACTTTCCTACTAAAAACATTTTCCTCCTGAACCTTTTTCAACCCTTTAACATATTTAAATGTTATTGGATTGATATTGGAGCATATGTAAATCAAGATAAAATGGTCCAAACCACGAAGAACTCTGCATTTCAGCACTCACACAAATGTCTTCCGAAATTCACTCATGTAGGCTTCCTTCCGTTGGCAGATCCGATGCCCCATACAGATGTGAGTGAAGCCAACAAGCAGTTTATGGAGCAGAGCGAAGAACTCTACGATGCCTTGATAGAATGCCATTGGCAGCCTTTGGACAGTGTTTCTTCAGAGCTCCAAGCTGCTTAATGGACGTGTTGCTGAGATGCTCCCTCCGAGCCGTGTGCCTGTGGGCCGTGGATTCCTGCCAAAGCGCATGGAAGTTGCAGCTGCAAACGGACTCGTCCCTATATCTCCACCAGATTCTCAACTCAAGGATGCAAAGGGCAGCTTTGGGTTCTTCCTGGACTCGTGGAGCAGCAGACCGTAGCTGAGGAGGATGGTGGTCACTTTTATTTGAGACGAAATTAGAACTTGGGGACTTAGTTTCATTTCTTCTCCTCCCACCCCCCGCCCCCCATTCACCCCCCTATTGATCCTAAGGCAAGACGTATTTATCCTAGCCAAGAAGTTCTAATTTATGAACTAAATAAAAGGTGGGAAATCTTAACTCCAACTACAATTGAAAAAAAAAGAAGTGCGGTATCTCTGGTGTTCTCCATAGGGTAAGTGGGATCAGGAGTCAGAAGCAGGTCCGTGAAACAGCTCCATGAGCCCATTCTTTTGCTTTGTTGAAATAAATCTCTGTAGAAATTATCTTGAAGCAAAAGTGCACTTGGAGGAGAAAAAACCTTTGAGTAGGCGGAATAACTTGGACAAACTTTTCGCAGTTTCTGAAAGGGATACAAATTCTACATTTTGAAGCGGGTAGAGAGGCAACATCTGTTAAAACAACCAGATATTCTGTTTTCACATTGAAGAGTCTAAGGCAGTGATGGCAGACCTATGGCATGGGGGCCACAGGTGGCACGTGGAGCCATATCTGAGAGCATGTGAAATGTTGCCCTATGTCAGCTCCAGCACATATATGCATGCTGACCAACTGATTTTCAGCATTCCAGAGGGCAGAGGGAGGCCATTTTCACCCTCCCTAGGCTTCAAGAGGCTTTCCTAAAGCCTGGGGAGGGCAAAAAACAGCTCAATGGCTCAACCAGAAGTTTGTTTGCAAATTTCTGTTAAACCTGTTGGGCCCGTTTTTCTCCAGAAAAAACATCGCATTGTGGGTGTGAGCACGCATGCACATGCTATCATGTGCGCATGCTCCCTTTTGGCACCCAAGGAAAAAAAGGTTCACCACCACTGATCTAAGGTGATCAGAGGAATTTTAATTATATACTCCGTAGCTGGATAATACCTTTATTTGGAGCCACTGAAAGGATGCAGCAGTGTTTTCTAACTTCAAAACTCTGCTAGTAACAGTAGAAAAAGAAAAGAGAAATATAATTCTCCCTCAAATGAGCTGTGGAGTTTGAAAGCAGTCTGAATATGAAGATAATGAGTTAAATTATTGACAAGTTCCTAGTGTCTGGCTACTGGTGAATTGGATTGAGATACGCAACTATAATGAATAAATAAATAATCTTGCATTCAAAGAATAGAAGTTGTTTCCCTCAGTTTTGAATACACAGATACTGTGTCCTTTATTTTACCTCTGTTATAAGTTGCAGAGGAGGCTGGAGATTTTGAAGCTTTGAGCAATGCTGGGTCAGTTTTATAAACTGGCATTTTTAGTGCCTCTAAGTAGGACTAGAGGCCATGTCAGCCTGAGATGTCTTGCTTATTGCTGTAAAAGTTGTATTGTTAATAGGACGATTCCCACAACTACACTGCGTTTATTGTAGTGATGATTAAAGGAACATTGCTAAAAGCAAATGGGTGTTAACGTCTCCAATGGCTGTCCACCTGGTTAAATTTCTGCAGAGAAAGGAAAAAAGGTGCATTTGTAGCAGGGCTTATTTTCAATTTTAAAAAATGAAGAGGAATTTATGCAAGTCTTACCGGGTAAGAATAACCTGTAAAAAATGGTATACTTGTGAAATGGAATAACCAAGTAAACATATATTGAATTGTATGATTTTCCTACCATCAGGTAATGTATCTGAAAATCAGAGTACATACCCTGGATTTCACTGGATTATGGATAGGTTGTAGTTCTCAAACATGTGATCCACAGGCAGAACACTTGAGATTTGATTCACCTCTAGATACAAAGACAACGGGATGAATCTGTAAAAAGATGGGTTTAAAAAAAAAAAGTCTGCAAATTATTTTCACTTTTGTTACAAATTCTGGTTTTTATGAACACAAAATGGCAACTTTAGGCAACATAATATTTAATATTTTATCTGGTTAGAGATAAGGGAGATCACAGTCTAGTTGAATATTACAGACCAATCTCTGTATGTTGCATCACCTGCAAAGTCATGGATTTGATCATAAACCAATCCATTACCCTCCACATAGAGATACAACCTACTCTCTTCACAATTTGGCTTCAGAAAAAAATTGTCTGCTAATTCTGCAACTCCTTCACTGCAAAAAAAATGGACTACACAACTTCACCAAGGCAAAGCAATAGACACAATTTACATATACTTCTTTAAAGCCTTTGATTCAGTGGTACACAACAAACTACTTCTAAAACTAAAATCTTATGGCATTTCTGGACCCTTGTATAATTGGATAGCTGTGTTTCTGTCAAAACAGGCAACAAGTGGTCAAAAGAGGGAGGGCCCTATCAAATCTTGCACTTGTTAACAGTGGTGTCCCCCAAGGCAGTGTTTTAGGATGAACACACTATACTTCACATAAATGTATTTATTTATTATTTAGATTTGTATGCCGCCCCTCTCCGCAGACCTTTGCCATCATATTATAAGCAACTGCATTGTCTACACTGATGACGTAAAATTACTCAACACCAGCGACAATGCTGCTATCTTTCAAAAAAACTTTTACTATTACCACTCCCCTTTTTTCCCCTTTAGTCCCTCTTAATGTGCACCTCCTGAAGGTATGTTATATCCGAATTTAATTTTATGAATCTAAATAGTATTCTCTTTCATTTAGTTGGTGAATTCAATCTGTTAATGCTCATTGAAATAAGATTTATTTCATTTCACAATTTCTTTCTGGCCTCCTCTCCTATATTCTCCCCAGCTCTTGTTCTTGCATCATCTCTTTCATATTTATCCTTTTCCTCTCCCTCCTGCTCTATCGTTTTATCCTCAGGACTTCGCTCCTCTCGACTTATTCTTTCTATTACGGCTTGACTTCCTGGCTCCAATCCTTCCCCGCAGGGAGGTGGAACCGATTAGACAGTTCCACCCCAGACGCCTGATGGACCCAGAGGGCTTTCAGAGGGTGCTTGGGGTTATTCCAGATGCACTCGTCCACAGTTCGGCGGAGTCTCTTGCTAAGGCCTGGAACAAGGCTGCAGCGGAGGCTGTTGACCGGATTGCGCCGTTGCGACCTCTCCGCGGCACTAGACCCTGTACAGCTCCATGGTTCAACGAGGAGCTCCAGAAATTGAAATGCCAGAAGAGACGTCTAGAGAAGCGATGGAGGAAGAGTAAGTCCGAATCCGATCAAACACTTGTAAGAGCTCATATTAAGACTTAGAAAGTGGCGCTCAAGGCGGCAAGATGCACGTATCATGCCACCTTAATTGTATCAGCGGAATCCCGCCCGGCCGCTCCCTTCTTAACCAGGGGGGAGTTGGGGAGCCCTTGTAGAGTACTGCCGAGGATTTTAACACGTTTTTTGCTGATATAATCGCTCGGATCCGGGCGGACCTCAACTCCAATTGGATAACAGAGTTGAAAAGTGTTCGGAAACTTCAGATCGTGCAGAATGCAGCTGCGAGAGCAATCATGGGCTTCCCAAGGTATGCCCATGTTACACCAACACTCCGCAGTCTGTATTGGTTGCCGATCAATTTCCGGTCACAATTCAAAGTGTTGGTTATGACCTATAAAGCCCTTCATGGCATCAGACCAGAATATCTCCAGGACCACCTTCTGCCGCACGAATCCCAGCGACCGGTTAGGTCCCACAGAGTTGGCCTTTTCCGTGTTCCGTTGACTAAACAATGTTGTTTGGCGGGACCCAGGAGAAGAGCCTTCTCTGTGGCGGCCCCGACCCTTTGGAACCAGCTCCCCCCCGGAGATCAGAACTGCCCCCACCCTCCTTGCCTTTCGTAAAGTTCTTAAGACCTCTGCCGTCAGGCATGGGGGAACTGAGACACCTCCCCCGGGCCTATACAGTTTATACATGGTATGTTTGTGTGTATGCTTGCTTTTAGTAATGGGTTTTTTAGTGTTTTTTAAATTATTAGATTTGTTGTTACATTGTCTTTGTTATTGCTGTGAACCGCCCCGAGTCTACAGAGAGGGGCGGCATACAAATCTAATTAATAATAATAATAATAATAATAATAATGACCCTTCAAGAGGCCATACGCAATGCATTGTGATACATTGTATATCACCATCTGTGGGGGCCTCTTATAAAAACAAAAAGGTCAAATATCTATATAGAATTCTATTCCATTCCATTCTATCCAGCCCTCCAATCCATCCTACAAAAGCAGCATTGCCCTCTGCTCCCTTCACCTTTTGCCCAGCAGCCAGCCTGGCACTCTTCTTTTTCCTCCCCATAGCACCCCAGGCAAACTAGTGCTGGTCTTCCTCCTCTACCTCCGGCACACACTGGGTCTGGCTGAGGGCAGCGGGTCTCCAAGGAGAAAGTAGCCTCTCCTTCCATCTGCGCTCCCCTCGGTTTCCCCCCCCCCCAGCTCCACAGCCGCCCAATACAACACGCCTGATGAAACACAGGGATGAAAGAATTGCAAGTAGGAACAGCGCAGGGAAGCAGGGTGTGGGCGCCGCACCCTGCCATGAGCCGCCGCCGCCCAAAGCCACCACCGCTGCCAACGCCACTGCCATTTTCCTGCTTCCATCTCCTTTTCCTCCCATTGTTCCAGCCCCGCCCATGGTTGGAGAGGGGTGGGAAAGCTGAGGGGGACCGCTGTGCGCCTATTGAGCTGCACCCCTGTCAATCACGCACACCTCCGGAATCCAACGTCCATCTTTTCCTGAGGCTCGGCCTTTTGCTTCCCCTTTCTGAAAAGCAGTTGGACATGCCACCTGCCACTCCTGCTTGAGGGGAGTTGTTAAGAAAGCAGGGCCTTAGGCGGTTTTTGTAGCATTTCCCCACAGCACATCTGACCATGGGGCACACTGGTTGAAAAACACTGTTTTAGTCCAATCCGGATTAGGCAGAAAATTCTACACTACTTCAGACAGATGGTTATCCAACATTTGCTTAAAAACTTCCAGTGTTGGAGCATTCACAATTTCTGGAGGCAAGCTGTTCCACTGATTAATTGTTCTAATTTCTCCTTAGCTCTAAGTTACTTCTCTCCTTGTTCAGCTTCCACCCATTGCTTCTTGTTCTACCCTCAGGTGCTTTGGAGAATAGGTTGACTCCTCCTTCTCTGAGGGCTCTTTTATTTGTACCTTCCAGTTGTGACAAACTGGATTCATTTCTATGTTCATCATCTATTGTTCAAAATAAACCTATCCATTTCTCCCTCCTTCATTCATTTGATATAATAAAACCTTTTCATAAGAACTCAAAAGGTGGCGCGGCCTGCCGGCAAGGCCTCCGTTTGGGAGGGGGGAAACTACATTTCCCAAGAGCACTTTCAGGGACTCCCGGTTTGAAAGGAGCCAATCGAAATAGACGTCCGCAGGCGCTATAAAAGGCGACGTCGGAGACGTCCACGTTCTTTCCGTTCTCGGGAGCCGAGAAGCAGGTTAGTTGTGGGTATGTTTTTTTTCCGTAGCGGGGCGAAGTTTCTCCATCCATCGCCATCCTCCTTATTTAATTGGAAGCGATGTCCGCTAAGCCGCTTAAATTCATCGTAAGGGATCCCTCCATCCCCTGGAAGAAAATCCCGAAGCTTGCTTCCGACTCTGGGCATTTACTTGCAATTTCTCTCCTAATGCGGGTGGGTTGGGCGGGCGGGGAATAATGCTTTTTTCCCGTGTCAATATTGCTTTATCGATGGGAGGCTTTAAAAGGGGGTGAGGTCGTCCACACGCCCCCCCCCTTTCATTGCAGAATCTGCGGGAGCCCATTTAAATGGGTAGAATCCTGCCATCAACTGTTGGAAGGGACCTTGGAGGTCATCTAGTCCAACCCCACCCAACCAGCAGACCCTTTAATAGAAAAAGTTCTCAAAGGGGGTTTTCTATTAGGCTTTACAGGGGTCTTCAACCTTAGCTGGCTGAGGAATTCTGGGAGTTGAAGTCCACCAGGCTTAAAAGTTATGAATATATTTTATTTTATTTTAAAATTTGTTCATTAGTTTTCAAAACTTTTCTTTAAAATAAGGGTTGCCATGATTCTTTGTTGTTTCATAGTTCCATTTTTGTTTAGACATAAAAACATGACACTTAATCTTGTTTCTTTTGTCATTATTACAAACAGTTGTATTTACATATACTGCTGGAAAAAATAAAGGGAACACTTAAACACAATATAACTCCAAGTAAATCAAACTTCTGTGAAATCAAACTGTCCACTTAGGAAGGAACACTGATTGACAATCAATTTCACATGCTGTTGTGCACATTCAACTTTGTACAGAACAAAGTATTTAATGAGAATATTTCATTCATTCAGATCTAGGATGTGTTCTTTGAGTGTTCCCTTTATTTTTTTGAGCAGTGTATTTACACATTATGGTCCTTGCAAATATTTATTTACATATTATTGATGTAGTTGTAGTGCAATTAAAAAATATCTTTTGGCAGATTCCGGGGAATTCATACCAGGTTGCTTTTACTTAGCTTTGGGCATTGGTATGTATCTCCATTAACGGAGTCCATGCTGTCTCTGGAATTCTGGGAGTTAAGTCCACACATTTTAAAATCAATTAAGGAACATTTGTGCTAAGGGGCTGAGTATCTCAGCTGGGCCTTGAGATTCAAATTCAGTGAATGCGTTGCACTGCAACACCCAGTTTCCCCGGTTGCTGGGTCTTTTCAGCATGCAGAATTGATCCGTATATCTTTCAAGTTCTATCTAAATTGTTTTTCAAGCTTGGCACCAATTTTAAAATTCCCAAAATTCCCCATCCAACACTCTTAATTCATGTGTAAAACAAATGAACAAAGAACAATAATTGGGATACCTATTGGGTGCCTGTTTAGAATAAACCCTACACTCTTTTTTTAAACTGGGGGGCATGTTTGTTTATTTATTCGATTGTTATGCTGCCCTTCTCCTTAGGATGGCTTACAACATGTTAGCAATAGCACTTTTTACCAGAGCCAGCATATTGCCCCCACAACCCGAGTCTCCATTTTACCCACCGCAAAAGGTTGGAAGACTGAGTCAACCTTGAGCTGGTGAAGAGATTTGAACCGCTGAGCTACAGGTCTACAGTGGCCTGCAATACAGCACTCTACCTGCTGCACCACCCAGTCTGTCATATCATTTATTTATTTACATATTTAGATTTAATTCAGCTGCTGTACTTTGGGCAGTTTATAGTATTGATCCAGTTACTAGCCACTGTGTATCTTAGTTGTAGTTCATTTTGCAGTGAATTTATGTGGATCAAAAGCATCCTTAATCCTCCAGGGAAAGATTGAAGGCAAACGGATCATTCTTTGTCAAGTAGACCAATTTTCAGAATCTTCCCCACTCAACCACCTTCAATCTCAATGAAGCTTTGCACATATATTCCTTATGGTATAAAACTGAGGTGTGCAAAATTTTAGGTCCATATTCCAAATATTTTAAGGTTTCAGGGTCCTTTAAGTGCAGGGTGACAAAATGTCTTGTGAGCTCCGCAAAGCTTTTTGCCAAGTTTGAGGAGCTCTAAAATGGAAACTAGTTGTAATATAAAGCGGAAACTTGGTGGATCAGCGCAATGTTTAGGGCCAAACATACTGAAAAAGTTTCAAGCATCTTAGACTAATGGTTGCTGTGTAACCTGAGATCAAAGTTGAGGAAAAGTGTGGTGCGACAAAAAAGTTTTCGCACCAATAACTTGCAAACTAGTGAAGCTTTCAAAAAGCCATTTGGCACACAATAATTGTTGTCAATTATTCTTGGAGTTATTTTAGTTTAAAGATGACCGCAAAAATTTTCACTCCAAATTTTGGCCCTCTTTAATGCCTTGTAGATCTGTTTTCTCTTCATTTTTTAGGGAAATTTTGCTTTGTTTTGAAAATAATTTTGTTTTAACTTTGTAATTCACTATATATCTAATCTGAATTTAATATTTCATAATTAATAGTGATCTTTTACATTTTTAGGTATACTAAGGTGTTCGTCTATCGGAGGAATACTTGTTCAATAAAATGGATTCTGAGCCAGATGTGGAACTACCACCATGTTCTATTGGCCATTTTAACAAATCAAAATGCCATTTAACTAGGTTTACTTCAAAGAAAGGGCTCAAATCTCTGCAAGAATTTCAGGCTGATGAGCAAAAATTGTTGATTCTTCGGTCAACTCAGAATCTTCAGTTGGAGTCAACAGTTTGCTATCACCATGAAGCTGTACTCCTTAGCCGGTTTGAATTTTTGCAAACAAAATGTTGCAACCCCTTTTTGAAGGAAAATCATATTGTTAAAAAATGTTTACGAGCTATGGATGAAGCTGGAGCTGAAAGGTTAAAAAATCTGGTTAAAAAACCATTTCTACCCGGGCAGAAATTGTGTCCATCATGTCGAGTTGAGATTAATAAACTTACTCATTTGTTATCCTCAGAGTCATCTGATGCTGCTGATCATGATAAGCTGATGGAAACTAATGAAGAAGTCAATGCAAGTCTTGGCACTTCTCCCTTGAAAGTTCAGAGAGTTTCAAAAAGAGATTCAAAAGGGTACGTGAAACGTGAAATTTGTCAAGTGCAAAGTGGAATTTGTAGTCAGACAGCTGTTTCAAGCGGCTTTGGCCCGGAGGAATTTGCTGAGCAAACTGACAAAAAACAGTGCCAAAACTGCGTTGATTTTAATGAGCTGTTGAGTGAGCTAAAGCAAAAAATGCAAATTTCGTCAAAAGCAGAAAAGCTACAAATGCTCACGCTTGTTCCCAAAAGTTGGTCTATAGCCAGAGTGGCTTCTGAGTTTTCAGTATCAACTCGAATGGTGAAAACAGCAAGGAAGCTAAAACAGGAAATGGGTATTTTAGGAATGCCCAACAAAAAAAAAGGAAAAACCCTGTCTGATGAAATAAAAAATAGGGTTTTCGCTTTTTTCGAAGATGAGGAGTTCAGCCGATTATGTCCCGGTAAAATCTCTGTTCGAATTGAAGGTGAAAAAGTGCAGAAACAAAAAAGGTTGCTGCTAAGTAGCCTAAAAGAGATGCACGTGGCATACCGTAACTTGCATGGTGATGAAGTGAGCTTTTCAAAGTTTTGTGCCTTACGGCCAAAATGGTGCATCACAGTTGGCTCAGCTAGCATGCATTAAGTTTGTGTTTGCTCGATTCACCGAAATGTGAAACTTACGTTGTCTTGGCAGCCTTATCACAGAAGATTACAAAGGTTTGGTTGGCAAACAGTTTGTGATCTTGCAATCAGAGTGTTGCATATTTCATAGGTGTGAGCAGTGCCCAGGTAAAACTGCACTCAAAAGTTTTCTGTCTGAAATATACAGTGACGTTGATCCTGAGGATATAATTGAGTTTCAACAGTGGGTACAACCAGGCAGGGCCGTATTGGAAAGCAAACAGATCCTGGTTGAAGATTTTTTTGGCAGATTTAGCATCAACGATTTTTGAACTATCCGTTCACCACTTTGTTTCAAAACACTAGGCTCGGTATTTGAAGACTGTTAAAAGAAAATTTGAAAGCTGGTGAAATAGTTGTGCTCATGGATTTTGCACAAAACTACTTATTTGAAATTCAAGATGCTGTGCAGGGTTTTCATTGGGAGAATAGTCAGGCAACATTACATCCATTTCTTGTCTATAACAGTTTGCAACATGATGCTGTTGCAGTGCATGTATTATGTCAAGATTGAGTACCTAAAAGTACCCTGCAGTACATAAAGCATGCTACATGCTTCAGTGATGGCTCAGCAGTTCAGTACAATTTTTTTTGTGTGAATTTGTATCATCAAACTGATTTTGGATTTACTGCTGAGTGGAATTTTTTTAGTAATGATTACTTCAGGACGACAGTACAGTGTTCCCTCGATTTCTGCGGGGGATGCATTCTGAGACCACCTGCGAAAGTCGAATTTCCGCAAAGTAGAGATGCGGAAGTAAATACAGTACACCATTTTTGGCTATGGACAGTATCACAAGCCATCCCTTAACACTTTAAACCCCTAAATTACCATTTCCCATTCCCTTAACAACCATTTACTCACCATTATTACTGGTACTCACCATTGAATAAGACATCTAGTGATCCTGATATTTATAAACAGAATTATTTATTAACAATAATTATTTTTTTTGTTATTAATTTGCAAAAATTATTAGTTTGGTGATGACGTATGACGTCATCGGGCACGAAAAACCGTGGTATAGAAAAAAAACCCGCAAAGTATTTTTTAATTAATATTTGTTGAAAAACCGTGGTATAGGCTATTCGCGAAGTTCAAACCCGCGAAAATCGAGGGAACACTACTCATTTCCAGATATGACTGTTCAGCTTGTCAATGATAAATTTACCTCAGCATTAAGACAATAATACTATATTTTGTGTGGGCTTGGGATCCCAAAGAAACCCTCCTTGGCTTGAGATCCTTAGGTTAAGAAACCTACCTTTAATGGACCAGTTTTTTACTTTAAAATGTGTTTAACTTATGTTGTTCATTTATTGATTGAATTATTGTTTGTAAAGGGTTGTGTAAAAATAATAAATTTTCTAGAAAGGTTGCCTATTAGTTTGTTAATAAAAGTAACTTGTACAAATGTTTTAAGTTCAAACAAACTGTATTTAAAAGATGGTCTGTGCATAATAATGAAGTATTTTTAATCTCATAAGCCAGGAAGTCTTTTTCAATAAAGCATTATCTAACAAAAATTCTCACCTTCAAGCAAAATTACACAAAATTGAAGGTGATAAAATATAGTAAATATACAGTGTTATCTATATATCAAGCATTTTTTATATTTTAAAAACCTACTATGTAACCAGGATGAATAAAGAAAGATGGTTTACAAGATCCAGGCAGAAGACAGAACTTCATGGCTTAGAAACCTAAGGGACTGGTCTGGACAAAACTCAGGAACACTTTTTCAAGCAGCTGTTGACAAAAATAGGATTGACAACATGATTACCAATGTCTGATGACTGATATGGCACAAGAAGAAGAAGAAGGAAAAGCTCTTTGTAGCTTCTGCAGTTGCAGTATGATGGTGGAATATGTAACAGGTGGGTGCAAAAACAAGATTGACGGCAGAAAAAGACCTCATGGTCCATCTAGTCTGCCCTTATACTATTTCCTGCATTTTATCTTAGTATATGGATATATGTTTATCCCAGGCATGTTTAAATTCAGTTACTGTGGATTTACCAACCACATCTGCTGGAAGTTTGTTCCAAGGATCTACTACTCTTTCAATAAAATAATGTTTTCTCACGTTGCTTCTGGTCTTTCCCCTGACTAACCTCAGATTGTGCCCCCTTGTTCTTGTCTACTCTCCTATTAAAAACACTTCCCTCCTGAACCTTATTTAACCCTTTAACATATTTAAATGTTTCGATCATGTCCCCCCTTTCCCTTCTGTCCCCCAGACTATATAGATTGAGTTCATTAAGTCTTTCCTATAAATTTTATGCTTAAGACCGTCCACCATTTTTGTAGCCCGTCTTTGGACCCCTTTGGGCGTTGAGGGGAAAGAGATCTTGCAAACAATCAGACAGGAAAACCCCCCTAGTTAATCCAGCAGAGGAAGAAATCTAGTAAGGACCAAATCCTAAGGGATCAGGTTGTGAATAGTGGTGGCAGGAAGTTTGTATTTTCAGACTTGCATGATTCTGTTAAGGTAGCCCTACAATAAGGTATATTTAACTCATCTTGTGTTACCTGTCTGGTTTACCTGACCATTTTTTCCCATGGCCCTATCGAAGCTGCGTCTGTCTTATCTTGTGACTGATGTAGTCAAAAAGGTGCCAAAAATAATGTTTTTCTTTGACGGTCGCTGTTTGGTTTTTTTCTGCCATAACTCTTCAGCAACATTTTGGAGGAAATACATGTTTTTCATATTCAGAGATGGCATTTTGTAGCTTGAATGCAGAGCAGGGGTTCCAGGGGTTAGAGTCCTGTAGTAACTTGGGTTCCAGTCTAATTCTCTTTTTCTTTTCTTTTTTTCAGAAGTTTTTACTGATTTTTTTTTTAGAAAAAGAATATATATCATATATACTTTGTTATACTCTCTTTTTTTTCCCATCAGCTTTCAGCAGGAAAGAAGATGAGCTGGATTGCTGCTTTGGAGCTGGACATAGTGGTACATAAACGCCTGTCCCCACTTGACATAAGGACACGTGCAAATTAACCTCAGCAAAGGTTTATAGCCAATGTAAGTCCAGACTAGTGTTTCTCAACCTTGCCATTTTTAGATGTACGGACTTCAATTCCCAGAATCCCCTATCTCCACCAGTATGAATTCTGGGAATTGAAATCCACCCGTCTTAAAATGGCCTAGAATGAGAAGCATTGGTCTATATGCTTCTTAAATTAATTTGGGAAATCTTGAATTGAAGCAGCGTAGTGGTGATGATCATTTTTTTAATATGATAGGCAAGAGTTTAATTAAAAATGTATTTTGTGTTTTATTTGTTAGATTCATAGCCCACCTTTATTCTGTGCATTTCAACCTTTTTATTTTGTGCAATTTCAGACATAAATCTCTACTCCACCCCCATCAAACATCAACCTTGTGTGGTGGGTTGTACCCAAAATCATCTATTTGGCTCTCAGGCCTAAAGAATGACTAGAATTAGCTGTCTCCTGCACCTTAGCTACTGTACCAGAATAGCTAGCTTCACCCCAGTAAAATCATTTGCTTTACGGTATATACAGAGGGATGTGATTTGTGTAAATTCATTCATAGTTTTAGCAAGTCACCAAGTTTGAGGATCTCTGAGTTCCTTGGGTCAAGTCAAGAAAATAAGATTGGCATGTTAAACCAAGAGTTGTGGCTTAGCCAGTGGTCACAAAATCTCCAACAACATGCAAGAATGAGATGGGAAGGACTTTGACTTCCCAGCCATTGATAGCTGAGGATGTCACTCGACCTTTCTACATTCTCAAGCGTTAACCTATCCCAGGGGTAGGCAAAGTTGGCTCTTCTATGACATGGACTTGAACTCCCAGGATTCCTGAACTAGCATGATTGGCTCAGGAATTCTGGGAGTTGAAGTCCACAAGTCATAGAAGAGCCAACTTTACCTAACCATGACCTATCCGTTAGGGTTGAACACCTCTTTATTGTACATGTTCTTAATAGAGGAGTGTTAAAGGATATGCAGAAGTTTTAAGATGTGTGAACTTAGAATCAGGGCTGAAAGGAACTTTTGAAATCTTCTAGTCCGGAGTCTCCAACCTTGGCAACTTTAAGACTTGTGGATTTTAACTCCCAGAGTTCCTCAGTCAGCTTTGCAGCCAAGGTTGGAGACCCCTGTTGTCCATCCCATTTCAAATCAGGAGGACTGAAAGCTGTTGAGCTGAGAAACACTGTGGCAGAGTTTGGAGTTCTTTTGCTGTCTCTCAAGATATAAACTAGAGATGGGTCCCATGGGATAGATTGTCTTCCAATTATTTCTCTTTCCCTGAATTTTAAGGGCTTGTTTAAGCTGATGGGTTGTGGTTTTTTTTAAAGATCTCGAAAGCCATCTGCTCAGTGTTCATATCAACATTTTTATTGAATTATATAAAGTATTACGAAATACAAAAGAGAAAAGCAGTGGGGAAAGTGGAGAAAAAGAAGTGAGGAATAATAGGGAGAAAAAGGAGCATTGAGTTCCAACTCGCTCTGTTACAGCAAAATTGGGCATTCATATCAAATCACAATTTTTTTGCTTTTTCATATGAACATTTCCCCTACTGGTTCGTCAATGTGAATGTGTGCATGTTTGCTTTGGTCACGTGTGTGCCTTCCGCACATGTGCTTGTGCACACAGCAACAACAACAACAACAATAATAATAATAATAATAGATCTATCAATCTAATTCATAAACCCCAACGTCAGAGTTTCATTCTTCTCCATACCAAGCAGGAAGTTCAGAGGCGGGTTCCCTGTGGAACTTGTTCAGTTGTTCAGAAGCTGCCTTGAATAATTTTCATTCGGAGACTTTTTTCAAGTAGTAATTTTATTGAATAGTGACTCCCTAGAAATGTGGGCGTTCATGCTCGTTTATACTTGGGATTTTGAAAACCCCTCACTAAATGCAATCTGACCTCGAACGGTTTCTCATCCAGATGTTTTATGTTTCAGGTACAGTCTGGAAGTGCTGGATGATCGGAGAAGATGCTCCGAGTCTTCGGAGAAGGGCGGCGTACAAGTCCAATAAATAATTATCCTCGTTTCCCTTGTAAATACTGAGGCCAGGAGCTGAAGCCTGCAAGGTACACTGCCCGTTTATAGTCTAT
This sequence comes from Erythrolamprus reginae, assembly GCF_031021105.1. NCBI lineage: Eukaryota > Metazoa > Chordata > Lepidosauria > Squamata > Dipsadidae > Erythrolamprus > Erythrolamprus reginae. The sequence continues at coordinate 17,595,287 of NC_091960.1, forward strand.
ATTATACAGAGAGGAGGTGGGATGAAAAGAAAGCAGCAATCCAGACCCTCCCTATCCCTTTCCCATCAGATCCAATTACTGATCTCATGGTCAAAAAAGGAGGCAAAGTAAAAACAAACCGGTCCTAACAGCCTTGCTGGGATAAATCCAGCATTGAACTGGGCTGACTTGAAACAGATAGTTTCAGATATCTTTGCTTTGGCCAATTTGGGTGGTTGTGGCTCCCACTGAGTGAACTTTTTATCTTGGGATCTTGCCATTCTGGCAGGAGGGGAGTGGCTTGGGGCTTTGGCTTTTGGCTTGCGGGGTGGGTGGGTGGGTCCTTTGTTCCTTTCTCTGCTTTGATGTACCTTTGGGGAAGTTGAGAGAAGAGGGAGGAAGAATTTGCCTTTGGGCCATCTGTTTTTTTCTCAACACACATGGGGGGTAGTAGATCTTGGTACCTGGGAACTGCTTGTTATTGCCTTCCCAGCCCAAAGTTCTGAAACCCAGGATTGGCTCAAATATGAACTGGACAGAGGCTTCAAAGCAAAACACCTAAGAATGGATATTTAGGTTCTAAGTAGTGAAAGGATCTTTATGTAGACATGTTATGCTTTTTTCTTTAACATACATGAGTGCTTAGTGGACAGTGTCAATTTACTTATAATGATGTTTACGTTCACATAGTAATATAAATAGTATTAGAACATAAATATTATAGTGTAATATAAATAATATAAGTGGTATAAATCTAAATAAATAAATAGTCTTTTAACTTCTAATATTTACGTATACATAATAATATAACGTGTGACAATTTACATAATATTTTCCTAATTTCTACCTCTGTTTACTAATCCTTAATACAACAAATCCCACATTAAAACACATTCTCTATCTATCCATTCACCCCTTGCCCTTTTTAGTATTTCAACTCTTGTTGACTTCGGGTCCAATCTTGCATGAATGTGGTAACATTTTAGACTGCCTTCCTGCATGTCTCATTTTTAACATCCACATGGACTGTATTTAATTTACTACTACTTTATGGAAACTTAGTTGTAAAACTGTATATTTGACCAGCAATACTCAATTTTTTTCTACAGGAGAACAGGACGATGCAGTGACCTTCCATTTTCCTTCTGGAGAAAGCCCATCTGGTGGAATGGACAACTCAGCAAACGACAGCAATGTAAATATGAATGCTTCCCATTGATCGTAGATCTGTATGACATAATGCAACATCCAGTAGCCCACCCTTTAGATAACTCTGAACATGCAGCATGTGAGATCCAAGCCACTTCTGCCTTGTCTATGATGAAACGTTTTTCTAATGGTGACAGCTGGATGAATCCTGCGGATATGGGGCTGAGATAAGGCTGGGGTGTTGGTGGCGTTGTTTTGTTAATAGAAATCAAAATTTTGGATCTCTTCTTTGCTTTCTAACCTAGTGTTCCGAAATGCAGGGAGGGGATACTTGGGGCATGCGGGGTGGGATAGTGTAGAAGTAGTTGTGGGGGGCAATGAAAAAAAATACTTGGGATAGTTTAAAAATATATATACTTTTGCAGGTCTTGAGAGATTTCCTGGGAATTTGCTACATGCGTGCTGAAAAAGCCAAGGGCTTGCTGCGGATGCAGAGGTGGACAGGACTCCAGCAAAAATTTCTGAAATTTCTTTAAAAGCTGTCTGATCATTGTTACTTCTTTTTGCAGTTGTATTGAATTAAAATAATTGTGTCCTTTTTTTTTACCCCCAGTGTTGTGCATTCTTGTTCTTTATACACACACACACACCTTGACATAAATGTATCCCAGCAATCTTAATCGCCACTGATTGATACACTAACATGGGTTAATCCTGGCAACCAGCTCTGGCTTGTATACTGCTCAAAAAAATAAAGGGAACACTCAAAGAACACACCCTAGATCTGATGAATGAAATATTCTCATTGAATGTGCACAACAGCATGTGAAATTGATTGTCAGTGTTCCTAAGTGGACAGTTTGATTTACTTGGAGTTATATTGTGTTAAGTGTTCCCTTTATTTTTTTGAGAAGTATTTAAGATGGCAAAGTTTTACCTAATGCATTTCAACTATTCATTGAAATGGATTCAGAAGGCAGACGATCTAATGCCTGGATGTGCTTGAAACAGAAGTTTGATGGAAGAAAAAGACCTCATGGTCCATCTAGTCTACCCTTGTACTATTTCCTGTATTTTATTTTAGGATGGATGGATGTTTATCCCAGGCATGTTTAAATTAAATTACTGTAGACTTACCAACCACGTCTTCTGGAAGTTTGTTCCAAGCATCTACTACTCTTTCAGTAAAATAATACTATCTCACGTTGCTTATGATATTTCCCCCAACTAACCTCAGATTGTGCCCCTTGCTTACTTTGAACATTTCTTCTGTGCCTCAATTTGAATGAAGGAGTCTTTTTTTTTTTGAAAAAATAAAGGCACACTTATAGAGCTTTATCATTTGTAAGCAAGGGTCATTTTAGAGGTGAGATAAGCAACAAAGTTAAATCAGGAAACGATACAGGCTGGGTGGCTAAATGGCTGGTCTCTCAGAAATGCTGAGATGTAGCTTATATAATTACAGGTAGTCCTTGATTTGCAACACTTCATTTAGTGACTGAAGTTCCAGTGGCACTGAGATAAAGTGACCTGTGACTTTCATACTTGTGCCATCCCTGTGGTCATGTGATCCAAATTTGGACCCTTGGCAAATTATTCGTGATGGTTGCATTGTCCTGGAATTGTATTTTTTGACTTGACAACAAAGCCAGTGGAGAAATCAGATTCATTGTTAATTAATTTAATAACTAAAGTGATTCACTTAATTGGCAAGCAAGGTCATAAAAGTTTGGGGAGTTTTGCGCACATGGAAGCCCCACCAGCTAGCCACAGTTCACCACTATACCTCATTGAAGTCTTCAATGAAAAACACTGCGGCAGGTTTTTTTGTAAACATATTTTACTTCTTAGCAAAAATGTTTCTCTAAAACTCACAATACTACTTTTCGCTACTATTACATCCACCTCTGACCACCCATTAAGCACCAAACAACCAACCACTATAACAAACCACTTTGTAACAAAACTCTAGCAAACCACACCCACGCAAGGGTGCTACTCCTAATATATAGGCTACAGCCAATCAGGCTGCAGCAAAATTGGCAAACCCACATGCTGATTATGGCTTACATCAGCCGCTCCCATGGTTACAAACCATTTATTGCATTGTAATATTACCTCCAGAAATATACTTATTTCTGACAATAAAATGGGGCAAAAATCACTTAACTTGCTTAGGAACAGAAATGAGCTCATTGTCAAAGATCACCTATTAGCTGTGGTTGTTTAGACATGCATAGAAGATGTACGAGCTGTAAGCTGCTACTGACAACCACAGCGACAGGAAGGATGGATACAAGGGTCAAACACATGCGAGTGCCAGCATTTTTCTCCCTGCCTTCTGATTCTGAAACATCCAAAAATTTGTGCATACAGAAACAAAACACTCTGCTTTTCATGCACAGTTGATCCTTAAAATCACTTGGATTTAGAAACAGCTACAAGGCACAGGAGGGCTGATAAGATGTAATTGTTTGGTCGGTACCATTTTTAGAACTGAGCCTTTTCACAATTATGTCAGAAGTTCAGCACACCTGGTTTACAAAGGAAACAAAAACCTGGTTTACAAAGGAAACAAAAACAAAAATGGATATTCAAAATTGGTTAAAACATGCATTAAAGTGAAGGAAGCTGAGAGTGCTTGTTGGGATGTAACCTAGCTAAACTTTCTGTTCAGTTTCCTAGAAGCATTGACAAGTATGGGAATTATAATCTTAACATAGCTGAAGATCTTAAGAAGAGGAAAATTGATGTGGTTTACAGACTTGGGGGTTGCATGGGTTGGGGAGATCCATGATCTATCCTCAACGTGGTTAAGAATTGGCTTGGTGGTAGCCTCCACAGTCATTGTAGGTCTCTGAATAAATCATGATTAGTCAAAATTAGTAATGCAGTTCCCTACTGTGAAAAGCATGGGAAAGTCTTTAAAAGTAAACAAAAAAGCAAAGAATGGGATTAAAAACTTAAACATACATTTATTCATTTACTTAGTTTGTGTTGGAAGGGGCCCTGTGGGTCTTCTAGTAGTCCAGCCTCCTGCTGATGCAGGAGATTCTATACCATCTCAGACATATGGCAGTCCAGTTTCTTGAAGGTCTCCAGTGTTGGTGAGTTCACAACCTCCACAGGCAGGCCGTTCCACCGGTTCCTTATTTCTAGGTTGAATCTCTCCTTGTTCAGCTTCCATCTGTTGCTCCTTGTCTGACCCTCTGGTGCACTGGAAAATAGCTTGACCCCCTCCTCACTGTGGCAGCCCCTCAAGTATTTGAAGACTGCTATCATGTCTCCCTGGACCTCCTCTTCACTAGACGATCCATGCCCAGTTCCTGCAACCTTTCCTCATATGTTTTGGTTTCTAGTCCTTTTATCATTCTAGTTGCTCTCTTCTGTACTTTGAGTTTCAATGTCTTTTTTATAGTGTGAAGCCCAAAACTGAACTTTGCTGACAAAGTTTTAACTTCTCTAGACATCAAGGAAGACAGCTATATCTATAATGTCTGCTATAATAGAATGTTAAATAGGCATTGGATGTTCCATAGCAAACTAAATTTTCCAATTGAATTGCTTCCTCTATATTTCGTTAGGGGGATGAACTGAAGATGAAGTTGGAAAGAAAAAGCAAGAAGCTAGCTCAAGGACTTTTGTCCTAGAAGTACAAAATAGCAGGAGTAAAATTAGCCCTCATGCAAAATACTAGGAGCTGCTGGCACATGACTTCGGGACTTTGAGGAAGAGATTAGATAAGAGCTGGAGGCAGCTAAGGAGAGGGGGAAAGAGCAAGGACAACCCCACTTCACCTCCGGTGGCTTCCTGCATTTGCTCTGCTTTTTGGGTTTGCTCAGCTGTTTTGTAAGAAACCTCCAGAAAGGGCTTCCTTTCAGCCAGGGGTCTCTCAACTCAGCCAGTTTTAAAACTTGGGGACTTCAACTCCCAGAATTCCCCAGACAGCTTCGCTTAAAAAGTGACCAATTTTGGAGAATCCCTGCTTTAAGGTCTTCAGCAGATGCTACTACAAATCTAAATGGTTTAATCAGTTAATGCCTGGAAGAATGTATAGATAACCTGATTGGTTTTCAAGAGAATGGCATGCAAAGGAAAGGGGAACTGGGGAAGAAGTCTGTCTACAGGATTGTTCTCAAAAGCTCTGCAGTGGAGATGTGATACAGTCAATTTGCAAAGCGTGGGGGAAAGAAAACTGGTAGATTTCCTTTACCTCCTCCCCTGTTTTCTTTTAGAATTTGAGTACTCCTAAAAAAAAAAGACACATTCAGTATAAGCACACTATTGTGCCTACCGTCCCTGTCCTACTGTTCTATTGTCTTCTATCATTACTTTTTATCTTCTGTATAGTCTGGAGCAGTGTTTCCCAACCTTGGCAAATGCTGTCTGGGGAATTCTGGGAGTTGAAGTCCAGATATCTTCAAGTTGCCAAGATTGGGAAACACTGGTCTGGAGGACAGAAAGGAAAGTGGGGACATGATCGAAACATTTAAATATGTTAAAGGATTAAATAAAGTTCAGGAGGGAAGTGTTTTTAATAGGAAAGTGAACACAAGAACAAGGGAGCACAATCTGAGGTCCGTTGTTGGGGGAAAGATGAGAAGCAACGTGAGAAAATATTATTTTACTGAAATAGAAGTAGATGCTTGGAACAAACTTTCAGCAGACTTGGTTGGTAACTCCACAGTAACTGAATTTAAACATGCCTGGGATAAACATATATCCATCCTAAGATAAAATACAGGAAATAGTATAAGGGCAGACTAGATGGACTATGAGGTCTTTTTCTGCTGTCAATCTTCTATGTTTCTACAGGTATGTTTCTATCATTACTTATCTAATGTTTTATTTGTACAAATTACCATCCTATAGTTTGACAAATATATATATACATAAATAAAAATAAATAAATAGGTTTGGGTTAAAGTCCTCTGAATCAACCACCAAGCCCAACTGCTATTAGATAGGACATCTGCGCCCTCTTGGATGAACTTTATTTCTACGGAAGTGGAATCCACCGCGATCTAAATTTGATTTTTGAAATGCCAGGTGGATCATCAGGGGTTCCCATACTTAGCAACTTCAAGACTTGTGGACTTCTGGCTGGAGAATTTTGGGAGTTGAAGTCCACAAGTCTTAAAAGTTACCAAGTTTGCAGAGAGCTTGGAGATGATATTCTGGAGAAGCTAGACACAGTTCTTTAATGCACAGGCATCCGAAATAATAGATGTGTGTATTTATATATTCAATTATTGTCTGCACCCAACTCACAAAGGCGACCCTGATTCAAAGAAGTCAATTGGGGGGGAAATCTGAAAGCACACAATGCCAGAGGCAATCCACGCTTCTGCCTTACTATCCCTCAAAAACAGAAATCAGATCTTCTTCTCTGTTTATTGTTTGGAGAAGCCGAGCCAGAAGGGAACGTGATAGGTGGAGCAGGAGGAGGAGGGGCGAGGGGAGTCATATTCGTCCTAAGAGGTGGGTTGGCTTTTCTTTCCTCCAGGGGAGACAGTAGCGGGGAGGGAGCCTCGAGGGTGGAGAGACGCTCTGTCTTCATCCCGTAAGGAGTTCTTCTCAACTTCGTTGAGATCAGCAGAGGAGGAGAGACAATCGGGTTCTTCTCAAGGTTCCACGCCAAAGCTGTTCTCTCCTGCTCCCATTTCCACGATGGAAGTATCTACTGAGACAAAATTGGGACGGATGCTCCCTGCTCACCCACCCAGTGGCAATTGGCACTACCAGTTTCGGATCCTGCTGCTGGGTGATTCCACCGTGGGCAAAACGTCTCTCCTGCGGCGATACACCGAGCGGTGCTTCATCCCAACCCCTTGCCCCACCGTTGGGGTAGAGTTCTACAGCAAGATGATGGAGCTGCCTCCAGGAATCAGGGTGAAGCTTCAGCTCTGGGACACTGCTGGCCAGGAGAGGTTCAGGTAAGGTTTAGAACCCAGAAGGGCGCTAAATGATTCGAGACTGAAATGTTTTAGCCTGGGCAGGACCAAAAAATGTTTCAGGGGAGGGATATTTCAAGGGCAAGCTGTAAGGGGAACCCCAGGCAGAACTACTGAAGCAGAACAAATGGTGGGGAACTGGTGATGGTATTTTTCAACAGGGGTAGGCTTGGCACCTCCACAGGTCTAAAATGGCCATTAGCACCATGTTGTTGAAGCTCTAAAAGGTCTCTAGCGTGCCATGGAGGTCTAAAGTTTAGACTCTAAAATAGCCAGCCATTACAACCATGCTGTTGAAGGTCTAAAAGATCTCCAGCATGCTGTGGGGGTCTAAAATTTAGACCTCCATAGGTCTAAAATGGCCAGCCATTGCCACCAGGCTGTTGAAGATCTAAAAGATGACCACCATGCTGTGGGGGGTCTAAAATTTAGATCGCCATAGATCTAAAATGGCCAGCCATTACCACCATGCCGTTGAATTCTTACGCTGCTCCAAAAGTAGGAGCCAGTATGATGGTGTTATGAAGATGTTGGACTATGAGCAAGGAAACATGGTAGGGTCTCGCCTTCTCCCCCACCCACAGAAGGTCTTCAGGGGACTTAGTCCAGTTATTCTCTCAACTCCTACCTCAGGGAGTTATTGTTGGGGAAATGGGAAAGGATTGTTATGAGCTCCTGGAGGAAAATTGAAATAAACCTACCAAATAATAATTAAAACACACACACACAAATTGGATGTCCTGCTGAGGACCACAACTTCACCTGACTAGTGACATTAGTTGGGGTGTAAGAGAGAAGGCCTGGGAAACGGGTGACAAATTATATGAACAACCGTATGTATTTTCCTTCAGAAACCTGGGTTTCTCAGCTTTCAAGCCCAGAAGGCACAAAATGCTTGTGCAGCGAATAAGCTGCATGAATAAATTGCTTCTGATGTATGTACTGTATGTATATGTTTGTACTCATCTACTCAGGCTTCATGCTCTGGGGAATCCAGAACATGATACCATGGTCTTTTGAGACTAAAGGATGCCTGTTTGTGTATAAATACACCGCTCAAAAAAATAAAGGGAACACTTAAACAACACAATATAGCTCCACATAAATCATACCTCTGTGAAATCAAACTGTCCACTTAGGAAGCAACGCTGATTGACAATTTCATTTTGTTGTCATCACATTCAACTTTGTACAGAACAAAGTATTCAATGAGAATATTTCATTCATTCAGATCTAGGATGTGTCATTTGAGTGTTCCCTTTATTTTTTTGAGCAGTCTGCATATATATGTGTGTGTGTGTGTGTGTGTGTGTCTATGTATATGTGTGTATATATATGTATGCATACATATATGTATGCATACATATACACACACACACATTATATATATATATATACTTATATATTATGCATTATACCTTATACATACAGTGGTACCTCTACTTAAGAACTCCTCTACTTAAGAATTTTTCTACTTAAGAACCCACGCCCGGAAAAATTTCCCAGGAAATTTGAGAGCGGCACGAAGGCCTGGCCAGTTTCCTGCCATTTCTCTCTCTAGTGTAGTGTACGGGAGGCAGCCTCGTGCCCTGTGTATGGGAGGCGAGTGCTTCTCCTCACTGCCTCAGAGTCCCTCTTTTTCTTTTTTTTAAGCCTTAAAGTTTTGGATTTTTTTGATTCCCCTCACCTCATCTTCTTCCTTCAGCAGTGACCCTTCTCCTCCTCCCACCCAAATTGCGAGCTTTTATTTTATTCCGAGTTTGCACACATTATTTGCTTTTACATTGATTCCTATGGAAAAAATTGCTTCTATTTAATAACTTTTCTACTTAAGAACCTGGTCATAGAACGAATTAAGTTCTTAAGTAGAGGTACCACTGTACATACACAACTCCCTAGGGACTCAGGGAGGCTGGCAACAAAAATGGATCAATATAAAAACATTTCTATTTAAAATAATTGCATCCACCCATATATTCATGGGCCGACCTCACTATTAACTCCCTCCCTCCCAGGTCAATGGCTCCAGGTCTGTTGGAAAAGCCAGGTCTTTTACAGATTTACAGAAAAATATTGACCACAGAGCTTAGGAATTGTCACTCTTAAGAGTTGCCCCAGCATTTAGGTGGAGATCTAGATAATATCCTTTTCTTTTAAAATGTGATAACACAATCACCCCCCTTAAGCTTTTGTTAAGGAGGATCTCAGCAAAATTGCCTCAGACTTCTGCTTTGGTTGTAAATTAATCCCCTCAGGGTAGCTTGGCCTTGAGGGCTGTCCCCACCCTCCTTCTGATCACATCTGCAATCTTTTATCTGAAGAGGTGTGGGGCCAGCTGCTGAAAGAAAGGGGGCCTGGGTGGGGCAGGGTGTGATTGAAGCTGAGTTTTTCAAGGCTAATCAAGAGATAGAAGGCAAAGAAACACAAAGCTGGAGCACCTTAAAGCCACCCCATTTATTTTTCTTGTAAGTCTTCACAGAACTCACCTGTGTGATCAGATTTGCAGAGTAATGGACTATGTCCTGGTTAAGCCCATCTGATAGTGAGTTGGTTTGTTGGTCATTTGGAGATCTTAGATCCTGTTTTGTGTTGTGAAACACTGGTGGGACTACCCCCTGGAGAGATAAAAGAAGACACTTGTTTTGTTTTCCTACATTTCTAATTGCTTCTGGTATATTTTTAGAAAAGGGACAGGAATACTAACTGTGGCGAAGTAACTATGAAAGGGATCTTGGACTCCTAGTGGACAATCATTTAAATATGAGCCAGCAGTGTGCAGCAGCTGCCAAAAAAGCCAACACAGTTTTAGGCTGCATTAACAGAGGGATAGAATTAAGACCACATTAAGTGTTAATAGTACTTTATAAGGCCTTGGTAAGGCCACACTTGGAATACTGCATTCAGTTTTGGTCACCAAGATGTAAAAAGATGTTGAGACTCTAGAAAGAGTGCAGAGAAGAGCAACAAAGATGATTAGGAGACGGAAGGCTAAAACATATGAAGAACGGTTGCAGGAACTGGGTACAGGATAGACAGGATATTCAATATCTCAGGGGATACCACTAAGAAGAGAGAGTCAATTTATTCTCCAAAGCATCTGAGGGTAGAACAAGAAGCAATGCGTGGAAACTAAACAAGGAGAGAAGCAACTTAGAACTAAGGAGAAATTTCCTGACAATTAGAACAATTAATCAGTGGAACAGCTTGCCTCCAGAAGTTGTGAATGCTCCAACACTGGAAGTTTTTAAGAAGATGTGGGATAACCATTTGTCTGGTGTAGGGTTTCTGCCTAGGCAGGAGGTTGGACTAGAAGACCTCCAAGGTCCCTTCCAACTCTATTGTTGTTATAATATTCTGGATTACTGGTACCGATAATCCTCAATGCAGCCATTTGTTTAGTAACTGCTCGAAGTTAAACAGCACTGAAAAAGTGACTGTTTTTGTCACTTAGGAATATCGCAGCATCCCCATAATCAAAATTCGGACTCTTGACCACTGGCTCAGACTTATGACGGCTGTAGTGTTCTAGGGTCATGTGCCCTTTTGACAAGCAAAATCAATGGGGTATTCACCAGATTCACTTAACAATTGAGCATAGACAGCCAGGAGTGGGATTTGGGGGATTCTCCAAACTGCACAGGTCAGCAGCCCTCCCCTGGCTGACTCTGTAAACTGCTTAGAGAGGGCTGTAAAAGCACCATGAAGCGGTATATAAGTCCAAGTGTTATTACTATAAGCATTATAAAACTACTGTCATTTCTATAATCCACAATTCTTAGGTAGAACTGGTGCTTACTTCTGATTTCCAGCAAAACTACTTATGGGACCATCTTCTCCCTCATGTATCCCAGTGGCCAGTTAGGTCCCACAGAGCTGGCCTTTTCCAGGTCCTGTTGGCCAAACAATGTCGTCTGGCGGGGCTTAGGGGAAGAGCCTTCTCTGTGGTGGCCCTGGTCCTCTGGAATGAACTTCCTCTGGAGATACGTACCACCCACTCCCTCCTGGTCTTTTGGAAGCTCTGAAGACCTACCTCTGCCGGCAGGCATGGGGACCGTGAACCATGAGATTGTCCCGTGGCCAATGAATGATTGAATTGGGTGAATGTGGATGACTACATTAGGGGTTTTTAGATTTTTATTAATTTTGTATATGTGCTTTTAAAATAATTAGATTTCTCACATATATTGTTTGTATTTACAATGTTGTGCGCCACCCTAAGTCGCTTTGAGAAGGGCAGCATAGAAATATTAACAACAACAACAACAACAACAACAATAATAATAATAATAATAATAATATTGTTCCATTGCAAACAATGGTTTGCTTAATGGCCTCCATCAAAAAGTTTGTAAAATCAGATGAATCACGTGGTGACCAGCTTTGTGACTATCATGGTTTACGGCTAAAATTGCTGACTCAATTACAGTTGTAAGTCAGGACTCTCTGTATATCATATCAAAAGATTCTGCCTCTGTTTGCATCTAAAAAATAAATTGCTTTGCAAACAACACTCCAGACCAAGGTCAGTAGGCGCATGATGGATGGTAACAATTAGTATCCAGACAAGCGCTGCAACAAATAGCTCTGATATCTTGCAGTAGTAGTAGGATGTTTACCATAGGTCACAGACCCAGACAACATAAAAACCATAGCATAACAGACATCATAAAAGGTCTTAGAATAGTGCTTAGTTTACATAGTTATCAGAAAAGCATGAGTTCTACAGGCTGCTGTTATAAACTCAACAACAAGAGATACTTTAGGACCATGATGGCAAACCTGTTTTGGTTCACATCAATCACATGCCAAAAAAGGGTGCTTGCGTGTGTTTGCACGTGCACATGTGCCCAAACCCATTAGCCTCCCCCCCCAAACATGCGCACATATCCCACACTCAAGGGTAGGCTGCTACCCAGACGGGGTGGAATGCAGTGGGGCAGTGAAAATGGAGCTCCACTCCAGAGCCCCCAATTTGCATCGAAAGATGTTGAAAGAAAATGTTGGGCGTCCTGCATAAGCCATGGCCACAGCGTGGTAGTAAAAATTTTGGTAGCCCTTCACTGCCCACACTGCCCCCTGCACGTGTGCATAACCACCACCCCGTCCCTATGCATGTGCACAGGCCTCAGTGGAGCCTGGGACGGTGAAAAAACAACCAAATTCCGGTTTTTACATTGTGTTGGGTTTTTTGCACTCCGGAATCTTCAGGGAAGCTTCTTGAAGCTTCCGGAGTGCGAAAAACAGCACAAAGGGCAAATTGGAAGTCCTCTTTGCTGAACTTCAGGTTTGCCCATTGGGTCGTTTTTTGCACTCTGGAGCTTCAGGGAAACAGCCAAGAAAAGGCCAAAAATCAGCTGTCTAGCATGCGTGTGTGTGCTGGAGCTGACATAGGGCAACGCCTCACATGCCCTCAGATATGGCTCTGCGTGCCACCTGTGGCACATGTGGGAGGTTCGCCATCAGGGCTTTAGGATATTTACTATACTTTACGTTGTAAATAAGAAAAACTATGAAAGAGATATTAGTAGTTTATCATGAATATTTTGTATATGTAGATATATTTATATTATCAGCGAAATTATCAGCAAAAATATGTTACCTGTTTGTGTGTGTCAACATATTTTTGCTGAATTGAAAATGAAGGGAGACTAGTATAGATCTATTTCAAGGTTGTTTCCTCTCATCAGCTTGCCATACCCTCACTGGGATTTGAGCTTGCAGCCGTAAGGCAGAGAATTAACCTCTAGGCCAGTGTTTCCCAACTTGGCAACTTCTGGTATGCTTACCATACTCAATACCAAAGACGCTCAAAATATTACACAGGGAAAAACCCAAACTCACAACAATCTACACAGACACTTTTCTCAACAGCTGATTGGCACCTGTTTGCCTAGCTACCCAGCCTGAGGCAGGGGGCGACCCAGGAAGGAGAGTGCGGGAAACGCGAATCAAATTGTCACCCCAGAGACCCTGGTGAGGTTGTAAGTCGAGGACTTAACAGTTCACTTGAAGGATGATGATCGTTCTAGCCACTCCCACCTGGTCACATAGCCATCCTACCCAGTCACATGACCACTAGCCACACCCACAAAATAAGCCACACCCACAATGTGGCAGTAAGAAATTTTGGCTGCTCATTACTGTATATGTGTGTGTGTAGTTTCGACAGACACTGTATATGTGTCTGTGTGTATGTTTCTGTCGAACACTTCCCTGGTACAAAGCTCAGGGGATGAGATACTGTGGCCTAGAGCAGTGTTTCCCAACCTTGGCAACTTGAAGATATCTGGACTTCAACTCCCAGAATTCCCCAGCCACATTGGCGAGTCTACGGAGAGGGGTGGCATACAAATCGAATGAATGAATGAGTAAGTAAGTAAGTAAGTAAGTAAGTAAGTAAGTAAGTAAGTAAGTAAGTAAGTAAGTAAGTAAGTAAGTAAGTTGCCAAGGTTGGGAAACACTGCTCTAGATCAGGGGTCTCCAAACTTGGCAAAGAGAACATTGTTCTAGAGAACTCTGATATCTTGGAGAAAAAACTAACGTTTCAATTTGGCATTTTCCCCCTCTTAGGTGCATCACCAGGTCCTTCTACCGCAATGCGATTGGGGTGCTGCTGATCTTTGATATGACCAATCGAAGGTCCTTTGAGAGCATCTTCGATTGGTACAATGAGGTGACCAACGTGATGGACAAAGTCATCTTCCTCCTCGTTGGCCACAAGTGTGACCTCGAGTCCATGAACAGGGTCACCCTGGAGGAAGCGGAGGGCATGGCGACTTCTCTAGGCACCTCTTTCGTAGAAACATCTGCCAAAACTGACACCAACATAGACCTGGCTTTCGAGACCATCACCAACGCTATCTACGAGGCTCTGAAAAACAAAGAGTTTGACCTGCAGGAAGGCTGGGACGGCGTGAAAATCGTTCATAAGAGGAGAGCAAGCAGTCTGCAAAGGAAGAAGCCATCCAAAGAAGCATGCCAATGTTAACTCAGTTAGAACTGGATGTGACAAGGACAAAACAGAATTCTTCCTTAGATGAAACACAGACTTAATCCATTGGGTTAATCCTTACCCAGGTGACGCCATCCACAACCTGTTACCCCCAACTACTTTATTACATCCTCTGGAGATCTCATCTCAGATCTTGTTTCCTGTTGAAAATCAGTGACACATTTTTTTTCTGTTGTTTTTAGATTTTTATAAAAGAAATGGGCATTGGGTTTTTTTTTTAATTCTCAACTTAAAATATTTTTTAGCATCATCGAAAACTAAAAAGGTCTCACAAATGAAGGCAAATATATGTGTCCCAGGATAATGTTGCAGGATCCAATCTGGATCGATCACTGGAGGTTTACTCTTCCAGTTTTCAGACTTGTGCTGGAATGTCTTTCTCCCCCATAATTCAATGCCTGGGGAGGGCAAAAACAACTTTCCCTGGCTCCCGGAAGCCCTCTGGAGGCCAGAAATGGCCTGTTTCCCAACTCCTAATGGGCCCAGTAGGCTTGTGTTTTGCCCTCCCCAGGATCCAAAGGCTTCCCTGGAGCCAGAGGAGGGTAAAAATGCCCTCCCCATCCCTCCGGAGGCTTTCTGGAAGCCCAAAATGCCCTCACAGAGCCTCTGTATGACCCAAAAAACAGCTGACCGGCACATACATGCACGTTGGAGCTGAACTAGGGCAACAGCTTGCATACCAGCAGATATGGCTTCGCGTGCCAACTGTGCTATAGATTCACCACCACTACCCTAGAGAATGGGCTCCAGCATTAGTCCAAAAGTGTTGAAGATTAAACCTCTGGTCCTGGTGACTGACCCAGATTGGATCCTAAAAAGAGATCCCCCCTCAGCCCACTTTCACATCGCTACCCTGTTAATTGCAGTTCATAGTCCTAACCTGCACAGTCTTTTTATGTCCTCATTGCATCCAGCTGCTAGCTTGGCTGATGGGAGATAGAAGGGATAAGTTATGAGGATTGCCAGACGGACAGATGTAGTTGTCAGACCTGCCCTGGCTTAAGCCTCTTGTTAGGAAAAAAGACCCTCAACTCCATTTGCAGTGAAAAATATACTTTTATTAAAAGCCAAGTGGTTTACAGTGTAGCAAAGCCAGAATTGAAATTCACGTGTCAAAACTCCCCGATTAATGTTTCCCTTCAGTTCCCCTCCTCCCGTGGTCCCTTGCTGTCCAATTTTATTTGAATAAATTCTTTTCAACATTGGTGAGCCATTTTCATTCCATTCCCAGGGTTTGACCTTGAGATGTTGTCTCTGGAAGGTAGGATGAATGGTTACTGTATTTGTCGGACTACAAGATGCTCTTCACTATAGGATACACCTAACTTAGGGGAGGAAAACAAGACAGAAAAATCTGCCTCTGCCTTCCAGCAATTTGCCTCCTTGCAGCAAACAGGAAACAACCTGATTTAGCACGAGCAGCTGACTGGTGGTTGGATCTGCCTCCTGAAATGCTGCCTATCAGCTGTTCCACTAGTGATACCACCCTGGAAGTTTCCAAAAATGGGGCAGGCGGAGACTGAAAATGGGACACACAGAGACAGCGATAGGCAGCAGTGGTGGTGGGTGGTGGTGATTCCCACAGCCTGGAACAGCTGATAAGTGGTATTCTGGGAGGCAGATCCAACCATCATTCAGCTGCTCATGCTAAATCAGGCTGTGCTGAAGCTGACCAGGCTGTTTGCTGCAAGGTGGCAAATTGCTGGGAGGCAGAGGCCGAAGGGTGGGGGCCGGTGGGTGGGCGGAGTCTTCTACAACATTCCCTGTATGAGGCCCACAGGCATTTCCACCCACTTTTTTTGGGGGGGGGGCAGAAGTGCATCTTATACACTGAAATATACAGCAATTCTTCCCCCCTCCCATCCTCCTTGTAGTTCATGGCAGACTGGCAGGCGGTGAATGGGAAGCTCAAGCAGATGATGGCAGTTCTGACAGGAGAGCTCAGACGGCTCCAGAAATATCTGCTGAGTCAGACTAATCCCGCCACACTAATCCCAGGAGCATTGTGGATTCGCCTTCCAGATTTTGCGGGTTAGGAACAGTTCTTTCCATTAAAACACTCTGTTCACTCCATTCCGTTGCCCTGACTCCACCCCACAAGAGATTATGTGGTAGTTAAACTGGAGAAGAAGGAGGAGGAGGAAGAAGAAGGAGAAGTAGTAGTAATAGTAGTAGTTTTGAAATAGTCTTCATTTCCACCATATCATCTCCTTAATGTAAACTTAAGTTTTAAAAAAAATCCTTCAACATATTTACTTCCCTTTTTAAACAGTAATAATAATAATATTTAATAATATGTATGGCTTTGTTTATTGTCATGGTCTTCAGTGGCCACTCTTCCATGCTTAGCAGTGCTCAAAGCCCAGTAAATGATCTCTCGGGTTGTAATCCTTGAAATGAAGGAAACAACGTGTTTAAAACATTGTTCTGCCTATTACTGAAGGAAAAGTGATGCTTTGTCTGGGCTTAATAGGTAAACAATAACAATGAAATAAAAATAACTTCCTGGGTTGAAATCCACTGGTGATCTCCATCAAGTCATATCTTGTTTCCACTTTTTAAAATTTTTGCCATGGTTGGTAAGTGAGTCAAGTGGTCGTTAAATGAATCCAGCTTCTCCCATTGACTCTGCTTGTCAGAAGCCAGGTGGGAAAGTCACAAATGGCAAATGCACGATCCCGGGATGACGCGTCTATTGTAAATACACGCCCAGTTGCCAAGCGCCCCAACTTTCATCAATCACATGACCATGGGGATACTGTCAAAAGGGCAAGGACCAATCATAAATCACTTTTTTACATGACAGGAAACAAATGGTTGTAAGTCGAGAACTACTTGCACATGGGATTTCAGTTTAAATCACCTTCTGTAGAGCCATGGTGGCGCAGTGTGGTTAGAGCCTAGTATTGCAGGCTAACTCAGCCCATAGCTAAGAATTCAATTCTGTGTGGCTCAAGGTTATTGACTTTACAACCACCAGGGAGCGCCAAATTTCTTTTGATTAAAAGAGACATTTGTTAAGTGAGCTTTGCCCCATTTTACAACCTTCCTTCCTTGTTGGGGACACCTCCCTACATCTTCCATATGATTTGGAAGTGGTTTTCCTGCATTTTCTTGGAATGATTTGCTTTACCTTTCCAGTTTAGCCCAGAGAAGATGGATTTCCTAGTGGTCTCACAAAGCATGGACCAGCTCTGTCTTCTTTCTTTTCTTTCTTTGTTTCTTTCTTTCTTTCTTTCTTTCTTTCTTTCTTTCTCTCTTTCTCTCTTTCTTTCTTTCCTTCTCTCTTCCTCTTCCATCTTCCTCCTTCTCCCTTCTCCTTCTCTCTTTTTCTTTCTCTTTTTCTCTTTCTTTCTCTCTCTCCTCCCTCCCTCCCTCCCCCCCTCTCCTTTTCTAGCTGGGCACCACACCTACCTCTTAGATCAGTGGTGGTTAACCTTGAGTGGCTAAAGGTTTTGGACTTTACGAACCCCCATGGAGCACCAAATTTCTTTTGATTAAAAGACATTTGTTAAGTGAGCTTTGCCCCATTTTACAACCTTTGTCGCCCCAGTTCAGTGATGGGTTCCTATCGGTGTGATAGGCAACTCTGTTCCGGTAGAAGCTGCCAGATTGCACAATTTGCACACGATTGCTCCAGTGCCGGTCCGTCAGGTGTATAGGGGGCTTTTAAAATTTCATACGCATGTGCAGAAGCAAAATCTTCCAAGGGGACGCTCTTGCGTGTGAGATTTGGGTGGTTTTTTTGCTTCCACACATGCGTAAAAGCAAAAAATCACCGAAATCACACATGAGCATGTGCAGGAGCACCCAAATCGGATGCGAATGCGGCACACCAATACAGCGGTAAGTGCAACCTGCCGTTGCCCCAGTTGATAAGTGAATCACTGCAGTTGCTAAGCTAGTAACCAGGTTAAGGGAATCTAGCTTGCCTATTGATTTGGCTTGTCATGTGACCTCAGGACACGGCAACTATCATTGGTGGTTGAATCAGTTGCCAAGGATTTGAATTTTGTTCACCTGATTCTGGAGATGCTTCAAAGGTCGTAACTCTGAAAAACGGTCATAAGTCACTCTTTTCAGTGCCGTTGTAATTTTGAATGGTCATTAAATGAACTGTTGCATGTCAAGGCCTACCTATGTTTTCTTTCTCACAGCCATGGTGCATATATGTTGTGCTTTTTTAATGGGGGCATCTACTTCTTGTAAACTGACTTTATCCACGACTGCAATACAAGGACACACATACGTGTGCATCAACCCAAAGACAGAATTGCCTACTGATTAGGCAGCCAAATGTTAGCCTAGCAAAGGGGGGTCAAACTTGAAGTCCGAGTGCTGGAACCAGCCTGTGGGGTACTTAGATCCAGCCGACGGGGCTGCTCTGGAAACAGCAAAGAACTGGCCTGCGGTGCTTCCAACAGCAAAAATGGTCTCTTGAGCGCCATTTTCGATTGCCAAGGCCTCCTGCAGCCCTCTGCCAGTGAGAATTGAGCTCAGGAGGGCCACATGCGATGGTTAGCCCTCCCGAGTTCCATTTTCACTGGCAGAGGGTTGCAGGAGGCCTTGGCAGTCAAAAATGGAGCTTGCAAAGCCCATTTTTGCTGACAGAGCGCTCAGACCGCCACAGGTGCCCCCAACATGAGCAACATCAAGGTGGCCACACCCACCTGGCTCCCCAAGGTCAAACACGACCCCGATGTGGCTCTCAATGAAACTGAGTTTGACATCCATGGCCTAGCTTGTTTGTGTGAAGTGAGGAGCTGCACTTTGCTCCATTTACCGGAATGTCTTCCGGCAGGCGGTGGGCAGGAGCATGCAGGCAGCGGGCGTGGGCATGGGCGCAGTGGCTGGGTGCATGCACCTGGTGCAAGATTTTCTTCCTGCGCATGTGCAGGAAGCAAAATCTGCAAAGAGGTGTGCTACTGTGAGATTTTGGTGATTTTTGCCAGGTTTTTGCTTCTGCGCATGCACGAAAGCAAAAAAAAAAAGGCAAAAATTTGCCAAAATCGTCGGTTGCACACGCCCTTGTGCAAAATTTTACTTCCTGTGCATGCGCAGGAAGCAAATCTCACAGCATCCTATGACAGCCAGTCAGCTGGAGCTGCGCACTTAGCTCCTGTCAGGCCGAAGTCTTCATGTGGAGTTAGAGAGTTCAGCCTGACAGCTCCATTTTCGCTACCGGAACAGCATTAATCCCCCCATTCCGGGAGCTGCCCATTACTGTTTGTGTGTAAATTATCATTCAGCTACATGGAGGTCAGGTGTATACACATTTGGGCTGCGTTTGCACAACAGCGTCCTCTGTTTTAGAAGACCTTTATTTATTTTTATTTATTTGTTTTGTCAAGTAAAGATATGATACTATTAAGATACATGATACTAGTAAAAGTCAAAAATTTGAAAAAGAGTATTATAAATAATAATATTCAAATACATACTAGTAAAAATGAAGAACATTAGGGACAGGGGACGGAAGGCACACTGGTGCACTTATGCATGCCCCTTACAGACCTCTTAGGAATTGGGAGAGGTCAACAGTGGATAGTCTAAGGGTAAAGTTTTTGGGGTTAGGAGATGATACTACAGAGTCTGGCAGTGAGTTCCATGCATCAACTACTCGGTTATTGAAGTTGTATTTCCTGCAGTCGAGTTTGGAGCAGTTTACTTTAAGTTTGCATCTGTCGTGTGCTCGTGTGTTGTTGTGGTTGAAGCTGAAGTAGTCGTTGACAGGAAGGACGTTGAAGCATATAATTTTATGGACTATGCTTAGATCATGTTTAAGACTATGTAGCTCTAAGCTTTCCAAACTAAGTTTCCTCTCCTGGCTAAGAAGGCAACTTTGATGCCCAGAAACCTTGCTGAAGGCTGGAAGGTAGGTGAAACGTGTTCCTGAGTGGCCTGGCTTGGCCTTGGATAAACACAGCCCATTTTTCAGGGAGGAGCAGGACTAGAAGTGTATGCACATCCTGCCTCCCTTAGGAGCAGCCTGCCTGCCCAAACATGGAATAAAAGAGCCACAGCCGCGGGCTGTCAACGGGAGAGCAACTACCTGCGCTAATCTCAAAACAAGTCTCAACCAGTTTCCCACCTGGGTTAGAAACTCAGCTTTTCCCACTGCTTGGGGACGGATCGGAGTGTTCCTGTTTATTTTGAGTCAAGTATGAGTTGTCTTGCTCCACTCCACCGGTGCCCGCGCCTGCATGCTCACAGACCCAGACAGATCCAGGCGCACAAGAGATAGCAGCTTCCAAGGGGCTCCCCTCTCTCTCTTCCAGCCTCCCCATGGCTGTGGATCCTCTGTGGGACTATCAGTTCCGGATCATTGTCCTGGGTGATTCCACGGTAGGGAAATCCTGTCTGCTGAAGCGCTACGCCGATGGGGTCTTTTCAGAGTCCATGAACCAAACGGTGGGGGTGGATTTTTACGTCCACTTTCTGGAGATGGAGCCCAACCTGCATATCAAGCTGCAATTTTGGGACACTGCCGGCCAAGAACGGTTCAGGTGAGTCAGGGGAGTTAGGTGGGCCTGGGGGTCTCTTGGCCAAAAGGTCAGGAGTGATGGGCTTTTCCCCCAAACCTTGGAAGACGTGAATGCGATGAGTCAACAGAGCCTGGAAAGTACGGAAGGCTTAAAGATCTCCTTCCTTCCTTCATTTGGAGAGGTAAAAACTTCAGATTCCCAGCCTGGTTGCAACTTGAGGGCTATCGGTATTGATGTTCTTTTTAATTATTGAATATTTCAGTGTTAGTTTTTCATGGGCTGTTTTTATGGCATGCCTCCCATTTCGGAGATGGGTGGCTGTGTAAAGGAATAAGCAAACAAAGGAACAGATGGGATGCATGAGGAAAAAAGAAATAAAAGAGCAATGGTACGATAACGATCTTGCTAACTGCAACGGTCTGATGATTAGATGCTCCCAGGGAAAGAAAGAACAAAGCTATTTAATCTAAGAGGAGCTAAGAGAATCCGGCTTCCCCCCCCCTTCCCCTTACAAGCAGTTCTCATCATACAACCATTTATTTAGTGACCATTCGATGTTACAACGGCACAGGGGTGAAATGCTCCCAGTTCACTTGTGCCTGTCGGTCGTCGGAGAGCCGGTTGTGAAGGGAGTGTGAGGCTCCACCAATAATGGGTTCCAGGTTACGCTATTTGGCGCACCATCCCAGTAGGAAATCCGGGATGTGCACACAGCTGCATGTCTCTGACGCGCACCCATGAACCCCCCATGTGAGATTTGGCTTCTGCACATGCGCATCAAGTGAAATCTCCTGTGAAGACATTTGTGTGAGTGAGATTTCAGTGCTTTTTGCCATTTTTTTGCTTCTGCACATGCGTAGAAGCAAAAATATTGGCAAAAATCACTGAAATCTCACTCGTGTGCGTGTCCTCACATGAAAGTTTGTTTGCTGCACATGCACAGAAGCTGAATCTCGTGACAATGGGTGCACATGAACCCACCAGATACGTACGTGCCCGTGACAGCCTTGGAGGGTGCACCAGTAGCACCGAAGAGGAGCAAACCGTCAGTGGGTTCTGCCTATCTGCCTGGACACCACCATGTGGACACAATATTAGTAATAATAATAATAATAATAATAATAATAATAATAATAATAATAATATGATGATGATAATGATAACAATAATAATGATAATAATAATTTATTAGATTTGTATGCCGCCCCTCTCCATGGACTCGGAGCGGCTCACAAATGGCAGCTTCCAGGCAGCTGGGCGGAGCCTCATGCTCCCTTTGCGACTGGCTCTTCAACGACTGAAAAGCACAAGCAAATGGCATTGAAAAAAGTGATTTATGGCTGGTTTCTGCTCTTATGACCCTAATATGATTGAAATTCCTCTACTTGGCCATCAGCAAAATTTCCAGCACACTCCACTGGAGTCAGCAATGGGTCGCTCCCGTTTGGCCTGGTCCTCTGAACCAGTAGTGACGGAGGCAGAAGACTCTGCCCACCTGACTGGGATGCTTCTGCGCAAGCGTGCATGTGAACGGTAGCAACAGATTATAGAACCCACTACTGGCTGGAGTCACCCTACAGCAGTGATGGTGAACCTTTTCTTCCTAGAGTGCCAAAAGAGCATGGGCCTGCACTTTTGTGCATATGCGAGTGCCCACATCCATAATTCAATGCCTGGAGAGGGCGAAAACTGGTTCCCACTTCCCCCTGGAGGCCCTCTGGTGGGCCCAGTAGGCTTGTATTTCACCTTCCCCAGGCTCCAAAGGCTCCCCTGGAGCCAAAGGAGGGCAAAAACGCCCTCCCCCATCCCCCAGGAAGTTCCCTGGAAGCCAAAAACGACCTCCTAGAGCCTCTGCAAGCCAAATATCAGCTGGCTGGCACATACATATGTGTTGGAGCTGAGCTAAGGCAACAGCTTGTGTGCCAGCTGATAAGGCTCCACATGCCACCTGTGGCACCCATGCCATAGGTTCGCCATCTCTGCCCTATAGAAAACAAAAAGTAAAAAATGGCATTGCAACTGGCCGCAAAAAAAAGAGTCAGAGTTGCTCTAATCTCAGAATCTCAGCACCCATGACTCGTGTGACCACAAAACCCCCCACTACCACTCTTCTTACTTCACCCTCAGTGCTCCAAGTGGTGTTCTGGGAGTCAATGAGAAACTCTGGCATTATGGGGTGAGGTATCATCAGTACGCTGATGATACCCAGCTGTACATCTCCACCCCATGTCCAGTCAGTGAAGCAGTGGAAGTGATGTGCCGGTGCCTGGAGGCTGTTGGGGCCTGGATGGGTGTCAACAGACTCAAACTCAACCTGGAAAAGACGGAGTGGCTGTGGGTTTTGCCTCCCAATGACAACTCCATCTGTCCATCCATTACCCTGGGGGGGGGGTATTGACCCCCTCAGAGAGAGTCCGCAACTAGGGCATCCTCCTCGATCCACAGCTCACATTAGAGAAACATCATTCAGCTGTGGCGAGGGGGGCGTTTGCCCAGGTTCGCCTGGTGCACCAGTTGCTGCTCTATTTGGATCGGGACTCACTGCTCACAGTCACTCATGCCCTCATCACCTCAAGGCTCGACTACTGTAATGCTCTCTACATAGGGCTACCTTTGAAGAATGTTCGGAAACTTCAGATCGTGCAGAATGCAGCTGCGAGAGCAATCATGGGCTTCCCCAGGTATGCCCATGTCACTCCAACACTCCGCCGTTTGCATTGTTTGCCGATCAGTTTCCAGTCACAATTCAAAGTGTTGGTTATGACCTATAAAGCCATACATGGCATTGGACCAGGATATCTGCGAGACCGCCTTCTGCCACATGAATCCCAGCGACCGGTTAGGTCCCACAGAGTTGGCCTTCTCCGGGTCCCGTCGACTAAACAATGTTGTCTGGTGGGACCCAGGGGAAGAGCCTTCTCTGTAGTGGCTCCAACCCTCTGGAAGCAGCTCCCCCCAGAGATTAGGATTGCCCCACCCTCCTTGCCTTTCGTAAACTCCTTAAAACCCACCTCTTCCGTCAAGCATGGGGGAATTGAGACATCTCCCCTTTGCCCATGTAGTTTTTGTGTATGATTCGATTGTGTGCTTGTTTTTTATATATTGGGGTTTCTTTTTTTGGACTTTTTAACCTAAAACTGTAATTTAGATTGCTAAATATTAGATTTGTTACTATGTACTGTTTTTTACCATTGTTGTGAGCCGCCCCGAGTCTGCGGAGAGGGGCGGCATATAAATCCAATAAATCTAATCCAATCTAATCTTCTACCATGACACCAGGGGTGGATTCCTACTGGAACAGTAAAGGACACCACACCAGTAGCAAAAGTTGAGCTGCGCACACAGCTTCAAGTGTCTTGTGTGCATGCGTCCATGTCCCAGTGTGCTTTGCTTCTGTGCATGTGCAGGAAGCAAAAAAATCAACAAAATCTGCCTCTTGCATGCGTCCCCTCATAGGATTTTGCTTCCTTTCCACCCCGAGTCTCCAGAGAGGGGCGGCATACAAGTCTAATAATGATGATGATAATAATAATAACAATAACAAACAATAGCAACAACAACAACAATAATATTCCTGCACATGCGCAGAAGCAAAAGCATTCTGGGGCACGGGCACACACATGCAAGACACTCAAACCTGCATGTGCAGCACACCGGTAGCGGCGGTAAGAGCAATCCGCCCCTGCACCACACCCAAAGGAATATAAAATATCAGAGCAATATCACACATGAATGGAGGACTTGAAAGCTTAGTTTAAGTTGGCTAATTTGATGGAACGCTTTCGTCCGACAGGTTTCAGACTTTTTTTGGTGGTGGTGGTGGTCTGAAAGTGGTGAGTTTTGTTTAAAAAGAATCTGGAATCTCTCATCCAGAAGGACAGCCAAGGGGTAGAAAATAGGGAATGAAACAAGACTTTGCTCATTCTAATATATTGATGCAAAGGTATGTATTAAAAGTTATTGAAATTTCACAAAAATAGATACACCAATTAATGTCCCAGAAAGTTCCTCCAAGTATTTTAACTGTAAACAGTAAAGTGTATATTGTAAATACAAAATTAATGTTTACAAAACATTAGCATTAAACTGGAAATAGAATGAGAAAGTTAATGTTTTGGTCAAATGAAGCAATTTTAATGGACTGGGAAGCAATTGTCGATTTTTTTTCAAGCAATAATATATACTGGTAAAAGATGCACCAAGATTTTGAAGAGCTATGTAAGAAAAAAAGATTTTGCCCTCCCCCAGCCTTCAAGAGCACTCTGCAGATCTCCTAAGTCCTCTACACCGATGTTCCCTCTAAGCTGTCCAGCTGCGCACGTAACAAGAGAACGGAGCGCTGCAGTTTCCAACTGCTGCACACCATTTTCAAATATTGGAGGCTGCACGACTGGGCACATGACTACAGAGTGGCATGCAGCAGTTTCCAATTGCCGTGCACCATTTTCTAATGTTAGAGGGATCACTGCTCTACGCAACCCTTTTTCGTGCAAGGTGGGACTTGGGGAGGGTAAAAATGGTTGTATTCAGTGTATAACTAACATTTCCACCCACTTTTAGGGGGTGTGTGTGCATCCTATACTCCAAAAAATATGGTACTTTCCTTATGAAAGATAGAAACAAAAGTGCTGACTCCATTTGTGTGAAAGAGTTTGTCCTTTTTTTCTTGTTGAACTCAAATATAGCTTGGATAATGGACGCGATGGCTCAGTGGCTAAGACGCTGAGCTTGTCGTCAGAAAGGTTGGCACTTTGGCAGTTCAAATCCCTAGTGCTGCGTAACAAAGTGAGCTCCCTGTTACTTGCGTCAGCTTCTGCCAACCTAGCAGTTCGAAAGCACGTTAAAAATACAAGTAGAGAAAATAGGGACCACCTTCGGTGGGAAGGTATCAGCATCCCATGCGCCTTCGGCATTAGGTCATGCCAGCCACATGACCACAATGTCTTCAGACAGCACTGACTCTTCAGCTTTGAAACAGAGATGAGCACCGCCCCCTAGAGTCAAGAACAACCAGCAGATATATGCGAGGGGAACCTTTACCTTTGTAGCTTGAATAACCCTATTCTAATTCCTTGTTTGCCCGATCACACTTAGCCAAGAGTTCTTCTCTTCTCCTCTTCCTCTCCACTTCTCCCTTCCCTTCCCCTCTTCTCCCTTCCCTTCTCTTTCTTCTCTTCCTCTCTTCTCCTTTTTCTCCTTCCCTCCTTCTCATCTCTCCTCCCCTCCTTTCTTCTCTTCCTCTCCCCTCCCTTCTCCTCCTCCCCTCCTCTGCCTTCTCTTCTCTTCTTTCTGGTTTCTTGCAATGTTTCCTTGCTCAACAAATCTTCTTTCTTTTGATGTAGGTCAGTGACACGCTCCTACTACCGTAATGCAGCTGGGGGAGTCCTGATGTTTGATCTAACCAACCGGGCATCATTTGAGAATATCAGAAGCTGGCATCAGGAAGTGGTGGACACAGTCAAACCTCACCGCCCAGTTTTCGTGCTGGTGGGAAACAAGAGTGACTTGGAGGCTGAACGGAAGGTGGGACAAAAGGAGGCTGAAAAGCTGGCTGCTTCTTTCGAAGCAAAGTATATCGAGACTTCGGCGAAAAGCAGCAGCAATGTGGAGGCAGTTTTCCAAATGTTAACTCTGGGCATCTACAAGGTCTTGAAAAGTGGGGCAATGAAACCTGGTCCACAGTGGGATGGAGTGAAAACCAAACTGCCTTCGCCGATTCAGTCAGAGGCTCCTGCTCAGGAAAAGAGGAAGAAATGTTCTTGCTAGCTGAAGACAAGAGCCACTGCGCAGTTGGGACAACATTCTTGTTAACAATTTTGCAAAAGAATTTACACATTGTGCTCCACTGCAGGTTGCAAAGCCATGATTTGTTAACTAAGTCAATCTAGTTTAAGCACACACAATCTGCAGAGTCCTTAAATATGATTTATACGTGCGCAATCTGGTTTGAAGAGCAAATTTTTCTAAGGAAATTCTGTAAACCTACTTTATGGGCACAAATCTTGAAGACTCCCTCACAGAGGCCTACAATCTCATTTATTCTCACAGGTCACAAATGTAAAAAGGAAAAAGTGTTCAAATGTAGCTGCCAAGGAAGAGTTGAACTCATGAAGAATCAAGCTGGGATACCGGTGGAGCATGGTAGTTTATTTGGTGTGGTGGCTGTGATCAACTTTCCATACACATCTCTAACACTAAACAAGGATTCATTGAACATCAGAGATCAGCTCAACTTCTAGCTATTCACTAAACTTCACATGACAACTGTTATTTTCTCTTGCAGGAACTACATCTTGGGACTTTTTAAAAAATTGGATTATGTTTATTAAAATTGTTTCCATAAATTATCTAGTCGTAAGAAAGGGTCCTTTCCCAATCTACCCATTGTCACTGAAACGGTGGGGATACAGAATATTTTTTTAATTACTTTTTTAAAAGATAAAATCTTACACAAATAGAAGAAAAAAGAGAAAGCTAACGCAAGGAAAAATGGTAAAAGAAAAAAGATGCAAGGTGATTTCCTTTCTTTATAGTAAAAATACAATTATAAATTTACCTCTATAAGTTACATATGTATTATTAGTCTTTTCTATTCATTATTGAAAATCTTGTATTTATTCTATATAGTCAATTTACACCTCCGATACCTCATCCCAATCCAAACATTTTGCTGAAACTTTAGTACCTTTTCCTCTAATATCTACACTACCATGTTCCCCCAAAATTAAGATTGTGTCTTATATTTATTTGAACCCTGCAATAAGTGCTGGGCCTTATTGCCATGCACTCAAAAGTCCAATTGGGCTTATTATCTGGGGGGAGGGGAGGGAAAAGGGTAGAATATGTTGGAATTATTTCAAATTCCAAACACTTCTCAGTTCTAGGGATGCTAAATTATCGTATTATTTTTTCAACTCTCTAACTTCTCTTTTATTCTCAAGAATTTGTACTTTGCCATTGTTTACATCTTCAGACACTGGTTTAGAGGTTTTACCTGGTAAAACCTATAATTAGAGTCTAGTCTACTCTATTAGAGCCATGGTGGTGCTGTGGTTAAGATGTAGCATTGCAGGCTAATTCTGCCCACAGCCAGAAGTTTGATCCTGACAGTTTCAGGTTGACTCAGCCTTCCTTCCATCCTCCCAAGTTGATAAAACTCCAATTCACTTGTGAAGTTCTGAATTATTTCTAGGCTCCTTGTTATTTCTCAATTCTATAGCTTCTGAGGATAAAATGAAAGCTAGCATCTCTTCTACGCTGAGAAAAGGGAAGATCTAAAAGAATAGGAACATAAGAATAATGTTTCACACTATTCATAGCTGGTTTCCCTACTAGGAGAAGCACTGTGTTCTTTCTAGCTTGTTGATGCCATTTGTTTATTCAAAGCAAAGCAAATTGTGGTTGTCACCTTTGCATAATTCACGAGACACCTTAGAAAAGCAGATACATAGGGTATTCATTTATTGTTACATTTTCAACTAGTGGAAACTTACATAAATTCTTCCGCAAAAGTCGCTGCTGAATGGCTCAATGCAAAGCTGATGCAGTCAAAACGTATATTAAAGAGAACAAGAGACAAGGAGGATGGGGAACCCAAACCAATGACTGTTTCCTCAATTCAGAGTATGGGCCAAGCACCCCCTCGGCTGCTCCAATGTACTTTATCAAGTGTGAAGTGAGGAGGGGGGGGTCTGCTTCAGAAACAATCTTCCCTCCGGAAGCAGTGAAGTCTAGCTTTTTCGCAATGCACAAATATTTGAAGCAGCAAATACTTCTGATGTGAGTAAAATGCTGGATGTCAAGTGTGCTTTTAAGAATTCAGAACTTTCCTGGAAAGAGTGCAGGCATCCGATCAAAAGGTGTATTTCACTCACTTTTACAGAAGGGGGGCGGGGGGGGGGGGAGGAGAAAAAAACGAATGAACCACAAAGACTTCTGGATGCGAAGAAGGGTGAGCGATCCACAGCCATTTGTCAGAGACTATTATCTTAGGAATAAGTAAGGCAGTTTAACCATGCCTGCAGATGGCTTTTTCTCTTTTTTTGGTAGTTCAAGTCTTGTTTTTACTGCATTTTCACAGGACTCGTGGTACAAATAGAATTCAACTTCCCCCCCTATGGACGCCATCCTGAGCATTAAATAAAAAAAGAAATTTGCTTTCAACTGAAGTTCCTGTCAATACTGTGGTCTGTTTTTGAGACCCATCGTTCATTTTCTGAAAGTAGTCCAAATACCGCAAATAGCAACATTATAAGTAGAGTGGGGGTGGGGGTGGGGAATGAAAAAAACAACAACAACCATCTATGGCCACTTCTAATACTGTTCTCAAAAATAGCAAAATATTTTATCCCTTGGACAATTGTGGATACTGTAATATCACTTAGGAGGAGGAAAATAAAAGTCTATATGCTCTGAGATAAGTTCCTCTGGGGGAACAGATGTGAGGAGACCTATTGACGGTTGGCAGATCTTCTCTCATAACCCTTTATTGCTGCACTGTGAAAAATATATGCTTCCCCTGTGAAGCAGTGCAAAATAATAATAATAATAAAAATATCCCATAGATGACCTCAAGGGTACTCCACAGCTTCAGAGGCAGACTTTTCTTTTTTCTCATAGAAGAGTCTTTTTCTCTCTCTTCCTTTTAATTTCTCTGTCTTTTCCCAAAGTTATTTCTTGGTCGTTTTGCGGATCAATGCCATCCTCTGAAAAGTAAAGGGGTGGGGGGAAAAGAGACAGATAGCATAAAGATGAGCCTCTTGATGTAATGGAAACCCTGGATGAGCTTGGGGAAGGAGATGTGTGAGTGACTTGATAAGTTAAACCAGGAATGTGATTAATGGAGCTCTAAACAGGTAATTTTACAATTCACCCAACAATCCACCTCTCCAGAATACCAGCAACTATTGAGTTCCCAAGATGGCTTGGGGCTCCAATTAAAGTCTTCTCCACCCACTTTAAATTACTCCCAAGGCATAACATATCTCCTTTGAACTTGAGGAAAGATACTTGCCCATTGCATTTATTGACTTACAGGCCAAATAGTAATTTCAGCGTAGGCAGCCCTAGTTTAGAACACCCACCCACCCACAAATTCTTTTTTAATAAATAGAACTGCAATGATTTAATTTGGGGAAAAGAGTGCAGTTCAGAAGATATAAACAATTAAGAAAAGGGATTGAGGCATGCATGATGATTTTTACAAAAGCTGAGGTGGAATTTGAACAATAGAAATTGGGCATGAAACCTAAACTTATTTATTTATTTATTAGATTTGTATGCCACCCCTCTCCGCAGACTCGGGGCGGAACTTGTTAGCAAGCTCTATTTTTCATTTGAGATATTCCCTTTTCTTGCTATTTATCATTGTTTTCAGGGAGCAGAAAATATTTGCCTCACATCACGTCATCTCACTGAGGTGTGAATTATGGGGGAGGGGAGAAGAGCTCCTTACCTGTTTGTGAGCTTCTGTAGTGCAGGCTTTTTTATATGGCCTGATTTCTTCAGAGCCAAAACCTGGGATCCACATGTTCCACTGGCGTTCTGGAGGGCAGCAACAACATCAGGGTGGGTCATGGTGGTGAGATGAAGTCATAAGCAGAAGACGATTTGAACAAGGTTTTTTTTAAAAAAAGGCAACAGAAGCAGATCCAGCCATTTAGAAAGCAATGAATTAATACTCTACTATATTACAGTTCCCCAAACTACCGTATTTTTCGCTCCATAAGACGCAGTTTTTTTCCTCCCAAAGTAGGATGAAAAATCAGCCTCGTCTTATGGAGCGAAGATGCAGGCAGGGAGGGGGGGGGGAGGCTGCGAATTCGGAAGCGCCATCCCGCCGGCTGGCTGGCTAGCTGCTGCCTGGCCCACCGTTCCCCGTAAGCTGCGCCCGTGAGCAGGCGTGCACCCCCAAATACACCCGAGCGCCCTTTTCCACGGGCGCGCGCTCCCCATCCCCCTGCCAGCCCGCGGGGAGGTGGGCGGGGGCGGGGAGGTGTGGCAGTAGGAGTAAAGGGAGCCGCGGCCGCCCCTGCCTCCCCACGGTGCCTCCGGCCAAATGCGCCCCTGGCTTCTCCACGCTGCCCTATTGCCCGCCCGATCCGCCTCCTCTCCTCCTCTGCCACCTCCTGCGTTGGGGCGCGATCTGCCTCCTCTCCTCCGCTGCCTCCTCCTGCCTTGGGGCGCAATCTGCCCCCTCTCCAACGTCGCTGCCTTCTGCCTTGGGGCGCGATCCGCCCCCTCTCCTCCTCCTCCGCCTTCTGCCTTGGGGCGCGATCCCCCCCCTCTCTTCTCCCGCCGCCCCCTGCCTTGGGCGAGCAGTCCGGGACAGGGTGGCTTTACGCCATGAAGAGAAAACGGCCGACTTTTCCCTGCTGCCGGAGCCGTTTCCTCTTCATGGCGCAAAGCCACACAGTCCCGGACTCCGGATTGCTCGCCCAAGGCAGGAAGCGGCGGAGGAGGAGAGGGGGCGGATCGCGCCCCAAGGCAGAAGGCGGCGGCGGAGGAGGAGAGGGGGCGAATTGCGCCCCAAGGCAGAAGGCAGCCATCTGCCCAGACAGAAAGGAAACAAGAGAGAGAAAGTGAGAAGAAGAGAGAGAAAGAGGGGGAGAGAGAGAGAAAGAGAGAGGGGGAGAGAGAGAAAGAGAGGGAGAGGGAGAAAGAGAGTGGGAGAGGGGGGAGAGATAGCAAGAGAGGGAGAGAGAGAAAGAGAGAGGGAGAGGGGGGAGAGAGAGGGAGAGGGGGGAGAGATAGCAAGAGAGAGAAAGAAAGAAAGAGGGAGAGAAAGAGAGAGAGTGAGAGATGCTCAGTGAGCCTTTCTTTGAAGTTGCCTTTCTTTCTTTCTTTCCTTCTTTCTTTTTCTCTCTTGCTCTCTTGCTCTTTCATTCTTTTTTCTTTCTCTTGCTTTCTTTCTCTCCTTCCTTCCCTCATTCCATTTCTTTCATTCCCCCTCTCTATTTTTATTTCTCTTTCATTTTCTTTCTTTCTCTCTTTCTTGCTTTCTTTCTTGCTCTTTTTCTTTCTCTCTTTTACCTTCCCTTCCTCTATTTCTTCTTTTCTTTCTCCTTCCTACCTTCTTCCCTCCCTCCCTTCAGTCCTTCCTCTCTTACTCTCCCCTTTCATAAGTTTCCTTGCTTCCTTCCTCTGTTCCTGTCCCTTCCCCCTTTCTTTCTTTCTTTCTTTCCTTCCTTCCTTTCCTCCCTCCATTTCTTGCTTTCCTTTTCCTTCCTCCCTTCTTCCCTCCCTCACTCCCTTCTTTCACTCCTTCCTCTCTTCCTCTCCCCTTTTTGGCTCAAAATATTTTTTTTCTATTTTCCTCCTCTAAAATCTAGGTGCGTCTTATCAGCAGGTGCGTCTTATAGAGCGAAAAATACGGTATTTTTTTTTTTGGGGGGGGGGGAGAGCATGGTTCTGTGCACAGGTGGTGCGTGCACACATGCCTGCTGCTCATACAAATGGAATGCGTGTGTATCCGCTCACTGTTGCTCATTGAATTGGGAATGTGCATACATGCATGCTCATTGTTCCTGTGGCCCATTTGTAAACAGCTCATGGACCACTATTAGGGGGGCACAGCCCAGATGTTGGGGACCCCTGCACTATATTATTGAGAAATACATGCTTCTGCAGGAATTTGACTTTCGTCCCTCCGACTCCCAGCCCCCTTTTTTTATATCTCTTCTGGCAAACCTGTGAGGCACCTCATTAAAAAAAAAATACCCCAAGATCGTAAATCTTTCCAATGTGGGCCTTGCATTCTGGGCTGATAAATGAGTGACAAGAGATAAGATTGCACGCAAAGATAGGAAAATTGACCCATGATGCCATTTATGGTTACCAGAAAGAATCTAGAAACCTCTTTCTGTGCTCCTGTCATTGCAGGAGATTGACACCTCATTTGGGATTCCTTTCCATGCCTTGCCCAATGGGACTGCAGCAATCATTGGTGTACCTGTGCAGAAGTTACCGTGTCAACATTACCCTATAAAACAGTATTTACTAACCTTAGCAAATTATGAGAAGTGTGAACTGGCTGGGGTATTCTGGGAGTAGAAGTCCACACATTTTAAAATGACTTAAGGTTGGGAAATACTGCTTTAAAACATGACAGCAGTGCAAGAGTTACAGAACTGAAACTGCCGGGCAACCTTCTCCATTCTGGTGTCCTCCAGAAGTGATAGGCTACAAAAGTTCATAATGTCCATTGTACGTGCCTCAAAGAAGCTGCACCCCATGTGTGTATGTGTGCGTGTGTGGGTGCGTGCGTGCGTGCAAGATAGAAAAAACTTCTGGAAGGCTCAATTGCGACTTGGGAACTCCAGACAGTATTTATCACAGGTGTCTCCAACCTTGAGACTTGTGGACTTTTAAGACTTGAGGACCTCAACTCCCAGAGTTCCTAAGCCTTTGCTGGCTGAGGAATACTGGGAGTTGAAGTCCACATGTCTTAAAGTTGTCAAGGTTAGAGGTCCCTGATTTATTATTATGCTTCAGATAGAGGCTCATTGAAGGAGCAAAAGAGGAAAAAACAAGGAAGAGGGCGACCGGCAGCAAGACCAACAAACTCAGCTAAGGTGGCAATAAATGCATCGTTGGGAGATTTGATAAAACTGTTTAGGAATAGATTATGGAGAAAATCTTTCTATATTGTCACTAGGTATTAAAAATAACTTGATGGCAACAAAATCAACATAACTGGAGGGGAGGAAAGTTTGCAGATTATCTCTGCAATGTAGCCCAGAAGGAAATGCTGTAAGTATGGACAAAACCAGGTTATGGATAAAATAAATCAAAACAACTAATAGGTTAAAGTGGCAGCTATCATGAAATAAGACACATGCATGCCTTTGCACTGACCAAGATGCAGCTGGACATCCTTTACTTCCAAAGTGTTAGACTTGCGATGCCGTGCAAGCTGGCAGGCGGCGGTCACCACGCTTTCAATGAAGTCATCAGCAATCTGCAGCAACATCTGTCAAAATGGAGTATAGCATCAGCAAGAATGGCGGAGGCCCACGAGAAAAAGAAGGAATAAAATGGCACATTTTAACCAAGGAGAGGTTTAGATGCTTGTGATGATCGTTTCAGCTAAGGTCGGCCTACCTCCTCCACGTCTTCATCCAGCTGTTCATTTGGATCCACTTCTCTAACCAGATCCTGCAGTTTTTTCTTTGTTAATATCTATAGAAAATATCAGCATTTTTTAATCAGATTCATTCTGCCAGTGTCACTTCTGTGCAGTTAAAATCAGAGGATCTTGCTTTAGGAGCACTTCCAGTCAACATAGATGACAGAGCCCCTACATGGAACCTCGAAAGTAGAGGTGGGGAATCATGGCCCCTTTAGAACTTGTGGACTTCAACTCCCAGAATTCCTGAGCCAGTTAAGTCCAGTAGCTATAAAAGGGCCATAAATCCTCACCCCTGTTCTAAAGCAACTCCTCCACCCCAGAGCCCTCCAGATAAGCTGACTACATCTCACATATGCCCAATTACCTGATTACTTTCAGGACTCAGGCGCCCCCCACTGCTGGGTGTCCCAGGCATCTTTGCCACAGATGTATTGTTTGCCATGGAACTTTGAGGAGGAGTATTGCCTGCTTCTGGTTTGATTGAAGAAAAGTTTGATAAATTGATCAAGGTAGATGGACCAAACTGGTTCATAATCTGTTGAGCTTTAGCCTTGAGGTCATAGAGCTTATCCAGATCTTGCTTCTTTTTTGGATTATGCGGGCCCAAACCAATCAGCTAGAAGAAGAAACAGACCTCAAAGTTAGCAACAAGGTAGCAGAATTGAAATGTCAATATCTTGGACATACATAGCCCACTTAGGTTTTTTTCCCTGAGCCATGAGTTATTGAATGCAGTACATTAATTCAGCTCAGACTCTATTAGTTTATTTTACCACTGCAATTTGCAAGACCACAAGACCAAACCATGCTTTACATGTACAATCAAAAATAGCAAGTTCAATATCTTTATTTCTTTGGTTTTAAGAAAAAGGTCCAGGCAGAATAATACACAAAATTTTTAAAAGATTACAATGTTAATGTTCCATTCTTGTCATCATGCATTTACTTTACTCAACACAGTGACAAAAAGACGATGCAATTAATTTTGCGGGTTAGGTTCTCATCGAAATATTTATTGTCAAGGTAGAACACAACTGCCATTAAAAGGAGCTGGCTATGAAAGGGGGCAAGGACATGGAACTCAAAGCCAGAATAAATTTTAGATTCTCTTTCCTATCCAATACTGGGCAAAGTGTAATTACTTTGCCTCATTCACATTGTGCTAGAATACTGGTTTACATGGCAAGTATTCCTTTTGATTTCTAAATGGTTAGGGTGGTTGTAACAACTTCTTGCTGAGAAGGAAGCACTGTGTGGAATCCCACTTGGGTTATCATCTTCCAGTACTATTTGCATAGCTCTCTCAATGTTTACTTTCTAAGAAGATGTTTCTTCTCTCAAGTTTATTTTAAAGAAATACACATGTAGGATATTGGATTGTTATTTAATCTCACCTATTTGAAAGCTTCATAATTTAGGTCTGTTGCACCTAAAGGTCCAATCCAATTTATCAATCCTAGATTAACTGTTGCCCTAAAAATTAAATTGATAGATGGATAGGGGCTATTTATAAAGTATTTAAGGGCTCCAACAAGAATGAAATGCTAGAACACAGAGTGATTGATAGAATAATAAAGCAAACCTAAGTTCTAATCGGTACAAAGAGAGAAGAGAGATTTCAGTCATATATTCAAGATCTTGAATTAAGAAATAGCAAACAGATCCTATTATATTCTGTTAATAAACTGGAAAGCAATAAATTCTTGCAAAGCTAGTTTATCATCAGATTTCAATTTCGGCACATGATTAAAATGAACAAGTCACAAACCTGCAGCTTTTCATTATGATGGTAGCATGCCATGCGAAGGTCACTTCAAGCTAATTTACTTACAGCTATCTGAGTATCTAGATCTTTAATTACATCAGAAACTGCTGTGGGGCCATTGAATGGAGAGGCCATTTTCAAAAAATGAAAAAGGAAAAAACAAAAAGTTCCTGCAAGTAAATAGTCAGAATTAACCTACATAACAGTTCTTGCCTGGTTGTGAATGTTTATAATATTCTTTCAGAATGGTGTGTTCTTGCTTACAGCCTGAAAAGGAAGAGACTCTGACATGCAACAAAGCACAACACAGTATTCCCCATCCCCATGTCTCCTTTTAAACATTTTATAATTTAGGAAGTTACTGTTTCATACTTTTCGCCAGCCCAAGCCACTGACAGGACAAGCTTGTAGAAATCAAAGTGGTAGTTACCCAAAAGGCATCCTGGTGATACTGTGTTCCATCAAAATGACTAAACAGCTTTGATTTGCTTCTATGGTTGGTTACTATTCATGGGTTTCACATGTTGTTTAAGTATGTGTATGCATTGACTACCAGAGATCTGCCAGCTTTGTGGCCCAAAAGAGGCCCAGAATTGTTCTGAAATCAGAAACCTATCTCATTTAGTGACAAAGATCTGCTTGAGGATGGTGATCCACTTAGCTTCTGGCCCCAAAGTGGCCCAGAACTGATACGAAATCAGAAATCTCTCTCACTTAGTGACAGTGATCTCCTTAGTGACAGTGATCCACATAGTGGAAATAACATCCTTAATGATGGTGAATCATTCTCTGAAGGTGACAGTGTTCAGGGGTGAGGATCTGAGCAAGAAATGGGACCAAAAGGGTTTGAAACCTTTGAGATGTCCCACTTAGTGACGGTGACTCGCCTAGTGGCGGTGATGCCCTTAATGATGTTAAATCATTCTCTGATGGTGTCGACCCACATTAATGTATTATTTTTTTAATAAAAACTTTTTCCTCCAAAATTTCCATATATACATCCATGCATATACCATATCAAAACATTCATAATTATACATTTCTATTGATATGTCATAACTCAATAGCCTGTTTTTGCACTTATTTATATTGTTATTTATCAGTCCGTTTTTTCCTCATTTCATTACTCTCCCCTTCCTCTCCTCCTTCTACCTTCTTTCTCCTCCTCTCCCCCTTTCTACTTCCCTCCTCTCCTTCTCTCCCCCACTCTTCCCTTCCTACTTCCTCTTTCTCCCTCTTGACAAAAGGGGACAGGGGCATTTGTAAATTCAAAGTAACCTCAAGGAAAGTGGGGATTCTTGCTGGGAAGGCGGGAAGCCTATGAAAGAGAGCCCGAGTGATGTGGAGGCAGTATTGGGCTGGCAGTATGTGTGTGAATAAGTTAAATCCCCCACACATTTCAGGCCAGCCTACCCTGAAGGGTTGTTGTGTAGGGGAGAGAGGGTCCTTGGGTTACACTTAAGATATGGCGCCCACGCCGAACGCTAAAGAGCAAACAGGCATCTCCGGGCTCCTTTTCTCCGTCGCTTTGGCTTAGTTTAAAGCAGGGTTTCATCCCGGCCTCCCCTCTGTCTCCCTCACGGCACATTTACTTACCGGCGCCTCAGTCGTCTAGCTTCTCATATCGCTCGCGCTTCCTCAGACGAGGAGCCACCGCCACCAGCCGCCTTCGCCCTCAGCGGGTTTTCCGCCGACACAAACACTTCCGGGGTCACCACCCCCAAGCCACGGAAGTGCCGGGAAACACCCTTTTGTCAGCCCGCGCGCTCGCCAACCAATCGGGATGTCCTTTTCCTGCCTTTCGTCCGTTGGGCGGGGTCTAGGGCAGACCGCGCAAGCGCCAACTCCATACGACGTTTGATTGGGAGTTGTAGTTCAAAGGAGATGTGGGGAAGTTTTGTGTGTGTGTGTTGGGGTGTGTGTGTTGTGTTCTTTGCTCTTGTTCTGTGATAGAAGGGGGCGGTGTACCCCGCCGTAACGCGAGGATTTAAGGCTCTTGCTCCATGCAGGTCAGACCGCGCTGCCTGCTCGCAGCACGTTGCCTGTCCATGAGAACTGTCAATTGAAGGGGTTCCTTTGTGCCACCTAAGATTGGTTATATTTGGTGAACTGACTTCTTTTGGTCAGTTCAGGGTTAGGCAAAGTTGGCCTTCTATGACATGTTTACTTCAACTCCTAGAATTCGTGAGCTAGCGTGATTGGCTCAGGAATTATGGGAGTTGAAGTCCACAAGTCATAGAAGAGCCAACTTTGTTTACCCCTGGGTTAGCTTATTCTTCAGTGCCATGTGCCTACTTGGAAACTAATTTCATTCAGTTTGCAGACCCAAAGGTGCTTTTTTTTCAGGAGGCAACTGGTCTTTCTTGGGTTTTTTTCCTTTTGAAGACATTTTGCTTCTCATCTAAGAATCTCAGGGAAGAAATCCATGAGACTAGAGAGGAGGGGTCTCCTATAGATAAGTAATGATTGTGATGTTGACATTTTTCACAACATTCCTGCTGGTGTTCCCCCCCCCCCCCCCCCATCATGTTTCATTTTGTGGCTATGGGGGAACTTTCTTTTGAAGACGTTTTGCTTTGCATCTAAGAAGCTTCTTCAACTCTTGACAGGACGGTGGGGAATAGAAGGATTGATATCTCTTGCAGACGGCTGATCATTTGCAGCCTGGCTTCAACGACCATCTAAAAGGATGCAAAGCAAACATCTAACCATCTGCAAGGAATATTAATTCTTCCATTCCCCACCGTCCTGTCAGGAGTTGAAGAAGCTTCTTAGATGCAAAGCAAAACGTCTTCAAAAGAAAGTTCCCCCATAGCCACAAAATGAAACATGATGGGGGGGAGGGAGAACACCAGCAGGAATGTTGTGAAAAATGTCAACATCACAATCAATACTTATCTATGTATAGGAGACCTCTCCTGGATTTCTTCCCTTATATTTTTTAAAGGGAAACAGTTTTTTTGGGGAAAAAGATGCTTCTTTTTTGTTTTATTACATAGGACCATTGTTAGACAGTTTAGTTGTCTTTTTTGGTCAAGATGATGGAAAGGTGCTTTTTCAAGAGGAAACTGGACATTCTGGTTTTCCTTTGAAGATGTTTCACTTCTCATCCCAGAAGCTTCTTCAGCTCTCGGATGAGAAGGGAAATGTCTTCAAAGAAAATCCAGTTGCCTCCTGAAAAAAAAAGGAAAACCACCATTGGAACAACCAGGACCTGGATGACTGAGAACCTCTAAAGACGTTCAGTTCGTAAGGATGAACATTTTGTGTGAACAGAGCAGAGAGAACAATGGGGGAGAAAGCAATAGATATTGCACCAATATTTTGGAAAGAGAAATAAAATACCTGTATATCCCTCAAATAGAATCCTCGATTTCAAGAAGGAAGATTGCGGTTCCAATGCTAAATAATAAATAAATAAAATAAATGAGCTAGAACTGCATTTGCACAATCCACTGGATCGCAAACTAGGCAAGCCCGTTTGGTTTACTGTCGGTTTTATAGTCCGGCCAGCCCTACGAATTTATGAAGCGGAGCTCATTCAAGCCATGGGTCAGCATATTGTTATATGAACCCAGCCAGGCTCTACATTCGGCCTTGCTCAAGGTTTCATTTGGAAGGTCTCTGCGCATTAAAGTTAAGGTCAACTTTCAAGTGGAAAGAAAAACCAGGAAACAAATGTAAACGTACGAGCTATGACTTGGTGCACCAGCATGCCTACTGTCCCTGTCCTAAGTTTCTCTTATTGGTACCAATTTCATGTATATAAACAGTGTTACAGTATTTCCTTGTATAATAATAATAATAATAATAATAATAATAATAATAATAATAATAATAATAATAATAATAATAATAATAATTTATTAGATTTGTATGCCGCCCCTCTTCAAAGACTCGTATAACTACCAATAGGTACAGTATTTGACAAATAATAAATAAATACTTCGGTGGAATTGATTTATTTCAACAAAGGTGCTTTATTTTTTTCCAGTCTGGGCTGGTGCATCTAACAACGGAAGTTAAGAAGCAAAGCTAATTAATCCCCTTAATTGGCAAAGGTCATTAATCCTCTCTACTCCTTGCGCTAAATGTGCCTTTTAACACGTGTCTTATAACACGGAAAGCTAAACTCCAAGGCTTTCTATCCAGAATTCCGCGCATTAATTTGCATATCGAATAAAAAGCGGGGAAACGCTTCCCCTGTTTTAAAATCGAACCAGATTTGGAGCCGTCGTGGCAGCAGTGATGAATCCAAACCTCAGTGGAGTTGACTAGGATGGCTGTAGATTTGGATAGCCGCCTCGCTGTGACCTTCAAGGGTGACCCGGATTAACGCCAGCGGCGCTCGAGAAGGGCGCGCTTAAAAAAGGGCTTCTGCTGTGATTAGCACACGGAGAGGGGTGGCTGCGGCTTGCTCCTCCCCGTGCGGAATCGCTATCAAGAGATTTCGGAAGCATAATTTTTGCAAACTGGGGTAGCTGGTAATCGTTTGTTCCGGCTCCCTGTTCTATGGCTGTTAAAAAAGTTTTGGATTGGTCCGATTTTAGGGATGCGAATTCTATGCTGGAATGGGAGGACTAGGACGTCGTTGTTCGATGACGTTCATGGGTTTTGCAAAGAGTGGCTTGCCTGAGCAACAGAAACATAGAAGATTGGTGGCAGAAAAAGACCTGCTGGTCCATCTAGTCTGTCCTTATACTATTTCCTGTATTTTATATTAGGATGGATATACGTTTATCCCAGGCATGTTGAAATTCAGTTACTGTGGATTTAACAACAACAACTGCTGGAAGTTTGTTCCAAGCATCTACTGCTCTTTAAGTCAAATAATATTTTTTCAGGTTGCTTCTGATCTTTCCCCCAACTTAACCACAGATTGTGCCCCCTTGTTCTTGTGTTCACTTTCCTATTAAAAAACTTCCCTCCTGAACCTTATTTAACCCTTTAACATATTTAAATGTTTCGATCATGTCCCCCCTTTCCCTTCTGTCCCCCAGACTATACAGATTGAGTGCGACTCCTTTCGGAGTTTATGTGTTATTGCCTCACTCATAGGATGGAGAGGGACTGGCACAATCTCATCCAGGAGTAACACTGAAAATTTTAATTTAATTTAATTACTTAGATTTATAAGCTGCCCTTCTCCAAAGGGACTCAGAGCGGCGCACAGGAAAAGAATGACTTATCATTGGTCATCTTATTTTTATTTTATTTGTTTTGTCAATAGTAATTAAATACTAGTAAAATTTAAAAAAGAACCTTGAAAGAAAAAAGCATTAGAAGTAATAATATTCATATACATGCAACAAGTAAAAATAAAGAAACAGCAAGGACGGGACGGAAGGCACGCTGGTGCATTTATGCATGCAACTGTGAAAAGTGACCATAGGACTGATGATTATTGTTGTTATTATTAGAGTTGGAAGGGACCTTGCAGGTCATCTCGTCCAACCCCCTGCTGGTGCAGGAGACCCTACATCACACTAATCCAATAGCAGTCCAGTCTTTTCCTGAAAGTCTAGTGTTGGAGTGTTCACCACCTCTGTGGGCAAACTCTTCCACTGGTTGATCGCTCTCACAGTCAGAAAGTTCCTCCTTATTTCCAGGTTGAATCTTCCCCTTAATGACTGTGGAAGGTAATTCAGAATAGAACTGGAAAGGACCTTTGAGGTCTTCTTGTCCAATCCCCTGCTCAAACAGGAGGCCCTCTATCATTTCAGAAAAGTGTTCACAGTCTCTTGAAAACCAGCAGGGATGAAACACCTGCGTCTTCTGACCATAAGCTGTTCCCCTTGGTTAATTGTTCTCCCGGTTAACCGGTGTTAAAAATGACAATCCTCAAGATCACCATTGTGGCAGCATCCCCACAATCCAGGTGTAGGATTCTTACCGGTTCGGACAAGTTTGGGAGAAGCTGTTGTTACAATTCTGTGCAGTTCGCAGAACCGGTAAAACTGATTACTACCTGACCCCACCCCTTCCCGCCCAACACCCTCCAGTCCCTTCTCATCTTGCCCGCCATTCCTAACTTGACTTTGCCCGCCATAACATCACTGCCCGACTTCAGAATTGCTGCCTGACTTCTTCGACCACCCTACCTGCCTGACTTTGCAATTGCTGCCTGCCTTCCTCCATGGCTCAGATCTCCCTCCAGCCAGGTAAGCCTGCAAGCCCCCTCATCCCTGTCCTTGCTTAGTTAGTGCTGCCCCCAACACCGACCTTGTGTAGGTAATTAAGCTGTGAAAAGCCCCCCTGTGTAGTATTCCTTGTGTAGGTGAAAGGCCATATTGATGGGCAAGCCCAGATGTGACCTGAAACCAAGCATGTGTGCTTGGTTCACATTATGTTAGCATAAGTTATCATGTGTTTTGCTCAGGCTTTGCAGTTACAGATTTCTGGATAGTCCTGGGAAGGTTCAGGGAAAGTTCATGTTCTTAGGAACAGTGATATCATCAAAGGGATGGAAGTACTATCTGGTCCCATTATAGACAAATTCCTTTACCTAGCTTTCTCACAAGTTTCCTGTAAACTCCTATTATACCTGTAGTGTTATTTATGATATTATTATTATTATTATTATTATTATTATTATTATTATTATTTCAATTTTTATGCTGCTCTTCTCCTTAGACTCAGGGCAGCTTACCAGATGTTGGCAACAGCACTTTTTAACAGAGCCAGACTATTGCCCCCACAATCTGGGTCTTCATTTTACCCACCTCAGAAGGATGGAAGGCTATGTATATGAGTTACAGCATTATGTAGAACTGCGCATGTGTATTAGCTGGATTAGGTCGTAGAGAACAGAGGATTCTAAAAGG
Organism: Erythrolamprus reginae; assembly: GCF_031021105.1. Lineage (NCBI taxonomy): Eukaryota > Metazoa > Chordata > Lepidosauria > Squamata > Dipsadidae > Erythrolamprus > Erythrolamprus reginae. Next base: position 17,637,584 of record NC_091960.1, read on the forward strand.
GTGCTGTGTGAAATAAGTTAGGATAAGTTTAGGATTAGTTAGGATAAGTTGCTGCTTCTGGCTCTTTTGGCTTCTTGGCTTCTTGGCTTTCTCCACTAATAAAGTAAGACCTTTGGCTTTTTTCACTCCTGCAATGCTCTTCGTCTATCTTTGAATTTCTTGCAACACAACACCCCAGCCCTCCGGCAGCAGCTTCCTTTGCTGTGTACTGCATGGGGCCTAGCTACTTACCCACCCTCCCTTCCACAGTCTTGCGTACTGTGTTTCCTTTGGACCCCCGAAATATGGCCATGGGGAGGCAGGTAAGTGGGGTGGGCTGTGAGATGCACATCTTTACCGGCGTCTATCAGCTCCATTGCAGCTCTCGGCTGCTCTGTGCAGGGACCACATCTTGCACAGTAAAGAAAAACTTATCGCGAGTGTGAACAATTAACAACTCACACTTATTTATAATGATTTATACCCATGATGGCGAACCTATGGCACGTGGGAAGCCCTATATCAGCTCCAACACACACATGCCGGACAGCTGATTTTCGGCCTTCCAGAGGGCGGGGGAAGCCGTTTTCACCCTCCCCAGGCTTCAGGAGGGCGGGAGCAGCCATTTTACCCTCCCCAGGCCTCTGAATGGCAAAAAACCAGACCCAATGGGTCTACCAGAAGTTCAAAAACAAACTTCCGGTAGGCCTACTGGGCCCATTTTTCACCCTCGCAAGGTTTCAAGAAAGTTGCCTGAAGCCTGGGGATGGCAAAAAATGGTCCAACAGGACTACCAGAAGTTCGGAAGCTTTGGTGAGGCCTGCACACATGTGTAGAGGAGCAGTGGGGGAAGGGTTGCATGCATGCGCGGAGGAGGGTATTGCATTATGGGTTAGGGCACATGCATGCGCACTATCACACACGTGTGTGCCCTTTTGGCACCCAAGCAAGAAAACAGGCTCCCTAGCACTGATTTATACATTAGATTAGCATTATATATATTTATTTATGGAAATACTACAAGGGAAAAATTCAGTTTTGATTTGAAGGAGGGGGGGATAGGTTCCCCCCCCCACACTTCTGTCAATTAGGAGTGCATTAAGATGGAAAGTCAACACGTGGTTCCCGTTTGCAACATGGTGGGGGCAAGACGCAAGACTATGCTTCACTTTGCAAACACTGGCGCCACCAAGCAAGCGAGGCTTGGGATGAGGTGGTGGGAGGGAGAGACTGCTGAAGAAGGAGAGAGGGGGGGCTTTGATTTTCTCAGTGCCTCTCCCCTCCTCCTTTAACCTCCCAGCTTCCCCACTCACGCAGCCTCCTCCTCCTCTTCCTCCTCCTTTTAAGACTTACAGACTTCAACTCCCAGAATTCTCCAGCCAGCTCTGCCTTCCAGCAAGGCTGGCTGGAGAATTCTGGGAGTTGAAGTTGCCAGCAAAGAGGCAGCGGCCAGCAGTCAATTCTAGGGACTTATCCAGGCTATGGCCTGCAGTCAATTCTGACTCAAAAGTTTGAAAAAAACCTTCTTCTTTTCCTTTACTCTTTTGGGTCATGCTACTATAATTACTGTTATTATATTATAATTACTAGCTTGTGTGTTAAGATTTACTATTAACTTTTCATAGGCTTTGTTTTATATATAATTATTATCCTGATATGTCACTGTCTTTTCAATAAAGGGAAAAATAAAGAAAAGGCACTTCACTCTGACTGTCTCAATGTTGATCTCAGAGACAGGCAAATAAATGGTGGTGATTCAAATGTTTGACCATCTCAATCCTAGGGAGTCCAATAGAGGAGGAACAATGTAGGTGAAGGATGGAAGGGATGTAGTTCAGCAGGTTCTCAATTGGGCAGTTAATATCCTCTCATTGTGTCACAACTGCAGTGTTTCTCTTTAACACGGTGACAAGGTAGGGCCTAAAATGAAAAATGTGATGGTCATAGGTGCAAGGACTGGTCAAAAATCACTTTTTCAGCCCTCTCAGTAGTCCCCATGCACATGCCCCCTAATGCAGTCTAGGTCTGGGGTCTCCAACCTTGGTAATTTAAGACTTGTAGACTTCAACTCCCAGAGTTCCACAGCCACCTTTGCTGAGGAATTCTGGGAGTTGAAGTCCACAAGCCTTAAGTTACTAAGTTTGGAGACCCCCCCTAATAGAGTCTAGGTCTGGGGTCTCCAACCTTGGCAACTTAAGACTTGTGGGCTTCAACTCCTAGAGTTCCTCAGCCAGCTTTGCTGAGGAATTCTGGGAGTTGAAGTCCACAAGCCTTACCTTACTAAGTTTGGAAACCCCCTGATTGCAGCCTAGGCACAGGGGCCTCCAACCTTGGCAGCTTTAAGACTTGTGAACTTCAACTCCCAGAGTTCCTCAGCCAGCAAAGCCAGACCCCCGGGCTAAGGGAGAAGAGGGGAGGGGTTACTGCCCTGCAACAATCAGAATAAGACGGGAGCGGGGCTACGGCCTCTTCTCCAATAGCATTTCCTCCCACATCCCCGCTATACAGCTTGGCTGGCTTGCTTTCTTTTCCATTCATTAGGAAATTACAGGGTGGGGTTAATTTTTTTCAGAACGACGCGTGCGCAGGAGCGTGCTTTCCGAAGGATTCGTGCTATTGAGGATTAGTCGGAGTGCCGAAGCCGTCTGTGTATACGCAAAAAAGAGAGAAGGTGGGTTCGGGGTGAACGAGCGCCTCAACCGGACGGGGGACACTGCGCGGACGGGGAGGGAACGAGCGTACTGTATTGTAATCTGCAGGCAATATATTGTTCTTACAGGGCGGAGAAAAGTGTGTGTGTGTGTGTGTGTGTGTGTGTGTGTGTGTGTGTGTGTGTCTTCCCCAGGAAGAGGACTTTGCTTTGGAGCGGCCGTTAAGAAAGTTTTTAGGCTCGGATTACCTCAGCTTGATTTAACACGGCTGCTGTTGGCCTAGGCGTAGAGCTCTCGTCTTACAATCGGGAGGTTGTGAGTTTGATCCTAGGCAAATGTAGGCTCTCTTGCTTAGGCAAGAGTTTGGACTAGATGACCTCTAGGATCCCTTCCAGCTCTGTTCCTGTTCATCTGACTTCTCGTGCTTGGAGATCCTTGTTGGAATTGATCTTCGGTTTGAGACACTGTATGAAGAAGCTTTGCTGTCGGAGGGGATAATTCATCTGGTCTGTCCACTCCAGCCCTCTTCTCCAAGTACCTACTAAGTGCACCAGAGTGCCTATTGGCTTTCCTATATCTCCTATATCTTCTCTCCTATATCTTTTTCTGCTATTCTCTCATATTTATATTTCACTCCTTTATTTTCTCCTCTATTCCCCCTTTAATACATTCTACCTGATTATATCCTCTATAACCCTCATTGTGTATTATTGTGTACAGTATTGGACAAAACAAACAAACAAACAAACAAACAAACAAATAAATAAATTTTTTAAAAAAATAGTAGGAAGCCAAATCGAATTAGGCTGATTGCAACTATGTATGTTTTTTATGTTGTTACTATCATTTCTGACTTTTATTATTAAATTTTAACTGTTTTCCTTGTTGTTGTATTTATTCCTATTGTTAGCCGCTCAGAGTCCATTTGGTGTGAGCGGCATATAAATACAATCAATTAATCAATAACTAAATGAATAAGTTGCAAGGAGACGCTGCAGTTTTGAGGATTTGGAAAAAAACACCTGGGACAGTAAGTGCCTGCTAATATATCTAGTTGTAAATTGGAATAGAATAGAATAGAATTAGAAATATAGAATAGCACTAGGAATAGAATAGAAATATAACAGAATAGGAAATATAGAATAAAAATAGAAATATAGAATAGCACTAGGAATAGAATAGAATAAGAAATATAGAATAGAATTAGAAATATAGAATAGCACTAGGAATAGAGAGTAGAATACAATAGAATAGGAAATGTAGAATAGAATTAGAAATATAAAATAGAATAGAATTAGAAATATAGAATAGAATATAGAATAGCAATATAGAATTAGAAATATAGAATAGCAATAGGAATAGAATAGAATTCAATTCTTTATTGGCCAAGTGTGATTGGACACACAAGGAATGTGTCTTCGGTGCCTATGCTCTCAGTGTACAGAAGGAGAATAATGATGATTTTGTATTAGTCTTTGTATTCTCTGTATTATTCTCTGTATTATTCTTAAGATTAATTTTAAAGTAGACGTGTGGAAATTTAGGGAGAATGCTCTAGTCTAGAGTACTCTAGACTTTATCCGTTCTCAATAGTTGAGAGAGCCGCAAACTTCATTCATCCCAATGAAGTGACATTAAAATAATAATAATTTCCCTCAACTTCTCTGTCGCTCACTTTGTTGCAGTCCAATTCTGTGGAATTAAAGCAGGAAACTCTCTCCATTATGTTGTCTTGGCTCTTCACGCAGCTTCCGTGTTGGCTCGGGGTGATGGGAAGAAGCAGTCCAACGAGAATATTCTGCTGGGAAAAGCTGTTTCACTTTTAGTTTTTAATCTGTTGTAATTATAATGGTTCGGGTGATGGGAATAAGCAGTCCAACTGGAAAATATTCTGCTGGCAAAAGCTGTTTCACATTGAGTTTTTATCTATTATATTTGCCACAGTTCACACATGGAGGTGGCGTTCTTGTTCTTGGTGGGTCTGTTAACAACAGTTGGCTGCATCTTTTGTGAACTAATAATAGATCAAATACTTCAAACCAGTTTTGGAATTTTCAGATTTGTTGATCTTCAAACTTGGCAGCTTTTAAGAGTTGTGGACTTCAACTTCTAGAATTCTGGGAGTTGAAGTCCACAACTCTTAAAATTGCCAAGTTTGCAAACTCCTGTATTAATATGTTGGTGGTAGTCAGTGACAGCAGTTCCTACAAGCTATGATTTATTTATTTCTGTATCCATGGACATTCTGTAGTTTGAATCAAAGGGCATGTGTGTCTAGTTTCTCTTTAAAATTCAAGAAATATGTTAAAGTTGCTTAAGCATTTGTGTTTTGTAGTGTGTGAAACAGGACTAAAATACATGGACAATGTGTAAGAGACAATATCTCTCTATACATCAAACTCCACAGGTGTGTGTGTATATGTGTGTAACCAGAAAAGGCAGGGAGAAACCTCCATGGGGCCTCTCTAGGAATCTCCTGGGAGGAGACAGGGCCGGAAAAGGTGGGCAGAAGCCTCTGTGGGGCCTCTCTAGGAATCTCCTGGGAGGAAAGAGGGCCTCCACCCTCCATGTGGTTTCCCCAATCGCGTGCATTATTTGCTTTTTCATTGATTCCTGTGGGAAAAATTGCTTCATTTTACAAACTTCTCTACTTAAGAACCTGGTCATGGAACGAATTAAGTTCGTAAGTAGAGGTACCAATGTATATGTATTTATATTATATGTATTTTTGCTGATAAGTGAAACGAACAGGATTTGAACCTTACCGGGATTTGAACCTGTAGCTTGTTGAATGCAAGGCAGGATATTATCTGTTGTGCTACAGGCCTGCCTCCTAATCAGGCTTTATCAGGAAAGAGCCATATGATTGATTTTCTGTTGAAATGACCCTGGTATTGCCAGAGTGGAAAAGTGTTTGAACATTACTGTGGTACCTCTACTTACGAATATAATCATTAATCATTTCAGATATGAAATGGAAAACATAGCATAGGGTTTTTTTATTTCTAAAATGAAAATATGGTGATATGTATATAATCACATTAAATGAAATTCAAAAATAGGACAATAAGTTTTGCATTATCGGAAGAGATAAACCTGTAATTGGATTTGTGCCACTTAATATTTCTTGATTTAAAACTGTTTTATCCCATTAACAAAAGTTGTTTCTCTTTTCCTTTCAGCACTTTCTGGAGAAAAGTGTTAAACATGGATAATGGTGGTAAGTGCATGTTATATATCTGTGCTCCATAATAAAAGGTAGAATTCACTTTGAGAAATGTGTCATGCCGTATAAGTACCTTTTTATCTCCGTGGGTAAAATGTGTTTATAGATAGATAGATCAATAGATTGATCGATCGATTGACAGACATAACAATTTTAACATTAAATTTAATTTGTGAACTATCCATGACGGGTAAAAAATAAGATAACTGCTTTTCTCCCCTCCCCTCCCCCTCTTCAATAACTGGCACTAATTAAGCATTTTTGGATCAGATTATCGAGAGAAAATTATTTATAGCTGCACATAGGTTCTTTTCCCAAAGTTCTCATAGTTATTTATTATCCAGCCTCAAACTCTGTATATATGCTATTGTTTCTCCTCCGGCATGGGAAAAAAAATTGAATATAGGAGAAATAGGGTGCCAATACTTCCTGTTTTGTTTTGTGAAAGCTGCCTTTTTTCCTATCCCTGCCTAAAGTATGCAATAAAGTACAACATACATCAGTTGAGCATGTTTGAAATACTAATTGTCTATTAAATTTCATCACATAGTAATTGGACGTGGAATGTCTTCAATTGTTTTCTTACTACTTTGTGGTTAGCTCCAGCATTTAAACAACCCCAAATATATTTTGCTGGCAGGAAGCTCACGAAACAAACTAAAAAGAAAACAAAAGGAGAAATGTTTTCCCTTTTGCATCTGAGCACGCAAGAAGAGGCAGGAAAGGAGAAAGGGAAGCAAAAAGACAAAAAGCAGGAAAGGTGGAAGAGAAAAAGGAATAAGAAAGAAAGGAAAATGAAGAGGGAAGGAAAAAGAAGAAAAGGGGGAAAGGAAAGGAAAGGAAAGGAAGGGTCTGAGCAATTGACCACCTCAGGTGCCCCTGACACAAGTGACATAGAGCTAGCCAGAATTAACGTTGCTGCCAAATAGACACAAAGTACACCTTAATGCTGTGGAATATTATTATCCTGAAGATAAATTTCTCAACTTGTACGTACTAGTAAATCCATGTTTTCTGCAGTATTCCTTATAGAGGCTAAGGCCAATTCTGTCTTAAAAAGATACCCACGGGCCAATGGACTCTTGGAAGAACTTAAAAAGGGAAACATCGAGCGTGAATGTTATGAAGAACGTTGTGATAAAGAAGAGGCAAGAGAAGCATTTGAAAACGATGAAAAGACAGTAAGTTACCTACTAAAAAATATAAAACATTCTTCACATATTTATCTAATATTTTTCCCGTATAATACATGATACTGCATTAGGCTAGAAAATAACTACTAAATATGAAATTTAGATTTTGGACCTACAGTGGATCAGTGATGGCGAACCTTTATTCCTCAGGTGCCAAAATACTGCACATGTGCGCTATCATATGTACCTGCATGTCCACATCCATATTCAATGCCCACCATGTGCCCCCAGTCGCACATTTCCTGACTTCCAGTGGGCCCAATAGGCCCCTTTTTTGCCATCCGCAGGGTTTCTTGGAGCTTGGGAAGGGCAAAAATGCCCTCCCCTGCCCCCCTGGAGGCCAAAAATGCCCTCTCAGAGCCTCTGTGCAAGCCAAAAAATCAGGTGGCAGGTGCCCACATGTGCACTGGAACTGAGCTAGGGCAACGGCTCGCGTGCCGGCAGATATGGCTCCCCGTGCCACCTGTGGCATGCATGGTATATGTTTGCTATCATGGACCTAGAAGATCCTTACTCTTGAGTCAGCTCCTTTTTGATGAATCATTCCAGAATGATCTTTCAGCAGGCTTATAGGATTCCATCATGTGGCTATTTCTATTCAGTTATTTTTATTATAACATGGGCTGGTTAAACTTCTAGGGGTCCCAAATTTTAATTACTCCTTTTAGAGATTAATTTGTAAAAAAAAGAACTCATTTTTTTCTTCGTTCTGTCTTGTTTTCTTTGTTTCAAATGCTTCTATTCCACTTGGCATTCAAACATACTGCAATAAACTAAATACAAAAACCAACACTAATGGCAAACAATCACAATTATAGTACCAGTAGGTAAAAATTAATTATAATATTAATCAAAATTTATAATAACCGGTAATTAACTTTTTTTAGGCAGAATTTTGGAAAGGCTACACCAGTGGACTCCCTGGAGGAAGCAACACAGGACACAACTGGTACCCATTTTACCTAACATTTCCTCTAGTCATTGGCCTTTTGGTGGTGGTGCTTATTATATTTGTCACATGGAGATGCTTGTTCCAAAAAAGCTCACGTGGACAGTCCATGTACACACAGAGCAGAAACAGGGAAGATACCGACGGCAGAGTGATTGCTGAGGGGAGAAGTCCTATCCCTCAGTCATTCAGCGTTCTCCATTCTCCTCAAGAAGCAATGTTTGAAGGCAGTGGACTCTCCCCAGGGTACCTGAGCTACACAGAGAGACCGGTGGGTTTCTTACCAATCCGGTTGTCGAACTGTGAACCGCCACCATCCTATGAGGAAGTTGCTGGTGAAAGTAGCGGGCACAGAAACGAATCTGAAAACCATTTGGATCCGCCCCCTCAGTACGAGGACATTGTGAATAGCACTTCAGTACCTCACGTTAACATCAAATGAAAGAGAACAATTTACATGCGGCCTTTGTGGAAGCAAATGGAACCCTAATACATTTTTAGCACTTTATCGCAGCTTGATATATATTATGCCAATTCTTATTCTCTAAATTCGGTTTATTCTGTGAGAATCCCTACACTTGGGGAAACAGAATTGTCTTCAGCATAACTATATATTAACACTGGGTATGGTATTGTTGTTGTGGCATACCTTTTTCTACTAATGAAAGTGGTGCTAATAAATGGCTTGATTGTCAAAATGGATTGTCTATGCCGATGGCAAAACAGGGCTGAATTTATCTAGGTTCAGACTAAACTAGGAAGTGAAGAAAAGATCTTGAGGGCAAAGATTTTCTGTGGTGCTGACAGTGAGAACAATTGATCAGTGGAACAGCTTGCCTCCAGAAGTTGTGGCTGCTCCAACACTGGAAGTTTTTAAGAAGATGTTAGATAATCGTTTGTCTGAAGTGGTGTATTCCAAGTATGGCCTTACTATACTTGTGGTTGGTCAGCCAATTTCGAATCCATCTGGTGGTTTTGCTGTGTAACCCACATTTTTCTACTTTATCCAGTTTGTGAAAGAATGCAATAAGATTAGTCTGGCATTATTTGTTTTTGACAAACCTATGTTGGCTTTTGGTTATTACTTTGTTTGCTTCTAGGTGTTCATTGATTTATTACTTGATTATCTTTTCCAGAATCTTCCCTGATATTGAGGTCAGGCTGATAGGTCTGTATCTATTTTGGATCTATTTTTTCCTCTTTTTTGAAGATAAGAATTACATCAGCTCTTTTCCAGTCTTCTGGTAGTTTCCTAGTGCTCCAGTATCTTTGAAAGATATAGTTGGTGGTTCTGAGATCTCATCTGCCAGTTCCTTCAGAACCGTGGGGTGTAATCTATCCGGTCCTGGTGATTTGAACTCGTCTAGGGGAGACAGGTGCTCCTTTACCATTTTCTTCCTTATTTTAACCTGTTTTCCTAATATGTTTTTTGTGGTGCTGTTTTTGATAGGTTGAACTGTTTTTCCTCTTTGTGTAAAGAACAGATGCAAAAAATGAGTTAAGTAGCCCTGCTTTCTCCCTGTTTCTTGTCACCTTCTTGCCACTTTCTCCCACCAATGGACCAATTGTTTCCTTCACCACAGTATTACTTTTGTGCCTTAAAATGAGGGTGACTTGTTGGTCTGAGCATAACCAGAATGTACTTTTTTTTAAATGCTGAACTTCGCTTCGCTTAAGATTCTCTGCTTTCTGTGTTTATGCATCTTTTTTGCTTTGGACACTAAGATATTTTTAATTCCATTGTTTTGGCTATTATAAATCAATTTGTTTTAAAATAGTGAAGCCACCTTCTTTTTCGTTAAAAACAAGTTTGATTTACAATTCAATTATGTGAAAAACCTGAGCTAAAAAGCATTCTGAAAAGTACTGCATCTTCCTTGTTGTAAGTAACAATAAGTAACAATCTTGGATTGTAAAAAGATAATGAAACAAAGATATGAGAGAAAAGAGTATTTTAACCTGTACTTCTTTTACTCAAGTTCCATAGTTTTCTTTCATTCTTAAGTTGATTATTAACATGGGCAGGATGAAACATTCCACCAGGCTATAACAGTAGCATTCTTTCAAAGAGTTCTAAATGCTTTTAAATTTTCTACAGACCAATAAACTCTAGAATCCATTTGTTTTGTCTACAACTGTTGATTCTCCAGCAACTTGTTTCATCTTCAAAACATAACAATTTTATTGCAGTATTAAATATTTTACATATGGTTTACATTTAAATTATGCCACTTTTGGGGCAACTGCATATGCTAAATAAAGCTATTAAAAACATGAGTGTCTGGTTCTTTTATTGTAGAACTAACATTGTTAAAAGGTTTCTTTTGCAGATCTTCCAAGTACTTTCAGGGACTAGCAGTGCAACTGTTCTGCCTGGCTGTGGGCCACCCAAGAACGAAGTAATTAACCACACACACACTCGCAGGCTTGTAACAAGAAAGCAAAAAGGTTTTCTTTATTTACAGAAGGCTGCAAGCCTCAGCATCTGCCAGAGCAAATGCTAGTTTATGAGTCCAAACGGTCAGAGTTAATCATTCAAGTCAGCTCAGAAGCCTTGCTGGCTTATGCCAGCCAAATAACTCACGTCTTAGGTGTCAGAATGTCCAAAGATACCCAAAGCAAACACGAAACCATGATTCATCAAAGTCTTTCTCCAAAAACTGAACGATAAATTCCCACGACGTCATCTGCAAAACCTCCCATTATTCAAGGTTGCGGCAGCGTCTTTCATTCCTAACACCTGTGATCTAGAATCTGTTTCTGCATCTGCGCAGCTGCTCTTGACATCCCAGCATTCTCCTGACCAGCGTTCCCTGTAAGCTGCGCGCGTGAGGACGCGCGCACCCCAAAATACCCCCCACACACACACCCTTTTCCACGGGCGCACAGTCCCCATTTCCCTGCCAGCCCGCGGGGGGGGGGGGGGGGAGGCGCCGGCAGTAGAAGGCGCTGACCCCCGCCCGATCCGCCCCCTCTCCTACTCTTCCGCCGAAAGAAAAGCGCGGAGGCTGCTTGCTTGAGCCTCCCATAGCTCCACCCGGCTTCACCCTGCCTGTCATCCTCCGTTGTGTTTTCGGGGGGGAGCGGCAGGAAAGCCAGCTTTCCGGGAAAGCAGTGCGCCTTTTAAACACGCTGCTTTCCTGCACCTCTTTCCTGGGGGGGGGGAGTGGCCTCCTCCCTCCCCCCTGCCCAGGAAAGAGTTGCAAGAAAGCAGCACATTTGAAAAGCCCTGGCCGGCACAGGGCTTTCCTGCCGCTCCCCCCCGAAAACACAACGGAGGTCCAAGATGACAGGCAAAGCAGGGTGGAGCAACGGGAAGCTCAAGCTGGTGGTGGCAGACCTCTGTTGTGTTTTTGGCTGGGGGGGGGGGCAGGAGGACCTTCCTGGCTTTCCCGGGCAGCTGGCTTGAGCCTTGTGCCGGTCAGCAAAGCCAGCTGCTCGCCGGAGACATGGAGAGAAAGAAGGGAAAGAGGGAGGGAAAGAGGAGAGGAAAGAAGGAGGGAGGGAAGGAAGGAAGGGAGAGAAAAGTGAACGAGAGGGAGAGAGAAAGGGAGGAAGAGAGGAAGGAAGGAAGGAAGAGATAAATATAAAGGGAGAGGGAGAAAGAGGGAGAGGGAGGGGAAGAGGGGAAGGAAGGAAAAGAGACAGAAAAAAGTGGAAGGAAGAGAGAAGGAAAGAAAGGAAGGGAGAGAGAGAAAGAGAGAAGATAGGAAGGAAGAGAGAGCAAGAAAGAAAGAGGAGAGGAAGGAAGAGAGAGAGAGTGAGAGAGAGGGGAAGAAAGCAAGAGAGAGAGGAGTGGAAGGAAGAGAGAGAAATGATAGAAAAAAGGGGGGGAAGAAATGAGAAAATGATTGAGGCAGAGAATGACAGGAAAGAGAGAGAAACAGAGAGAAGTGACTCTTGATTTAAAGCATATGGTAAAAGCACTTAAATAATAACAGAGAAAAAAACCCCCAGCCCTCATCTGTTTTTATTAATAGTTATGTTTTTGGATTTGCTGGTTGTTTTAGTTTTAATAGTAATAGAGTTTTGTTTTGTTTTATTATTAATTTCTTTTAATAAAAAAGGGATTTATTATATTTCTTTCTTTATGTATTTATTTATTTATGTATTTATTTATATATTTGTTTGTTTGTTTGTTTGTTTGTACTTCTATGCCGCCCAGTCCCAAGGGGACTGCCGCTCAGACACTATACTTTTCCGCCCACCCCGAAAAAAAATTAGAGGGAACATTGCTCCTGACCCAGGCATTAAGAATAGGGTCGTCCTTTGTGTCCTCCCTGTCTGACTCGGATGAAACTCTAGCTGTGGATCTGACCGGCTCTATTTCCCCCTGTGCCTCTCTAGCCCCTCCCTCATCGCTTTCTCCTTCTCCAGCCAGAAGGGTCTTCTGTGATCGGACAGCCCTGGCTCCTCTGAGTCAAAATCAGCAGCTAGAGGAGCTTGCCTGGAGCAACCATAGATGAACTGGCTCTTTTATCCACTTCCTGTACAAGATGAGTGCAAATAGATTACTATGTTAAAATATTTATAAATAAAATGGGATTTAATTATATATTTGACATGAACTGACCTTTTCTAAACATTCATGTAGATACCATGCTATGTGCTGTATATAACTGATCTATCTTGTGAAAACTTACATGTTTCTTTTATAAACTTGAGACTATTTTAGTCTTTCATAACCAGCGCCATTGTGGCCTTGTGGTGAAAACACTTGCCTCCTACTTGGAAGGTTCAGAGTTCAATTGTAGGTAGTGACAGATGTTTTAGGGGCAAAGAAAAATATTTCCCAATCTCTCCCATTTTCCCAAATCTATATCGTTCCTGAAATTTTTGGCCCAAGTGATCATATTTTCTTAAACAGTTTCTTCCAATTTGTATCTCAACAGATAATTATAAACCTTGATTATCAATTTATCTTCTATAGCTTGTAAAATTTTATCTAGTTCATATTTTTCTTTTTGAAACCCATATTTTTCCAATTTTTTTAATATCTAGTTTCTATTTGCATGTATGGCCACCAATCAATGTCTGTACCCCGTGTTTTAAGTTCTTGTCTTGATGTCAGTTTTCTTTGATCATCTATTTAATCTTTATATCTCTTGATTTTATCGATATTCAATGTGTGTGGATATATTTCTGCTTCCATGGGTGATAACATGGCAAAGAGAAACAACAGATATTTGATTATTTTGGTTTATAAATGTTGTGATTCAGCCTGAGGCTCCTCAGGGAACGGCTGGAACTCTGCCGGCTCCATGCTCAGAGGGGGAGGACGAGGAACAGGAGGAGGAGGAGGACCAGGCAGACGGGGAAGAGGAATGTCAGGACGAGGAGGAGGGAGAACAGCCTGAGACCCCCGGTGGGGGAGCTCTCCCCAGCAAGTAGCCTGGAGTCATTAGATGAGAACGCACAAGCCATCATAGATATGAGGCATAGAAGGGCAGCACAACGAAGGGGACAATTAGCCAGGTATTTCCATCCCTAATAGGCAACAGCTGGGTTTGGGTGTGGTTCTCCTCAGAAAGGTTGAAAAGGCAGGCCCGCCCTTCCTGTATTGTGGAGAGTTATCTTTTGGGAGTCCTGTGACCTTGCTTCGATCCTTGGCGTCTCTGATTCTGGCTTGTGGCCTCGAAGGCTGAAAACTTGGGGGAGGCGTGGGTTTTATTATCTACAGTGGTGTGTGTGCCAGCAAGAAGCCTGTTGTATTGTCTGGCCGTCGTGACTCTTCTGTGAAGCCTCATAGCATTCCAGTTTGTAAGAACAGTTTTTGTTATCTGTGTTTGTTTTCAAAGATATAAAATGACTTTGCTTTTTACCAGCGTGTCTGGCTACTCTTTTTAGTTGGTGTTGACGTCTGGGGGAACCCAGACAGAACAATAAATATCTTCCATAAATTAACCTTTGTCTATGGCAGTGTTTCTCAATTATTTTCTGTTATGCACCTCCACCCCCCCCCCTCAGGAAGAAGTAAACATTTCCCACCTCCCAACTCTCCGCCAGGACGATTGTTTGCAATATTCAACATGTTTTCGCTGGAAAAACTCAAGTGGCTTATCAGTGTAATTGGGGTATAATGTGTTTAAGGGACGTCTTAATTTATATGGCTTCATGCTGTCCACTGCCAACATTTTTAGACACAGTAAACATACCGGTCTTTCCTCGTCTCCCACCATAGTCGCAGTGAAGCCAAGCCCTACATACGCTTCGTCATATTTCCTCATCTTAGCTTTCGGGAGATTTATGTCTCTTTTTATCTCTGTTTCTCTCCTCCTTTCTTTTCATTCCTGTTAAATATTTTTCCATGGTGTCTCTTGAGGGTTTGTGATATGCACTTCATATCTCCTACTCTGTGCTGTGTGCTATTGTTTGATGCAAAAAATCCCTACTCTCTGTGGGAAAAAAAGAGCAAGTTCCCTGGGGTCATGCGTCCTCCCATCGCTCTGTGCCCCCCCAAGGGGAGCCGCCCCACTATTTGAGAAACACTGGCCTATGGTAACATGGCTTTAGAAAATTGCAACAGGATAGCTCCAAAAAAGAAAGACATGAAAATATGTGTTGTGGTTAGCTCTGGCCCAGCTCCTGCCCCAAGGAATGTGCAGGTGGATGTGAGGGAAACATCCACATGCCTCAAGCCTGTTTTGCTCCCGATGGAATCTGCCGACGAAGCCTCTGACCAAGGAAGCGTGAGTGACAGGGAAGAGGGGAGTTTGGCAGACAGCCCAGGAGGAGATCAATCATCTGTATCATCCCTGGATTCTGAACAAAGAATTAATGACACATCCACGCATGCGTAGAGTGATGCATAGGAGACAACAACTGAAGGATTATTACAAGAGAAAATGAGGCCACCTGTGGTTGGGTGCGGCTGCTGTAATTAGTGCTACAGATAAAAGTGCAGCTTGGTGTTTTAGCCTCATGGCAGTTTATCTGATTCATTGTTTCGTCAAGATCGTGGTTTTTGTGCTGTTCAAGATTGTGTGGGGACTCTCTGGACTTTAGAATTGGACTCAATTTCCCAGTTATTGGGTGAGCAATTGGATTGCATTTAACCTGTGCCTTGTGTGTACCAGAAAATCCCTTTGACATTTAAAAAGAGAGCTGCTTCTGTTTTTCTGTTTATAAAAACTTTTGGCTTTTCCTTTTATTGTGTGTTGTGTGTCTTCCTGGACTAATTACCCTGTAATTACGGGTGGTTGAAACACACCGGCAGAACAAATATGTATGCCACAACAAAATTATACAACGGTGTCCCCTTTAGAACAGTTCTGGTGTTGTTTTGTTATTTAAATCATTGTTAGCAGGTCTGAGTATGTGCTGATTGTTTCAAACATCTGCTGTGTCAGCACAATACAGGCCATTGTAGGGACTGGAACTGCAAAGGGGCATTATTCTGGCCAAGAAACCAATCTGCAGTTCAGTTAGGGTCGTGGTAGCCAAGCTCTGAACTCATGCAAACATCCAGCCTGACCAAACTTTAGAAGTGAACATGAATGGTTGAAAACAGGAATGAGTGATCTGCACGTCACTGCTAAAATAGCTTTTCAATGAAAAGTCTATGGGAAAAGAGTTGCAAATTTTAGTTCATCAGAACCATTACATCACTACACATAAGGGAGTTGTGGACACATTGTTGATGGTTTTCTCAGTTTCCTGTATTTTTTCCCCAACTATCCCAACCGTTATTGCATACAAAATAACTCCAGGAACTATTTTCTTTATATGTGGATTTATTTAGGTGATGACAATAAGATAAATGATGCATGCATGTTAAAAAACAATTGGGAGAATTTTGCTTGACATTTCAGATAACAAATAGAAGCTCGTTTTTTAAAATTAAAAGTCTTCATAGTATTTTTGCAGTTTAGACACTATTCAGGATAAGAGGCAACATTCTTTCTACTAAATTAAATATGTCAGTGGAGCTGATAATAATAATAATAATAATAATAATAATAATAATAATAATAATAATAATAATTTATTAGATTTGTATGCCGCCCCTCTCCGAAGACTGTGTATTATTGTGTACAGTATTATGTTGATGATTAAGTAGAGAGGATTACAGCACAAAGAAATGTGATTGTTAAAATGTTTCTTACAGTGGTATTTTAAAAGCACAACAATTAACATTCCCAATTTAAGGGGGAGAAACCTATATTGTGGTATGTTATCAAATCAATAAGTTTGATTTTGTATTTGCTATTAAATAATTGTTCTAACTGGAATCACAATTAACAAGAGGCCTCAGGAAGTTTAGCATTCAGCTTTCACTGTCATAACTATCATTCCATCATGCCTTTGATCTTAAGAGGGATTACTTCAACTGTCATAAGATAATAACTTTAATTACTGTATTTTCGGAGTATAAGATGCACCTTAGTTTTTGGAGAGGAAAGCAAGGAAAAAAGGCCTCTGCCTCCCAGCAATTTGCCAAATAGCAAACAGCACAGATGATATACACTGTTTGCTGTATATTTCTGTGCATGTGTGCCTGACCAATAGAAAAAGCAAAGAATTGGAGAAATGTACATTATGGCAGTACAGTATATTAATCCCAGAAAGTTTTCTTAAATGTAAGCACACTAACTCCTCCCAATTATTTAAATAGATCAAAGATGACTAAATGAGGGCTTAACTCAGATGCCTTATCTTAATACTAAAACAGGACACTCTTACATTTTATATTATACTTTTACAGATCTTTAAAATTGATGTGGCTTTCAGGAAGTATTCTCTGTTATTTAAAAGGTATACTGCAGTGGCAGGGGTGTGTGGAAGCAAAAAACCAGTATTTTTACTGGAATCGTGCTGGTTGTGTGTGCACGGTGTGTGCACACTGGACGGCAATAGAGCGAGCCTACATGCTCCATTTCCATCAACGGAATGGGGTTCCCCCTGTTCCGCTTTGTAGCCCATTCCTGTGCAGTGAGCCACTTCAGATTAAGCAATTGTTTTAAAAAGCTTCTTCATTTTGTTAAGTTGTCTAGAACAATAATAAAGCAGGCTTTTAAAAATAAGTCTAATAACTTGAACGTTCTATAGACATTTATAGTTATTAACTTACCTCCTTGCAGCAAAAAACAGCCAGTTTCAGCACAGTCTGATTCCTCCAGCAATTTGCCTCTGTGCAGCTTTAGTTTCACTTTCATTTTAGCATGCGTGCTTGCCGGCAAGGTTGATCAATCAACCGATTGTGGCTTCTGCTAATGAGACTCTGCTGCACTTTGCTGCGAGGAGCTAAATTGCTGGCAGACAGAGACCAAAGAGTGGGGGTGAATGGATGGGGCAACATTTGGTTTATAAGACGCCCCCAAGTTTTCACTCTCTTTTGGGCGGTAAAAAGGTGCATCTTATTCTCTGAAAAATATGGTAGGCTGATAAATCCAAGGGCATAAGAAAGACTCTTTTTTATTAAAGAGGCATAAAGGGGTAAATATAGCAAACTTAGCACTTCAGAAAATAACGAGAACAGAGGCAACAATTAGTCAGCTTATTGTCAAGTCTTAGAACAGACTAAACGGGTTTTCATGTGCTTTCATGTGCAAGGAAAAAAAATTATAAACTATAATGCATTTTATCTTGCCATATGCAACATCTAATGGGACTCAAAGTGTGCTTGGAGATACACTGATTTATAGGCACAATGTTCTATAAATCAAAATATCTCCAAGATTTGAATGGTCCTGACCCTGCCTTGAGAATGTGAGAATGAGCTAAAGTTGCCACAACCGTGTTGTTGAGGAATGGAAGGAAGGCGAAGAATCTCAAAGTTGCCAAGCTAGACCAACTCTGCTATAACCCAAACATAGGCCAGGCACATAGGCATAGAGAAAAGCAAGTGATCTTATCAAAAGATCCTTTCACAATATAGGTAAGGAAAAAAATCATTAAGGAGAAAAGGAGAAAAGTCCACCAAAAGATACAAAAAAGGCTTGATACTGAGCTCATAGATAACCAATAATGTGTTGTTGCCATTTTGAATTCACTGGATCTTTGTATATTCCATCAGATCTTGATGTGCTCTAGTGTTTTCTGAAAGTTATTTGCATGTATTCTTATTTTTTCCTGACCAGAACTATATATCTTGTATAGTATAGCCCAATCTATTTGAAAAAGCTAGTTAGAGAGCAAGGCGGAGTGGTGTAAGATTCACATGTCATACCTCATATTTCCCTATGATCAATAAGTGCCCACAGTTGGCCTTCTCCAGGTCCCGTCTGCCAATCAATATTGGTTGGCGGGACCTCGGGGAAGGGCATTCTCTGTGTTGGCTCCGACACTTTGGAACCAACTGCCCTCAAAGATCCGTGTTATCCCCACCCTACCAGTCTTACCAGTCCTCACCCTATGCGTATGTGTGTGTGAGATTTTGGTGATTTTTTGCTTCTGTGCATGCATGGAAACAGAAATATCATGTCCCCCCATGAGGTTTTGCTCCCTGTGCATACGCAGAGGCAAAAGCTTGCTGGGACGCACATGCGTGCATGCAGGAGAAGCAAAGCTATGCACGCAGCTCAACTTTTGCTACCGGTTTGGCGTCCTTTACCGTTCTGGTAGCAACCCAGGATGGTGCAGCAGGTAGAGTGCTGTACTGCAGACCACTAAAGCTGACTGTAGATCTGCAGCCAGGTCAGTGGTTCAAATCTCACCACCGGCTCAAGGTTGACTCAGCCTTCCATCCTTCCGAGGTTGGTAAAATGAGGACCTGGATTGTGGGGGCAATATGCTGGCTCTGCTAATAAGTGGTATTGCTAACATGTTGTAAGCCGCCCTGAGTCTAAGGAGAAGGGCGGCATAAAAATCAAATAAATCAAATAAATAAACCTACTATTGGAGCAGCTCCACGTACTTCCAGGTCAGCAGCTGCTGTTTCTCTCCACCGCTCTCTTGTTGGGAGAGCAAGAGCGTCTTTCGCAGCACAGTGCTTTGTGTCCTGTAAGTAAATCCACAAAGCCAAGCAGAGGGAAACATTCTGGTCTTACAGAATGCTGGCTGAGAAACTGGAGCGCTGGCCATTGGGATGCTCGTAGGGGCCGGAAAGCTGCCTGGCTTCTCGAGATGCCTCTCCGCATCGCATCGTAATGGGCTCCAGGAGGAGGGGGAGGAGGGGGACGCTGTCTTCCCCCATTGTGAAGTGCACTAAGTTTAAGTGCTGCACACGAGGCACTGTAAGAACCAGCGCCCATGGAGGCGGAGAGAGGAATATGGGGAAATGCACAAGTTTCTCTTCGCCAGAGACACTAGCTGGGCTGACTGTTAAGGCCACTGCTCTTGCCACCTGCATGGCTGCTCAATGCTCTTGAAGTGCCTGTTGTAACCTTTAAACTTAGCGTGCTTCACAGTGGGGGAGACAGCATCCCCTCCTCCTCCTGCCAGCTCATTACGATGCAGAGAGAGAGAAGAGAGAGATGAGAAAGAGAGGGAGAGAGATGAGAGAGAAAGAGAGATGAGAGTGAGAGATGGAGAAAGAAAGAGATGGGAGAGAAATGAGAAAGATAGGGAGAAAGAAAAAGAAAAAGTGATGAGAGAAAAGAAATGAGGGAGAAAGAAAGATAAGAGAGAAAGAGATGAGAGAGCTATGGAGAAAGATGGGAGAGAAATGAGAGATAGAAAAAGTGAGGAGAGGGGGAAAGAAAGAGATGAGAGAGAGAGAGAGAGGTATGGAGAAACAGATGGGAGAGAAATAAGAGAGATAGGGGGAGAAAGAAAAAGTGATGAGAGATAAGAGAGGTAAGGAGAAATAAAGAGAGAAATGAGAAAGGGAGAAAGAAAAAGAGAGGAGAGAGAGAGAGATGAGAGGAGAGAGGGAGGGAGAAAGATGAGAGTAAGTGGAAGAAAGAAAAAGATGAGAAAGAAATGAGAGAAAGAGGGAGAAATAGAGAGAGGGGGAGAAAGAGACAGATGAAAGACAGGGAGAAAAAAAGACATGATAGAGATGAGTGAAGGAGATGAGAGAGAGAAAGAGAAGAAAAATGAGAGAACTAGAAAGGAGAAAGATGAGAGAGAAAGAAAGACGAGAAAGTGGTGAGAGAGAAAGAGAGAGGGAGAAAGAGCTGAGAGAAAGATGAGAGAGAGAGAGAGAGAGAGAGAGAGAGAGAGAGAGAGGTGCCTTTTTCAGGTGATAAAATGACATGCTGGAGGATTTGTGTTTTCAGACTTGCATGATTCTGTTAATGCAGCCTCATAATATAATTGAATTAACTAATCCTGTTTTATTTTCTGTACTTTCTACTTGGAAGGCTGGCAAATATGGCAGCACCCGTTCTTCTGGGGTTCTGAAAACCACAAAGACATGGTTCCAGTCTCTGGCCAGAGAGTTGATGTGGTTGTGGAGGCGTTGATTTGTCCCCGTTAATGATTGTTTTAATTGGGTTGCCCACAGTGATTTATATTTTAACCACATTTATTGTTTAGTATTTGTAAACCAATGAGTCTCTATGGGAGTGGGCAGCTATATTTAAATATATGCCACACAGTGGTGGGTTTCAAATTTTTTTTACCACTATTTCTGTGGATGTGGCTTGGGTGTGGCGTGGCTTGGTGGGCGTGGCAGGGGAAAGTTCCTGGAAAATCCCCATTTCCTCCCATCAACTGGGACTTGGGAGGCAGAGAATAGATGGGATCGAAGCCAGTCAGAGGCGGTATTTACCGGTTCTCTGAACTACTCAACATTTCTGCTACCAGTTCTTTGAAACAACTCAAATTTTCCATTATCAGTTCTCCACCAACAATGAAAGATGGGGATGTGACATTTAACAAAATTGTGAACTTTTAGTCTAAAACAAGGGTATCAACCCTGATTTTATTGTGTTTGACGTTGGAGGCTAGGTGGGCGTGGCCAGCTTGACCACTCATTTCAGGAGTGCCTGTGGAGGCCTGAGGGCTTTGCCAGTGAAAATGGGCTCCCAAGCTTCATTTTCAGTTGTGACGGCCTCCTACAACCTCTGCCAGCAGAAACAGAGCTCCAGAGGGCTGCATGCAGCCCTCCCAATTTGTTTTTGCTGGTCAGAAGCACTGTGGGCCGATCCGTCGCTGTTTCCAGGGCAGCCCCACGGGCCAGATCTAAGCACTTTGCAGACCGGATCCAGCCCCCAGGCCTTGAGCTTGACATCCCTGATGTCTTACACAAACATAGTAAGTGGTTATTGAAACAGATGTCCAGGTGCCGCCTCTATTTTGGTTGAGGCAGGCAGGATTCCCTTGAGTACCATTTGTTGGGGGGTCAGGGGAAAGGGAGGGTTTTGCCTTCTCTTTCTGCTCAAGATCCCCATGGACAATTGGTGGGACACTGTGGGACACAGAATGCTGGACTCAATGGGCTTTGGCCCGATTCAGCTTGGCTCTTCCTATGTTCTTAAGTGGCAGGTGCAAAATCATAACTATGTTACAAAAACATAGTACTGTAGTGTGGCAGGCACAAAGACATTGAAGTGTTTATAGGGAGGGCATTTCACTGCTAAGCTGTTTCGTCATATGTATCTTGTTTTGCACATGGTTATAAAAGATTTACAAACCAGCCCTTCACCGAGAATAGTTTTGAAATTGTTTTGATTTTTCATTTCTGAATAGGAGCGAAATTTTAAAAAATTAAAAACTCCAAGCAGATTTGTTAGTGTAATGGATGGCAAGGGAGGATGGGAAAGAAAAAAGCAGTAAATTTTTAAAATTTGGTTTACAAAATATTTTTCAAAGGGATAAGAATAGAAAGTAAGTAAATTTAATGAGCCCTGCTGAATGAAGTTTTGCTCTTTTCCTTCATCTGGGAATCTTGTAACATGTTGTACATGTTTTCTTAACAATAATTATATTTGAAATGCAGCCAAAATAAATTACAATGCAATTCTACACCCCCATTCTCCACTGTTGTCTTTGGCCTACAGGGCAGGCAAGCAAGGATTGTAGGAAAACTTGTCATTCTCATAAGTTTAACAACCCGAGACTTAGTTAGAAAGTTCCTCGGCTTGGGCAGGGAAAGGCCCAGAAAGCAATGCACCACATGTTTTTTCTCTGCCTACAGTAATGATAAGAATATGGAACTTTAGATATACATTATTTGAATTCTTCGGAGTAGGTACATAAATGTTGCGTTTCTTCAGACAGTGTAGCTGCAGCAATGTTTCGAAATCATCCGTAAGTGATGTATGTTAGAAGCAGCGTGTCGTCGTTGAATTTCTCACTGAGGAGAAAGAAACTGTTGGGAACATTCACAAATGTTTGTGTAGAGTTTATGGAGAATCTGCAGTCGACAGAAGTATGGTTAGTCACTGGGCACAGAGGGTGAGGCCATTAGAGGTGATTTGCAGAGTGCAGAAATGGCTTCATGACCAGAACAAGGAGTGATACTGACAGGACATACACGCCCTTGTGTCTCGCTGGAGGAAGGCCATAGAATGGGATGGAGATTACGTGGAAAAATAGGGAGTGTAGAAGAAACATCATTCTTTCTTGTGTGTAAGTTTCATTGTGTTCAATAAATAATTGTTGAAGCAAGAAAATGTGGTGCATTACTTTCTGGGCGACCCTCGTATCATTTGGCTCAAATGAAGGATTGTCCTTTGTTGATGTATCAGCTGACCCTGTTGTTAGGTAGAGAAGGACAGTGAACTCAGATGGAAAATCCTTGGAGGTAGCAGCAAGATACATGGGGAGGGAAACTGGTGTGCCTTTGTCTGGTTGATTTGTGTTCTCCAAACCAGTCCAACTGGAAAATACAATTTTATCATCGGCCTAATAAAGTTAAGATTTAATTCCTTCACCGGCAGTTGTGTGTCACAATGAAGGAAGGACGGCAACATTTTGTTCTTTGTAAAATACTGAGGTCATTCTAGGAGCATGATGGTGAATGCAGATTTCATAGGAAGAAGGTAAAGATAACGGAGTCCCTGCAGGCTTTACTCTGCTAGTCCTTGCCAACTGTAGGGAGGAACTGATGCTCATCTCCATTTCAAGGTCATTGTGCCAGCGCTGTCCAAAGATCTTTCCCAAGTCGTGTTTCCCAAGGCATGTGGCCAGCATGATATCACAAAGCGCTGTTACTTCCCCACCGAAGTGGTACCTATTTATCTACTTGCATTTGCATACTTTTCAAACTGCTAGATCGGCAGGAGCGGGAGGAAGAATGGGGACTCATTCCATCACATGATGCTCAGGTCTTGGACCTGGGGTTGCCGAGACTTTCCAGCCAACAAGCCCAATGTCTTAAATGCAGAGCCACAGCGCCGCCCCATAGAAAGGAGGTCCTTTTAACTAGGGGAGCATTCTTGCTTTTAAAAAGGCACTGGGCATCAATTGCTTTGTCTACAACACGAAAGATACTGTGATAGATTATGTGGTTTTTTTTAGTCAGAGCAACTTGGCTACCCAAATATGGGATGGAGGGGAGTCAGTGAAATGCTGCTCGTCTTCAGCACTAGCGGTGCGCCCTCCTAGGCTGTTGCAGGTGCGTGCATGTCCATTGGGCACATGCGCACCCATCAGTGCGAGATTCAACTTCTGCACGTGCGCATCAAGTGAAATCTTGTGTGAGGATGCATGTGTGAGTGAGATTTCGGCAATTTTCACTGATAATTTGCCTTCCGTGCAGGCGCAGAAGCAAAAAATGGGTGAAAATTGCCAAAATCTCACTTGCATGAACGTCCTCACGTGAGATTTCACTTGCTGCACATGTGCAGAAGCCAAATCTCGCAGGGGTCACACGCTATGTCAGGGATGACTGAAGCTGCGCACCAGTCCGCGTAACCAGCAGCCTATTACTGTGCATAGTGCTTCCACTTTTGCCTTTCAACCCCAAACCAGAAGCCTTTGTGACAAACTATTTTTGTGTTAAATTTCATATTTACCATCAAAGAAATAAAGGTAGACTAGTATAGATCTATTTCAAGGTATTTAGTTCTCGTCAGCTAGCCATGCCCTTCTGGGATTCGAACCTGGGCTGCTTACCCGGGCTGACATGATAGATCAGTGATAGCGAAGCTATGACATGGGTGGCACAGGTGGCACGTGGAGCCATATCTGCCGACATGTGAGTCTTTGCCCAAGCTCAGTTCCAGCACGCATGTGCACCCCGGCCAGCTGATTTTCAGCTTGCATGGAGGCTCTGGGAGAGAGGTTTTAGCTTCTGGAGGGCCTCCGGGGGATGGGGAAGAACGTTTTTCCCTCCCCGGGCTCCAGGGAAGCCTCTGGAGCCTGGGGAGGGTGAAAAACAGCCCTACCGTGCCCACCAGAAGTTGGGAAATGGGCTGTTTCTGGCCTACCGAAGGCCTCCGGGTGGGGCAGGGGAGGCAAGTTTCACCCTTCCCAGGCATTCAATTATGGGTTTGGACACTCACGCAGGCATGATAGTGTGTGCGCATGCACTTTCGGCACCTAAGGGAAAAAGGGTTCACCATCACTGCGATAGATCATGTCAGTTTGAACTTGAAGCTACGGAGCTTTGGGTCCTTTTTCACAGCAGGAAGGTTTGCTTCCCGCAGGACTCACGAGGGCTTGTGGTAGACGTGTCCATAAGGGGGATTTTTCTTTTGGGAATGGCGACCCTGAAATGAGGATGTGCAGGCTTTATCTCCAGGGTTTGGAGTCCATTCGCTCGGAGGAAGAGGAGGAGGAGGAGGCAGGCAGCACAGATCAGTCCGGATTGATCGTTCCTGCCGGCCGGTATCACCCGCTTGGTTTTCCAGCTTTTCTGCAGGACACTGTGTTGGGGAATCATATTGCAGCAAAGACTGGTGGGACCCCGGCAGAGCTAGGCAACCACCCAGGCTTTCAGAGAAAGGGAGCATTTGGACCCCAAAGTTTGTCCTGCAAGGGCCTGCAGGCTGCTCCACGAATGGAGTGGCGTACTCTGGTTCCAGCGGCAAGGGCTCTGTGTACTCATGCTGCTTGCCTGGGACATCGTAAGGATTCACCACCAGGGGGAGCGTGTAGCCTTCATCCATGGTTGGCTTGAAGGTGGATGGGGTTGTCTGGCAGCCAGGGTTACCTTGGACCAGGTCTGGCTCAGCATATTCTGCAAAGAAGGAGAAGGAGAAAATGAGGGAAGGAGGTCACAGTATTGGGTTGCTAGCTGGTTCGGGTCACACTGCGTACCACTAGCGAAAATAGAGCTGTGCGTGCAGCTCTGTGTTGTCGGCATGCATGGGTGCGCACCCAGTGAGATTTTGTTCCTGCGCATGGGCAGAAAGCAAAATCTTGTGAGAGGATGCGTGCAAGAAGGCGCGGAAGCAAAAAAAACCATGTGTCCTCTCGTGAGATTTTGCTTTCTGTTCATGTGTAGAAGAAGAAAAGTACAGACCCCCCCCCCCAAAAGAAGAGATGGTGCCACCCACGGATTGGCACCGATCGAACTGGTTCCGTGACGTCATCCTCATGTGACCAGTGGCTTGCTACCAGGTCAGGTGCACCAGTGCGAACTGGAAGGAACCCCCCTCTGAACCCGATGGATGCTCCTTCCAACACTGGGAGCTGAAGTCCACAAGTTGGACATCCCTGGCATAGATTCTCCTGAACGTGTACAGTATGGGATTTCGCAGTGGCTCTACACCAGAGCTCTTCAAACTTGGCAAATTTTAGACTTGTGAACTTTCAATTCCCAGAATTCTCCAGCCAGCTATGCTGGCTGGAGAATTCTGGAAGTTGAAGTTCACAAAAGTTGTTAAGTTTGAGAATCCCTGCTCTACACCTTCCAATTTTAAGGGCAGGAGAAGAGGATACATGATTCCAGCAGCTGGTCAGATCCCACAGAATCAGCCTTCTCCAGGTCCCTTCAGCCAAGCCATATTGCCTGGTGGGGTCTAGGGGAAGGGCCTTCTGTGTGGTGGCTCCGGTCCTTTGGAAGCAACTCCCCCCAAAGATTCGCACTGCTCCCATCATCGTGGCCTTTCGAAAGATTTTAAAAACACACCTTTGCCGTTGATATTCTGCTCTGGCTGATAGTATGACTGCGATTGGATGAATTTGGTTTGTTTTAACTGTCTGGGGTTTTAGACTTAGGTTTTTATGTTTGGATTTCACAAATTTTGTATTTGTAAGCTGCCCTGAGTCCACTGGAAAAGGCTGGCCTAGAAATCGAAAGGAAGGAAGGATCTCTTAGGTGGCCCTAGGCGAAAGCAACTTACCTGGTAACTGAACACCTGTAAGATTGACCGGTGTTGCTGGCCCAGGAAAGGAGGCAATTTCAGAGGCAGACAGTTGCAAGTTCCCCCTGGAACATATCTGGCCGGCTTCTGCTATCAAGTAACCTAAAATGAAATTGCAGGGTCACCTAGACAAACCAGCAGAAGCTAGAAGCCAATGGGCATATTGCCATTGAAGTGATTTATTTATTTTTAAAATTTACATTTGAAGAAAAAGTAGACAGAGGCATTTTTCCATAAGACTTGCACTGGGCTTCGACCACCATTAATCTCATCTGGTGGTTTATAAATATATCCAAAGCAGTGTTGTGTATGTTACACAGAGGGAGGAAGTTGTGGGCAGCCTGATAAAACCTGAATATTTTCAGAAATATCAACAAAAGGAAGGAAAATTCAGTTCTCTTAAATCTGATGTAAGTTTGACTCCTTTAGAGTGCCCAGCTTCTCTTGCCACTGTTTGCAACATGTGGCTAAAGCTTTTTGACTTGGCTTGACACCCAATAAGGCTGCGTGATGGGCCCCAAAGAACCATACATGGGAGACTGTAAAGGGCTGCCAAAAAGTTTACTACCACACTGTGGGCATGGCTTATTAAATGGGTGTGGCTTGCTGGCTCTGTGACCAGGTGGGAGTGGCTTGACAATCATGACTGGGAGGTGGCTTAAAGGTCATGTGGCTGGGTGGGAGTGGCTTACCGACCAAGATAGTTTTCAATTAGGTGCTTGGACTCTTTTTCAGTTGATTAAGTCACATTATTTGAATAGCCACAAAAAGGACAAATGGTAGACAGCATAATTTGTTGAGGAGCACAGGAACATTTTAAGGTTTTGTACTAAACCCACAAGGTTCAGTAAGATAATAGATTAGGCGAGTAGCACAATTTTCTTTAATTGCTACAAAAGTTCAGTTTTAGATAATGATTAAAATGATTAAAGCCTTTATGGGTAAAAACATATTATTTAATTATTTCCTATTTTAAAAGTAGTTAAGGATCATACTAAGGTACTAGAAAAGGAAGGACAATAAAAAACGATTACCGGTAAGTATTCAATAAATAGTGCCTAAACTTACTTCTCTCCCGTGGGGGCAGCAGTCCATCACTGCTGGGAGAGCTGGGTGGGTGGGAGTTGTGTCCCCCTGATCCCATTCATAAGTATAGGCACCCAAATTTTAATCATGTAACAATGGTGTGTGTGCCATAATTTTCAGTTACAAGTCCCTTCATTCATAATTTTGAATGGTCACTAAACAGATGGCCATATATCAAGAATACCTGCACCCTGCAAGAACTCATAGCGGGTGCTATGATTACATGTGCTATGAATTGCAAATATGCAGATGAATTAATTTCAGCGTGAGGAAAAGAAAAAGAGGGAGAGTCAGAAACTGACTTCAAAACAAGGAAATGCAATTAGAGCAGAGTTTTACCAGAACACATCCAGTTTTCTATCCCTAGAACTTTGCTTCTTTGTTTGGAGTTTAGGGAGATTTTTTTTTTAAAAAAGCTAATAGGTTAAAACAGGCATGTCTAACCCACAAGCTGCCCTAGAGAGCTAGTAATATATATCTATAGATTTATACACAATAAAAATATTCAAAAACAAAGGAAGTTTGTTGTTTTTATACATTATACATTAACTGTTTTATATGCAGCCCAAGGCAGTTTATTTATTTATTTAGATAACTCCAAAGTTCCTCTTCACTCAATGCAGCCCAGACAAGCTAAAAGGATGAGCAAAACCTGGGTTTAAAAACAATTTAACTCTGCAGCCAGAAAAAGGTTGAAAACCTTTGAATTACGGCCTAATCCAAACTGGATGGAAGTGACACAGCAAAGCAAATACTATTACTAACTCCTTCCTTGTGCCCCTAATTTGCAACTCCACTTTTTAGTGCTTTGAATATCAGTCCCTGTAGAGCAAATTAAAGATTTTAGAGAAAGATATTCTGAGTTGCAGGATGCAAGCATCCACTTGCAGGATGCAAGCATCTCCTCTCAAATACAGCTGTTGCAAAAAAAGCAAAATAAAATCAGGAGGCTGCAAAAAACCAAAGAAAAATAAATGGGAAAGTTGGCAGGGGCTAGAAGGAAGTTGTCCTTTTATTGAGGACATAATGTGCTGCACTTTTGCATGCCGTCTGTCCCAAAGTTGTATGCGGATGTAAGAAGAAAACAAAGCCCTATTCCCTGTAAATTAATAAAGCAGCTTAAAACACACAATGATCAGCATTGGTCCAATAAATCCTGAAACTCATAAAAATTCTGAAACCCAAAGGGCAATTTTGACCATCAGAAAAGGCAAAAGGCCTTTGAAAAAAAGCATTTGATAAGCAAATCAGGAGGTCTACTTCAGTTTGGTTTTGTAGGTAGGATCTGCTCATTGACCCTAAACAAAGTTAACTTCAGACCAACAATCATGTAAACAATACTCCAATCAAGAAGCTGCCAAAGAGCCATCAGTAAACAGCCCAACCAAAGAATCTCTTAGAGCAGGGGTGTCTAGCCCTCAGGGTGCTTAAATCTTCCTCACAGGATTGGTCTGGAAATAGCAAAGGACTGGGCCATGGTACCTCTGGTAGCCAAAATGGGGTACAGGGGCAGGTGACCCCACTGTGTCCCGTTTTCAGCCTGGACAGCCTCCTGTAGCACTTTGCTGGCCAAAATTAAAACAGCATTGCCAAAAAGGCATTAACCTAATTTTGCGAAGCTTCTTCTCCAGTAACATTGCATTGCTAACTAGGGTATACAAAACCTTTGCCAGACCAATAATTGAATACAGCTCGTCTGCCTGGAATCCACACTGTATATTAGATATTAATGCAATTGAGTGAGTCCAGAAATATTTCATAAGAAGAGTCCTCTGCTCACAATAGAATCCCTTATTCCACTAGGCTTTAAATTCTTGGCTTGGACAACCTTGAACTACGCCGCCCAGAGTCTGATCTAAGCATAGTACACAAAATTGTCTGCTACAATGTCTTACCTGTCAATGACTTCTTCAGCTTCAATCTCAATAACACACAGGTAAACATGATTGTGGAAAATACAACTTCAGCAACAGAATGGTCAATGCCTGGAATGCTCTGCCTGACTCCGTTGTTACTTCCTCAAACTCCCATAGCTTCCATCTCAAACTGTCTACCATGGACTTCACTCCATTCCTAAGAGGTCCATAAAGTGGGCGTGCATAAGCGCATCAGTGTGCCTACCGTCCCTGCCCTACTGTCCCCATTTATTTGTACTCATTTCATGTGCTCATGCCTTTGTTTATACTTATACCTGTTATCTCGTACATGTTTGACAAACTAAATAAATAAAATAAATAAAATAAATAAAATAAATAAAATAAATAAAATAAATAAAATAAATAAAATAAATAAAATAAATAAAATAAATAAAATAAATAAAATAAATAAAATAAATAAAATAAATAAAATAAATAAAATAAATAAAATAAATAAAATAAATAAAATAAAATAAAATAAATAAAATAAAATAAAATATAGATAGATAGATAGATAAATAAAATAAAGTAAACGGGGTATGGGGCGAAGAGCTGTAGGAGGCCGTCCCAGCTGTTTCCCATCACCCCCACCTTGGCTGGCCCGTGGAGGACCATAGAAACCTAGAAACCTAGAAGATTGACGGCAGAAAAACATCTCATGGTCCATCTAGTCTGCCCTTATACTATTTCCTGTATTTATCTTAGGATGGATATATGTTTATCCCAGGCATGTTTAAATTCAGTTGCTGTGGATTTACCAACCACGTCTGCTGGAAGTTTGTTCCAAGCATCTACTATTCTTTCAGTAAAATAATATTGTCTCATATTGCTTCTGATCTTTCCCCCAACTTACCTCGGATTGTGCCCCCTTGTTCTTGTGTTCACTTTCCTATTAAAAACACTTCCCTCCTGAACCTTATTTAACCCTTTAACATATTTAAATGTTATGATCATGTCCCCCCTTTTCCTTCTGCCCTCCAGACTATACAGATTGAGTTTATTAAGTCTTTCCTGATAGGTTTTATGCTTAAGACCTTCCACCGTTTTCGTAGCCCGTCTTTGGATCCATTCAATTTTATCAATATCTTTTTGTAGGTGAGGTCTCCAGAAGTGGACACAGTATTCCAAATGTGGTCTCACCAGCGCTCTATATAGTGGGATCACAATCTCCCTCTTCCTGCTTGTTATACCTCTAGCTATATAATCCTGATTCCACCTTCGAATAAATCCAGTTTGACACCCATCTTAGACCAATCCCACCAACACTGACAAGCAAACCATCAGAAAATAAACCAATAGTAAACAGTACCCTTTCTAACATTGATGATGTTACCTAGTTAGTTTAATGAAACATCTACAAGACAACAAGCAAGCTCAGCACCAATGCCCCCCCCCCCAATTTCAACCATGAGCTACAAATGTTCTCCTTTATTGGTAACCTCAAACAGGACAAACCTCCTATTATTGTATTTTAATGCTCTGCATTGTTCTGTAGTTTACCTTTTATAAAGCTGCCATCGTTCTGGGTTGGGGCCTTCCTGCCAAAGAGAAGAGAATACTTGATTGCAAGTATGTATGGTTTTTTATGTCATTACAGTTTATTTTATTGTTGGTTTTTATTATTAGATTTTAACTGTTTTTATTGTTGTTTTATTTATTCCTACTGTTTAGCTGCTCAGAATCCGTTTTGGAGGGAGCAACAAATAAAATAAAATAATAAAATAAGGGATGAATAACAGTTGGATAGAAAAGCATACCGTGGATTAGTCATTCTGACACTCTCTGCCCGTGTTTCTCGACTTTGGCTACTTTTAAGATACGTGGACTTCAACTCCCAGAATTCCCCAGCCAGCCATGCTGGCTGGAGTTATTTGTAAAAATAATAAAGGTGGGATATAAATAAATGAATGGGACTTGCTGGTTTTGAGCCTCATGTGATGTGTGGACCGCATGACTGCAGCACAGTGGGGAAATCCAATTTTTTTTTACTACCAGTTTTGTGTGTGTGGCTTGGTGAGTGTGGCAGGAGAAGGATACTGAAAAATCCCCACTACCACCCCACTCGGGGGCTAGCCAGAAGGGGTATTTGCCGGTTCTCTGAACTACTCAAAATTTCCACTACTGGGTCTCTGAACTACTCAAAATGTCCGCTACTGGTTCTCCAGAACCTGCTGGATTTCACCCCTGCTGCAGCAGTGGGATCTCGGTTGGGGATGTGTTGAGAAAAGTTCCAGGGATAAAGGGAGGCCAGGAAAGAGCAAGAAACTCACCTCTTCTTATAACAGAGAAAGACCATCAGCAGGACAATTGCTGCAATCAAGAGTGAACCTCCAGCTAGGAGCATCGCCAGCAATGTAGGACCTGCAGAAAGAGAAAAGGCTGCTTCTAGCCCATCCCCAGCAATATTCTAGGGTTGGTCAGGTGCAAGAAATCAGGAGGCAAGGTTGCGCAAATGAGTACAGCTTTATTCCATGCTATCCCTCAACCAGAGTCTAAATGGCTAAATGTTTCTTGGCATTATGAACAAGAAGTCTTACCTGTTTTCTCCGGATTGATCATTACTCCTGGGGTCGTTGTGAAAGTGGTTGGGGCGCTGGTCACACCAAGGAACACTTTTGGGTTGTTCTGGCCTGCAAAGACAATAATTTCAGGCACGTCTTTTATTGTACTACATCACAGGTAGCGCTGTCAGGCCTAGAAACCATCTTGGACCTTGGATCTTCAGGCTTGCCACATTTGGCGCTGTGGGAAACTGGGAGGGGGGATTGCATGGAGCTGGGAAGATAGGTAGTCAAAATAACATTCCTTTCTCAGAGAGCCAAGGACACTCTGCCCTGCCCTTGGAGGGGTGTGACTGGGACGCATCTCCAGTTGGGATGGTGCATTGACTGGACCAAGTGATGGACATGTGGCTGCTGGGGCAGGGATTTGGACTTTTTTTGGGGTGGGGAAAACCTGGAAGCTTTCAGATTCGGCTTTTCTCAGACGTGCCAATGTGACATCTGGAACTTTGATGGAACTTTGAGGAAATTCAAGCCTCGGAAGTTTTCTTTCGTTGGGAGTGTTTATTTTATTTATTTTTATTATTTGGATTTCTATGCTGCCCTTCTCCAAGGGACTCAGGGCAGTTTACAGCATAAAAATACAAAATTGACACTAAAATCCTACGCTAAAAACTACATGTAAGAATCCAAATACAGCGATACCTTGTCTTACGAACTTAATTGGCTCTGGGACGAGGTTCATAATGTGAAAAGTTCGTAAGGCGAAAAATTGTTTCCCATAGGAATCAATGTAAAAGCAAATAATGCGTGCAAACCCATTAGGAAAATCCAAACTTTAAGGCTTAAAGAAAAAGCGACAGGTGGACAAGTGAAGGCTAACCGAGTGGAGACGATGGACAGTGAGGAGAAGTGAGGAATGGAGATCCTAACGAAGGCTAACGCTGCCCCAAATCTCTCCCCAAATCACTCCTTCAAAACCTTCCTATGTTGCTCCAAATTCCCCCAAAAATTGCCACTCCAAAAGCTTCCTACCTTGCCCCAAATTCCCCCCAAAATCTCCCCTTCAAAAGCTTTCTACCTTGCCCCAAATTGCTTCTAAAATCGCCCCTCCAGCTACTTCCTATGCCACCCAAATCAATGTCCTAACAAAGGCAAATGGAGTGAAGAAAGACAGCAAGGAGAAAGGAGTTTGGAAGACTTTGGAAGTGATTTGGGGCAAAATAGGAAGCTTTTGGAATGGCAATTTTTGGGGAAATTTGGGACAAGATAGGAAGCTTTTGGAATGGTGATTTTTGGGGGAATTTGGGGCAAGATAGGAAGCTTTTGGAGGAGCAATTTTGGGGGCAATTTGGAGTGGTGTAGGAAGCTTTTGGAGGGGTGATTTTAGCAGCGAGATGGGGCAAAGGAAGTTGCAGGCTAAGGGGGATTTTGGCAGCAGGACTGGGCAGCTGTGGGGAGCAGAGGAAGCGGAGGGCTAGAGGGGAAAGTGGCAGGGAAATGGGGCAGCTCTGGCGTTCCCCGCCTCAGGTGCAAGCAAAAGAGGGCGGGGAATTCCGGCAGGGAGATCCCATGCAAGCAAATGGGAAATCCCGGTGGTGACAGTCACAAGGCAAGGAAATCCCTTTGGCAGTCAGAGAGTCAGTCAGGAATCCCTTCGGTAGTCAGGTTCGTAAGACGGAAAGGGTTTTTTAAGAGGAGGCAAAGAAATCTTAAACCCCGGATTCGTATCTCGAAAAGTTTGTATGATGAGGGGTTCATAAGATGAGGAATCACTGTAATTAAAACCTACTCTTAAAAACCCAAAACATTTAAAACCATTTAACCAAGATTTGTCTCATCAAAATCATAGGATTCAACGCTCAAGGGCCCTAGGCCAGTAAAGGTATGTTTTTAAAATGTGAAAGGACAGAAGGGTAGGGGTAGTACGAATCTCTGGAGGGAGTTGATTCCCAAGGACTAGAGCCACCACAGAGAAGTCCCTTCCCCTAGGCCACACCATGCAGTGAAGGGTTACCAAAATTTTAACTACCACACTGTGGGCGTGGCTTATTCAGGATGTCCTGCATTTTCTTTCAACATCTTTCAATGCAAATTGGGTGCTCTAGGATGGAGCTCCATTTTTGCCACCCCACTGCGTTTCCCCCCATCCAGGCAATAGCCCACCCCTGCCGTCAGGTGACATTGGTTGGCTGACAGGACGTGGAGAAGGCCAATTCTGTGGAATCTGACTGGTCGCTGGGATGCATGAGGCAGGAGACCATCCCGTCAATGTTACTTGGAACCCCCTTAAATGTCTGCTAATGCTACCAATCCCCCTGATTTCAGAACAAGGACGGGGAAATTGCTGCCCTCCAGATATCGTTGAACTCTCTACCTTCAGTCTCAATGGATTTCGGGTGAAGGGTTTGGCATCCCAGCACCTCTACTTTCAGAGCGGCTCTCTGGTTCCAACTCTGGGGTACCACACGCAGGTAACGGGCCAGGATGGGTGGGATAAAGGCATTGGAGACTTCCTGGTAGCTGTCGCTGTTGCCTTCGAAGATCTGGGAAAGGTTTTCAGGGGAGGAAGGAAGAACAGAAAAAACAACACCATAACTGTTCACATGAGTCTCAGTCTAACATAGCCACCCTTGCCTTTGTGCTCCAGGTGGGTTAAACTACAATCCTGTCTGCCTGTCTGCCTGTCTGTCTGCCTGTCTGTCTGTCTGTTGTGTTTGGGCCTGGGCCAGCCGTTGCTCCCACAGATGGGAAAGACGCGGCACAAAGTGAGTGCGAAAGCTTGGCTGACAGCCAGGAAGATATGGCAGACAGCCAGGAAGACGTGGCAGACAGCCAGGAGGATGAGGCCACTGGTTCGCAGGACTCAGCAGACAGCCCAGGGGATTTGGCATGCAGTCCCTCCGACAGTCTTTCGTCCTTGGATTCTTCTGCAGATCAATACATAGACCTGCGTAGCCGAAGAGCTATGCAAAGGAGGGATCGATTGAAGGAGCATTACAAGTCATCAGAGTAGCACCTGGGCTGGGTGTGGTTCTTATACTGAGGGCTGGGTGTGGTTCCCTTAATGAGGGCTAAAGGTATAAAAGGGAACTGTGGCTGTTTATCTGTGTTATTTTGTGGTTCCTGCTCTGAAGTTTCTGCTTTTTCAGACACATGGGAGGTGAAACCTCTGGGACTTGCTGTTTGCTCCAAAGATTCAAAAGGACTCCTGAAACGTCTTTGCTCATTCCAGGTTGTCTGTGTTTGCTTTTTCCTGTGTTTTTGTATGCGGCTGAAGTAAGCCTTGCACTATCATTGTTTCCTGACACTAAGGACTGTTTTGAGTAACCCTTTTTTGTTTGTTTAATACAAGCTTGCTGATTAGAAGAGCACGTGTGTATTTGATTTCTTTTCCTTGGACTGTTACGCATTGCATGAGCCCAGTCAGGCAGAACACTATCTATCTATCTATCTATCTATCTATCTATCTATCTATCTATCTATCTATCTATCTATCTATCTATCTATCTATCATCTATCTATCTATCTATCTATCTATCTATCTATCTATCTATCTATCTATCTATCTATCATCTGTCTGTCTGTCTGTCTGTCTATCTATCTATCTATCATCTATCTATCTATCTATCTATCTATCTATCTATCTATCTATCTATCTATCTATCTAATCTATTTAAACTTATATGCTGCCTAATCCCTGAGGACTCAGGGCACCTCACAACAGATTAAAACTAACATAATATAAAATGAATTAAAACAATTTATAACAATGTAAAAAACCCTTAAACTAAACAACACAATCATACCAACACACACACCCCTCAAAATATATTCCGGCCAGGATTCAAGGATATTAGTTTTCATGGCCCTGAGGCCTGATGGCAAAGCCAGGTTTTCAAAGCTTTTGGGAAGGCCAGTAGAGTGGGGGCAGTACGAACCTCAAGGGGGTAGTTTGGTTCCAGAGAGCCGGGGCCGCCACAGAGAAGGCCCTACCTTGCGGGCCTGCACTGCTTAGTCAGCAGGACTCGGAGAAAGCCAACCCTGTGGGATCTAATCGGTCACTGGGAGGTATGCAGCAGGAAATGGTCCCGAAGATAGTGTGGTTCCTAATAGTCTCTAAGTAAATTAAAGGCTTTACGTAGAGTGCCACAGAAACTGGATTATTTTCAGATTCAAAAGCATTTCCAGTTCTTCTTCTGCCCTCTACTTGACCCAAAAGTTGAAACACCAACCTTTTTCTCTAACCTCAGATTTCTTTTCTTCTCTTAACATGAATACAGGTAGTCCTTGACTTGTTCTAAAGTTACAACAGCACTGAAAAAAGTGACTTACAACTGTTTTTCACACTTATGATAGTTGCAGAACCTCCATGTCACATGATTAAAATTCAGCCGCAACTGACTCATTTTTATGATGGTTACAATGTCCAGGGGTCACGTGATCACATTTGGTGACCTCCTAATAAGCAAAGTCAACAAGGAAGCTAGATTCACTTAACAACCGTGTTCTCAAGTTAACACCTGCAGTGATTCACTTAGCAACTGCAGCAAGAAAGGTCATAAAATGGGGCAAATTTGTCTTTTCCCATGGCGACCCCTGTGAAACCACCCCCAAAGAGGTCCTGACCCT
Source organism: Erythrolamprus reginae (assembly GCF_031021105.1). NCBI lineage: Eukaryota > Metazoa > Chordata > Lepidosauria > Squamata > Dipsadidae > Erythrolamprus > Erythrolamprus reginae. Next base: position 17,673,857 of record NC_091960.1, read on the forward strand.
CAGGTTGAGAACCACTGGTCTAGTAGCATGCATAGTGTGATCCTAAAGGGAGGAGTTGAAACATTTTATGTCCAGGATATGAAGGGTCTGTAGATATTTTCTCAGCCCTCTTTCTGACCTGCACAATATACGGGTCTTCTATGAAAGGCGGACTGGCAGCAATAGCTTTTTCTGCAGCCCTAACTACCTGTTGAAGTTGGTACCTGCCCTGCTTGGTTGCTGTACCAAACCAGACAACCACAAAAGTAAAAATGACAGACTCAATAATCCCACAAAAGAAGATGAACAATCTCAATAACCAGTAATGGTAATTTGTATTTTCTACCCTCTTACTAAAAGCAGTTGCTCATTTTAATCCACCTCACCTTTTCCTCTTTGGTGGTGCTGGATTTGTAGGTCTTCCAGTTCTTGCCATCTCTGCTGAACTGAACCTGGTACGATTTGACGTAGTAGTTGGATTTATGGGAAGACCCCTTGGTGATAATTCCTAGAATAGAGGTGGTTATTTAATTTGACTTCTATGCTGCCCAATCCCAAAGGACTCAGAATGGCTTACAACAATATAAAATTACAAATACAATAAAAAGAAGTCCAATATTTATTTATTTATTTATTTATTTGTTTGTTTGTTTGATTGATTGATTTTTATGCCACCCTTCTCCTTAGACTCAGGGCGGCTTACAACATGTTAGCAATAGCACTTTTTAACAGAGCCAGCCTGTTGCCCCCACAATCCGGGTCCTCATTTGATCCACCTCGGAAGGATGGAAGGCTGAGTCAACCTTGAGCCGGTGATGAGATTTGAACCGCTGACCTGCAGATCTACAGTCAGCTTCAGTGGCCTGCAGTACAGCACTACCTGCTGCGCCACCCCAGCTCTAAAACTATAAAACCCTAATTAAAACCCACAGTTAAACTATCCAGTCAGCATACATGCATACCATTCATACAATTTGCCCATGATAGATGTCAATTCATGGCTCCCAGGCCTGCTGGCAAAGCCAGGTCTCCGTGGCCTTACAGAAGGCCGGTAGGGTGGGAGTAGTACGAGCATCAGGAGGGGGCACTGATTCCATAGAGCCGGGGCGGCAACAGAGAAGGCCCTCCCCTGTGGCCCCACCAACCTTCATTGCTTAGTCGATGGGACCTGGAGGAGGCCAACTCTGTGTGCTCTTATTAGGTCTCTGGGAGTTATGTGGCAGGAGACGGTCCTGTAAATAGTCTGGCCTTAAGTCATGTAGGGCTTTATGATGGAACCAGTGGTGGATTGCTACCATTTTGCCCAGGTTCGTGCGAACTGGTAGTGGTGGTGGTGGGAGGTTCCGTGCGGAGGACATTACGGACGATCTGTGCATGCACAGAAACTTCATCTCCGAACCAGTAGCAAAGGTAAGTGAAACCCATCATTGAATGGAACTATACTCCTCAAAAAAATAAAGGGAACACTCAAAGAACCCATCCTAGATCTGAATGAATGAAATATTCTCATTGAATACTTTGTTCTGTACAAAGTTGAATGTGCACAACAGCAGGTGAAATCAATCAGTGTTGCTTCAGTGGACAGTTTGACTTCACAGAAGTTTGATTTACTTGGAGTTATATTGTGTTGTTTAAGTGTTCCCTTTATTTTTTTCAGCAGTGTATATTCAATTGTCTAGCTACGAGCTCTACCCAAGAAGGAGTAAAAGTAAAAATATTACAACAGACTCCCTGGCAGCTGCTCCTTATGTCTTTCCTTTACATTTAGCAGCATAGAGGAGTTTGCAGACATTGGGAGAGACAAGTCCGCAGTGAAAGACAGAGTATTCAATCACCTCGTAAAAGCAATCAGTATCAAAACCAACCACTCAGCCATTAAGAATTTCTCTAACATTTTTTTCTCCTTTAGGATAAAAAAATCAAAAGCAATTTCTTCCCTATTGAACTGAAAGGCTGTGGTCAGAAGGAAAAAGAAATGGATGTTCAGCAGAGCACTTTACTTGGAGAATTTCAGGTTGGTTAGCTGGATGTCCAATGTTGCCTCTTTGGTCCACACAATACCAATTGAGAGAAATGTGCGATAACTTTCCTTCTCCCATCTTGCATTCCACTCGGTCTCCAGTCCCTCCGTCTTACAATGCCTCCATTTTCTTCACCAAAGAAGCTCCATTATAGGGTGGCCACGCAAAGCCTCATGTGGTCTCAGGCATCTCGAAACAAAGGGTGGATTTGCCAGGCTATATGAGGCTCATTCAGTCCACCCATCTTTCATATGGAACAGGATGAGATAGGAGGAAAGGGAGGCGGGCCGGGAAAAGCAAGGCAGAGAGAATGAAAGGGTGGAGGCCAAAAATGGACCAGAAACGAAGGAGGCAGTCAGATCCGATACTGTGTCCCAGAATATGACTTGATTTAAATCAAGGGTGCCCAACCTTGGCAACTTTAAGATTTGTGAACTTTAACTTCCAGAATTCCCAAGCTAGCTGAAGAAGCAAGAAGAACAAGCTAGCTGAAGTCCACAAATTGTTCCATCTGTCAAGGTTGGACATGCGTGTTTTAGACCAGTGCTTCTCAATTATATTTTGTTACGCCCTTCACTTAGGAAGAAGTAAACATTTCACACACGCACATCTAGCTCTCCACTGGGATGATTGTTTGCAATATTCGGCACGTTTTCACTGAAAAAATTCAAGTGTCTTATCAGTGTGATTGGGGTGTAATGTGTTTAAGTGACGCCTTAATTTATTTGGCTTCATGCTGTCTGCTGCCAACATTTTTAGACATGGTAAACATACTGGTCTTTCCTCGTTTCCCACCGTAGTCACAGTGAAGCCAAGCACTACATGCACTTCATCATATTTCCCCATCTTAACTTTCGGGAGACTTAAAGTTTGTCCCACAATCTCCGTCTCTCTCCTCCTTTCTTTTCATTCTTGTTAAATATTTTTCCTTGGTGTCTCTTAAGGGTTTGTGATCTGCACTTCATATCTCCTGCTCTGTGCTGTGTGCTATTGCTTGGTGCAAAAAGCTCCTACTCCCTGCGCAGTGAAGGGCTGCTCGTCTTCGGCGCTACCGGTGCACCCTCCGAGGCCGTCACAGGTGCGTTTGTGTCTGGTGGGCATGCGCATGCCCATCGTCGTGAGATTTGGCTTCTGAGCATGCACAGCAAGGGGAATCTTGTGTGAGGACACGCGCGTGAGCAAGATTGAGTGTGATTACTATAAGATCTGGGGAATGTTTTATGAATGGTTGGAAACTAAAAATAATTGAGAAGTAATTTTACTTTTGAAGAAATACATGATGATTTAATTTTAATCTATTAAAGACCCAGATGACGAAATAAGGATTGGTGGCAGCATTGGATAAGGAGTTAATACAGAGATGAAAGGATTAAATTAGATGTTGAGTTAAGATGCTAAGATGTTTGTTTTATTATAGATAGAAAAAGGGAATATAAGGCATTAGATTTTACAATATTGCTATCTGTTGATGAAATATGTCTCATGTGTAGTTAATTTTAATTAACTTAGCAAAGAAGAGGATAAAAAATACATATTAAAAGCATTATTCGCATTTCTTTTTCTCTGAATGTTTAACGTACCAAAGAAATATCAATTATTATTTTAGGCATTGATTCTGTGGGTTTTTTTACTGCTCATGTTGTTTTTACTGTATATTCAAGGAAAAATAAAGAAAATTTTATATCCTCCCCTCCCCCCCCCCCCAAAAAAAAGATTTTGGCAAAAATCGCCGAAGTCTCGCTCCTGCGAGTTCCTCACACAAGAATTTGCTTGCTCTGCATGCGCAGAAGCCAAATCTCATACGGGAGCATGTGTGGCTGCATCGGGGATGCGCATCCCAGAATTTCTTACTGGGACGGAGCACCTGACCACACTGGCTGCTGCCCATCTGTCCCTGCAGCAAAAAAGTGCATGTTCCCCCAGGTCACACGCCCCCCCGGTCTCGTTCCCCCCTTCTGCCCCACTATTTGAGAAGCACTGTTTTAGACAAAGGAAAAGGCTGGTGATACTTACTGACCTGTGACGTTCCTCTTTCCACCCAAATCTATTTCCAGCCACTCATTTGCAGAGCTGTGATCTGCTGCCCAAGAAGAACCCTCCGTCGCCAATGCTGCTTGCTCAGCGGCCCAAGCATGATGGTCCCCCAGAACATTCTCTTCATGCCAGCAGGAAGAAGCGTTGAAACTGGCAACCTCCAAAGCCATGGCACAGTCTAGGGAAACAAGGAAGCAGAGGTTCTTTGTTTGGCCTCACAGTTACTTGCCAGTTAATCACGATTTCTATTGCCCCAGAAATATTGTCAGTTTATTTATTTATTTAGTATTGCATTTTTACCCCACCTTTTCTTTGAATGTTCAAGAAGGTTTGAAACTGATTGTCGGGAGCTCCAGAAGGACCTTTCGAAATTGAGTGAGTGGGCAACAAAGTGGCAAATGCATTTTAACCTAAACAAGTGCAAAGTTATGCATACTGGGGCAAAGAACCCCAATTATACCTACCAACTGATGGGGAACAAACTTTCTGAGGCAACCCAAGAAAGGAATCTTGGGGTTTTGGTGGACAGCTCAATGAAGATGTCAACCCAGTGCTCAGCAGCAGTAAAAAAAGCAAATTCCATGCTTGGCATGATTAGGAAGGGAATCGAAAATAAGCCAGTAAGTGTTGTATTGCCTCTGTACAAATCGATGGTGAGACCACACTTGGAGTACTGTGTACAGTTCTGGTCACCTCACCTCAAGAAGGATATAATGGAACTGGAAAAGGTGCAAAAAAGGGCAACAAGAATGATCAAGGAAATGGAGCACCTCCCTTATGAAACTAGGTTGCAACGCCTTGGTCTCTTCAGCCTTAAAAGATGGCGTTTAAGAGGGGACTTGATCGAAGTGTATAAAATCATGTATGGGATAGAAAAGGTGGATAGAGAAAATTATTTTCTCTATCACACAATACTAGGACGAGAGGGCACTCCCTAAAGCTCATAGGTAAAAAAGTGAGGACAAATCAAGGGAAATATTTCTTCACCCAAAGGGTCATTGGTTTATGGAATTCACTTCCAGAAGAGGTCATGACAGCTGTCAGCCTTGATAGCTTCAGACAGATTCATGGATGCCATCAGTGGTTATTGAAACATGTCCACGTGCCACCTCTATGTTGGTTGAGTACCATTTGTTGGGGGTCAGGGGAAAGGGAGGGTCTTGCCTTCTCTTTCTGCTCAAGATCCCCATGGACAATTGGTGGGCCACTCTGTGACACAGAATGCTGAACTTGATGGGCTTTGGACTGATTCAGCATGGCTCTTCTTGTGTTCTTATGTTCTTAAGGTTTAAATAGGTGATAGGTTGGGCTGAGAGAGATTGGCTGCATTCACCCACTGTCTTACAGAATTCTCTAGCCACCATAGCTTCCGTAATCACTACATTTGGGATACAGAGGAAAAAGTCGAAATGGAGATGGATTGTGTGTGACATTTACCTCCTTTGTGTCCAAAATTAGTAGGTTCAAAACTCTGATTCATAGATCCCATGTTTGGGGACCACTCTAAATAGTAGCCATGAGGCCAGGACAGAAAATAAAAATAGGAGAAAGGCGGCCAAGAAATCTAATTAAATATGAAAAATATGAAATATTTCTCCCAAAATGCTGAATTATAGAAGAGACAAGAGGTTTAGTTCAAGACAGTTGAACTATTCTAGATTGGGAAGGGGCCCTTAAATAAGTTGGAGTTAACATCCTTTAAATACAGCTGATTTTTTTTTAAAATCCAAAATTCAATAACTTTCTGCTCCATTGTCATCCATCAAGAGGCCCTTTTTAATAGAGCACTCCTATTATAGAAATTCTCCCTGGTAGCTTCTTTTTTTTTTTAGAAGAAACCCAAATTGCTGATCTCAACAGCACTTTGCTGCTTTAATAGCACCAGTTTATTGTAAATGGTTATTTTGCAATCTTGATAGTTGGAAACAGATGGTCCCCCCCCCCAAAGAGGGCATGCAAAGAAATGGATGCAGTTGAAAGACTTGCCTTTGTAAAAGATGAGGCGTTTTTCTGATAATGATCCCCTGTTCAAAATGAAACACACATCAATGAATACAAAATATCAGAGTTGAAAGGGACCTTAGAGGTCTTCCAGTTTAACCCCCTGTAGTATTCCTTGCGTAGCTCAAAGGGCACATGGTTGAGCAAGCCCAGATGTGACACAAAGCCACATATGGATGCTCAGTTCACATTATACTGTTAGCATAAGTTAGCATGGGTTTTGCTCAGGCTTTACAATCACGAAGTTCTGGGTAGGCCTGGGAAAGTTCAAGCCTGGGGAAATTCTAGCTTGTAGCAAAATGTAAGAGGAGTGTGCTTGCTGGCACCTCAAAGCACATTCTTTGCTCACTGCTAAAAAATTTCCTTAGAGTTTGTCTTTGCATTTGCAACATTATGAATGCTACACTTCATTGAATGCACATTACCACATCATGAAAAAATTATGCATGTACATAGCTGAAGCAGCATAGAGATAACATAATTATTAAAAAAGCTAGGCGAAAAGAATAAAGTTGGCTTCTCTTGCTCCTACGGTGGACTCTGTCTCTCTTTGAACCTCTCTCCGTTCTACAAACCTCTGCCGAGCAAGGGACTCTATATTAGAGATGTCCAACCTTAGCAACTTTAAGACTTATTGACTTCAACTGTCAGAATTCCTCACGCTTTTTTTCCCACGTAGAAACCATTAGAGAAGAATCTGTAAAGATTCTCAGTCATCCTTTGTCATGGTTCTTCCAAAGGTGCTTTTTCAGGAGGCAACTGAACTTTCTTATTTTTTCTTTGAAGATCTTTTGCTTCTTGGAAGGATTTATGAGTCCCAGCAATTGGTTAGGTCCCACAGAGTTGACCTTCTCCGAGTCCCGTCAACTAGACAATGTCAGGGGAAGAGCCTTCTCTGTGGGGGCCCTGGCCCTCTGGAATCAGCTCCCCCGGAGATTAGTACTGCCCCCACCCTCCTTGCCTTCCGCAAGAGTCTAAAGACTCATTTATGCCGCCAGGTTTGGGGCGATTAGACCTTAGCCCTTTAGCTGATGAATGGTATGTATGGTTGTTGTCTGAACGGGCATGATTGATTTTTAATATAATTGGGGATTTTAGACTAGTTTACTTAGTTTTAGTTAATTGGATTTAGCCTACTGTATACTATTGTTTCTTTTTATATGTTGTAAGTCACTCCCCAAGTCCTCGGAGAGGGGTGGCATATAAACAAACAAACAAACAAACAAATTAAATTAATTCTTTGCTGGTCATTTGCATCCTTCAAGGGCTCCCTAAATGGATGATAACGACGACCTGTCTGCAAGGAATATATATCCTTCCATTCCTCACTCTCCTGTCAGAACTGAAGAAGCTTCTTGGATGAGAAAGGTCTTCAAAGGAAAAAAAAACCCAAGCAAGTCCAGTTGCCTCCTGAAAAAAGCATATTTGTGACATTAGAGAAGATGCAAAGCAGATGTTGCCACAGCATGAGAATTGGTTTTGCTGTCCAGTAGAATTTTATTTATTTACTTTAGTTTGTGAAAAATAACTACTGCACATTTTGTAAGGGCGACCGCTGTCATGAACAATCTCAGAGGACCGTGTCTTTCTACAATTTTCCAATTTGTATCTTATATCTTGCCTGCTTACAAAAAAATGATAAATATGTTGTGCATTAACATTGGCAGTATTGATTTTTCCATAATATAGCAATAGAACTTAGGATACTAGGATTTTCATTTTTATGAAAAACGACAGAAGGTAGCAAAATAAGGATTATTTTAATTTATCTGAGACCTAACTGCAAAGGATCAACTGATCATCTAAAGCCCATTGTCTTTGCTTTGGTTGCAAAAGGGGGTCATGTGACCTCAGGACACAGCAACAGCCATAAATATGAAACGGTGGCCAAGTTTTGATCACACGAGCGTGGGACTGCTGTGAAGGTCATAAGTCCTTCCTTCCTTCCTTCCTTCCTTCCTTCCTTCCTTCCTTCCCCTCCCTCCCTCCTTCCTCTCCACTTCTCTTTCTCTCCCTCTCTTTCCCTTTTCTTTCTTTCTCTCTTTTCCCTCTTTCATCCTCACTCTCATTCTCTCCCTCCAGGTCTCTCTCCTTGCTATGTACCTACTGAAATGTATATTACATGGGTTGCACTTGGAAAGCAATCAACTTTTCAAAGAGCTGGTTGGGTCTGGAATCCAAGCCCTTTTGGCACGCCAACCAAGAAAAGGTTCCCCATCCCTGTCGTCGGCAATTTGACAATTCTGTTGGATACTCACCTTTTTGAATGCAGTCCGTTTGCAACACTGGATTTGTACAGGGTGACTCCTTTCTCTTGGGATATTACGACCGGTCCTCCCAGCTCGTCCAAGATCACCCCAGCGTGGACAGCTGCTTTGCACAGAACAGAAGTCTGGAGGGCAACAAACAAAAGGGGGCAATTGTGACAAATCTCCCGGCAACAGAAATCAAGTGGAAAAAGCGCCACAAGAACAATTCTGCTCTTCATTACATTTTCTTAGGCTCAGTTCATTCACATGGCTGAAAGAGCTGAAGGGTTGATCAGAGCAACAGATTCGGCCTGTGGAATGGATGGGCCGGATTCCAAACTTCCATCCGAGGTAAATATAAACATAAAAATAATAATACTAACCACTAAAGAGGTTTTGTGTGACATTATTATATGTTTTGCTGCTGTTTAAAATGCTCTTGGTTGGTTTGTTTTTTGCTATAATTTGTTGCAGATTTTGGTTGGTTTTTTGCCTTGAATCATGATGCTTTTCTAATCTTTCTTTAAAATGTGGGCCATACAAAGATCCATTCTTAATTAGAAATATAATTAGGCTGCCTTTAAGGACTCTGATTTTATATAATCAACACGAATCAGCATGAATCCCAGTGACCGATTAGGTCCCACAGAATTGGCCTTCTCCGGGTCCCGTCGACAAAACAATGCCATCTGGCAGGACCCAGGGGAAGAGCCTTCTTAGTGGTGGCCCTGACCCTCTGGAATCAACTCTCCCCAGAGAGTAGGACTGCCCCCACCCTCCTTGCCTTTTGTAAACTCCTAAAAACCCACCTATGCCACCAATACTACTACTACTGCTGCTACTACTACTACTACTACTACTACTACTACTACTACTACTAATAATAATAATAATATATTTATTGTATTTATATGCCGCTCATTCCAAAATGGACTCATAGGAGCTAACAAGTGACATAAATACAACAATAATAAAATACGATCAGAATACACAATAAGATCAGTAATATAATAAAACAATAATATTATAAAAGAACTATACGTACACTAAAGTCAATCTAATTCCAGACCTACCAGAAAAGTCAGATCTTAACGGCTTCCCGGAAAACCAGTAGGCAGTTGATTCCACAGGGTCGGAGCCACCACAGAGAAGGCTCTTCCCCGAGGTCCTGCCAACCAACATTGCTTGCTGGACGGGATCTGGAGAAGGCCGACTCTGTGGGCCCTTACTGGCCACAATGAGGTATGGGGTCAGAGGCGGTCCCCTAACTTAACAAAGAGCAAGACCAACAAAGTCAGGACCGTGGTCAGCGCACTATGAGCCTGGCTCACAAAAGAAGTTGAACTTGGTTGCCTCAAGCCAAGTTTCCCTTAAAATGGAAACAGGAATCAGTAATATAACAGGAACCTTGCAACCAGACAGCCTTTGGAAGGTTCCATGTCCTCGGGAAAACAACCTTCTGAACAAGAGTACATTTGAATGCATGATTCACAGTGAACAACTCACATCTCTGTATCCTTGGTTGACATTTCCCCAAATGTCACCTGCCACTCCCTTGCAGCCTGCAGGACAATAAACTCTACATAAAAATAAATAGAGAAGAACATGATTTTACAACAGTTCGTCCAGTGACAGTTCAAAGTTTCAGCAGATGAACAGAGTTGGACGGGACCTTGTAGGTCATTTAGTCCAGCCCCCTCATTCAAACAGTATACCCCACAGCCAGAGGTCTTCAAACTTGGCAACTTTAAGACTTGTGGACTTCAACTTCCAGAATTCTCTAGCCAGCTATGCTGGCTGGAGAATTCTGGGAGTTGAAGTCCACAAGTCTTAAAGTTGCCAAGTTTGGGGACCTCTGGCCTATACCATTTCTGACAAATGAGAAAGACAGACACAAGACTGTTTAAATAGTTCAGATTGTATTTTTTATGTTTTGGGGGTTCCTTTTTAATCACATTATAACAACTCAGCAAACTGCATAAAAACACACAATGAGCCAATTGCTCCAAAAATCAGACTGATTCCAGTTTTTACTTTAGGGTAACAGCAAGATGTAAGGCAATGTTTCTCTATTTTGGCAACTATTAAGATGTGTGGACTGCCACTCCCAGAATTCCCCAACCAACCTGCTGAGAAAGTTGCCAGGGTTGAGAAATGAAAACGGATTCTGGGAATTGAAGTCCACATATCTTAAAGCTACCAAGGCTGAGAAACACTGATCTCAGGAAATACAGCAAAATTCAGCACAAACTGCATCTGTTGCATTTTTTTGAGAGCGGCGAAAGTTGGCAGGACACCATAGTGATTTTTTTAAAACAAAGGCAGAGAATTTAAAGATAATAGTCAGATATAGCTGATCAAAGCAATATTTAATGTGTCCTTTTCTTTACCGAAATAAGGTCTGCAATCCCTAAGCTGTTGCAAATTGCTTCCAAAGCTACCATTTGTGAAACAATTAGAAAATTAAAATTAGGGTTGGCAGAAAATTAATCCACGTTTCATCTCCCTTCTATTGCAGTTGCATGTAGTTGTGCTTTATAAACATTAGGTTTTGTTCTACTGTAGAAGAGATCGCACCCAGCGAGTAGCCCCCAATGGGACCAAGTCCACATGGAAAGAGGTAGGCAGTGGGGTACCACAGGGATCAGTCCTAGGCCCAGTACTCTTTAACATTATTTTTATTTTTATTATTTATTAGATTTGTATGCCGCCTCTCTCCGCAGACTCGGGGCGGTTCACAGCAGTGATAAAAACAATATACAGTAACAAATCTAATATTAAAGTTTAAAATAACAATTTTTCATTAAAAAGCCTAAGAACCCCAGTATATAAAAAAGCATACACACAAACATATCATACATACAGCTACATAGGCAAGGGGGGGATGTCTCAGTTCCCCCATGCCTGACGGCAGAGATGGGTTTTTAAGAAGTTTACAAAAGGCAAGGAGGGAGGGGGCAGTCCTGATCTCTGGGGGGAGCTGGTTCCAGAGGGTTGGGGCCGCCACAGAGAAGGCTCTTCCCCTGGGTCCCGCCAGACGACATTGTTTAGTCAACAGGACCCGGAGAAGGCCAACTCTATTGGACCTAACCGGCCTCTGGGATTTGTGCGGCAGAAGGCGGTCTCGCAGATATCCTGGTCCGGTGCCATGAAGGGCTTTATAGGTCATAACCAACACTTTGAATTGTAACCGGAAACTGATTGGCAACCAATGCAGACTGCGGAGTGTTGGAGTAACATGGGCATACCTAGGGAAGCCCATGATTGCTCTCGCAGCTGCATTCTGCACGATCTGAAGTTTCCGAACACTCTTCAAAGGTAGACCCATGTAGAGAGCGTTACAGTAGTCGAACCTCGAGGTGATGAGGGCATGAGTGACTGTGAGCAGTGACTCCCGGTCCAAATAGGGCCGCAACTGGTGCACCAGGTGAATTTGGGTAAACGCCCCCCTCGCCACAGCTGAAAGATCTTTCTCTAATGTGAGCTGTGGATCGAGGAGGACACCCAAGTTGCAGACCCTCTCTGAGGGGGTCAGTAATTCCCCCCCCCCCAGGGTGATGGACGGACAGATAGAATCGTCCTTGGGAGGCAAAACCCACAGCCACTCCGTCTTATCAGGGTTGAGTTTGAGTCTGTTGACAGCCATCCAGACCCCAACAGCCCCCAGACATTGGCACATCACTTCCACTGCTTCATTGACTGGACATGGGGTGGAGATGTACAGCTGGGTATCATATTTATCAACGACCTAGACGAGGGAATAGAGGGGGAATTAATTAAATTTGCAGATGACACCAAGCTGGTGGGAGTGGCCAACACCCCAGAGGATAGGCTCAGGATACAGAAAGATCTAGACAGACTTGTACAGTGGGCCAAAATGAACAAAATGAAGTTCAATGTAGAGAAAAGTAAAATCCTGCACCTAGGGAAACCCCCCCCCCCAAAATATGCATACAAACTGGGTGAAACCACACTCACCATAAGTGACTGTGAAAGGGATCTTGGAGTCTTGGTGGATAAACATGGGCCAGCAATGTGCAGCAGCGGCTAAAAAAGCCAACACAATCTAAACTGCATGAACAGGGGAATACACTCCAAGACCAGAGAGGTAATAATACCACTCTATAAGGCCCTGGTCAGACCACACCTGGAGTATTGCGTCCAGTTCTGGTCACCACACTTCAAAAGAGATATAAAGACTCTGGAAAGGGTACAGAAAAGAGCAACTAAAATGATAAGGGGACTAGAGACCAGGCCATACGAGGAAAGGTTGCTGGAACTGGGCATGGATAGTCTAGTAAAAAGAAGGGCTAGGGGGGACATGATAGCTGTATACAGGTACTTAAGGGGTTGCCACGGAGAGGAGGGGGTCACACTATTTTCCAGGACACCAGAGGGCCAGACAAGGAACAACGGTTGGAAGCTGACCAAGGAAAGATTCAACCTGGAGATAAGGAAGAACTTCCTGTTGGTCGGAGCGATCAACCAGTGGAACAGCCTGCCAGAGGAGGTTGTAAACTCCCCAACTTTGGACATTTTCAAGAGAAGATTGGACTGCCATTTGGCTGGGGTGCTGTAGGATTTCCTGCTTAAGCAGGGGGATGGACTTGATGACCTGTAAGGTCCCTTTCAACTCTAACAATAAATAAATAAAGATCTTCCTTTATTTAGATGCAACCAGGATGGGTTTTTATCAAACATTCTTACCTGATTTCTTCAGTGTTATAATGGATGCCTTTTTGTAAGCATGAAATCAAATCTGAAAGAGAAAATAGGAGAACAGAACATTTGCGATGAATCCCCGCTGCTGCTAAAGAATAAATACATAAACATAAACAGTAGAAATGAAAATTAAAACTAACCCAATTAAAAACTAAAATCCATTAAACATACTAAAATCCAATTTAAACATGCCTAAAAACCCATGCCATTAAAAACATTCAGTCACATTTATCCATATCACCAGTGATGGGCTCATACGGGAATGGTCAGGAACACAGTTCCGATAGCAAAATTTGGAGCTCCACCCCAGAGCACCCAATTTGCACTGAAAGATGTTGAAACAAAATGCATAAGCCACGCCCACAGTGTGGTAGTAAAAATTTAATTAGCCCATCACTGCATATCACTATCATAATGTGGATTGGAGCCTTGATCATTTGTAGTTCAAACTCTTGTGCATAGGTAGCATGAAATAAATCTGTAGTACTTGTGAACTCTATCCTGGTTCCTGACTATTTTTGCATCTGTCAAGTTGGCTCATGAACTAATCTGCAATGGGATCAAGTTGCCATCCTGGTTTTCTGAGGTGCTGAAATGGGAAAGTCATCTTGCAGCAAAAGGATTTGAGGCAACTCTTGTTCAACTGATGATACAAGCTCACTGCAGGAGTTTCTTACATGCAAACAACGACTTTGTGACTTTGTTTATATAATCAACTGGTGTTTATTGAATTTTCTGTAAACATTGCACAGCCTTTTCCCTTCTGGCTACACAGATAGTTGCTGAATTCTCAGGAATTGAGTATTTCTACATTTTTGCCTGTTTAGAAAAAGCAGGCAGAGAAAATATTAATACTGAAAATAGAAGACCATAAATATTATTTTAAAAACTTTAAGTGTGTAATGTACTTTGGATAGTGGGTGATGCACTTTGGACATTATTCTCTGGTCTTTCATTATACATGCAAGTGAATCAAATCACTACATCAAATACTCCAGTCAGTAATCTAGAAAGAAAAATTCTGAGGAAAAACGTGCCAGAATGCTTTGTAAAGTCACATGGAACTGTCTGACCTGTTTTTAAAAAGGTTTATTTTCATGGATTTCTGAATCCTGAAATTACCTTTCACTACTGTTTCATTTTTAACTTGGTGTAATTGAACTTCAATACATTTTTCTCTACATTTAAAAATGAAGTACTGTACTAGAAACTATACCATGGTCCTTTCACTCACATGAAAAGAAAGCAACAATTCTCGGAGAAATTGTGGCTGTAACTGAAGAACTACTGTTTGATATTGGATAAACCAATGGCCGGTAGACATTTTTGTTATTTGCACCTGACAATATGCACCCTTTTTTTTGGTTTTGCCACTTTGGTTGCCCTTGCGTGCAACTTTTATTTTTGTTTTTTGCAAATTTGGTTGCAACATTTTGTTTTTGTACCCATAGAGGATAACCATTTGTCTGAAGTAGTGTAGGGTTTCCTGCCTAAACAGGGGGTTGGATTAGAAGACCTCCAAGGTCCCTTCCAACTCTGTTGTTGTTGTTGCTGTTGTTATTGTAGTTGTTGTTGTTGTTGTTGTTCTTCTTCTTATTATTATTAATACTTGTAGCTCAGGGTTGAACACAGTGGGGTTCTTGGTATTCTCCGAGCTTGGTGGTTTTCTTGGAGATATTTCATTACCTAACTAGGAAACATCATCAGTGCTGTTTTGGTTTTTAATAGTGTGCAGCATCAGTAGCTGAAGCAATATGCGACGGAGACGCTTTCCCTACCTGACCGGTTGCCGCTGGCATAAGAAAGAAGGAAGCCACGGCCTGACCGGTGTTTTGTACTGTTGAATAAGATGGTTATGAAGCTGGAATTCATCACCAAGATGGAGCGAGGAGGATAGGCACTGCCACAGAATGGACCTGGAATGGGAAAACAAGAAAGAAGGGTTATAAACTATGGACTTTTTTTATTCAGAGTCACACTAGCCATTTGATGTATCCTTCAGCAACAATAAATGAACCTCTATTCTCCCAGCAAAACTTCATCCAGTTATTTTTATTTATTTATTTGTTTCTTTGTTTATTTTGTCAAGGACATATTGGTGGTATACAAAGATATAACAATGTTTATATACATGGTAATAGTAAGAGAGAAACATCAGGACAGGGGACAGAAGGCATGCTGGTATTCTTATGCACGCCCCTTAATGAGCTCTTAGGAATCAGGAGAGGTCAACAGTGGATAGTCTAAGGGTAAAGTTTTGGGGGTTAGGTGATGATACTACAGAGTCTGGTAGTGAATTCCAAGCATCAACTACTCGGTTACTAAAGTCGTATTTCCTGCAGTTGGGTTTAGAGCGGTTTACTTTAAGTTTGTATCTGTTGTGTGCTCGCGTGTTGTTGCGGTTGAAGCTGAAGTAGTCGTTGACAGGAAGGACATTGTAGCAGATGATTTTATGGGTTATGCTTAGATTGTGTTTAAGGCAATGTAGTTCTAAGCTTTCTAAACCTAGGATTATAAATCTAGTTGCGTAGGGAATTCTGTTGTGAGTGGAGGAGTGGAGGGCTCTTATAGTAAAGTAGCTCTGGACATTTTCTAGAGTGTTTATGTCTGAAATGCGGTGTGGGTTCCAGACAGATGAGCTGTATTCAAGGATTGGTCTGGTTAAAGTTTTAGATGCTCTGGTTAACAGTCTGAGATTACCAGAGCAGAAGCTACATAGGATTAGGTTAATAACTCTTGAAGCCTTTTTGGTGATGTTTGGTGAGCTGCCCCGAGTCTTTGGAGAGGGGCGGCATACAAATCTAATAAATTATTATTATTATTATGTTGCTGCAGTGGGCCTTGTCACTTAGGTCATTTGAGATAAGTATTCCAAAGTCTTTTATGAAAAGAGGGTTGTCTGTAAGGTCTTGTTTATTCAGCTTGTATTTAATGTTCTGATTCTTTTTGCCAATGTGTAGGACAGTATTTTTGGTTGAGATTTGGAGTTGCCAGTTGACCATTCAGACACTACCGTAGAGTAGCTGTGTTATCGGTGGTATGGAAAAGTTTTACATCGTCAGCGATGTTGAAAAGTTTTACATCGTCGGCGATGTAAAAGTTTTTTATATTGCCGGCAAGGTTGGGCCTTGTTCCATCAAGAACTTCATTTTGGCAACTGAGTGAAAGTGGTAATGCTAGGCAAGGAAGAGAGGAAAGTGCCTTTGGGTGCACGATTTGTTCTTTCTTTCACTCTTTATATTCAGCCCAGCTTTATAATGCTTAAGCCTCATCCTACGCATCCTTGTTATAGACTTAGATTTTATGCAGACATTCCCAGCCAAGCACCACTCCAAGTCAGACAGTAGTGGGCGGCTGACTAAGATTTCACTGTCCCCAAAAGTTAGAGTTTGGACTCCATAAAGGTCACAATGCAAGCGACAAGGAAAAAGAAAGAAAACCGAAATGTGACATCAGCAGCCCACTGCAAAGTGTCTGTGTTCTACCGAGAAGATCCTTATTAGGATTTAGTACACAGCTCTGCCAAATTTCGGACTGGCCCCGAGCCTGTTGATTCAGCCCTCTCATTTCCCATGCCTCAGCTTTGGCTTCCTTTCTGTTGGCAGAGGATCCTTGTTGGAAAGAGTTGATTTATTGTTCCAGGGAACTTTTGCATGCAGAAATGGTAATTTGCTAGTTGCTGGGAAAAATAACTAAAGGGGAAGTCCTTTCTTTCAATTCTCTGCCTGGAAATGCCTATGAGAAGCAAGATGCTGGAGCAAAGTTCTTCTCACGTTCCTCCCAAAATTTTTAATTTTTTTAAAATTAAAATTTTCATTTAATAATATAAAAATGAACATGTAAGGAATGGAACAACACCAAGCACAGAAAAACAACTCTAAAACTAAAAAGGAAAAATGACTACGATAGAATATATGATGCAACACTGTCTCTGCTTCGATTAAATAGCCACAAACCACAACTGAGTCAACAGTGTGCAATCCTGCCCCCATCCCCACCTTACTATGCTCCGCACTCCCACGCACAAAATCCCAGGACCATAATTTATAGGAAAACCTCTGGAATTTCTTCCACAGGCCAACTCTGTCTTCATCCTTCAAAATTCCCTTAAGCAAGATTGTATACCTCAACCCCCCCCCCCCAGCCTCTTTGGAATGACCCTCACAGCTAACAAGGCAAAGAGAAAATGTATTTAACCGAGTAGACAGACAAGGCAGCGAAGGAAAACAATTGTGGACTAGATGGTAAAGCGAAGATAAACACAGCAGGTTTGTCAGCATGCTTTTCTGGCAGGGCGGATTTGATTTAAATCAATCACTAGTAAAAAGGCTTGATTTAAATCAACTCGATTTACATCATAATTTTTTAAAGAGCAACTGTTATCTCTGTCCCGCATCAACTCCTCCTTTGACCCTCTGTTGATTCACTGACAGTCCCAATCCTTGAATACAGCTCATCTGTCTAGAACCCACACCACATTTCAGACATAAACACTCTAGAAAATGTCCTAGAAGAGCCTTCCACTCCTCCACTCGCAACAGAATACCCTACGGAACTAGACTTACAATCCTAGGATTAGAAAGCTTAGAACCATGTCGCCTTAAACACAACCTAAGCATAGCCCATAAAATCATCTGCTAAAACGTCCTTCTTGTCAATGACTACTTCATCTGCAACCGCAACAACACACGAGCACACAAGAGAAAAGATACAAACTTAAAATAAACTGCTCTATACTCAACTGCAGGAAATACGACTTGAGTAACCGAGTAGTTGATGCATGGAATCCACTACCAGACTCTGAAGTATCATCACCTAACCCCCAAAATTTTACCCTTACACTATCCACTGTTGACCTCTCCCGATTCCTAAGAGGTCAGTAAGGGGCGTGCATAAGTGCATCAGAGTGCCCTGTCCTAATGTTTCTCTTTTACTAGTATCATGTATATAAATATTATTATATTTCTTTATACCACTATTATGTACTTAACAAAACAAATAAATGAAATAAAATAAATAAATAAAAATATTGCAGAATATACAGCCTCATGCTACATAACTCAGCTCCATTGTGTGCCGAATAAGCTAAATTATTTATGTATCTTAAATAGAAAACTGTCTTTAGATAGATTTTTACTCCAAAAACATTTTATTAAAATACACTGCTCAAAAAAAAAAAGGAACACTCAAATAACACATCCTAGATCTGAATGAATGAAATATTCTTATTGTTCTGTACAAAGCTGAATGTGCACAACAGCATGTGAAATTAATTGTCGATCAGTGTTGCTTCCTAAGTGGACAATTTGATTTCACAGAAGTTTGATTTACTTGGAGTTATATTCTGTTGCTCAAGTGTTCCCTTTATTTTTTTTGAGCAGTATACATTTGATAAAAATAAAACAAAATCCAATTTAAATTAAAGAACCCGGTTTAAACAAAAATATGATTTTTAAAAAGAATTGATGTTTATCCATCCTGTTTCCTGCTTTGACCTTGTCTTTCCTGACCTGGGTGGTTTTGCCTCTATTTTCAAGTTGTACACTGTGTCTCCGGAAGTAGAATGTTAGGGCTGAAGTCTACATGAAGTTGCAATTTCTGCGTTAAGGAGCAGCAACTGCACAGGACGTAGGGTTTGGTCTTCAGCAGAGGATTTAGTCTACTGTTTCCCAACACTTTATTCCTGGTCTAATCTCATCATGTCTGGTAATATCCGTGGTAATAGTAATAGGGAAAAGAATGTTTCCCAAAAGCTGTGGGTTTCCCAGATACCGTATTTTTCGGAGTATAAGACGCACCTTTTTCCTCCCTAAAAGAGGCTGAAAATTTGGGTGAGTCTTATACTTCGAATGTAGCTTTTTTCCCAGTCCTAACTAGGTGCTAACAATCTTCCTGGCTTCCTGCTCTCTCTGAGAGTCTTATACTTCGAATGTAGCTTTTTCCCCAGCCCTAAGTTTTTGCAGGCTTGTTTTCATTCCTACTCCCTCTGAAAAAGGTTTTTTCAGCCCTAATGGGGTTGTAACAATCTTCCTGGCTAACAGCATTTATTATTATTCCTACTCCCTCAGAAGCAGAGGGAGTTTTCGGAGAGGGGCGGCATACAAGTCTAATAAATTATTATTATTATTATTATTATTATTATTATTATTATTATTATTATTATTATTATTTTCCTGCCTTAAGTCTTTACAGGATAAAGCCTGCAAAGACGTAGCCCTAACCAGGAGTAAAATAATGGTCTGAAACTGAACAGATTAAGGATGCTAGCTAGATGAATACCTAGTAGGTAGATTTCTCCCCACCCCATTTTCCTTCCCCCAAAGCAAGGTGTGTCTTATATTCCAGTGCATCTTATACTATGAAAAATACGGTAGTTCAATTATGTACTGAAGCCATTCTTTTTCTACTACGAAGAAATTTTGGAATTTCCAAAATTACTGAAAAGTAAAGTCTAATGTCAAGTGCCAGAGAAATCAGGAGATTCAGGAAGTTCAAATGAAAACAGATAGTCCTCAATTTACAAGAGTTCATTTAGTGACTGTTCAGATTACAACAGCACAGAAAAAGCAACTTATGACTGTTTTTCACATTTTCCCTGCAGTCATGTTATCAAAATCCAGAGGCGTGGCAGCTGGTTTCTCTTTATGACAGTCCCAGCGCCCCCGGGTCATGTGATTACTTTTTGTGACCTTCTGATTAAATGGAGCAAAACTCACTTAACAAATGTCTCACTTAGCAACATAGCTGAATTGTGGTCATAAGTCAAGGGCTATAGATCACTGTATAGATCAGTGCTTCTCAAATAATGGGGGGCGCCTCACTGGGGGGGTGCCGAGCGATGCCGGGGGGAGGCATGACCCTGGTAACATGCTTTATTTTGCCGCAGGGAATAGGATGCACATCCAACCTGACACATGCACATCCTACCTCCAGCATGTTCCTCAGCATTGTGTCCAGGGCTGCCCATTCTAAAAGAAAACATCTTGTGAGTTCAATCAAACTTCTCAAACTCACGAGATGTTTTCTTTTAGAACGGGCTGCCTGGACACAATGCCGAGGAACGAGATGGGGGGTACGAGAGTTGGTGCTTGTGAAATGTTTACTTCTTCCTGGGGGGAGTGCGTAACTGAAAATAATTGAGAAGCACTGGTATAAATTGATTGCAAGCTTAAGCTCTCTACAAGAATTTGAACCACTAACGGTCAAGAGAAATTAAGGATGGAAAGGAATTCAAGGTGGGCTTGACTTAGATGTGGGAATGATGACACTCGTGAATAATGACATGTTTGACACCCTCCCTCCCTTGAGCTCAATCTTGCCAAATTCCTACACCTCTTGGATAAACTTTTCCCCCCACCACCATCCTTACCAGCATGTTTAATGGAGGCACCAAAGAGTATCAAAAGGGCCTCTAAGCCTAGAGAGGAGATCGTAACAAGATCACTCACTGTGCCCGTGGGGTGAAGGAATGAAGGAAGAAAGAGGGGGAGGGAAGAGAAGGGGAAGGAGAAATAAAGGGAGAGAAAGGAACGAAGGAAGGAAGGGATGGACGGAGGAAGGGGAAGGAAGGGAAGGAGGCAGGAGAGGGGGAAGGAAGAAGGGAAGAAAGAAATAAAGGGGGGAGAGATTAAGGAATGAAGGAAGAAGAGGGGGAGGGAGGGGGAGGGAGGGAGGGAGGGAGGGAGGAAGGAAAAGGAAGAAAGGGAATGAGGGAAGTGAGGGGGAAGGAAGAAATAAAGGGAGAGAAAGGAAGGAAGGAAGGAAGGGACGGAGGAAGAGAGGGGGGAAGAGGAAGAGAAGGAGGCAGGAGAGGAGGAAGGAAGGAAGGAAGGAAGGAAGAAATAAAGGGGGGAGAGAGAGATTAAGGAATGAAGGAAGAAGAGGGGGGAGGGGAGAGAGAGAGGAAGGAAGGAAGGAGAGAGAGGAAAGAAAGGAGTGGAAAGAGGGAGGGAAGAAAGAAGAAATGAAGGGAGGGAGGGAGGAGAAGAACGAGGCAACAAGCTTGGGGAAGCCAAAGTAACAACTAGCCAAGAACCTGTAAATGGGTTCAAGCCAGGTGAGATGCTTCCTAAGCTGCCTCCATCTCCTCTCTACAATGTTGTGACATGAAATGCTTAAACATAAAGCCATTGGGGTGGGATACAAAAGCAATAAATACACAAAGTCCATCCGGCTTCCTTTATCCTTGGGCTGCCTGCCGCCTCCCAGCAGCTGCCCCATTTCCCTTGCTGCTCCTCCTCGCCCACCGAGCAAAAACAATGCTCTCTCTCCCTTCCCTGTCATAAGGGCAGCACTCGGCTCCCAGGTCAGATTGCTCGCAAGGCCCAGGCCACAGAATTGCACGCCCTCCCTCCCAAGCAACTCTGCGGAAAGCTGGAAGGAGACGGGAAAGGCGCTGTCACAGGGCTTCTGTTGGAGCCAGACAATTGAGGGCGGGAGGGAACTGTGGGGCAAGGACGCACATTCCTGGAAATGCATGACACTTTTGCTGTCAACATTCAAAGTCCCGGCTGCCAAAAGAGGAGGTTGGTGGAGAAAGTCCAGCTAACTCAAACGAGATGGGAAACTTGGGTAATTTTTAGCAGGGAATGCCTGGGTTTTGTCAGGAGCACCGGATCACAAACCCTGCAATCCTGTTGCAATTTAATTTAACTTTTAAATTTGTTTACTTAATTTATTTATTTTGTCAAGTATGTATTGGTGGTATACAAAGATATAACCCGAATTGTGGGGGCAATATTTATTTATTTAATTATTTATTTATTAGATTTGTATGCTGCCCCTCTCCGTAGACTCAGGGTGGCTAACAACAATAATAAGACAATATAAACAAATCTAATATTTAAGTTAATTTAAAAACCCTAATTTAATAAACCAATCATACATACAGACATACCATGCATAAATTTTTTGTAAGCCTAGGGGGAGGAGAATATCTCAATTCCCCCATGCCTGACGACAGAGGTGGGTTTTAAGGAGCTTATGAAAGGCAAGGAGGGTGGGGGCAACTCTGATCTCTGGGGGGAGTTGGTTCCAGAGGGTTGGGGCCACCACAGAGAAGGCTCTTCCCCTGGGTCCCGCCAAATGGCATTGTTTAGTCGATGGAACCCAGAGAAGGCCAACTCTGTGGGACCTAACTGGTCGCTGGGATTCGTGCAGCTGGCTCTGTTAAAAAAGTGTTATTGCTAACATGTTGTAAACTGCCCTGAGTCTAAGGGCGGCATAAAAATGGAATGAATAAATAAATAACCATATTTATATACATGATAATAGTAAGAGAGAAACATTAGGCAGGGGATGGAAGGCACGCTGGTGCACTTATGCAAGCCCCTTACTGACTTTTTAAGACTCAACAGTGGATAGTGTAAGGGTAAAGTTTTGGGGGTTAGGTGATGATACTAGAGAGTCTGGTAATGAGTTCATGCATCAACTACTCGGTTACCAAAGTCGTATTTCCTGCAGCTGAGTTTAGAGCTTTAAGTTTGTATCTGTTGTGTGTCAAGGGTTTGGGCATGAGGTAGTTTAACAGGACACAGCGGCTGCTCCAATCACAAGGGACTCAAAAGTGGCGTATATAAATCT
This sequence comes from Erythrolamprus reginae, assembly GCF_031021105.1. Classification (NCBI taxonomy): domain Eukaryota; kingdom Metazoa; phylum Chordata; class Lepidosauria; order Squamata; family Dipsadidae; genus Erythrolamprus; species Erythrolamprus reginae. The sequence goes on from NC_091960.1 coordinate 17,696,445, forward strand.
GCTTAAAGCAAGATAAATGGCAATTGACAAATCAAAAGCATAGAAACACCATGCAAGAGTCTGGAAAGAGTTGCAATCTACTAGCAACAGAATTAATTGTCCTCGGAGAGGGGCGGCATATACATCCAATTAATAAATAAAAATAAATAATAAATCATGGGTTGCAGCCTTCTGATGGCCCATTTAGGTAGGAGCCATATATGCAGTGAAGGGCCACAAAAATTTTTACTACCATGCTGTGGGCATAGCTTATTTTGTGGGTGTGGCTTGCTGGCCATGTGACCAGGTGGGAATGGCTTGATGATCATGTGACCGGGGTGGCTTAAAGGTCATGTGACTGGCTTAAAGGCCACATCAAGGGTTTGGGTTAGGATGCCTGGCCTCTCCTTGTTTCAAAGAGATACAAGATATTTACTGAACATCCAAAATATACTATTTAATCCTGTATGTATATATGCCATATGTGTACATACATATTATACACAGGCACTCAAAAATATACATTATGTAAGCTCCTCTTTTGCAATCCCCACTGCGTCTGTCCCCCCGCAAGTGGGCAGCAGCCCATGACCATGACTGCACACATGCCATAACTGATGTGGTCAAAAGCAAAACTAAACTAAGCCCCAACACTTGAGACCTTTAAGGGGAGATTGGACTGCCATCTGTCTCAAATGTCTCTGTCCTGCTTGAACAGGGGATTGGACTAGATGACCTACAAGGTCCCTTCCAACTCTAATAAATCTGATATTTAAATCTAAATCGGATGAATTTCAATGTGATTGAAATGACAATAAGTTAAATAGGGGAGAGAGGAAGAGAGAGAGGAAGAGAGAGAGAGAGAGAGAGAGAGGAAGAAGAAAGTGGAAGAGAGAGAGATAAAAAGAGAGAGAGCGCAATTCTTCTGTTAAATATAATTGGGTACTAAATTGGGTATCTGTAAAGATTTCTGACTATACCAAAAAGTTTCAAGAACAGAATATGATTCGGAAATTAAGGCATTTCTGTTTTAAAGTCCCCAGTTGTCAGCTATCTGAGGTAGGCCAAATAAAGAAAATAATTCCACACAAAGACTAAAAACTACATTTTATTGAGATAGGCTGTAATAAGAGACACACTATGGAAAGATCCAGTTTCTTCCAGAGGAAGCTGTAATATTAGTAAAGATGGAAGATTAAACTGGCAATATTAAACTGCTAATCAGAGCATACAAAGCATTTGCCAGACCAATCCTCAAATACAGCTCACCTGTCTGAAATCTGCACTGCATATAGGACATTAAAACAATTGAGAGTCCAGAAATATCTCACAAGAAGAGTCCTCCACTCCTCTGCTCGCAATAGAATACCTTATTCCACCTGACTTCAAATTTTGAGCTTAGAAAACCTGCACATGCTTTGGGCACACGGCATCAGTAATGGGTTCCAAGTTATGTTATCTGATGCGCCGTCCTGGTAGGGAAATCCGGGATGCATACGCAGCCGATTTGGCTTCTGTACATGCACAGCAAGCAAAATCTTGCATGAAGACACTTGCGTGAGTGAGATTTCAATGATTTTCACCGATTTTTTGCTTTTGCACATGCACGGAAGCAAAAATATTAGTGAAAATAGCTGAAGCCTTGCTCGCGCGCATGTCCTCACACAAAATTTCACTTAGTGTGCATGCTCAGAAGCCAAATTTCACACTGACAGGTGTGTGTGCAACCACCAGACACTTACACGCCCACGGCAGCCACAGAGGGAGCACCAGTAGCACCGAAGACGAGCAGCCCTTCACTGCTCAGCACAAAAAAGGTTCCTCATCATTGCCCTATACCAGGGGTAGGCAAAGTTGGCTCTTCTATGACATGTGGACTTCAACTCCCAGAATTCCTGAGCTAAGCATGATTGTCTCAGGAATTCTGGCAGTTGAAGTCCACAAGTCATAAAAGAGCCAGCTTTGCCTACCCCTGCCCTGTACCATTGTCTCTTAAGAATGAGGTCAAGGAATGTCCTTACCAAAGCTGGAACCATCAGAAGGAGATGAAAGCAACAAGAAGCCATTTTTGCATTGTTCAGAAGCTTCGATGTCCATGTCTCCAAATGTGAGGCTGATGGGGCTTCCTGCCACTCCGTGAATTTGCCACTCGCAAGACGTGGCGTTTGGATACGTGCCTGGAAAGTTCTTAGAAGACAAAGTCCCACTGTAAGACGTGAGCACTGAATGACCACAACCGTCCCCTGGAAGGCAAGGAAAGAAATCATTCCATATTTATCTTGTGTGATGGCCTGAGTAGAACATCACACAATGACCACTTGTTCTTTGCTTGTTCTTACCTTAGGTCAGGACATAGGGGCATGGTGGATTCATTAGGGCCACAGTTTGGTGACCAGAAGCAAAATTGTCCACAACGTTTTGGTGGGTTAGATTAGTGTGGCCAGTGATGTGACATGATTAAGATCACTACAGAATAATAATAATCATAATATGATATCAAAAAGAATAACAATGTTATTCTGTTGCTTTGCATCTACAAGGAGAGCTTCTGCACTGAAGACAAATCACACTTAGCCCAATATTCTATTTTATTCCATTCTATTCTGTTCTGTTCTATTCTATTCTATTCAGTTCCATTCCGTTGCGCTCTGCTCCTATTTTATTATTCTCTTCCTCTTCCTCTTCCTCTCCTCTCCTCTCCTCCCCACTCCACTCCACTTCACACTCCACAGTCCAGTCCAGTCCACACCCCTCCCCTCCCCTATCCTATCCTATCCTACTCTTCTTTTTTTTATTAGATTTATTCAACAGTGAGACCGTAGCACATTAACCAAATAACCTAGCCAGTATATTTTTCAGCAGGATGTGGGAAACACCAAATAGAACAGATGTTGCAAGAATGGAGAAAATACTTTTCTCTCTTGAGTTAAAAACTTCAACCCCCCCTCCCCCCCTTTTTAAATGAAGACAGTGATTGCTCAGTTATTTGCTGCAGTTCCCAGAAGGGGTAGAAAATCTTCCTGATTGGCTCTACAACAAAGATGAGAAATAAACATTCTTTCCAAGAAGAATTTTATTCAGATTGATTGTATCTATAAACTTACATTTAGGTTAGTTTTCATCAAGCTTGGCAACTTTAAGATGTGCAGATTACAATTTCCAGAATTCTGGGAGCATGCCACCTGGGGAATTCTGGGAGTTGAAGTCAACACAACTTAAAACTGCCAAGTTTGGAACACATTGTCTTCAAACAATAATTGCTTTGACTTTGACTTTGGGTTTTACCGATTAGATTGAAATGGTTTGTTCATATTATTATTAAAAAAACAAAAAGTTGTGATTTGATGGTAATGCCTTATTTTATTGCAATAGAGAGAGAGAGAGTGTGTTGGAAGTCAATGTTTCTTTTTCTTTCTTTTTTCCTTATCCTTCCTCACTTCTGTTCCCGCTCTACCTCCCCACAGTAAAATAAAAAACCCAATGTATAAAAAAATCAACCATCCCTCATTCACATTACTAGGCGGAATGGGAACTAATGCTCACAGCCTCAGGCCTGCTTGCACAGATGTGTTTTCAACGTCTTTTAAAAGGCAAGGAGAGTTGAGGCGGTATGAATCTCCGGGGGGGAGTTGGTTCCAGAGGACTGGAGCCGCAACTGAGAAGGCCCTTCCCCGCAGATCCACCAGTCGGCATTGTTTGGGCAAACGTATGTAAACTGCTCCAAATGTAATGTAAATGTACACCGCTTTAAACTCAACTACAGGAAATACAACTTTAGTAACTGAGTAGTTAATGCATGGAACTCACTACCTGATTCTGTAGTATTATCACCTAAACCCCCAAAACTTTATTCTTAGTTGACCTCTCCCGATTCCTAAGAGGTCAGTAAGGGGCTTACATAAGTGCACCAGCGTGCCTTCCATCCCCTGTACTAAAGTTTCATTTTTTTTACTAGTATCATCTATATGAATATTATAATATCTTTGTATACCACCAATATGTACATGACAAAACAAGCAAATAAAACAAACAAATAAATAAATAACTACATAAATAAATGTGCTATCCTGGAACAGTGACCTTCTGTAAAACAATCCACTGCCTTTCTCCCAGAGTTCCAACTCCTTGAATTAAAGAAAGCAGACTGTGGCCATTTTATGATTAATCAGAAGCAAAACAGCACAAAGAGTTGAGTTACTGGTCACAACACAAAAGAAACAACTGTGACTTTCCTTGCATCAATTAGCTTTTGGTGGTGGGGAAAACTTATGATCTACCTTAAGTGATTGCTCCGAAGTGGAATCTAAAATACTAGGTTTCTTCCAGCCTTAAGCACCAATTTAACCATTTCAGTTCCTTCAGCTGTTCTGTCAAAAGGTGACTGGTTTGTGTCTTGGCATATCGCCAGAGCCACTGGAGTTTGCAGACAATGGCTTGTGAGAGTTCAGTCTACAGTATGGCACAAACCTAGACATTGATTCAATAGGCCAGGGGTCCCCAAACGTGGCAACTTTAAAACTTGTGGACTTCAACTCCCAGAATTCTCCAGCCAGAGAATTCTGGGAGTTGAAGTCCACAAGTCGTAAAGTTGCTAGATTTGGAGAACCTCTGCAATAAGCAATAGTGAAGCTACTTCTTACCAAAGGTCTAAGTCTAGAATGAGCCCTAGTTTTCCTTGGAAGTCAGCCTCGCTGATTTGGAAGACGCCTTCAATTAACTTTTATTTATTTATTTATTCATTTATTTTATTTACTTATTTTTCAAATTTGTAATTAGGGTTGCGTACAACAGTAAAATGGCAACAGTTGAAAAAAAATACACCAAAGTGCATACACTAAAAACGAATAGGGTCATTCTTTGTCAAGTAGACCTGATGTCCACTTGACTGATATTCGCAGCCTTATTTGAAAAGAAACCATCACCAAAACAACATATATGATAGAAAAAATTTATCCTTTCTAATGAAATAAAATGAAAATGATTGAAGGTGAGAAAACAGAGAGCTGTGGTTCATCACCTTCAATCATTTTTTCTATCACTCTCTCTTTCCTCACCTTCAATCAACTTCATTTTTATTTCATTAGAAAGAGCACATTTTTCTATCATATAGGTTGTTTTGGTGATGGTATCTTTTCAAACAAGGCTTCAATTTCACTTGGTCCACTTGACAAAGAATGACCCAATACAAAATTTAAAACCCAATATAAAGCAAACATACAACCATCACTCATTCATACTACTGGACGGAGCAGAATGCTATCGCTCAACGGCCCCAGGCTTGCAGGCACAAAGCCTTTTGGAAGTTCATTTAGTGACTGTTTGAAGTTGCAACGAACTTAACAACATGACTGTGGGGGGGGGGGAGGGAAATCTCATATGTGTATTGTTGTTGTGAGCCGCTCTGAGTCTTCAGAGAGGGGCAGCATACAAATCTAATAAATAATAACAATAATAATAAAAATAATAATAAGACCATTTTCCACACTTACAACCAGTGCATTAGCCCCCATGGTCACGTGATTGAAATGTGGCCACTTGACTCATGTTTTGACGGTCATGTCCCTCTGGTGACCTTCTAACCATCAAAGTCAACGGAGAAGCCAGTTTCCCTTCACCGCCCCATGTTATGAACAACTGTGGCAATCCACTTAACGGCGGTGGCAAGAAATGGTTGTAAAAGGGGGCAAAGCTCCCTTAAGAAAGATCACAATTGCCACTTACAATGAAAGTTAAAGATAAAGAAGAAATTTTTAAATTTTAAATGGGGAAAATTTTATAAGTAGATTGAAAATAATAATGGTTAAAACAATATAAAATTAATGTAAAAAGAGTTTAAAGGAATGAGAAAAATGATTGAGAGGACCCAATTGACAAAAAGAGAAAAGGAGGCAGCATGAGATAAATATGTGACACATGCTCAAATGTAAATTAGAAGAGGTTTGAATTGAAATGTAAGATTTAAGAAAAATGATTACTAGAATTGAAAAATGAAGAAAAATTGCTTAGTCTGTCTCTTTTTAGATAAGAATTTCAATTAGCTATTGAAATTACACTTCAGCTTTTCATACAAAGTCCTTTTTTTAGTGCTTTTTTTTTACACAGACGGAATAATTAGTGATGAATTGAAATACGATTTAGGATGTTTTATTAATTTTCATATAAGAGATTTTACAAACACAGTGGTACCTTTACTTACGAACTTAATTTGTTCTGTGACCAGGTTCTTAAGTAGAAAAGTTTGTAAGAAGAAGCAATTTTTCCCATAGGAATCAATGTAAAAGCAAATAATGTGTGCGATTGGTGAAATCACAGGGAGGGTGGAGGCCTTGTTTCCTCCCAGGCGATTCCTAGAGAGGCCCCATGGAGGCTTCTCCCCGCCTTTTCTGTCCCTGTTTCCTCCCAGGAGATTCCTAGAGAGGCCCCACAGAGGCTTCTCCCTGCCTTTTCTGGTTACAGTTTCGGAGGCTCCGGTTTGTAAGTGGAAAATGGTTCTTGAGAAGAGGCAAAAAAATCTTGAATGCCTGGTTCTGACCTAGAAAAGTTCATAAGTAGAGGCATTCTTAGGTAGAGCACTGTATACTGTTAGGCCTTGAAGTTATATGTGTTGTACGTATGCTTTTAAGTTGGAAAAAAATAAAAAAAACTTCTACTGGAAGAAATGTTTTACTTGCCAACAAAAGTGTTGGGCTCAATTATGGTCGTAACTGGAGGACTATGAGCAGGGGGCTGGACTAGATGACCTCCAAGGTCCCTTCCAACTCTGTTACTGTTACCTGTATGAAACGCCCCTCCTTCTTAAGCATTTTCTTCCTTGATGCTTTCCAGAGGTGCTGGGCTACAAGAGCCATCATTGGCACCCTCATGCAGCGCCTCTGGATAGCAGAGCTTGGGAGAAGACCGTTGCCCAGCATTTTCCCTTCAAGCTGCCCCACTCCTTTCTTACAAGAACCGGGGTGACGCAGTGGTTACAGTGCAGCACTGCAGGTTACTTCAGCTAATTGCTAGCTGTAGTTCAGTAATTCAAATCTCACCACCGGCTCAAGGTTGACTCAGCCTTCCATCCTTCCGAGGTGGGTAAAATGAGGACCCGGATTGTTAGGGGCAATATATGCTGGTTCTGTAAACCGCTTAAGAGAGGGCTGTAAATAGCACTATGAAGCAGTATATAACTCTAAATGCTTTTGCTAATGCTAATGCTTTCCAGAGGTACTGGGCTACAAGTGCCCTCATCAGCACCCTCGTGCCAGGGCCTCTGGAAAGCAGAGCTTGAGAGAAGATTGTGCAGTGGTTAGAGTGCAATACTGCAAGCTGCTCCTGCTGGCTGCTGGCTGCAGTTCACCAGTTCAAATCTCACCGGGCTCAAGATTGACTCAGCCTTCCATCCTTCCAAGATCAGTAAAATGAGGACCCAGATTGTGAACTCCCCAACTCTGGACACTTTCAAGAGGAGATTGGACTGCCATCTGGCTGGGGTGCTATAGGATTTACTGCTCAGGCAGGGGGTTGGACTTGATTACCTGAATGGTCCCTTTCAACTCTAACAATAAATAAATTTTGGGGGGCAATAGGTTGACTCTGTAAACCGCTTAGAGAAGTCTGTAAAGCACTGCAAAGCAATATATAAGTCACAACAAAGAATGTTCTTTCCGCCCAACTCAGGAAGCTCAAATTGCCCAAGGAGCTGCTGATACAATTCTACAGAGGAATCAATGAGTCTGTAATCTGCACCTCTATAACTGTGTGGTTCGGTTCTGCAACCCAACAAGACTGACACAGACTTCAGAGGATAATCTGAACTGCAGAAAAAAACAATTGCTGCCAACCTGCCTTCCATTGAGGACCTCAAAAAGAGGGCTGTGAAAATAGTTACTGACCCCTCAAATCCTGGACATAAACTGTTTCAACTCCTACTCTCAAAAAACATCACTACAGAGCACTGCACACCAAGACAATTAGACACAAGAACAGTTTCCCCACCGAACGCCATCACTCTGCTAAACAAATAATTTCATCAACACTGTCCAACTATTTACTAAGTCTGTGGTTCTATTACTACTAGTTTTTCCCCATCATTCCTATCACCCATCTCCTCCCACATGATTGTATGACTGTATGACTGTAACTTGTTGCTTGTATCCTTAAGATTTGTATGAATATTGATTGTTTCCTGATTATTTGACCCCTATGACAATCATTAAGTGTTGTACCTCATGATTCTTGACAAATGTGTATTTTCTTTTATGTGCACTGAGAGCATATGCACCGAAGACAAATTCCTTGTGTGTGCAATCACACTTGGCCAATAAAGATTTCTATTCTATTCTATTCTATTCTAATTTCTATTCTATTCTACTCTACTCTATTTTCTATTCTATTCTATTTTATTTTCTATTCCATTTGCTATTCTATTCTATTCTATTTTCTCTTCTCTTCTCCTCTCCTCTCTTCTCCTCTACTCTATTTTCTTTTCTATTCTATATTTTATTCTATTCTATTCTGTTCTATTCTATTTTCTCTTCTCTTCTACTCTATTATATTTTCTTTTTCTATTTTCTATTCCATTCTATTCTATTTTCTCTCCTCTTCTACTCTACTCTATTCTATTTTCTTTTCTATTTTCTATTCCATTCTATTCTATTCTCTACTATTTTCTCTTCTCTTCTACTGTACTCTATTCTATTTTCTTTTCTATTCTGTTCTATTTTCTCTTCTCTTCACTACTCTATTCTATTTTCTATTCTATTCCATTCCGTTCCAAGTGCCGTTGCTATTGCTATTTCCTTCAAGCCGCCCGTTCCTTTCTTTCCAGAGGCTCCTTTCCCCGTTCAGCATCCCCTCTCGCTCCCAGCCGCTCCGCTTCCCCCGCGCTTGCGACGGCCACCGCCACCTACCCGCCTGACTGCCGGCCGTCGAGAAGCCCAGGGGCCACCACAGCAGCTGGAGCAACCGGAGCGCCCCGCGGAATCCCGGGCGCATCGTCGACCGCCGGCTCGAACGCCTCCACCCGGCCCGAGCAGCGCCCGTACTGCAGCTGGCGACGACGACGGCCGGAGGAGCTCACTCCACCCGCCCTCGGACCCCCACGTCACGCGATTGGCTGAAGGGGCCAAGCCTCCCCTCGGTCATTGGCCCCACCCGCCCGGCTAACTCCCCCCTCCTTTTCCCAAACCTGGTCCAGCCGCCCCGTCGAGGAAGAGTGGAGGGCGCCCAGCCCGCCACTTGGCTAAAAAAACAGCGGAAGGAGCCCCCTTCGTCGGAAAAAAACAAATAAATGTAGAATAGTAATAGCACCTAGACCAGTGTTTCCCAACCTTGGCAACTTGAAGATATCTGGACTTCAACTCCCAGAATTCCCCATGCTGGCTGGGGAATTCTGGGAGTTGAAGTCCAGATATCATCAAGTTGCCAAGGTTGGGAAACACTGACTTAGACTTACATACCACTTCATGGTGCTTTTACAGCCCTTTCTCAGCAATTTACAGGATCAGCATGTTGCCCCCCAATAATCTGGGTCCTCATTTGACCCATCTGGGAAGGATGGAAGGCTGAGTAAACCGGTGGTGAGATCTGAACTGCTGAACTACTGCTAGCAGTTAGCAGAAGTAGAAACCATTTTAGAAAGGGAGAAGAGGGTGGATCAGGAGTCATCGGTGTCCCAGTTCGAGGTGGAAGCCCCCAAAAAGAGCTGGTATAAATATGGTTAGGGTCCCTTACTTAAGCCACCTTGAAACCTTGGCTTGATAAACGTGGTTTTTCTTGACTGTAGGTTCCTTTTTCTTGAAAAAGAAAAGCTCACTGGTGGTGCTCACAATATTTATTTATTATGATTTGTATACCGCCCAACTCCCAAGGGACTCTGGGTGGCTAATATAGCATGTGTGTATGTATGTATGTGTGTGTGCGTGTGTGTATGCCATATGTTTTGGCTGAATTTGAAAATTAAGGGAGTCTAGGATAGATCTATTTGAGCCTTATTTTGGCCCCATCAGCTAGCCATACCCTCACTGGGACTTGAACCTGCAACCTTTGCCTTGTAAGGCAGTACCAGGGAATATGTGTGTGTGTGTGTGTGTGTGTGTGTGTGTGTGTGCGTGTATATATGTATGTATGTATGTATGTATGTATGTATGTATGTATGTATTCTAGAACAAGGACAGAAATACCAGCCTGAAGATGACGAGTGGGACCTTGTCGAAACGTCACCAGAAATCTCTGCACGGGAAGAAACCCGAATATGCCAAGACTTTCATACCTGTACCTGTGAAAATCTACGAAAACATATATACATATATAAAACATATATACATGCATACATACATACACACTGCTCAAAAAAATAAAGGGAATACTGTACTTAAACAACACAGTCTAATTCCAAGTAAATCAATAACATCATTCTATCATGGTTTAAACCTGAGGTGTTCAACCTTGGCAACTAACTTCATCAGTCAGGCATCGTTTCTTTATAGTTTTGCCTGCTTTCTTGTGTGTTCAAAGCGATTGACTTGTTTTAACTATTCTTGGTTTTGTGGTCGGTAATTATACAGTAGTACTTCTGTTTTGCTTTCTTAAACATGGCTTTTCTACTACAAACCAATTTGAGTTTCCTAAACTCAACACTCACTCCGTTTATTTTGTTCTTCAACTTGGAACTTAACCAACTTCTTGTAAATCTGTGCATGTACTACATTCAGTCACTACCATCAACATCTTTGGCTGATTATTATAAATCAACCCTTTAATTATTAGACTGAATCAGCCAAGAGACAACAGTTTAGGTGAAACACTCCATTTAGTTTTGAAGGAGGACAAAGAACTGTAGTGAGGTTGGACAGATTTGGATTTAAATTTAATTGGATTTGAATGCTGTCCCTCTCTGGGGATTCGGGGCAGCTCACAGCATGTACAGAAAAAAAACAAGAATAATAATAACAGATTTATTAGATTAGATTTATTGGATTTATATGCCGCCCCTCTCCGAAAACCCAATTAATACATTAAAAATAATCTTTAAAATTCTAATTAAAAAACTATCAATATCATTCATTCAACAATCATACTAAAGCATTCATTGGTCAGGGGAAAAGATCTAAGGAACCCCAGGCCTGGTGACAAAGATGAGTTTTTAAACTCTTTTGGAAGGCGAGGAGGGTGGGGGCAGTACGAATCTCTGGGGGGAGCTGATTCCAGAGGGCCGGGGCACCCACAGAGAAGGCTCTTCCTCTAGGTCCCGATTGGTCAGGGGAAAAGATCTAAGGAACCCCAGGCCTGGTGACAAAGTTGAGTTTTTAAACTCTTTTGGAAGGCGAGGAGGGTGGGGGCAGTACGAATCTCTGGGGGGAGCTGATTCCAGAGGGCCAGGGCACCCACAGAGAAGGCTCTTCCTCTAGGTCCCACCAGCCGGCATTGTTTGGTCGACGGGACCCTAAGGAGACCAACTCTGTGGGACCTCACCGGTCGCTGGGATTCATGCGGCAGAATGCGGTTTGGTGTAGTGGTTAAAATGCTGGCCTGTATACCAGGCGAGGGCAATTTCTAGTCCCACAGGCATGAAAGTCAGATGGGTGACTTTCAGTCCAACCCACCTCATATGGTTTTTGTTGGGAGAAACAAGGGGAGAGAACACTACAAAATCTGCTTTGAGTTCCTGTACAAAATAGATGGGATATAACTCTAATAAATACGTACAAGTGTTGAATTCCTTTGAAATGTATTTATTCTGCTGTACTTGTAATAACGAAACATTTCAATTACAAAATCAGCCATCAAGAACAAGTCAAAATGAATTAATAAAATTTAAAAATGACAGTAAGAGATTTGAGACACATCACTGAGCCAAAAAACAAATGTAAGTCAGCTATCCAGATTCAGAAACCAGGGTTTAAAGACATAGCATTTTAAATGAAAATCATTCTAATGTATTAAACTATGGTTTAGAACTACATAAATCTGGTTTTAGGTTTACCTTTGATGAGTTTATTATGCTATGGGAGACTGACAATATATCAACTTCTACCCTCAAAATGATGCTATAGGGCAGTGAAGGCAAACCTATGGCATGGGTACCCTAGGTGGCAGGTGGAGCCGTATCTGCAGGCATGCGAGCTGTTACCCTAGCTCAGCTCCAATGTGCATGTGTGTGCCAGCCAACTGATTTTCAGCTTGCCCGAAGGCTCTGGGAGGGCATTTTCAGCTTCCAGAGAGTATCTAAGGCAGTGATGGCGAACCTTTTTTTCCTCGGGTGCCAAAAGAGCATGGCCGTGTGCTATCACACCTACCGCTCTGAGTCTCTGGAGAGGGGCAGCATACAAATCTAATAAATTAAATTAAATGAGTACCCACACCCATAATTCAATGCCTGGGGAGGGTGAAAACAGCTTCCCCACCCACTCGGAGGCCCCCTGGAGGCCAGAAATGGCCTGTTTCCCAACTTCTGGTGGGGCCAAAGACTTCCCTGGAGCCACGGGAGGGTAAAAACACCATCTCCCATCCTCCCAGAGTCTCTGTGCAAGCCAAAAATCAGCTGGTTGACACACACATGCACGTTGGAGCTGAGCTGGGGCAACAGCTCACATGCCAGCAGATATGGCCCCACGTGCCACCTATGGCACTTGTCACTGGTCTAGGGAGATGGGGGAGGGCATTTTTGCTTCTGGAGCCTGGGGAGGGCGAAAAACGGGCCTACCAGGCCCACCAGAGTTTGGGAAATGGGTTATTTCAGGCCTCCAGAGGGCCTCTGGGATGGGCAGGAGAGGCCATTATCGCCGTCCCCAGGCATTGAATTATGGGTGTGGGCACTTGCGCATGAATGATAACATACACACACACACTTTCGGCACCTGAGGAAAAAAAGGTTTGCCATCACTACTATAGCACAACAATTAGACATAAGAATAAGTTTCTCTCCCCCTCCATGCCATCACTCGGCTAAACAACTAATTCCCACAACACTGTCAAACTATTTAGTAAGGCTGTATTACCATTATTCTTTTCATCTTTCCTATTACCTATCTCCTTCTCTACTCATGACAGTAACTTGCTTGTATCTTTATGATTTACAGTATATTGTTTTATTTTGATTCCTAGTATGGTTTATGTCGATTGCTTATTTAGGTATCCTATGACTATCACTAAGTGTTGTATCTTATGAATTATGATGTATTTTTATGACCACATTTGACCAATAAAGAATTCTACATTCTATATCAAGCAATCTTTATTTTCCCCCAACACCCCAGGTTGGTAATTAATTTTGGGGATGATGGGAAAAAATTAATTATTGGGGGTTTGCATTCTAGGTTCTGTCCAATGTCAGCTCTGCTTCTTTGATCCAATGGGACAGCGGACAGGTTATCTTCATTGCAAGACTGAGATGACAAAAGTACAAAGTTGTGCCAGAACATTATTGATTAGATATTATCTGGGCTGGGGCCTTTTGATTTCTCCACTGCTAGATTCCTGCATCATTCTAAACTTTGACTTACCTAGTTGCCATTTGCTAAATAACTCCAATTGTGTTATTTAAGTCCGTAGAGCGTTTTGGGTAAAGTCAAATTATTATGCCCCCTAGGAATCAAGTCAATACCTTTTAGGGATTAAAGCTATAAAAATGTGGCTGTAAAAACAAATTGCAGACAATCTTATTACTTAATAACAGTGAATCTTTTGCTTTGGGCCCTAAGCTGGCTCCAATGTTTGTTAAACCACAGCCCCTTTAAGATGTGCGGACTTCACTTCCCAGAATTCCCCAGTCCAAATAGGGAATTCTGAAAGTTGAAGTCCACATATCTTAAAGACAAAGGTGCCTCTGAGACCAATCAGAAGGCCATTGGCGCCATCAGCTGGCATAACATTCATTTGCTGAAAGAAGAAGGGGCTCGGGTCTCCTCGATTTAGCAGGAGTTTCCATTAAATAACACAAAATGTAATGTGATGGGATTGGAGCTGGAAATATCCACAGGGCAGCAGCTGGCAGCCAAGTTCTATGTATCTCTAGCCTGCCATCTAGTAGCTCTCTGGATTTCTGGTAGCTTTAGAAGTGAGAACACCGTTATTTGGATTAGAATGAAAAAGGGCATGTTTTGATCTAGAGAAGGAAACTTAATGATCTGTGCATGCAATTAATGATCACATTTCTGAGCATGTTGCCTTGCGATTCCTATGCCTGCCTGTTTTGAACAAGTTAACTCTATTGTGGGGCAGTATGCTAACTCTGTAAACTGCTTAGAGAGGGCTGTAAAGCACTGTGAAGCGGTATACAAATCTAAGTGTTATTGCTAGATATCGGGGTCCCCAATTTTAAGACTTGTGGACTTCCAGCTATGTGTTGGCTGGAGAATTCTGGGAGTTGTAAGTCCACAAATCTTAAAAGTCACCAAGTTTGAAGACCTCTGCTATATATAGGTTGACTCAGCCTTCCATCCTTCCGAGATGGGTAAAATGAGAATCCAGATGGATTGTTTGATTACCGGTATTTGGATTTATATGCCACCCACCTCGGAAGACTGGGGCAGCTTACAACATGTAAAAGCGGAGACGGGCGGCATACAAATCTAATAAATAATAATAATAATAATCATCCTAAATCCAAATTTAAAATTAAACTAACTGATCTAAAACAGCAATTCCTTAAAAACCAATCACTCTCATTCAAACAGTCAAACATACATTCCATTCATCGGCCAAGGGCTAAGATTGTTGGGGGGCAATATGCTGATTCTGTAAACCGTTTAGAGCAGAGGTCTTCAAACTTGGCAACTTTAAGACTTTTGACTTCAACTCCCAGTTTAGAGTGCTGTTAAAGCACTATGAAGCAGTGTATAAGTATAAATGCTATTGCAATATCCAATACAGTAACTGCAAAACATGCAGACACTATTAATGCAGCAGCAGCGGCGCCTCTGGTAGTCGGCACCCTGGATCGGCCAGAAATCGGCCTGCCCAAAAGGCTGCAAATGCAACCCATTCTCCGTCCCCCATGGCGAACACAACCTCGGAAGCGCAAAACCAGCACTGTCTCTCGCGCGGTCCCTTTAAGAGAGAGGAGGCGGCCGGAAGTCCTGGCAGGCGAGCTGCTGCCGCTTTTGCGCATGCTCCCTCCCTCCTCCCAACCCCCCCCCCAAGCCCGGACTCGGCCGCTCGGAGACGGTAAACGGGGGGGGGAGGGAAGGGAACGCAAGGGCGACGCACTTGCCGCCGCTGCGCTACGGGAGCCGGGACGCAGTGTGCGTGGAGATGAGGGAGGGGGTTGCGTTGGGAGAGCGCACGGCCGCTACCCCTCCGTACGTGCCACCGCCGGGAGAGCGGACGTCGCAGCGCCGCTGCGAGGGGGGGGGGAGTGGAGGGTGGGGAAAGGAGGAGGGGGAGGAGGAGGCGGCTGCGCCTGGCCTGGAGCGAGGGGAAGAGGGGCGGGGCCACGGAGGGCTGAGGGGCTCGCGGGGCAAGCGAGGGGGCGGGGCCCGGGGGGGGGAAGACGGGAGGCGGGTTTTCCCCTCAGCTGCGCGGGCGCGGTCGAGGTCGAACTCGCCTTCAGTGGCCAGTGTGGAAAGCCTTCCGCGGGCGGCCCGTTCGGGTTTATCCCTCTTCGTTCTCCTCACGCCGGGCCGCCGTCACTTCTCATCATCCACAGCGGCCAGGCCGAGCTGTGGATGATGGCAGTTGGAGTCGTCGGGCCTGGCGCTAAAAACAAAACAAAAAACGCGCTGGCCGCGTAGCGAGTTTCGCCAGTGGAAACTCGCCTCACCGGTTAAACTCGCCGCCTTTCATCCGCGGAGTTCTGAGGGACGCTTCACTAGCGTTCGCGGTTTCCCGAGCCTTTCAGTCCCAACAAGCCCCGGCTTCATTTACTTATTGTATGCCGCCCAACTCCCGAAGGACTCTGGGCGGCTTCCAGCAAGAAAAAACAACAGTTTAAAAATATTAATTAAAAACCCTAATAACACATACGTAACTCTCACTTCTTTCCTCAGGCGGCCGGATTCTCTGGCCGAGCTTAAAAGCCCGTTCAAGTGACAAAATCGTCCTGGGTTAATCAAGATCCTGTTCCTGGACTATTTAAAGATTCCCATCAAAACCCTAGAGAAAATGAATGGGATATACTGTATAGGGCCCTCCTGCTTGAGGGGATGGTGGAGGTGGGTGGGATAGAAGACCTCTAAAAGATCCTCCCAGCTCTATACCGATTGGTTGAAAGAGAAGCCCCCCCCCCCGTTTTAAGTAGATAGCGAATATTGAAACGACAAAATTAGGAATACTGTATGATTAACAGCCTGGGTCTCTGGGCAGGATTTCAATTTAATAACGTTATTAGAGCAGGAGCCAGGTTATCTCCCTTTGATTTATGATAACATTCTTTTACAGACTGAGATGGCTTTAGATGACTGCCTGGTTGGTGGTGGTTAGAGTGTGATGTAGGATAAATGAGTTTAAAACAACCTGTTGGGATAGCGGAGATCAAAGAATTGGCCTTTATAAGTGACAATTTATTTATTTATTTAATTGGACTTGTATGCGTCCCTCTCTGATTAAAAGACTGCCTTGATTTCTGTAGCAGAAAGTCAATAAAGAGCAATTGCATTTGATGCTCCTTTTTTAATGGCAATGCTAATGTGGCCAGAACAATGGGTTTGGGATTACATTTCAAAAGTGCTCTCCCCGCCCCCAAAACCCCCCCCACGACAGCTGAAATGCTCCTTAAATGTCCCTCTTCTATCACCCATTCTCTATTTAGTGTTAAAAGGGATTTTTTTTTTAGTTTGGCTTTTTAAAATTAGGATAAAATTGATGATCTAGCACCATTTTTGGAAGGATACCATTGTTGATTGGACAAGTCTGTTTCACGTGAAGGCAACTGCTAAAATTTATTTAAAAAAAATAAAGATGCAAATAGTGTTTAATAAGTTATTTGCCTCAACTTTTGTTTTCCCTTCTATTATAGCCCTGCCAATATTTATGGCACCACTTCAACTAATCTAAAATAATGGCTGTGATTTGACCTAAACAGTACTGAATCCATTTGGACTTACCTAAAAATAAATAAGGAAAGTTGTGATATTTTTTCTGCTTTAGTAGAAGCAATGCCATTAACATCCAGGGGTATCTGAGGCAGATACCTAGCATTTGCTATATAAAATAACTAGCTAATAATCATTGACCCAATGAGCAATCACTCATTCAATTTATTTTGAATTCAGACATGTCTTTAAAGAACTATTCAAACACAGTGCAATTGAATCATTTCAATCTTGCCTTTAAGAGACACAATAAAATACATTTTCATATATTGAATAGTTTTTTTAAATTGCCACTGTATAGTAGAATGATAGCTTGGAGGGGTTTAGAACAGCTCTAGGAAAGATTATTAGACAGCAAAGTCATTAAGAGTTATAGCTAACCTGCAGATTCAACATCACCACAGCGTATTTCTCTGGGTATCCTTTGATGTAAAATAATATGAAGAAATGGAATTAGGTTTGTCTACTGCTAATGAGTTTTCTATAGCCAGCAGGAGGGGTTGGTTGGTAGTGTGAACTTGAATTTGTTGGACTGACCATCTGATCCAACAGTAACAATAGACTATGATTTTGAATCTGAAAACAAGGAAACTCATACACTCTCTCATGAAATGGGGTTTTGTGTTAAAGTTCTTTTTTCCAAAGAATCATGTGTATGGCCATTCTTACTGGAAATTCCATATATCCTTGCTTTCCCAGCTTATTTGCTGATTTAGGAGCAACCAATAGCCAAAATTGCATTTGGGGATCCTTTTGGTCATTAGTTTACAACCAATGTATTGTGGGAGCGGGGGTTGGTTCTGGCATCAAGGAACAAAGAGAAAGCAAAAGCAACTCCCACAATCCTGAATCATTTAATAAAAAAGCAGTAAATGCCTCCCACCAAGATCCAAGGCACCTCTTACATATTTTTCAGGACCTTTATAGATACAACATCATTGCAACATGGCTTTGCAGATTTCTTCGCTTTTGAGTGCTCAGTGCTTCAGACTAATTGGTTGGTTTAAACCCCTTCCAAACTGACTATGAACTCAGAAGCAAATCAGCTTACTAGACCAGGGGGCTCCAACCTTGGCAACTTTAAGACTTGTGGACCTCAACCCCCAGAATTCTGGGAATTGAAGTCCATAAGTCTTAAAAGTTGCCAAAGTTGGAGCCCACTGTTCTAAATTGTACTAGATACAGTCTAAGCCAATTGTATATAGGACCACAGCCTTCACTTTCTAATGAATCCAAATTCATTATAAAATAACTTCTATTAAAAAAACATTTTGTTTTCAGATGGCTTGTGCATCTACTGTAGCATGTGCAGTCTAGAATAGAGAAAAGAGAATGCCTGTGCATCTTTAATTGCTGTCATAATAGCCTCTTAAACCTTACAAGAAAGCCAACAAGGCCAAGTCACTTTTGAGTTCCCAAGGCAATAGTGGCAGATTAGTCAATTATTCTGAGAACCATCTTAGGTTGTGAGGAGAGGTTAAGACTATTAAGAGAAGCCCCAAAGGCGCCCAGGATGTTTCTGTCGCATATGTGGTCCCTTTTGACCTACTATTGTAGAATATGGTAATTGTGTGTAATTAGACATGACAGTTCTCAACTCCCAAATCAAGATTGCCTTGGTTGTTTACTGTCTGCTACAGCGTACTTGTCACCCAACAAATGGCAAATGCTGAAGTAAGCATTCCTGTAGGAGATGTGGTGGTTGTGCCAACCGAAGGAACAGAGGGGGGAAACCCAGAAGATACCAAAACCCAGGTTATATTACAACTACAGCCAGTACAACAAGGGTGAGTGACATGCCAATAGCAAAATAAAATATTCCCAAGTAGTTTTGCCCACATTGAGGGTTTAGAGGACTCTGCTCCAAGGAGAATTGAAAATGCAGGCTTAAAAGAAGAAACCTCTTGTGATTTAGCACTTGTGCAGATGACAGAATTTTTTTAAATTTTTTATAACAATCTTTATTTTTCTCTACATTCAACTTCATATACATTCAATATAACTTAATATGCATATATCATTTTTCAAGGACAATAAACTCACATTCCAATTTTGCTTTATATTGTTTCATCTGTATTCATCTTTCTTCTCTCCCCTCTTTTTATCACAAGTGGCTGTTCCGCATCTACTACCTACTTTCTTACTCTTTATCCCTCCTACTACCATTCCCTTCTCCTTCCTCCTCCTTTCTCTACTCTTCCTCTACTCTCTCCCATTTTTCCTTCTTTCCTATTTCCCATCCACCCTCAAAATCCTTCCCTAACTGGATAATTCTACTACAATTACATGGCAGACTAGAATGCTTCTCTAGATCTTACCCTTCATATTCATCCCTCTTATTTCTTTTTTTTAATTAAAATTTTATTATTTTCAAAAAACAAAACATCACAAACATAAAAAACCAAACAAAACACATAACATAAAGAGGAGCTATAGTCGCTCCGCTCAAAATAGAAGTCTTCGTAATACAAAAAGGAAAAGCTATTGTTAATTAGATCAATTCAGAGGAATAAAAAATGTCTATTACATTTCTCTATTTGGAAACATTTTAGAATAATAAATTCAAATATTTTTATAATTCATTAAGCATTTTTTTTATTCAACCAAGTATAAACCCTTTCCCAAATTTTATAAAATTCTGATTCTTCTTGATTGTTCAACCGCCTTGTCATCATTTATCCAGCTCTGCACATTCTATAATTTTCCTGAAAAATCATCCCTCTTATTTCTAAATCTCCTATCTATTATATTTAAATCTTAACTTTTGGTATATACATTTTAACCGGTGCTGTCTCCTTTTACCTAGTTTTGTCTCCTGGGTCTATCCCCAACCAATTCAATTTTTGTTCCAGATTAGTTGCTAGAGTTATATTTTACAAGCTAATTGTTATTCTTGTACTTCTTAGTTTTGGGCCTTATTACTTCCTCTCCTTTAATATCTTAGCTCATCTTTTCCTTCCCCTCCCCAACCATAAACACCCAATTCAATTTAAAAAAAATCATTTCCCCAGCTTGCCAGCAGGCGCCTCTCTTTTCTCCCAACCCTACAGGGTTCTGGTCCATTTCTGATTGAGCCAGACCTTCTAGCGGTGGGGATATCTAGATTCCCCAACGGAGCATGGGGACACCTGTTTTGCCTTGGCATTTGGCCATGCCCTCCTCCCCAGATGACTGAATTTTAACAAGAGTTTAAGATAGTGGGAGATTTTAGATATGCCTAAAAATATGAAGGAACTCACATATATTATTTGATGCTTTCTCATTCATAAACCATAAAGTTAAGGACAATTTGGTCAACTGGTGTAGCATTCCTAATAAGGAAGAGGTCAGCTCCCCCCCCCCCCAGGCAATACATTCCACTGTGAAGAAAGTTGTATTAAAACAAGTTCCACTATTTAATAAGAATTTCCTTTTTGTATGTAGATTTGAGTCCTTTCAGCTACAGCAAGAGAACTTCATTATCATGATAGCAACTTTCTTTGGAGATAAAAATTACGATATCCCTTATAAAATTGGTGTAAAAAATACTGCTGTGAATACTACTTTTTATATAAATGTTTATATAATCCAAAATAAACTATTGTGTAAGGAAACCTGTATAATGTCAATAAGTCAAATATATCAAACTAACATGGATAAGTCTAACAGCAAGTTATTGCCACATAAACTGACAGCAGTGGAAATAACCAAAAGCTGATCTATTAAGATTTTGGGTTACTGTTGAAAAGTGTCAAATTCCATAAGTACAGAATTATTGATTGAAAATCCCATAAATAAATGTTACATCTTCTGAGGTAACAGAGATTAATGTGGAGGAGATATTCTTTCATATAACTAGTTTTCAAATAACTGCATCATTTGTTTACTTATTGCCATTTTTACAGCAGAATTTATCAAGAGAGTTCTGAAACTAATGCAGCTGTGATGGCTGTAGAAACACATACCATACACAAACTTGAAGATGGCATTGGTGAGTTCTCAGTGATAACGATGCATCAATTTCATTCTTTAGCTCAATTGTATTGCAGCATAATAGGGGTACTTTGGATGAAGCTTGCAGGCAGCATGTGCAGTGGTTAGTGCACTGAAGCAGAACCAGAAAGACACGATGTACTCAGAGGCACTGGATGGTTTTAATACAGTCACTGCCTCTTAATCGATTGTACATCCTTGGGTTAATATTGGGAGGGCAAAATTGAAGAAAAAATACTATGTCTACTGTCTTTCCTCCAGACCAAAACTTTGCTCAGCAAAAGTGGACATGGGCAGATCCTGAAGTATAACAGTTTCTGCAATAGTTATTTGCATGGATGATGGCTCTTCCCTTACTCAGTACAGTGGAACCCCGACATAAGAGCTGCTCTACTTAAGAGCAACTCGACATAAGAGCTGGGAGGGGAGAGATATTTTTGTTCTACTTACAAGCCCAAATTCGAGATACAAGCGCCAAGGAGCTGTCTCCTGAAGCCAAACGTTAACTTCCGCGTTCGGCTTCAGGAGACAGCTGCGAAGCGGCGCGCGTGTTTTAAAAGGTTGCAGCCGGCCTGGGGGGCTCGGGGGGGGGCTTGCAGCTTTCTTTCTTGCTCTTTTTCTTTCTCTCTTTTACCTTCCCTTCCTCTATTTCTTCTTTTCTTTCTCCTTCCCACCTTCTTCCCTCCCTCCCTCCCTTCACTCATTCCTCTCTTACTCTCCCCTTTCATAAGTTTCCTTGCTTCCTTCCTCTGTTCCTGTCCCTTCCCTCTTTCTTTCCTTCCTTCCTTCCCACCCTCCGTCCATTCATTCACCCATTCCTCTCTTGATCGTTTAAAGCCGGTCCCTGGTGCAAAAAGGGTTGGGGACCTCTGTCCTACAGGATTGGGTGGCAGAGAAGTTGAACATATGTAAATTTAAAAGTTTAAGAAAGTTTACAAGTTAAGTGAAAGAAACTTCATTATTCATTTATATGTACATGTACATTTCTTCATTAAAAACATGTCTTTCTGCATAATTTAGACTAACTTTGTGAGTTTTTTGAGGGCTGGAACCAATTAAAATTATTTACATTAATTCCTATGGGGAAAAGTCGTTCGAGATAAGAGCTGCTCGACTTAAGAGCCCAGGTCCGGAACGAATTAAACTCGTATCTCGAGGTACCACTGTACCAACCTTTCTATGTACTCCCCTATACAGTACCAACCTTTCTATGTATTTGCATTAGGTGGAATAAAGTCTGTAGCACCGCGAAAATCTAGAATCCTAGAGGCCCTGAGAGCTTTCTTTCATTGTTTCTTCCTGGGAAGGTGTTTCCTAAAGGTTCACATTTCTGAAGCTCAACTACAGACACAAGGCAGTTCTTGTCAGACTACTATCCAAATTTCATTTCCTATCATCATCACTTCAGAATAACTGGAAATTTGCATATTATATTGGACATTCAAGAGTGATCCTAGTATCCCAAAGAACTGTATTTTCTCAAAAAAAATATTTTCTAGGTAGAAGTTAGTACGTTGCCCTTACATTGTAGTTTAATTTTGACTTGGTGTATAATGTAAGTCTAGCCACTGAGATTTACGATTCCATGATTTATAGCAAGAGCACTTATATACTGCTTCATAGTGCTTTACAGCCCTCTCTAAGCAGTTTACAGAGTCAGCATATTGCCCCCAACAATCTGGGTCCTCTTTTCACCGACTTCAGAAGGATGGAAGACTGAGTCATCCTTGAGCCTGGTGAGATTTGATTTGCCAAACTGCTGGTGATCAGCAGAAATAGCCTGCAGTGCTGCACTTTAACCACTGCACCACCGCAGCTCATGTATAAACTACAACCTATAGCTGAGTTGGGTTGTATAGCATGATTTATGGCTGAGTTAAACAAATTGGAACATATAGTACAGTAATAAAAAACATTGCCTTGTTAATGGCAACAAGAACAATAACGAATCATATTGTCTTTCTGAACTCTTCTGGTTGTTATGAAACTGTACTCTGATGCTTGCGTAAATACCATACAATATATTATTTATGGCTCCATCGTAAATTGTAAAGATGAAACAAACTATATCATTTTATCAGTGTTTTTAAGAAAGATGTGATGGCTTAGAATGTGGATTTCATGCAAGGGTATCCCAAATTCAGACTTGGGATCTTCAGTTTAAAAGATATATGATGAGAAAATGCTTCAATTTTTTAGAATCCTTTTCAGAATTTATGTTAGATCAGGGGTAGCCAACCTTAGCAACTTTAAGTTTTGTGGACTTCAACTCCCAGAATTCCCCAGCCAGCCGGCTGGGGAATTCCCTATACTGGCTGGGGAATTCTGGATATTGAAGTCCATGTGTCTTAAGGTTGCCAAGGCTGGAACTTATGGTGAGATGAATCAGCATGGAGATCTCTACACGTCTCTCAATGCTTCCCTGTTTCCATTTGTAGATGCCAGTGCCCTTGAAAGCAATGAGGAAATTGAGATTGCCTACCCCATTACCTGTGGAGATAGCAAGGCCATTTTGCTCTGGAAGAAATTTGTGTGCCCAGGAATTAATGTCAAGTGTGTTAAGGTAAATAGCATGGTGAACGTGACTTTGCCAGCTCTCTTTGTTCTGTGTTGCTGGGTTTCTGACCGGGGCATTCTTTTCCTTTGAAAAATGTGCCGCTTTCTACTGGATATGCGCAAGAGTATTTGGTTCACCTAAAACCCTTAGCAATAAACTATTTAAGTGGCAGAGTTGAAAGTAATGTCTTTATTTCACTCCTGCAAGGAGGAGGCACCTCCCTCTCTGCCACAAGGATTTGGACACTACTGTAGGAAGAATGTTGGGTTATGGCTGACGAAATAGATGTTTTTCTTGTGAGAGTCCCATTCTACAATATATAATTGGATGGCAAATATTTTCCCACTTACCCACTTCATTTTTATCCCCAAACAGTTCTACATAATGCACAGGGTCAGTACAGTATCTGGAATCATAAAGCCCAGATTGTATTAACAAAGTCCTAGTGGGCCTTGATCACATACATCCATGAATAATGGGTGCTGACTTGAAGACTGAGTGGTTGCAGTATATCCTTACCATGAGAAAAATAAAATGGTTCCTCCCTCTCTTGATAGTTCAACGACCAGCTTATCAGCCCCAAGCACTTTGTTCACCTGGCTGGCAAATCCACCCTGAAGGACTGGAAGCGAGCCATCCGCCTAGGAGGAATCATGCTGAGGTAACCGTCTTGTCATGTATAGGTAATCCTCAACTTACAACCACAGTTAAGCCCAAAATTTCTGTTGCTAAGCGAGACATTTCTTACGTGAGTTTTGCCCCCTTTCTTGCCACAGTTGTTAAATGAACCACTGCAGTTGTTAAGTTAGTAACAAAGTTGTTAAGTGAATCTGGCTTCTCCATTGACTTTGCTTGCCAGAAGATTGCAAAACCAGTGACCTATGGACACTGCAACCGTCATAAATAGAAACCAGTTGCCATTTGCCAAGTGTCTGAATTTTGATCATGTGACTGTGCGGATGCTGCAATGGTTTTAAGTGTGAAAAACATTTGTAAGTCACTTTTTTCACACTGTTGTAACTTTGAACTAAATAAATGACTGTAAGTCGGGGACTACCTGTACCAAACTCTGGTGCAGACATGTGGAGAGGAATCCTTTTTTACGACAGAACCATGCACTTCATATTAAAGCACCATTGAATTATATAACTGCAGTTGTGCATAAGCTAAATGGGACTGAGCATCGTTTGATGCATCACACTTAAAGGCTTTGTCTTTTTACATTTTTCTCCTAGACAATTCTTTGAACTGATTTTCATCCCTTCAGATAACTGTTCTGTTTTCCATTCATTGTGCAGAAAGATGATGGACTCTGGGCAAATTGATTTCTATCAGCATGACAAAGTGTGTACCAATACCTGCCGAAGCACCAAGTTTGATCTCCTGTTCAGCAGTGCCAGGGCCCCAGTACCAGGACAAACAAGCCTGGTACAGACCCCCACTTCTGCTGATGGTAGGTTTCTCTCTTATTAAAACTCTGCCTTGATTAAATTAAGTGTAAGTTGAAATACAGGGGTGGGGGGCAGATTTACAAATTCGGTTACAATAGCCAAACTATATTTGTGTACTTCCAAAGATTTCTAGGGACTCCTATTTTTTGATTTTGTCTACCTTAAAGGGATGACAATATGCCTGAATTATGTGAAATATTTATCATGTGGTTTCATCCTGGGATATATTATGAGGGGCTTGAGACAGAAGGGCATCGTGCCCAGTGAATATTACCATATTTTTTGGATTATAAGACACACTGGAGTATAACATGCACCTTAGTTTTGGGGGAGAAAAATATGGAAAACTACTTCAGAATAGCAATGAAAAAATCCTGCAAGCATTAGCACCTTGTTAGGGCTGAAAAAACCTTTTTCCAGAGTGAGTAGCAATGAAAACAAGCCTGCAAGCAGGGAAAATCATTAGCACCTCATTAGGGTTGTAAAAAAAAAGTTTAGAAAAAACTACATTCAGAGTATAAGACACACCCAAATTTTCAGCCTCTTTTTTTTTGGGGGGGGGGGGGTAGAAACATAGAAACATAGAAGTCTGACGGCAGAAAAAGACCTCATGGTCCATCTAGTCTGCCCTTATACTATTTTCTGTATTTTATCTTAGGATGGATATATGTTTATCCCAGGCATGTTTAAATTCAGTTACTGTGGGTTTATCTACCACGTCTGCTGGAAGTTTGTTCCAAGGATCTACTACTCTTTCAGTAAAATAATATTTTCTCATGTTGCTTTTGATCTTTCCCCCAACTAACTTCAGATTGTGTCCCCTTGTTCTTGTGTTCACTTTCCTATTAAAAACACTTCCCTCCTGGACCTTATTTAACCCTTTAATATATTTAAATGTTTCGATCATGTCCCCCCTTTTCCTTGTGTCCTCCAGACTATACAGATTGATTTCATGAAGTCTTTCCTGATATGTTTTATGCTTAAGACCTTCCACCATTCTTGTAGCCCGTCTTTGGACCCGTTCAATTTTGTCAATATCTTTTTGTAGGTGAGGTCTCCAGAACTGAACACAGTATTCCAAATGTGGTCTCACCAGCATTCTATA
Organism: Erythrolamprus reginae; assembly: GCF_031021105.1. Taxonomy (NCBI): domain Eukaryota; kingdom Metazoa; phylum Chordata; class Lepidosauria; order Squamata; family Dipsadidae; genus Erythrolamprus; species Erythrolamprus reginae. The sequence goes on from NC_091960.1 coordinate 17,722,521, forward strand.
TAGCGGGATCATAATCTCCCTCTTCCTGCTTGTTATACTTCTAGCTATGCAGCCAAGCATCCTACTTGCTTTCCCTACTGCCTGACTGCACTGTTCACCCATTTTGAGACTGTCAGAAATCACTACCCCTAAATCCTTTTCTTCTGAAGTATTTGCTAACACAGAACTGCCAATACAATACTCAGATTGAGGATTCCTTTTCCCCAAGTGCATTATTTTACATTTGGAAACATTAAACTGCAGTTTCCATTGCTTTGACCATTTATCTAGTAAAGCTAAATCATTTACCATATTACAGACGCCTCCAGGAATATCAACCCTATTGCACACTTTAGAGTCATCGGCAAATAGGCAAACCTTCCCTACCAAACCTTCCCCTATGTCACTCACAAACATATTAAAAAGAATAGGTCCCAGAACAGACCCTTGTGGCACACCGCTTGTAACCTGTCTCTGCTCAGAATACTCGCCGTTAACAATAACTCTCTGATGTCTACGCTTCAGCCAGCTGCAAATCCATTGAACTATCCAGGGATTAAGTCCAATCTTCACTAATTTATCTATCAGCTCTTTATGTGGAACCGTATCAAAGACTTTGCTGAAGTCCAGGTAGGCAATATCCACCGCACCACCTTGATCCAACACCTTTGTGACATAGTCAAAGAAATCAATGAGATTAGTCTGACATGATTTGCCTTCAGTAAAGCCATGCTGATTTGGGTCCAATAAGTTATTGTTTTTTAGGTGCTGATTTATCCTCTTTTTGAGTAGAGTCTCCATCATTTTAACTACAACTGATGTCAAGCTAACTGGCCTGTAGTTACCAGCTTCTTCTCTACTGCCCTTCTTGTGGATAGGCACAACACTGGCCATTCTCCAATCCTCAGGAACTTCTCCTGTTAACAAGGATTGGTTAAACAAATCAGTCAGGGGGGTAGCAATGACAGATCTGAGTTCTTTAAGAACTCTGGGGTGGATGCCATCTGGACCCATTGCCTTATTTATCTTTAATTGTTCAAGTTCTTCTAAGACATCAGCTTCTAAGATCACTGGAGCTGAATCCGTACAGCTGGAAGCAATGCTATATCCCTCTATAGTATTATTTTGTAAGGTGTCTTTTGAGAAAACTGAACAGAAGTAGCTATTGAAATGGTCAGCAATCTCTTTATTCCTATTAATGCATGTATTATTCCCTGTACTAAGCTTCGTGATGCCGCAGTTTTTCTTCTTATCACTAATATATCTGAAGAAGGTTTTATCCCCCTTCTTTACAGATTTGGCAATTTCTTCCTCTTTTGAGGCTTTAGCAGCATATATTATCTGTTTCGCCTCCTTCTATCTCATTTTATACACCTCCCTATCAGCTATACTTCCAGACTCTATACCTCCTATAGGCAGCCTTTTTTTCATTGACTATAGCCCTTACATCATTGCTAAACCATAGCGGTTTCTTCTTCCTTTTACCTTTAGTTATTTGTCTTACATACAGTCCAGTGGCTTTTAAGATGGCCTTTTTTAATACAGTCCACTGGGTGCTCACTCCTACCATTTTATCCCTCCCCTTTAATTCATTATCTAAATATTCCCCCATTGCATTAAAATTTGTTTTTCTGAAATCCAATACTTTGGCTGCATTATAGGATTGCTCACAATGAGTTTTTACATCAAACCACAAACATAGATGGTCACTGTAACCTAAATTTTCTCCCACCTTGACCTCTGAAACCCAATTCCCATTCGTAAAAACTAAATCTAGAATATTCTCCCCTCTAGTTGGTGTCTCAACCAGCTGTGCCAGAGCTGCTCCTGTAAAGGCCTCTACTCTATTCTTACTTTTGCATGTAAGGGCACTGGGGATATTCCAGTCAACATCAGGCATGTTGAAATCACCCATAACCACAATATCTCCCTTTACTGCCATTTGGGTAATTTCATCCACTATCTTGTTGTTATATTCCTCAGATTGCCCTGGAGGCCTATAGATCACCCCAGTTCTAATGACAGAACCTTCTTTATTTGCATGCAAATCCAGAGAGTCTCCAGATCTTGACATGTATTTTGAATTAGTGTTGTTTTTAGACTTTCTTTAACATAAATGGCTACTCCACCTCCCCTTCTCTCTATTCTATCCTTCCTATACAGTGTATATCCTGGTATGGATATTTCCCATTCATTAGAATCCTTAAACCATGTCTCAATTATGGCAACCAGATCCATCTTATACTCTTAAAAATTTGGCACCTTACTTCCCACTCCACATTTTGTTTCTATTTGTGAGAAAGGATTTCTTTTTTAGTTCAGCTCAATCAATTAATTAGAGTCAATTTAATTGAGGGTCGCATCAGGGTTGTGCTTGACTTCAGGGGTATGGCAGCGTGGGCATGGCCAGCTTGATGTCTGTTTTTGGCTGTGATAGTCTGCAGCCTTCTGCCAAGGAAAATGGAGCTGGGGGGAGGGGGCTATACACTGTCCCTCTAAGCTCCATTTTAAACCACGACGGCCTTCCAGAGCCCTCTGCCAGCAAAAATAGAGCTTTGGGGGAGGGGACTGCACATGGCCTTCCCCAGCTCAATTTTTGTTTGCAGACGCACAACAGAGCAGTCCTTTGCTGTTTCCATGGTGGCCCTGTGGGCCATATCTAAGCATCCTGCAGGCTGGATCTGGCCTGTGGGCCAATAGTTTGACATTCCTGAATTAGAGCATAACAAGTTTAATGTATAAGGTGAAGCCATGTGACAAATATTTTGCACAATTGAAGTGCAGTTTTAAAACATTAAAAGGAAAAAGACAATTTGTATAAAAGAGGGACTGTCATCCTCAACCACTTTCAGATGTGTGGTCTTGAGACACTCAGAATTCCTCAGGCAGCATTGAATTGAAAGTCACAAATGTGTAGTGTACCAATGTGGTAGTTACACCCAAACATTTCTTCATTCATTGCAGCATTTACAGAGTTTATGTAACATTTCAAAAGTGATGGCTTTATTGTGCCAGCCCTGAGGATATGTTGATCAGCCCAAAGCAACCTTGCTTAACCTGCTCAATGTGGCACCTTCAGAGAGCAATTCTCAAACTGCCCAGCCAGCATTGAGACCATGCTGGCTGAGAATCTGAGGAACTGATGTCCCTATGTAGAGTGTCAAATGGGCAAGGCTGGTCTGGAACAACTGAATTTACAGATAGCGCTAAGATCCAATGTGCTTTGAGCTGCATTTTGTATGTTCCAGCCACTGCGATTTGGAAATTATGGTGTAAACCCTATCATCATGTCATATCAAGTCATAGACTTACAGATGAATAGTTGTCTTAACAGAACTTATCCTGATGTATCATCCAGATGTGTGGGTGGGGGAGGAGTTACTGTAGCAGCAGAGTACCAGACCGGTCTTCTCTTGTGCAGGAAGCATCACCCAAATTGCAGTGTCTGAGGAAAGTGTAGAAGAAGGGATTGAATGGAATTCTGCTATGACAGCAGCAGTCACTATGGCAACTGATGAGGGAATCAAGAAAGATCCAGAGGAGATTTCAGGTTGGTCCTTCCCGTTTCTCTGTACCGCTTGCATGCTTTTTTCGTTTCCCCTGCACACTTTGGAAAGGAGAGGAAGTGGAGTAACAGAAGCAAACTTTTGCCAGTGATGATTGAGATTACTTGGCCCTGCATCCTCAGTCTTTCTGTAGGGTGCCAATTTGGGGAAAAACTGGTCCTAAACCTGACTCATCAGCAGTGGCACGCACCTTCCTTGAATGATCCTTTGCACCAAGACAAAAGGCTTCTAGTGTTTTACTTGACATGCCCTGAAAGCTGTTTTCAATCTGTTGCAACTGTTTGTGAGCACATATGTGCTGCAAGCATAATTTGTAAGTGGTCAATGGACAGTCTGTACTGTCCATTGTTCTCAATGCATGACTCCATGAAGATGCGTTGACTTCAACTCTCAGAATTTTAGCTGGGGAATTGTGGGGGTTGAGGTCTACACATCATCAGTTAGCCAAGGTTGAGAAACACTGGTCTAGGTATGTCTGGAGTGGGCATTTTTTAGTTCAATGATATTTCCAAGTAATCAATTCCTTAAGGTGCTTGATAGTGTATAGTACAGTGATGGCGAACCTTTTTGGCACTGAGTGCCCAAACTGGAATGCATGTGCATGTGCTGAGCACTGGAAATCCGGAAACTCGCTGGCTGATGTACGCATTACTGTTTTTTGTCCATTTTTCAGGCTGTTTTCAGGGCTATTTTTGGTCTGGAAAACAGCTGAAAAACAGCCTGAAAGCGGTGTGGAAAACAGCTCTTCTTTTGGTCATTTTGGGAGACATTTTCAGCCTGTTTTCCAGTGCTCTGGCACCTGCAAAAACCAGCTGGTCCGTGTGCATGTGCGCACCAGAAGCCAGAAGAGCAGCTTGTGACAGTGCACATATCCAGAGAGGCATCTGCATGCCACCTCTGGCACATATACCAGAGGTTCACCATCACAGGTATAGTAGTTTGCTAGTCCCAGCAGTAGAAATTTTTCTGTATAATTGCCAGATTTTTTTCTTTAAAAATGTTTATCTTTCTGTGGCAGAGGAGATGCTGATGTTTTGGAAAGGCATTGCTGATGTGGGCTTGATGGAAGAAGTGGTCTGTAATATTCAGAAGGAGATAGAGGAGGTGCTAAGAGGGGTGCAGCAAAGGCTTGCCCAGTCCCCGTTCCAGATTACCGGTGGGTAAGAGGTCAGCAGTCTCCATATTGATATGAAATGATAACCACTAGGGAAGACTTCCTGCCTTACAGGTACTCCTTGACTTACAAGAATTCATTGAGTGGCTGTTTGACATTACAATATCCGCCCCGAGTCTTCGGAGAGGGGCGGCATACAAATCTAAAAAAGTCACTGAAAAAAGTGACTTATGACCATTTTTCACACTTACAACCATTGCAACATTCCCATGGTCATGTGATCAGAATTTGGATGGTTGACAACCTGTTTCTATTTATGATGGTTGCAATGTCCCAGGATCACCTGATCACCTTTTACAGCCTCCTGACAAGCAGTCAATGGGGATGTCAGATTAACATATTAATTGCAATGGGGACAAGAAAAGTTGGGCTCAGTTGTGGTCGTAAGTCAAGAACTACTTGTATTGATGCTTTGTGAATTATATGTCCTGATAGTGCTTGTTTTGTCACTTTATTAATTATTCTCCAATTATAGTTTTCTTATGAGTAGCAATCTCAAAATGCAATGCAATCCTAAAAAAAAAAAAATCAAAAATAGGGAACGATAACAGGAAAACACCAAAACCAATTAAAATTCATCAGTTGCAAATAATCTTTTTTCAGAATGTTTTCATTGTCTAATGTTTATCATACTTCCCATATTTTACAATCATAAATAAAACTAGAAGTATTGAAAAAAGAAACTTCTATAAAGCATACCTATAAAGGAGAATATTTGTAGGTCAGGGTTGACATGAAGGGTCCTTGGTGGCCTCTGAGCTCGCTTGTTTTCTTGCAGACGTTTCATTATCCAAACTAGGTAATACCATCAGTACTATGGTAGTTTGAGTAATGAAATGTCTGCAAGAAAACAAGCAAGTTCAGAGAACACCAAGGACCCCTCATAAAGCAAACTACAATGACCAGATGAAAATGCTGATAACAATAGAAATAATTATAAGAGAAGGGGGAAGAAGAAGGGGGTCTGCCTAATGCTGAAAATATAAGATTAGTGATGCTATGAGGGTTTACCGTTCAGACTAAATGAGAAAAAAATACTTCAGGATGTTGTTATTTTCTGCAAAATTTTTCATGCAATTTACATAATAATATATTTGGCACTCGTTGACTATCAAACTTCTGAGGTGGTTTCACGTACACTGTTATTTGCAAACTAAATTGGATAGAACAATTCCTGCTTTGGGATTCTTGAGCAAGTAGGTTGATAAAAATTCAGGGAAGTAGTATTATGTTCTTTTTTATTTTTATTTTTTCCAGTGGTTTAAATACAGTACTCCTTTCTTAGTGTCAGTTTCCATGGGTGTTATAAGTGCATCTTGCATAATCAAGACTACCAAAGTGTTAAGTAATCCTGCATGGGCAAGAAGGAATAGCTCAGGTCTTTCTGCCTGGGAGTTGGATCCCATTTAGAATATTAGTCAATACCTGTGAATGTCTTCCTGTAGATGCTGCTGTTCTAAATAATGTCGCTCATACTTTCGGTCTGATGGACACAGTGAAAAGAGTGCTGGATAACAGGAAGAGTCAAACAGACCAGGGAGAGGAGCACTTTCTTAACACTCTGGCAGGTAATTTTGAAATTGGAACTTTCTTAGCTCAACAATTAATTGTGCAAGAAATATGTCTTGGTTGCTGTAGTATATTCATTTCCCCTCTAAACTGCTATTTTGATGAGGAGGATAAACACTCCAGACTTTATTAAGGTTAAAGCACATATATTGTACTCCTGCAGCTAATGGTCTGTTGATCCTAAATCATGGGTTTCAAACTTGCCACGTCATGTTGCCGTCACGTGATGTTTCATGGCGTTCTTCCCATTCGTGGAGTTGGGATGGGTGTGGCCTATGCGTGGCGTATCTGGCCCACAGGCTGCCAGTTTAACACCCATCTAAATTAAGCATTTTTGTAAAACATGCATTCTCCTCCTCCTCCTTTTCCCCCTTTCTCCTCCTCCCCCTTCCCTTCCTCCTCTTCCTCTTGTATTGTCCTTATGTTAAATACAGCCAATTCCTTACAATTACCAAAAGTATGACATTAGTCGCATTGAATACACCTTTATGTCTGTGGCAATTCTCAATCATTCAGGTGATGGTTGTCCCAAAGGTGCTTTTTCAAAAGGCAACTAGACTTCCTTGTTTTTTTCCTTGAAACTCATATTTTCCTCAGTTCTGAAGAAGCTTCTTGGATAAGAAGCAAAATATTTTCAAGGAAAAAAACCACAAGAAAATCCAATTGCATTTTGGAAAAGCATCTTTGGACCCATACACTTTTACCTTTTCCCAAGAGACATTAGGTATATTCTGACCAGCATTTTTGCTGTAATATTTTTGGCAGTCTTAGTATACGTTGGAGGTTTGAAAACGTGCATATGATGCTGTTTTAATTTTAAAGTTGCTGTTTTCTGCAGTTCTGAGATGGGGTTAAGCAGCACTTGGAGAGATAAATTAGTTTCTCCTCTCCATCTTTTTTGGTTGTTCTCGAAATAATTGGAGTTATCTTCAAGACAGCCATGAGTAGTGGTGGTGCAGTGGTTAGAGTGCATTACTGCAGGCTATTTCTGTTGCCTGCTGGCTGCCTGCAATTTGGCACTTCATCAGACTCAAGGTTCACTCAGCTTTCCATCCTTCTGAGGTCAGTAAAACGAGGACCCAGATTGTTGGGGGCAATATGCAGACTCTGAGCTGTAAAGTACTGTAAAGCAGTATATATGTCTGAGTGTTACTGCTATTGCTATTCCCGTCCATTGTTCTATTCTTTTGAAGGGGAAATGACTGAATGTTATACCTAGAAATTGTTTTCCTATCTCTTTTCTTTTGTGTTGCTTGTGTGATAATTCCCAAAGCATTTCCTTGATATACCATAAATCCTTCTTGTAGCACTAGATCGCCAACTAGAAGACCAGAAGAAGTTTGCCAGGAATCCCTCTGTTCAGAATGTGGTCCTGATGCCAGTCAACACTCCAAAGCCTCCTAAAAGGCCCCGGTTGAAACGTCCAGCTTCAGCCACAGTTCTAAGCCCCTCGGCTCCCATCCAGCAACCTCAATTCACCGTCATCTCGCCCATCACCATCGCACCCATGGGACAGCAGTTTTCCATTAGCAACATTCCAATGGCCACCATCAGCCAGAGCTCCAGCCCAGTGACTGTCCACACACTGCCCTCAGGTTCCCAGCTTTTCCGCTATGCCACCGTGGTTTCTTCCTCCAAAACCAGCTCCTCCGACACGGTGACACTTCACCCCTCCTCAAGCTTAGCCCTGCTGAGCTCGGCAGCGATGCAGGACAATGGGACTCTTGCTAACGTGGCCACCGTGGTCAATCCTGTGGAACTGGTAGCCATGGAGTCTGGCCTGACTTCTACCATCCAGGCTGTTGAAGGCACTTCCGAGGACGCTCAGACAATCATAGAAATCGACCCAGCGCCTGACGCAGAAGCCGATCCTGAAGAATCAGGGGGGAAAGCTGTGATTTTGGGGGCAGAGTTGAGGACTGAGGAGAAGGTGGTGGCTGAGGTTGATGAACATCAGCATCAGGTCCATAATGTGGAGATCGTAGTCTTGGAGGACTAGTCAGCAAGTCATCCTGCCTTGCTTAAAGTGATTGTTCACCTTTTACCTTTTGAAAATTGCTTTGACCCCTCCCCTTTTTTTTACAGACTTGCAGGTAAGTTCACACAAATGCTGATGATCAATTTTAAACAGTCATTTTCTCAATGGGGGCGGTGGTGGTGGAGAGCAAGCAGGGTGCGCTTTCCAGTGCGGATGATGGTTTGTGGAAAAAGGGGAGAGGTCAGAATTTTACCTGCCCAGTGAAAGGGGAAACAAGCCATTGCTGTTATCCCTCAGTGAGGAGGGGTGGCAGTCCCTAGACCCACACATGAAGCGATCCTTCTTGGATTGTCTGTCTCAGAAACAAAGTAAGCCGGCTCCTGGAAATGTAACAATTGGATGAGGAATGACAAGAGCTTCTGTCTGGATCTTTAGCGCTTCTTCTTCATCCGAGGAAGGGAGATTCCATGTCCGTTTCTGACTTTTTTGCTTTTTTGGGACATGGCGGAAGAAACAAAGGACCCTGATCTATGTCACCAACCCTTCTTTGGAATATACTGCGTTGTTTTTTTTTAAACAAAATATTTTCCTTAAGCTGTTTGCCCATTTGTGGCTTCAAAAATCAGATTCTTGGCTCTTCCTTTTTGTACTTTCTCCAGTGGTTTTCCTTTTCCCTCGGTTGTTAACACGATTTCTAGGAAATGCTTACGCTTTATACACATGCAGGCACATACAGGGAGAAAACTAGGAACTGATATGGCAGACGCAACGCCTAATGACCGCCTGTTCTCTCAAATAAAGAACTGATAACCCTGGATTTCTGTATATGACATGCTGGGAGAATTAGGCTCAGTAAACAGGGCATGCCTGCCATTTATTCAGCACTCTGGGAAACCATACCATGCTGGCTTAGGTGTGTGCGAGTTTCTGTATGTTTGATGTTCATAATTTTTTTTCGGGGGAGGGAGAGGGGAATGATTACAGAAATCTGGATGGCACATCCCCTTCAGCGATGTGGCTGTCTGGTCCCCCTTTCTGTTGGGCTGGATGTGTGTTTGGGGGTTGTTTGAGTATCTTCCTTAAGGCAAGAGCAAGAAGTGTGTGTGTGTGTGTGTGTGTGCGTGCGCGTGGAAAGGATTTCCTTTCCCACCTCCCTATTGGTCTTAAAGCAATGCTTATGGTCTCCCTCTGCATATCTTAAGAAGCTAGAATTCAGAGTTGGAAGACTTGAAGAGTAAGCCAGTTGTTAAAGAGTTAAACAGCAATTTTAAAAAAAACCCACCCCCACAGGAGTGGGGTAACACCATTTGTTTTGTTTGGGTTTTCTTTGCATTAAAAAAGATAAGCAAAAGCTTAAAAGGACTGCTCATTATGATGACACGGTCTCCATTCATTTCTCTGCTTTTATCCTCATGAAGAATAACTTTGGTAGTCCTCTTTGGAGCTGGAATGGTCAAAGGTCACTAAAAGGGCGGCTGGGAGATCAGAATTCAAAGAAGGGTAAATATGACCGAGCATTTAAAGGGAAGGGCCTGAAGCCAAAAAAACCTCTCTGCTTCTCAGAATGAAGAGTCTTGCAAAAAGGAAATCTGTTCAGCTGTATCCATCAGCAATTGCAGCATTTATGCCAGAGGTCTTCCAAACTTGGCAACTTTAAGACTTGTGGACTTCAACTCCCAGAATTCTGGGAGTTGAAGTCCACAAGTTTTAAAGTTGCCAAGTTTAGGGACTCCTGGACTATGCCACCGTTCTCTCTGCAGAAATCAGGAGGGCTGAGCCCCTGCCATAAAGAGGGGCTGCAGTGTGACCACACATAGTTGACTTATGATTATTTGTTTAGCTGTTGGAAGTTACAATGGCATTGAAAAAAGTGACTTGCGACTGGTTTCCGTACTTATGATCACTGTAGCATTCCCCATGCTCACTTGATCAAAATTTGGATGCTTGACAGCTGGCACGTATTTATTATTATTATTATTATTAGATTTGTTTGCCACCCCTCTCCGAAGACTCGGAGAGATTTATGACAGTTGCATGGTCCCAGGGTTACCAATTGTAACCTGCCCAGCTGGCTCTTGACAAGTCAATGGGGGTAGCCAGATTTCCTTAACACCATACAATTCACTTAATGACTGTAGTGAATCACTTAACAACTGTGGCAAAACAGTTATAAAATGGGGCACAACTCACTTAACAACTGTCTTGCTTAGCAGTGGAAATTTTGGGTTCAATTGTGGTCATGAGTTGAGGACTATCTGGACATACTGTATAGTTTCTTTGGGGAAATTAAAATCAGTTAAAAATCAGTGGGATATGATTAGACTCACTATTTTCTTTCAAGAATGTAGATAGTAAAGAGAATCAGCAGAGTTGGTCTACTGTTGATGATGTCAAAGTGAAATAATTTTCCTCTGTTTCTTTGGAAAGCTGAGATCACATATATACAAGAAAACCAAAAGGAAAATTCCTACCAAATGTTGAATTGGCATCTCCTAACCAGAAGATGGTCACTGGCTTGTCTATAGCAGTGTTTATTCCTGGCTGGGGAATAATAGTATAGAAGAAAGAAAAGATAAATTTGTCAAGAATCATAAGGTACAACACTTAATGATAGTTCCAGTACAGATAAGCAATCCAATCATATTAGGAACCAGTCAATATAAATTGCAAAGTTACAGTCATACAGCCATTTGTGGGAGGTGATGGGTGATGGGAATGATGAGAAGATTAATAGTAGTGCAGACTTAGGAAATAGTTTGACAGTGAAAAAACAATTGTGTCTAGTTCTGATGTGCAATGGTCTTGTGGAGAAAACAAAAAGAAATAAGAGAGTTGGAAATGATCTTGGAGTCCTTCTAGCCCAACCTCGTTCAAGCAGATCGCAGAATATGTACCAATCCAACAATGTTACAAATCACGGTGACTGTATTCCCATAACACGACCAGCCAAACCAAAACAAGCCCATCATTTGGATATTAATCACCAGCCAACTTTGGGCAGATACAGAAAGCTAAATAGGCAAACCAGTTTCTTCCTGGTTTAATCAGTTCCTTCCTGATTTATACCTGGATCTGCAGTCATGAGAGAAGTCCAAGACTGCAGGCTAAATGGTGAAGTCAGCAAGAGAGGAAGGAGAAACCTGCAAGTTAACACTTTGAGCTTGCCATGAACGTGAAACTCAACTCCCTGCCCTCCCCACTTGGGATCCTCCAGAATAGGGGTGATTTGGAGATGCTAGTTAGGAATTAAAGGTCACTCTGATGTAAACAGATTCTACAGAGGAATCATTGAGTCTGTCATTTGCACCTCTTTAGCTGTCTGGTTGGGTTCTGCAATCCAACAAGATTGACACAAACTTCAGAGGATAATCAGAACTGCAGAAAAAACAATTGCTGCCAACCTGCCTTCCAACCCTGCTGTTCTGTTCGAAAAAACTCCCTAATGTTATGTTCCCGGGTCTATTTGACCCGGACTGCAAATTGATCATTTTAGGTACTTATATTTGGTCTTTTTGAAAGCTTTTTTCACCTGGAAACAAGTTTGAACATTTCTGCACACAATGGAATGAAAATTGAACTGAAAAATATTAATCCTTATTGGTTTATTTTGCACATAAATGTGCCTCCCCCCCCCGTTTTTGTGAAAGTTTTTTCAATTTATGGGTAGTTTTGCTTGCAAAATCCATTCTATTTTACTAAAGTTGGTGTGGGATTGGTAGCTTGTACCTTTCTGAACATAATGATATGAAAATTGAACTGAAAAAAAAAGATCCTTATTGGTTTATTTTGCTCATAAATGGGCCCCCATGCTTATACTCAAATAGGCTTATACTCGAGGAGGCTTATACTCGAGTATAAAATGATATGGTCTTATATTCAAAAATAAACCAATAAGAATCATTTTTTTTCAGTTCATTTCTATTTTTCTTATGTTTAGGATTGTTCAATTTAGTACAGTGAACCCTCGATCATCGCGAGGGTTCCGTTCCAGGACCCCAAGCGATGATCGATTTTTCGCGAAGTAGCGGTGCGGAAGTAAAAATACCATCTGCGCGTGCGCAGATGGTGTTTTTACTTCCACTGCCGCCCGCCCTTCGCCCGCCCACCCCGTTGCTCGCGCCTGGGGTGCGCGCGCGCTTGGGGAAACCCTAGCTCCGCTTCCCAGCTGGGAAGCGGAGCTAGGCTGCCCCAAGCTCGCGCGCTCCGCCCGCCCGCCCACGCTGTTGCCGGCTCCGCTTCCCAGCTGGGAAGCGGAGCTAGGCTGCCCCAAGCTCGCGCGCGCCGCCCGCCCGCCCACGCTGTTGCCGGCTCCGCTTCCCAGCTGGGAAGCGGAGCTAGGCTGCCCCAAGCTCGCGCGCGCCGCCCGCCCGCCCACGCTGTTGCCGGCTCCGCTTCCCAGCTGGGAAGCGGAGCTAGGCTGCCCCAAGCTCGCGCGCGCCGCCCGCCCGCCCACGCTGTTGCCGGCTCCGCTTCCCAGCTGGGAAGCGGAACTAGGCTGCCCCAAGCTCGCGCTCCAGCCCACCGCCGCTGGGGTCTTACCGGGGCAAGAGGGGGAAGACCCAGGGAAGCCTTTGCCGGGCGGGGAAACTCCACCATCTACGCATGCGTGGAAGGGCACGCATGCGCAGATGGTGGAGTTTACTTCCGGGTTGAAAACTAGCGAAATAGCCCTTTCGCGATCCTTGAGGACGCGAAACTCGAGGGTTCACTGTATATCAAAACTTTTGAGTTTATTGATAATTTTGCCTGCAAAATGCATTCTATTTTACTATTCTATTTTGGTGTGGGATTGGTAGCTTGAACCTTTCTGAACATAATGATATGAAAATAAAACTGAAAAAATGATCCTTATTGGTTTATTTTGCTCATAAATAGGCCCCCATGCTTATACTCAAATAGGCTTATACTCGAGTAGGCTTATACTGGAGTATAAAACAATAAACCAATAAGAGTCATTTTTTTCAGTTCATTTATATTTTTCTTATGTTCAGGATTGTTCAATTTAGTATATCAAACCTTTTGGGGGAAAATTCCTTAGGGATTTGTAGCCTTAAAAAATATAAATTGACACGAAATTCAAAAAGGATGGGGGGAGGGGCTTTTTGATCAATATAAAAATATAAGTCTCAAATTTTCCAGTTCAATTTTCATATCATTATGTTCATAAATGTTCAAACTAGTTTTACAGTGGAAAAAGTTTTCAAAAAGACCAAATTCAAGTACCTAAAAAAAATCATTTTGATCCGGGTCTATATGACCCGAACAGAGTAAACGTGACTTTTTTTTTGCCAAGAAAAAACTTTCCCCCCCACCCCCACAAATATTTTTTTGATGATCAGCATTGTTAAATTGAGTAAATGAATGCCTAAGATTTTAAAGAATATTTCGGATTTGGAGCATAAAAAAAATAAAAAGTGAAAATGGTTGCAAGCAGCCAAGGGGGGGGGGGGGGCTTATTTCTGATGTTAAAAAAACAGTAAGAATCATTTTTTTCAGTTCCTTTATATTTTTCTTATATTCAGAAATGTTCAAGCTACCAATCCCACACCAACTCCAGTAAAATAGAATGCATTTTGCAAGCAAAACTATCCATAAATTGAAAAAACTTTCACAAAAACGGGGGGGAGGCACATTTATGTGCAAAATAAACCAATAAGGATTATTTTTTTCAGTTCAATTTTCATTCCATTGTGTGCAGAAATGTTCAAACTTGTTTCCAGATGAAAAAAGCTTTCAAAAAGACCAAATATAAGTATCTAAAATGATCAATTTGCAGTCCGGGTCAAATAGACCCGGGAACATAACATTAGGGAGTTTTTTTGCCCAGCAAAAACTAAGCCCCCCACCCCCCAAAAAAAATTCTCATAGAGAGAACCCCTGAAATGATGAAAATTCATGAAATTTCAAGTTTCAGATATGCAGGGAAAATGTTTTACAGGGGACTCAAACTTGGTTTCGGGTCACATACGACCCGAACAGAACAGCAGGGTTAAGGACCTGTATACTGCAGGAGTCAAAAAGTGGGCTGTGAAAATACTGACCCTTCGCAACCTGGACAAACTGTTTCAACTCCTACTCTGAAAGCATCGTTACAGAGCACTGCACACCAAGACACAAGAACAGTTTTTCCCTGAACGCCATCACTCTGCTAAACAAATACTGTACTGTAATTCCCTCAACAGTCAAACTATTCACGAAGTCTGCACCACTATTACTACTAGTTTTTCCCCATCATTCCTATCACCCATTTCACAGTTATGACTATGACTGTAACTTGTTGCTAAATTTTTATTAGTATTGTTTTTATTAGATTTTTATTAGTATTGTTTCCTGACTGCTTATTTGACCCCTATGACAACCATTAAATATTGTACCTCATGATTCTTGACAAATGTATATTTTCTTTTATGTATACTGGGAGCATATGTACCAAAGACAAATTCCAAGTGCAATCACACTTGGCCAATAAAGAATTCTATTCTACTCTATACTAAACCCAGTGGAAAATGAAGAGTCATTATCGCCCGCGGTCCCGATTCCTCGTCCACAACCGATTCATACAACCCATTTTCATAGACACGCGTGGAGAAAAAAAGTCGCGCCGCACAGTTCCCAACTTCTTTCTCCGGGGCATTTCCTTGCCTGTCTTTCCAAACCTCCCCAAAGGGGGCGCTGCAGGCACCCCTCTTTACAAACAGCCCCACAAACGCCGTCAGCCATTTTACCCGTCGTGCTTTTCTCTCACCAATGCTGCTCGCGGGTGCCGCTACCGCCTCCTCCTCTTTCCTCCCGCCCCCCAACTCCGTGCGCCGCCCTTTTATTCCCCCCTCCCTTTTTTCCGCCTGGCTTCGCGCCTCCTCCTTTAGAGCCTCGGCTTTTGGCCGCGTGACCGTCGCCTGGTGAGCCGAGCCGAGCCGAGCCGAACCATCCCGCCTGCCTGCCGCGCCCGCCTATTCGTGCCCCCCCCCCCGCCTCCGCGGCTGAGTGCGCGCGCGCGCAATCTGGCGAGCGGCCGAGCAACCATAGAGCGCTGAGCTGGTGGGCGAGCCGTCGGGGCGGCTAGAGCGTCGACGCAGCGCGAGGCGAGCGGGCGGAGCCGCGGGGCGGGGCGAGCCAGTCAGAGTCCGCCAGGAAGCCGAGAGCGATCCGCGCGGTGTGTCTGCTGCTGCTCCTCCTTCTCCTCTTTCCCCGGACAAAGCCGCCGCCGTTGCCGCCACCCCCGCCCCTCGCCGCGCAGCTCGCCTCGGAACCCCGCAGCTGAACGGAGAGCCATGTCGGCCAGCAGCCTCTTGGAGCAGGTAAGCCGGGGAAGGGGGGCCGGCAGTGGGAGAAAGCGAGCGAGCGAGCGAGCGAGAGAAAGAGCGGCGCCCCCAGGCGTGAGGGGCGCCACGCTGGGAAAGGCCCCGGCTTCAGGCCTAGCCGGGGAAGCGGGTGGGCGACCAAACGGACGGAGGGAGGCTCGCGCCTCCACTCCCCTCGCGTCCCTCCCTTCGCAAACGAACGGGCCCGGCCTGCCTTCTCTTCCCGTCTCCCGCACAGGGCAGGTCGCGGGAGCGGCCTAGGAGGTTGGGGCTCGGCTTCTTTCTTCCCCTCCCTCCTTTCACCCGGGCCGGGCCTGTTTCTTTCGCCGCCTCATGACTTATGGCTTCTTCTCTTCTTCCCCTTTCTTTCTTCCTGCCTCGCTCTGGCCGCCGCCGCGTCGCCTCCGCTTCAGAGACCGAAGGGACAAGGCACCAAAGGTGAGGAAGCCGCAGGCGCGGTTTGGGGAGGCGGGCGAGGCTCCGTCCTGGGCGGCGGGTTTCTGAGGGGGGGGGGGACCTCGGGAGAGGGGAGAATGTGGGGGGGGGGAGCGACTCCGAGTTTCAGCTGGTGGCGGCGTCCCTTGTCTCTGCCACGGGTGGGCCCGGGGTCGCTCGCTTTCTGAGGGAGGGAGGAAAGAAAGAAAGAAAGGGGGGTTAACCCTAAAAAGCGGGAAGCTCCCCCCCCCCCCCAAGATGTCGCAGCCTCTTGCACTGCCTGCAGAGAGTTGCTATTCTCAAAACTGCCGGCTTGGCCAGGATAAAGTTTTAAAATGTCTCCTTATTTAAAAAAAAAAAATTAAAAAGGCCAAGCAGTCCGTGAATAGGTCCTTTTATCAGGCTTGGGTAAGGAGAGGATTGTAGAGGACTGTTAAAAAAAGAAGTTGACTCAGAATTAAAAGCCCCAAAACAATTCATTTAAAAAAACGGTTCACAGCTGGCCTTTCTGGTAGGTGAATTTCTTCCCCTTTCCTCTCTCTCCTTCCTCTTTGTATTCCTTCTCTCCTATTCGGCCACCCACCCATATTGGCAGAAGGGTGAAAAGGAATGGTTTGGTGTGAAGTGGCCCAGTGAAAAAAAATTGAGAGGGCAGCTTCCAGGCAGACAAAAAAAAGAAGAAGCAAAACTGGCTTTTGCTTAAAAACTGTCATTTAAAAAAAATATTGCACTTAAGTAGCTGGATCTGCAGTACTCAAACCAAAAAGGGGAAAAGAATGGCCTGATCAGAGATCAGTAGATAAAAAAAATAAATATGAAAGATAAAACTAGTTAACTTTTCTTCCTTGTTTTAATGAGTAGGCATTGCTCTAAATGTAGCCTTTGAAGGCTGAAGTGAGAGTAGTGTGCATAGTCAAGCTGCCTCAAGGGCCCAATTTATGGTTTCCAGAAGCAAAGTTAAAACTCCAGACTTTCTTTCTCTTTTCTTAAAATACCTATGAATGTGATGTAGATTGTCAGAAAAGGAAGTGCTTGTAAGCTTTATTGGGAATTCAGAAGTTTAAAATCCAAACAAAGGAAGGGAACTTGAAGGTCATTTAGTCTAGTGTTGTATCTGCAGTAATAATATTTTGGGGAAAGAATCTGGTAGCACCTTTTTTTTAAAACTAACAAATTCTACTAAAAGACATAACTTGTTTGAGCTGCACCTGGCTTCCTCAGATGCGTAGATATATCTACAACATCTTTGAGAGAAATGGTTAGCTTTTTCTTGTAGTGAAAGAAGCAACAAAAATAAATTCCTCTTAGGAATATTGCTTTGTTGTTGAAAAGAAAAGAAAACCCAAACCTCTGATTTTTAGGAAACATCTGTGCCATAGATGGAAGAATTTTCAGGTCATATTTGTTATAATCTGGTTTTTGATAGTATATTATATATGCTCATACTTAAACCATGTCTAACATGTGAACATTGATTGATTTTTCTGTAATTTCCACCTAATTAGTGATAATCCTGACTCTTGGCGCAGCAGGAAGATATTGACATTGCTTTCTGCATGACAGCCCACTGTATATTGGATGATAGGTTCTATCCCCCCAACTGCATATGCTAGTCAATTAAAGCTTCCCTTTGAATCTCAGATCCTCATGGGGGGTAGTCACATTACATGATGGGTTTACTATTACATTTTTACCCCACCCAGTTCCCAGGTTTATTGTAGTTTTTAGTAAAATACATTGGAACTATTTACAAAGATTATATATTTGCAGGACTTAATTTAACCTCACTACCTACCACTAATCCCCAATGAAACTATGAGAAATGAGTGTATTCTCTTATCCTTGAGCAGTAATAACTAATCTTAAACATGTTCAGTTTCTGACAAAAGGTTCTTCAATTTCATGTGTTAAATTATTGAAGAGTAATATCAGAATTGAGTAACCTTGTTAAAACATTTGTTTTTAGTGCAAAATGGATCAGTGCATCAGAAAGACAGCTTAAATGATGATGATATTGAACCTTACTTGAGTCCTCAGGCCAGACCGGTGAGTGCTAGAAAATGTATTTATTTGTTTCATGATGCTCTTTGCTTTTGTTCAATCTCTTTTTCTCATACCATTTAGAATTCAGCTTATTTCTCTGCTTTGGTCATTTATACTCAGCTCATTCACTAATTAGCTGTTAATGCTTGCTAGCCGCTTATAGCAGTGTCTTACACTTTATAAATCTTTTAAGCCTCTCCAGTAGGACCGACTTTAATACATTAACGAATAGTTTTCTACAGAATTGTCTGAATTTTTGAGTGAGTATATTTAAAATAAGCTGACCAATTCTAGTCCATATATGTTTATTTATTAAACTTTTATGTTGTCTATCTCTGCCAAAGGCATCTCTAGGCAGTTTATACTTTACTTCACCTTGTAGTGTAATAAACACTGTTAACTTATAGAAATGAATTGTGGATTATGATTGAAATTAAGTACTCTACCTTAATTAGCTTTTGGATTTTAACCCACTCCTATTGAGATACATCTAGTAAGGCCTAACATTTCACAGAGGTTGAGAGCTAGTAAACTATATGTAGAATATGTTCTCTTACATGGCAGGTCTTGGCTGATACCCAAAAGCTAAATAGGGATGAGTCTTGTTAGTGTTCGGGTAGAAGAGTTAGGAAATATAACCTGTAAACTAAACCGTTAAATAGAAAAAAATACCCTCCAAATCATAATGGCATTTTTTTTCTGTTTGGTTGCCAAGAAAATTTTATAGAAATGTCCTTTAGTCTTCTATAGTCAAGAGTTAGTCAAAATGAATGTCCTTTTTACTTACCTGTCATTATTCTAAATTACCTTTAGCAGTTTAAGTGTTGAGAAGCAGTTCAGTGTATAGTTAGATTCAATCTTCTAGTTTGTAAGCTCTAAATTCATTTCCTTTGTTTAAAAGGACAACAGTGACATATATTTTCCTATGTGCAAAGTTTTGCAGGAATTTTGGGAGCAAGAATTCCATTTGGAAAAGCACCATAGGAATTTTTGCATGCTCCTGGATTCTAGTATTCAGTGACATGGTCATGTGTTAATATTGCACAGTAGTTGTTGCTCACAACCAACAATTGGAGAATTTGATTTGTAGTTTGAACATAGCTGGAAGGCATCAAAATGCTGTTATAAAATATTCTTGAGTCCGCTGCTAAGCTTATATTGAAACATCTTTGTGCAGTTTCTGAGAGGTCTTTCAAAAAAGATAAACTAAATAATTGTAGATAAGCTTTCAAGTTATAAAATAAAGGATAGGTATCAACTTTAAATTGAAGAAACGAGCAATCTTTTGATTGAGGAACTTCACAGAAAACTTGCAGTTCTAGTTTAGGAGATAACTAGGGCAGGGGTTCCCAACATGTATCATGTACATGTATCACCTTGAACCAGCCCCCGATGACCAAAATGTTGGGGGTCATTCAGCTAGGGTGAACTATGATTTATATAGCTGACTACCTAGTTTCTGTCCACTGCTGATTATTTCTGTTCCAGTTTATTTATTTATTTATTTAGATTTGTATGCCGCCCCTCTCCGCAGTAATCAACAAAGTTTAACAACAGGATCTACATTGTGAGAAAATATAATATTGTGAACATACTTAAGGCATCTAATGTGGGTTTTCACTTAATCTTCAATGAATAGGTCTTTGTATGAGGAATAGATCCATAAACGTGATATGGAAAGTTACCAAGAAGTGTCAGGGTAGGGAACTAATTGACCTTTTTTTCCAGAAATTCCCGCACAGTGGATTGCTGTGTAACTTATTAATTCTGAAAGCTGGATAATGTATGATTGGGTATTTCTGAACTTTTCCAAGATCTAGTAAATTGCAGTACATTGTCTTTTCTGTTTCAAGGCACAAATAATTGTCAAAGCCTATACAGTTTTTCTGCTGTAAAATAAGCATTTCATTGCCCAGTTTCTTGGCTACTTGTCAATTATAAAACTGTGCACATGAGTGGAACTTGCAGTTGTACTCTTGTAATTATATCTTTGTTGTTGACGGGAATGACTTCTCTCCTTCCAAATACCTAAAAAACAAGAACAGACCTGTACAGTAAATGCAAACCTGCCCAAGTTTAAGTTTATATAGAATAAGCTCTATTTAAAAGATAGGTCCTAAGGTGGCTTGACTTAGTCATTGTATGTATGTAGAGGGAGAGAGAGGGAGATCTACACAAATGTACATGTTGATTAATTTGTAGGCTATTTTGTTGTTTCATCTTAGTTTGTTCCTAGCAGTGACAGCAGAGTTGTTACTAAGAAAGGATGCATCCTCATTAGCCTTTTAATTTCCTGTTATAAATTGGAATTTCACTGGCAAGAACAACCTGCAATACTAATCCAATTTTGATAAAATGCTCATGCATTTGAGCTTTGTCATTACTGTACTTCAATCATCAGAAAGGTTTATGAGACATTGAGTCATTCTAGGAAGTCCTTTAAATGGTGAGCAGAGGGGTGTTGTAGCTTATCACGCACTTGCTGCAACAGGATATAACCTTAATCTATGGCGTTAATGGCAAAATCCATTTCTAAGTAATTTCAATGAATATTGAGAACATTTTTGTGTGTGCGTACAGTACCATACTCCGTTTCACCCCCCCTGTTTAATAATACCTTTAAAAATCTGATAGGTTTGTTTAATTTCTTTATGTTATTAAAGCAATTGGACCTTTAGGAAGTTATTTTGCTTTTAAAGTGCACTTCAGATGCACAGATATTATAAATGTTAACAAATTAAAACTTTGGCCTAACATTAAACATGAGTTATGTTCAGCCATCTGATGTTTGGGGTTCAATTAATGGTCATGTAGCAAATATAATTATGGAATTGTATTTCTCTGTTGCTGTTATAGTTCTTAAATATTCAGTTGAATGAAGGTGGGACAATCTCAGTATCGTCATTCCTAGGCATCATTTTAGAGTAATTGTTAGGCAATTGCTGATCAGCATAGACTTTAAATCAGACCTAAATATTTCCTTTAAAAGAGTATAATCCCTTTCAGCATTTCAAGATCAAGTAATCAGATGACTAATTCTTCATTTAGTTGTTTCATTTGTTTCTAGTGCTTAAGTCTTATATTTAGTTAGAATATAATGCTATTTATCCCTACACTCAAATACTGTAAACTGAAGATTGCCTTATACTTTTATCCAAAGCTGTTAATAGTGAAGAGTTGCCACTTCTTTCTTTCTTTCTTTCTTTCTTTCTTTCTTTCTTTCTTTCTTTCTTTCTTTCTTTCTTTCTTTCTAATTCTGAACTAACATACATGAGAAATTTAAAGGTTTTAGTGGTCAAATTGCAGAATGAAATGATAGCTTCCTTATAGTCAGTAATAGTCTTCCCTTTGGTGCCAATTAATTTAATTCAAAATACACGAGATATTTCCAATGGTTTGATTGAGAAGGTATAATATTCTATTGCTAAGAAATTTGGTATTGAAATATGATAGGTGAACCTTTCTTTCTTTTTTTGATGTGCTCTCATTGGCTTGTAAAGGCCTAGCCCAAGATTTCACTTATGCAATGTTTTAACTTGCATTATTATTGTTACTTTAAGGCGATGGGTGGAATTCCTTTCCCCATAAACCATTTAAATAAACAATATTTAAATTATTTTTGCTCTGCTTACAAATGATTTAAATTTCAGTAGCTGTTTTTCTTTTTTTAAAGGAAGCAAGGTAGCATTAGTTGTAATTGATCTTCCTGTGTGTTTCATCCTCCACCTATACCTCAATAAAGGGCTCCAATCCCCACACTAGATGGTGTTTTGTGGCAAGAGTGAATTTCTTTTTGAGGTTTGGATAAGATGTAGAATGGCTTCATTTTCTCTGATGCTCTGAAATCAGTATCTCACTTTTTTTGTGTAGCCCTGTATTATAAAGCAAAATTTCAGCTTGAAAGGATAACATGTAAGAATGATCTACACATGGGTTTAATCTAGTTTTCATGCTATAGCATATATTATTCAGTCTAACTCTTTAGTTCTTACTTTTTTCTTCCAGAACAACGCATATACTGCAATGTCAGATTCCTACATGCCGAATTACTACAGCCCATCCATTGGATTTTCCTACTCCTTGGGTGAAGCTGCTTGGTCTACTGGGGGTGATCCACCTATGCCCTATTTGACTTCTTATGGACAGCTAAGCAATGGAGAGCCTCATTTTCTCCCAGATGCCATGTTTGGACAGCCAGGGGCCCTTGGCAGCACACCATTTCTGGGACAGCATGGCTTTAACTTTTTTCCAAGTGGAATTGACTTCTCTGCTTGGGGTAATAACAGTTCTCAGGGGCAGTCAACTCAAAGTTCAGGATATAGTAGCAACTATGCTTATGCACCAAGTTCATTGGGTGGAGCTATGATTGATGGACAGTCAGCATTTGCTAATGACACCTTGAATAAGGCACCTGGCATGAACACCATAGATCAAGGAATGGCAGCCTTGAAACTAGGCAGCACTGATGTAGCAAGCAATGTCCCAAAAGTTGTTGGCTCTGCCGTTGGCAGTGGCTCTATTGCCAGTAATATTGGAACTTCTAATAGCTTGCCCCCAGCTACTATTGCTCCTCCCAAACCGACATCCTGGGCTGATATTGCAAGCAAACCTGCCAAACAACAGCCCAAGCTGAAGACCAAGAATGGGATTGCAGGCTCAAGTCTTCCACCACCTCCCATTAAACATAACATGGACATTGGAACTTGGGATAATAAAGGACCAGTGGCAAAAAACCCTTCCCAGGCTTTAGTTCAGAATATTGGTCAGCCACCCACCCAAATATCTCCCCAACCAATGGGTCAACAGATGAATAATAGCCCACCAGCAATGCAGCCTTCAGCAGGACAACAGCCACAACCTCTGCCACCTGCACCACCTCAACCAACTCAGTTGCCAGTTCAGCAACAGGCAGCTCAGCCTGCCCGTTGGGTTGCACCTCGTAACCGTGGAAATGGGTTTGGCCAAAATGGAGTTGATGGCAATGCAGTAGGACAGTCTCAAACCACCTCTGGGTCTGCACCTTTGGAGCCCCACCCTGTCTTGGAGAAGTTGAGATCTATCAACAACTATAACCCAAAGGATTTTGACTGGAACCCAAAACACGGGAGGGTCTTCATTATCAAGAGTTATTCTGAAGACGATATCCACCGTTCCATTAAATATAACATCTGGTGCAGTACAGAGCATGGTAATAAGAGACTGGATGCTGCTTATCGCTCCATGAATGGAAAAGGTCCTGTTTACTTACTGTTCAGTGTCAACGGCAGTGGTCATTTCTGTGGAGTTGCAGAAATGAAATCTGCTGTGGACTACAATACGTGTGCTGGCGTGTGGTCCCAGGACAAATGGAAGGGGCGATTTGATGTCAGGTGGATTTTTGTGAAGGACGTTCCAAACAGCCAACTGCGGCACATTCGCCTAGAGAACAATGAGAATAAACCAGTGACCAACTCCAGGGACACTCAAGAGGTGCCTCTGGAAAAGGCCAAACAGGTGCTGAAAATCATTGCTACCTACAAGCACACCACTTCCATCTTTGATGACTTCTCACACTATGAGAAACGCCAGGAAGAGGAGGAAAATGTGAAAAAGGTAACTGGCTGAGCAGAGAAATAAAGGGGAGGCTGGATGTTACTGTATACTGTATAAGATTGACTTGCTGTATAAGTTGTGAACATCAATACCCAAATCGATTTTCAGAGGTTATCATTAAGTATGTAACTTATGGCAATGATATTTAAATTGGAATCTGCTCTAGATAGATTGCAGTTACTGTACAAAATTTGTGTAGTATAAAAAAGCATGACATTTAAGCATATAGTGGCAGCAAATAGACTTTTTCCCATTCCCCATGAGATATTCTGGATAATAGTACTTATAGTTTTGTTCGTTAACTGAATTAAATAAACTGAATTATGGGTGGAAATGCTTTTCAATCAATATCTTTGGCATGATTCCTCTTGTTTACAGTGTCACTTTTTTTTATACTCAAGGAATAAAATTAGCTTTGTATTCTGCAGTTATTTTTTTCCTGGATGTATGAACTGATGAGGAATTGGTAATTATACCACCAAAGTACCTTAAAAACTGATAAATATATACACTGGTACCATTACTTATGAATTTAATTTGTTCCGTGACCAGGTTCTTAAGTAGAAATGTTTGTAAGAAGAAGCAATTTTTTCCATAGGAATCAATGTAAAAGCAAATAATGCGTGCAATTGGGGAAACCACAGGGAGGGTGGAGACCCTGTTTCCTCCCAGGAGATTCCTAGAGAGGCCCCATGGAGGATTCTTCCTGCCTTTTCCGGTTACAGTTTTGGAGGCTCGTGTTTGTAAGTAGAAAATGGTTCTTGAGAAGAGGTAAAAAAAATCTTGAACACCCGGTTTTCATCTAGAAAAATTTGTAAGTAGAGAAGTTCTTAGGTAGAGGTACCACTGTATTCTAATTTTCATCCCTGGGGGACCAGCTTGAAGAAACATTATGATTTAAATTTTGAGTTAAGGTTTGGTGGTCTGTGGCCATGAAAGTTATTTAAAGGGGCTCTGTCACAAAGAAAAAGTTGAGAACCCCACTGCTCTAGTTATTGGTGATTTTCCCAACTTGCTTAAAAGGTGTGGGCTTTTTTTCTTTTTTAAAAAACAAAGTATGTCCTTTAACATGAGACTCATGTACAAACGTTGTATTTTGAGCATTTGGAATCAGCTATGTAGTTCTTTGAATCTAAGACATTGACTTAGATATTGATTTATATCCTGTTGATATTCATGCTGAAATATGTGTTTTCTTACAGTGGGTATAATTTATGCTGTTACATGTTAGTTACGATGTGGTAGTGGCATGCAAAGATTAATGTAGACAATCGTAGTCTTTAAATGAAAAATTATCATTTGTAGAACTCAGAAATGTGAAAATTTACAGGTATAATATTTTTAGGATAACCATGTCAACAAAGCATCTGGAAGAAGCAATTAATGTTAAAATTCATCATGGAGATTCAAAGTAATAAAGAAAATACAGTTGTGAAGAATAGCAGGCCAGCAGAAATATATTGCTTGGATGTACTTCATTATCTTTATTTTTAATAGGCAGTGAGTAGTGATGGCACTAGCTAGGTGAGAAACCAGGAGACAGTGAATTCTAGTTCTACCTTAGGCACAAAGCCAGACAGGTGATTTTGAGCCAGTCTCACACTTTTAGCCCTAAGAAAGAGACAATTGACAAACCACTCCCAAATCTTGCCAAGAGAATTGCAGGAACCTGTCTGGGTGTCAACACTAATGTAAAGGCAGATTTTTTAAAATCTTAAAAGTATTTGATTAAGTGATTTGATATTTAAAGGTTAAAACTGAAAATGCTTTTTTTCTAAGACTGATTGTTCTCACAGTTGGGGAATAATGTTTCCAGCTTTTGTGTTTGAAGCTTCAGGTTTTCAATTTCATTACTAGTGCATCTTTTTTAAAAGAGTTACACTGTATCATTGATTTTATAATTATTTGTTACTGTGTACCTCTTCCTGTGTAAAACTGAAGAAACTGTATCTCCACATCTCTCTGGATGTATAACAATATTCTGAAACACTAACATCTTATTGATAAGATGTTAGAACCAAGAACTGCAGCCTTAAAGTGAAAACAAGGATTGAATAATTTTATTCCAGTGTATGCTGCAAATTCTCCAAATTTAATTAAAGTAATTTTTCTATTTGCATTACAGTATTATAAATGTTTATGTATAAAATATTTTATGTTGCTTAATAACAAAAATAAATTGTCTAATCTAGTGTATACCAGCACTTCTGCTAGTGGTAGGATGGCTACTAATAATTTATTCCCAGCTCATCAATTATAGATGTAATATGCTATCTTGGCTGTAATGCATGTATTTTCCTAATATTCAGAACTGCATCAACAAAGCATATGTGTAAGCTTTAAGAATTTGCCTGATGATCGCAGTCTGCTTTTCATTTGCTTTTCTGGACAAAATACACTTAGGTAATGTAAATCAGATTAACTGAAGTCAACAATAATTGCCAGGCTAAGTATGAAGAACAGGAAGTCTACCCTTTTTTTTGGGAGTAGTTTAATATGGTTGACATGAAAAGAGTGTTCATATGCTTTTTCATATTTTAATTTCACTTTTAAATAGAAACTTGTACTTACTTGCTAGGACTAAGATTTTTAATGGCCTATATCAGGGGTCCTCAAAGTTGGCAACTTTAAGATTTGTGGACTTCAACTCCCAGAATTCTCCAGTCAGCAGCTGGTTTGAGGACCTCTGGCCTCTAGAGTAACAGCTTTTACTATATCGATTGAAGTTCAGTGGTACCTCTACCTAGAAACGCTTCTACTTACAAACCTTTCTAGATAAGAACTGGGTGCTCAAGGTTTTTTTTGCCTCTTCTCAAGAACCATTTTCCACTTAAAAACACGAGCCTCCGAAACTAACCGGGAAAGGTGGGGAGAAGCCTCCGTGGGGCCTCTCTAGGAATCTCCTGGGAGGAAACGGGGCCTCCACTCTCCCTGTGGTTTCCCCAATTGCACACATTATTTGCTTTTACATAGATTCCTATGGGAAAAATTGCTTCTTCTTACAAACTTTTCTACTTAAGAACCTGGTCATGGAACGAATTACATTTGTAAGTAGAGGTACTACTATAATCAGATACAGGTAATCCTCGACTTACAACCACAGTTGAGTCCAAAATACCGTTGCTAAGTGAGATTTTAACTGAGTTTTGCCCCATTTTATGACCTTTCTTGCCCCATTTATTAAGTGAATCACTGCAGTTGTTAAATGAGTAATGCAGTTGTTAAATTGAATCAGGCCTCCACATTTACTTTGCTTGTCAGAAGTTTGCAAACGGTGGTCACATGACATTGTGACACTACAGCCATCACAAATATGAATCAGTTGTCAAGCGTCTGAATTTGATCA
Source organism: Erythrolamprus reginae (assembly GCF_031021105.1). Taxonomy (NCBI): domain Eukaryota; kingdom Metazoa; phylum Chordata; class Lepidosauria; order Squamata; family Dipsadidae; genus Erythrolamprus; species Erythrolamprus reginae. The sequence continues at coordinate 17,749,504 of NC_091960.1, forward strand.
CGTGACACAGGGTTTATTATTTATTTATTTATTAATCAGATTTGTATGCCGCCCCTCTCTGCAGACTCGGGGCGGCTCACGGCAATAATAATACAATGTAAACAAATCTAATATTTAAGTTTAAGTTAATTTAAAACCCCAATTTAGAAACCAATCATACATACTAACATACCATGCATAAATTTTATAAGCCTAGGGGGAGGGAAAGTCTCAATTCCCCCATGCCTGACGACAGAGGTGGGTTTTAAGGAGCTTAGGAAAGGCAAGGAGGGTGGGGGCAACTCTGATATCTGGGGGGAGTTGGTTCCAAAGAATCAGGGCCGCCACAGAGAAGGCTCTTCCCCTGGGTCCCGCCAAACGACATTGTTTAGTTGACAGGACCCGGAGAAGGCCAACTTTGTGGGACCTAACTGGTCAATGGGATTCGTGCGGCTGAAGGCGGTCCCGGAGATATTCTGGTCCGGTGCCATGAATGGCTTTATAGGTCATAACCAACACTTTGAATTGTGACCGGAAACTGATCGGCAACCAGTGCAGACTGCGGAGTGTTGGTGTGACATGGGCGTATTTAGGAAAGCCCATGATAGCTCTTGCAGCTGCATTTTCAAAGGTAGCCCCATGTAGGGAACATTACAGTAGTCGAGCCTCGATGTGCTGCTGGAGGAGGTGGCCGGGCTGGCGGTGAGGTTCCCTAGGCTTATGGTCTTGGGGGACCTCAACCTGCCGTCGCTCGGCGGATCCTCTGGGCTGGCACAGGAGTTCATGGCCACCATGTCAGCCATGGACCTGACTCAAGTAGTGCAGGGTCCAACTCATAAGGGAGGGCACGCACCTGACATGGTATTCCTCTCTGAGCAACTGAGTAATGGTCTGAGATTAAGGGGCTTAGAAGTATTGCCTTTGTCATGGTCAGACCATTTTCTACTGCGGCTTGAATTCCTGGCTCCAATCCTCCCTCGCAGGGAGGCGGAACCGATTAAGTTGTTCCGCCCCAGGTGGTGCACCAGTTGCGACCCTACTTGGACCGGGAGTCACTGCTCACGGTCACTCATGCCCTCATCACCTCGAGGCTTGACTACTGTAACGCTCTCTACATGGGGCTACCTTTGAAAAATGTTCGGAAACTTCAGATCGTGCAGAATGCAGCTGCGAGAGCAATCATGGGCTTTCCCAAATATGCCCATGTTACACCAACACTCCGCAATCTGCATTGGTTGCCGATCAGTTTCCGGTCACAATTCAAAGTGTTGGTTATGACCTATAAAGCCCTTCATGGCACCGGATCAGATTACCTCAGGGACCGCCTTCTGCTGCACGAATCCCAGCGACCAGTTAGGTCCCACAGAGTGGATCTTCTCCGGGTCCCGTCAACTAAGCAATGTCGCCTGGCGGGACCCAGGGGAAGAGCCTTCTCTGTGGCGGCCCCGGCCCTCTGGAACCAACTCCCCCCAGAGATTAGAACTGCCCCCACCCTCCTTGCCTTTCGTAAACAACTTAAAACCCACCTCTGCCGCCAGGCATGGGGGAATTGAGATCCTCTTTCCCCCTAGGCCTTTACAATTCTATGCATGGTATGTATGTATGTATGTTTGGTTTTTATATTAATTGATTTTTAATCATCAATACCAAATTACTATTGTACACTGTTTTATTGTCGCTGTTAGCCGCCCCGAGTCTCTGGAGAGGGGCGGCATACAAATCCAATAAATAAATAAATAAATAAATAAATGAGTGACTGTGAGCAGTGACTCCTGGTCCAAATAGGGCCGCAACTGGTGCACCAGGCGAACCAGGGCAAACGCCCCCCTCGCCACAGCTGAAATATGTTTCTCTAATGTGAGCTGTGGATTGAGGAGGACGCCCAAGTTGTGGACCCTCTCTGAGGGGGTTAGTGTTTCCCCCCTAGGGTAATGGACGGACAGATGGAATTGTCCTTGGGAGGCAAAACCCACAGCCACTCCGTCTTATCAGGGTTGAGTTTGAGTCTGTTGACACCCATCCAATGGTTGTAAATTTTGAAAAAGCTTAGCCTTCTTTTGTGTGCCATGTAACTCTGAACAGTCACTAAACAAGCTGTTGTAAGGACTACCAGTAATATGCAGAGCCATGAGACAATGCGTTTGAGATTTCAACTTGAAGCTGCTCCTTGACCAAAATAAGCTTGCTTATTTTTGGATGTGCTTGTAGGCATCTAGAGTGCTGCTTAGGATACATAGAAAAGTCCTGTGATTGGGACAATATATAAATGCTCTTAAGAAGAAGGAAAAATTTCTCTGTCTTCACCTGGAAGGTTTTGGAAGGTTCTGTGTGTTTCTAGATTTTAGGCTATCTCTCAAGGACAGTTGAAACATTCTGCCTAGAATTTCTAATGGGCAACAAACTAGGCCATAGAATATAAAATATAAAATAAGATAAATCGTAGTGTAATATGGTGTAGAAAACTCTTAATTTTTTTAATTCAAGTTGTATGACACCAGACTCAATGTTGGATGGAGTGGGGAGGCTCACAACAATCAATTTATAATCAAAACAAAAACAATACTAAAAGATGACAAGTGTAACGGACTAGATACAATAAAATGAAGGGTTTAATTATCTCACGAAAGGCCTGAGAATGTTTGAATAATCTTTAAATTGTGTTCATGCAGACATTGAAAAAGTGGAAAGCAATTTCTTCCGTACAAATTGGTAGATATTCCCTTATGTTTTTACAGAGGGGCGGCATACAAATCTAATAAATTTATTATTATTATTATTATTATTATTATTATTATTATTGCTGCAGGCTTACGGTATATCTAAAATTGGGTGTTTTGGGGAAAACCTGAATGCCTGTGTTATGGAAACAGGAGCATTTTCATGAGATAATTTACAGTCAATAGTTTTACAGTACTTCCCTGTTTAGCTATAATTTGTTCCATTCTGAGATTTATGACAAAATCGGAGGTGGAGAATCAGGATGTAGATATGATCTCTCAACCTAAAAAGGTTTTGTGCCCCAATCTTAGGTGTACTTTATGTATAAATTAAGGTTTTGCAAATAACAGAACAATGCTATTGTCAGGGTTCCAAACAGTATCCAAAATTAAATCAGAGTCCAAGGCAAAGTATTCCTCAAAGCTGTACTGCAGGGGTCCCCAACTCCTGGGCTGTGGACTGGTACTGTGGCCCGTTGGGAATTGGGCTGGACAAGCAGTGAGCAAGCAAAGTTTCATCTGCGCATGCACAGGATCTAGATCAGGTAGTATCAATCTTCAGGCCTGTGTGGTATTTAGATTTGGCCTGTGGGCCTGCCCTGGAAACAATGAAGGACTGGCCTACGGACGGTGCTTCTGCCAATGAAAATGGAGCTCTGGAGCCTGTTTTTTCTGGCAGAGTGCCCCGACCACCATAGGTGCCCCCAGCACAAATGACATCAAAGTGGCCATGCCCCACGCCCCTCTACTGATGTCACACACAACCCTGATGCATCCCTCAAGGAAATCAAGTTTGATACCCTGATCTAGATTGCAGGCAGAACCATTCTTCCTCCCAGGAAGACAATTTTTCTTCCGAAACTGCTCTGTGGTGGCAGAAAGGTTGGGGATAACTGCTGTACTGTACTGTGACTGGCAACGCATTTAAGTTACATAATTGAATTTGTACATTAGTTATCAAGAACAGACTTCTTCTGGTAAAGTAATACTTTGAGTTATTGCGCTTACAATTTTGTATTAAAATAAGGTTAAATAAAATGAGGGGGACATTTTGTATTAAATACGAGACTACCTCTCAAATTTCACAATTGTGTATAAAAATCAGTTGTTGGGGTAGTATCTTATCTGATTATTGACCTTTCCATAAGCCCGTGATGGAGAACCTATGGCGCATATGCCACAAGTGGCACACATAGCCCACTCTGCAGGCACATGAGCTGTTGACCAGCTCAGCCCCATTGTGCTAGTGGCTCCTGCCAGCTAGTGGCTCCTGCCAGCAAGCTGATTTTCGGGTCAGACAAGCTTATGTTTTCTCCTCCCTTTCTGCGGCCTATGCCTTCCCAGATCTCTGGAGATTCCATCCCAGCACTGTTAGGGCATGCAAGGCTCCCCCTCCCCAACTCCGTTTGTGAAAAGAAGCTTTCCCCTCTTCCCAGTTCAGTTTGGGGATGGGGGTGTTTCGCACGTGCATGCGCAGTGGGTTGTATGTGTATGTGCAGAAGGCGGGATGTGTGGGAGGGGCATTGCATTATGTATGGGCATTTGCGCACACTTTCCACATCTGAGGGAAAAAAGGTTCACCATCACTGCCATAAGATGTATGCTGACATGGGTTGTGTGTATGCTGACATTCTTTCACAGAATGTTGCATAAAGTTATGTTACTAGCATTTATGGCATTTTATTTTTCCTCTGTGTGTTTTCCAGTAATCTTGCATTAAGTGGTGACTGGTAAATATTTCTCAGAAGCAGGAGCCTATCCCCAGGTGACCAGAACTGCAATACATGAACTAAGAATATTGTTGAACTCTTTTCAGAATGTAAAAAACGTAAATTGGAATAAAATGTTGTAATACATGTAAAAAAAATGTTATGGCCAAGACTAGTGAGACAAAAGTATGGAATAAGATTAAACCCTATTTCCGCTGGTCAAAGCGCCCAATTTGATTGATCCTAAAGGATTAGAATAGAATAGACAGAGAACAACTTTTTACTCTGAAGGATTTTGAAATAATTTTCAAGTCTCAGGGAATCCCTGCATAAAAATTGAAAAATCATTTTGAACATTTTATAATGCAATTCATGTCTAATCTTTGCAATCTATGTTTTACAACAACAGCACCTTGTGAGGCAGGCAGTTGTATCGTGGTTTGTAGTATTGTACAGTGCACAAAATTTAGAATACAATGTTTGGATTTTGTTTGGATTGGTTTTAATCACGATCTTTCACCAAATCCCAGTCAAGAAAGGCTGGATTAGAATAAGGAAGTATTGTAAGCATTACTTCAAACTGTCCTTTATTAAAAAGAAAAACAGAAAATGGTACTTTACTGTGGGGATTCATTTTATTTGTGTGGCTTTTCCTTCCCTCTTTCCAGTACAGTATAATAATACTTCGGAGAGGGGCGGCATACAAATACAATAAATAAAAATAAATAAAATAAAATAATAATTTATTAGATTTTTATGCCGCCCCTCTCCGAAGACTCGTGGCGGCTCACAACAATAATAAAACAGCATGACAGTGTAAACAAATCTAATATTAAAAAACATCTAAAAACCCCTCATTTAAAAACCATGCAACACATGCATTCCATACATAAAACTATAAAAAGCCTGGGGGAGATGTCTCAATTTCCCCGTGCCTGTCGATATAGGTGGGTCTTAAGTAGTTTGTGAAAGACAAGGAGGGTGGGGGCAGTTCTGATCTCTGGGGGGAGTTGATTCCAGAGGGTCGGGGCCGCCACAGAGAAGGCTCTCCCTGGGGCCCGCCAGACGTCATAGTTTAGTTGAGTATAACTTGCCTGGAATAAATTGATGTTTAAAACTATAATAAAAAACCCCAAACAATATTAATAAAACATGGAAAAGCAGAGAATGCCTTGTGAAATAAATGCCTTATCACATAATAAGAAACAAGACATAGTTAGAGCATTGATATCAATTTATTTAACTGCATTCAAAGCATTCTGCTTCTACAAAGTAAAGTGTTTAATCTATTTTTGTGAATTGGATTTTATTTCCTCCCTTATAGCCATTCCTGTGAACTCTGGGAGATTGAGAACCTTGTACTAAGAAATGTCATTTAGTGTTCCTTCATTAATTTATTTGTCGTGTCATTTCAGACTTTAAACTTGCTGGTTGGAATTTCTAGTTTTATTGGTTTATAAGCTGCATTGGAACCTTTCTGGTTGAAGTACAGGATATAAATACTCTAAATAAAGTCATCCCTCTTTAAAAGATACCTAGTGTAATTTATGAAATAATGAAAGGCAATCCCTATCCATAGACTTTTAGTCAAAAAAGAATGTATAGTACCAAAGAAGGAGAATGGGGAAATGGGGATGGAAAATGCAAAAACATCTAGAAGAAAGTTGGCTTGACTCTAAGAAAGGTAGATCAGGATCTAAACCAGATCTAGCCTTGGCAACTTTAAGACACATGGACTTCAACTTCCCCATGCTAGCTGGGGAATTCAAGTAGTTGAAGTCCACAGATCTTAAAGTTGCCAAATTTGGATGTCCCTAATCTAAACGGATCCTGAGACCCTATTTGCAGAAGGGGGAGGCAAGAACATATTATATTTGAGAAATTCAGAAGTCCTAATTCGATAACCAAGGGAGATTGTTTCAAAACAGGTGCAACCATATGTCACCAGCTCAAAGTAAAAGAAATATGTGGACGGTTGGATGACTTTTACATGTGTTTCCTGTGTGGTTTAACTCTTTAGGCCAAGGCTTATGCATTATACATTTCTATAGACTTTAGCCATCATGCCCAGGGTCACTGATAAGACTGTAATCCAAAGCTTGGGAGTAGATAACAGATGGTTCACAATTGTTCTAGCATGTTCTTTTAGCTGTATGTAAGAACGGTATTTGCATTTTTTTTAATCCCAGTCTTGATACCAGTGTGTGATAACCAACTGACATGCTGTTTTGAATAATTTAGGAGGGAATGGTCATGCTTGAATAGCTACTAGATTTGTTCGTACTTGTTAGCAATTGCCACTAGCCTTGATCTTTTAGATTGCATGAACATGGCTTCCTTTCAGACATAAGTCAGTACAAGCTGATCTTGTTATTTGCACAGAATAAGCAAGAATAGAGCAAGTGTATCTCTGATGAGCAGGAGGGGCAGATTGTATAGATTAATGTGTCATGTGGAGCCATATCTGAGGGCAAGCAAGGTGTTGCCCTATGTCAGCTTCTTTGAATATGCGCATGCTGGCCAGTGATTTTCAGCCGTGGGGAAGGCCGTTTTCATCCTCCCCAGGTTTCAGGAGGATTCCCTGAAGCCTCCATAGTGCGAAAAACAGCCCAAAGGACAAACCAACTCCGTTTTTCCAAACTTCTGGTTTAACTGTTGGGCCATTGTTTGTACTCTGGAGGCTTCAGGGAAGCCTGAGGGTGAAAAGCGGCCCAACTGGGGTGGGGGGGCACAAATGCACAGGGATGCACACGCACAGTGTGGCGCGCATGTGGGGGGGGGATTGTGTGTGCACACAAGGAAAAAAGGTTTGCCACCACTGTACTAGAAAGTTTTCTGTTCCGTCACTTCTCAAACAAATTATTCTTCCCTGAACTATTCTGTGGCAGCTGCTAAAATTTATTTTGTCCAAGGCTGCTTTACAGAATCTCAAGAATTATGAAGTTAAAATTTCTAGAGAGAAACCCTACCAATGTGCCAATATAATTTGGTAAGAAAAAGAAATTTCAGAGGAACCAGACAATTCTGTATTTAGAGCTGCAGTTCCTTCTCCTCAAATAGCGTCTTTTAGGCCGGGGAATCCTACTAGTGTGTTTTGATTTGAACAAACATCTTTTCCAAAGATAATGAAAAAATGATCACTTGCCTATATACATGATGACTTAGAGTGTAGACAGCAAATAACGCAACAGACATTTATTTACCTTTTCCACATTATAAAGTGGCATTTGTAATTGTCAACAAATTACATGGGGCAATGTACTGGTTTGTTCAGCAGTTTTTACTCTTATGACTGTAAAGGCAGAGGACCTCTGGTGCAAAGATAATCTATGGTTTAGGTATGTGAAACACATTTATTTGCATGAGATTTCAAAGAATTGGAATATGCTGGAGAAGGTATAGAAGAAAGGCTTTTTTATAGTAACCCAAAGGTGTTTTTTTCAAAAGGCAACTGGACTTTCTGATTTTTCTTTGAAGGCAGCTCTGAAGAAGCTGAGGAAGCTTCTTGGATGAGAGGCGAAATGTCTTCAAAGAAAAAGCAGGAAGTCCAGTTTCCTCTTGAAAAAAGCTCCTTTGGGACAACCAGGACCTTGGATGGCTGAGAATCTCCCTAGACTTTTTTTTGAGCAACCCACTTTGTTTCAGAAGCTATGAGTTTTAGGTATGAAAATTGGCAAAAAAGCAGGTATTTCTAGCATATGAATATGGAAAATTGTCTCAGTGTTAGCTTAAATCTTGTGGTACTGTAATCCATTTCAATACTGCTTTCCACTAAAAATCTCTGTTTTCTTCTATTCTCTTTCCTATAGGAACGTCAAGGCCGTGTCAAATAAACCGCCGGGCCCTTTCATAGAGACTGCAACAGAGATGATGCATCTCGGATATCTTTCAAAAGGAAGAAAGACTACACCAGAAAGAATTAGGACTTATTTCATTGACTCCATACAAACTCTTATAAACGTACAGTTTAAGAAAAAAAAATACTGAAATTTCACAAGAGACATAGGACTTACAAAAACAAAAAAACCCCCCTTCTAGGTAGAGTAGAAGTGAAAACTGTCCCCCTTTCTTTTGGCTTTGGTTGTAATTTCAGACCATACGCTTTGGGGTTTTTGTTTCTTTTTTGTTTGTCTTTTTACTATGTTATCGGATTTTAAAATCCGCAAATGGCATATGCCCTATTTTTTCCTCTAATTTTTAAATCTGCCGCTTACCTGGTTTCCTGGCCTTCTGAACCCCTCTTCCTCCTGATTTTTTTTTCTTTTTGATATTTGCACTTGGAACACCGAGTTGTGACTTTCTTTTGGACATCCACCATGGGAAGTGGAATGAGTAACTCTTTTTTCCATGGACTGGAAACAGGAATTTTATGAAGAATTCTGAGGGTTTTTTTATGCCTAGAAGATTTGAATGGGATTTGTCTACGAGGTCATGTCTGAAGGGGTGGTTCATTTCTCTCTTTCTCTCTCTCTCAAAAGCGAAATACGAAGAGTCCTAAGCAATGTTCTGTTCTTGTGCATTATATGGATTACAGATTAAGTCTGGCTTGATTTGATTTGAAGGCTGAGAACAGTGGTAAAAACTTGTTCGTTTACAGGAAAATTAATTTTGGAAGAAAAAAAATATTGTAAACTGTGTAGTGAATGTTTCTTCAGTTTTCTTGTTAAGCCAATGAGGAATGGGTGATGCCTTTCTTTCACCATTAATCACTTCTCAATAATAAACGTGAGATCCTGTTGAGCATCAGTTCTTAGCCTTAGTATTTAGTGGGTAGGGGAGTGTTTTAGTGCTCCTACATAGCATGATGAGGGACAAGGTGCAGCCACAATCAACCTGAGTAGGAGCACTTTTCAATCTGCTAACAACTCTGGAAGTTGCTGCTCCACTATTGTCTTGATACCAAATCTTCTACTTAACGTTAACAAGTGACATGAATGAGCTGTTTCCTTATTTTTAACTCTTGGCCTGTTTTATACTGTGGTAGAGTCTTTTTTGTTGGTTTGTAATGAGAGCCCACTTACACAACTAACTTTTGAGGGCTTCCTGGTTACAGTAAATATGTGTGTTTTCACACTCCCCCCCTAAAAAAAATCATATAAAAACACACAAAATAATATAGGGCGCATGTGTGTCTGTAGTCAAGCCAAGCCTACCAAATAACAAATGCTGTATCTTTAAAAAGTACAGTACTATAATCTGTACTCTTCTTTGATCCTGATGTGTTTCTCCATTAGAATTTCCTAGAGCAGTGATTTTCAACCTTTTTTGAGCCGCGGCACATTTTTTACATTTACGAAACCCTGGGGCACATTGAGCGGGGGGGGGGGGGGGGGGGGAGCTAAAAAAAGTTTGAACAAAAAAATTCTCTCTCTTCCTCCCCTTAGCTCTATTTCTTTCTCCCTCCCTCTTTCTCTCCCTTCCTTCCTCTTTCTTTCTCTCTCCATCCCTCTTTCTTTCTCTTCCTTCATTCCTCTCTTTTTTGCTCTCTTTCTCTCTCCCTCCCTACGTCCCTCTATGTCTTTCTCTCTCTCTCCTTCCCTCCCTCCCTCTCTTTCTCTCTCTCTTGCTTTCTTTCTCTCTAGTTCTTTCTCTCTCTCTCTCTCTCTCTCTTTCTCTCTCTTGCTTTCTTTCTCTCTTGCTTTCTCTCTCTCTTGCTTTCTTTCTCTCTGAGCTTCGCGGCACACCTGACCATGTCTCGCGGCACACTAGTGTGCCACAGCACACTGGTTGAAAAACACTGTCCTAGAGAATATTTATAGGATAATAAGATAATAAGGATATAGGATAATAAGATTTGTCTTTTCAAATTCATATTTAACACTGTTACCTATTTCTTTCTTTTTTCATTTTTCTTTTCACATTGTCCATAGTTGTCACTTCAAAGATGCCTCTTGGTTGCCAATTTTATTTTATTTTTAAAATCTAAATCCACTATTTTTTCATCTCATGAGATTGTAAAACATAGCCTGGGTAAGATGCAGTATTTGGGGCACATAGAAATAGCACTACAGATGCTACTGTAGTTCCAGTTTTTAATATCTCCGATTCTTTTGGTGACAGATCATTTGAGCTTAGAAAATAACCATAAAGAAAGAAACAAACAAAAAGTTTCAAAATATCTAATCAATGTTCTGAGACTTTCCTTGGTTTCTCTTTTGGTTTTTTAAAATCTCAGTCATTTCAGAATAATAGTGTCAAATATTTTATGGCATTCTGCAGATGAACCTCAATGTGGTGTATCTACGCAATAATTATTTTATTTATTTGCTTGCTTGCTTATGGGAGTTTTAAGTCACTGTCTTCAGCTGATCCTGAAAAGTATACAACTCCCTAGTTTGTAATTGGGATTGAAAATAAATACAATCAGGTTAAAAAACAACACCCTACATCATCATAATAAAACTGGGAGTCAGGATCAAAAGTAATAAAAGCCAACCCATCATCTGGAGAATGATTAAGACATTCAATTAGGATAAATGGACTTCTGCAGCTTGTTGTGTTTTATAAGCGCACAAACTGGACATTCGTACCAACTTTGGCTTTTGACCAAACCAATGTGGACATACCACATGGCTGAATGTATCTGTCGTATTTCTTCTAAAGCCATTTGCGGTATTTTTTGAAGTATAAGATGTACTGGAGTATAAAATGCACCTAGATTTTAGAGGAGGAAAACAAGGAAAAAAGTATTCTGAACCAAATGGTGTAGTAATATACAGTATTATTATCCGTACTGAATGAGCGGGTCCAGCAGTCACGTGGGTTGCTCGCTGTCCAATCCGCAGAGGACCGAGCCTAGTCTTTAAAAAGCCTGCTGGATCCGCCCCTTCCCCTGAATTTGTTCGATCCTGCGATCCAGCAGGACATGTGGATGGCTCGCTCCTCTCTATAACACCTTCCCTTAGTTCCTTTTTTACCAGATAAGTAAAATTTACAATTACCTTTTACTTGTAGCTTGCCTGGTTTTCGCACCAGCCTTACTAGGCTCGCCGCCAGGGGAGAAGCGGTGGCGCGGCTATTGCTGCTCTCGTAAAAGCACCCTGCTCGCGCTGCAGCCAGATTGTATTTTTTTTAAAAAATCTAATCGGGCAGGAGGTTTACCAGCAACCTAAGGAACTGTTTTTTAAACAAAAAAAGGGCTTTTATCTTCCTGCGGAGTGGGACTGTTACTGTCCCCAGGACTTTAGTCTTCCCTCCGTCTGTAGCAAAGACATTGGAGCGGTTTATTTTGGCGTGAAGGCCCTCAGCGCCCAGTAATTGAAACGGCCCTTGTGGATTGCCTATGTGTGTCCCGCCTGGTGCCATTAAGTCCACCGCTTGGCCCTGGAGTAAGCTGTGAGTCACTCAGGCCTTTTCTCCCTGGCTAGGCCTCCAAACCAGTGTGCCTTGGTTTACTTGTTAAGGTTAGCGAGGCCTGCCCTTCTGTACTCACTGGCACGAACTCTGGTACCGGCCAGATTGACTTTGAGCTGCAGAGGTTCCTGGGACTAGGAGCAGGGCCCCCTTCCTCTTGGGAACGTTGCCCTTTAGAGCTTCTCCCATCCCTTTGGTTCAAGTCTTCCACCTGTAATTTGTTCAGGCCATGACTTCGTTTCCCAAGAGAGGCACCTCAAACGGTCCCAGAAAGGTTAGGCCTACTGGCGATGAAATTGAAAATATCCCCCAGGCCTCTTCCTCCTCTTCCTCCATAGCCCCTTTAATGGCTAGACCCACCAGGGCTGAGAAGAGAAGGGACCAAGCTCTGCAAAGGATGCATGAGAAATCGGCTAAATGTTTAAAAGTACAGGCCCAAGTGCACGTTAGCCCGGACCCTCCAGAGGCTTCTAAACTGCCTCCCTCTGGTGTCCCTGTGCTTTCTCTGGATGAGCCAAACCTAAACAGACCCCAACCTTACCTATGGGGCTTAGGCCCAGAGGAGCCAGATATTATGATGGAAGATCCTTCCGAACCAGGCCTACAGGGCATCTCCCTCTTTACCGGTTACCATTACTAATCTTCCTCTAGAGCTTCAATCTATGTATTCTGTCTTGTCTCAAGCCATTGATGCCAAGCTCTCGGCTATCAATGTGCCTTCTTTCTCTCGTCCCCCTCCATGCGCCCCTAGGCCCGTGAGTTCTTTCTCATCCTACAGAATTCCAGTGCCTGAAGACTCGGATTCCTCCCAGGATGAGAATGAGGATGTGGACGTAGAGGACAGGGATGATCCATTCCAATGCCTGTCAGAGGATGAGGAATCACAAATCAAGATTCCAACTCCTGTGGCAATTTTTCCAGCCCAACTCTTCAAATCCCTTCTATTCAAGGCAAGAGTGGCCACAGGCTTGGATGGTCAAGATAAACAACCTGCTTCTTCCACAGATCCACATGAGGAAAACCTGCCTTATTTTATGGAGGAACAGGAAGACAATGAGGTCATCCCCATGCCAAAATTGTTCAAAGATGCTCTGCTCAAGCAGTGGGACCACCCTGCCTTCGGTTTCAATCCCACAACTAAAGAGAAAAAGTTATATAAGCTTTCTCCATCTTATGAGGATCTTCTTGTCTGTCCCAAAGCTGATGAACCGGTAAAAACTCTACACTCTGCGGCTGCTATGCCTGATGAAGCTGAGGAGGTGCTAAAACCCAAAGACAAACGCCTAGAGCAGATGCTCAAAAGGTGTTTCTTAGCAGATACCTGGGCTATCAAGAGTGCAGCAGCAGCATCTTTCTTCTCTAGAGCTATTCTCTTATGGTTTCAACAGCTCCAGCAGCATATTCCCCTTGATGATCTACGGGGCCAACAAGACTTCAATAAAGTTTTTGCAGCGGCCCATTATGTAGCGGATGCTACCTTGCAATCATCAAGATTTGCAGCAAGGTCAGTAGCGGCCTCAACGACAGCCAGAAGACTTCTATGGCTCCGCCCTTGGCAGGCGGGAGTGAGGCAAAAATGGCAGCTGGCCATGGGTCCTTTGAAACGCGACCTATTTGACGACCTCTTGGACTCCCTTCTCACTGAGACTGCTGACAAAAAGAAAGTTTTCGGGCCCACCAACAAGAAGGCTACCAAAACGCAGCCCTTTCGACGTCCTAGCCGTCAACAGGATCAATGATTCGCTTTCCAGAGAAGCTCAGGTCAGTATTCCCCTCATTTTCGCTCCCAAGCTGGCAGAAACCCTGGGGGAAGAGGATCCCGTTTTCAAAGAGGTTCCTCCTCGACCAGAGCTTCCAGAAAGCCTAGACGGTAATCTCCATTCTACTCTCATTGGGAGGCGCCTGGCCTGGTTCTCCTCCAGCTGGCGCCGTTCCTGTAAGGACCCCTGGGTTATTTCCACTGGAATGGGGGCTCCAGTTGGAGTTTATTCACATGCCTCCTAAACGTTTCATTTCATGCCCATCCCCCAGTTCTTCTCCATCTCGTATTCGAATGGAGGAGGCTATTCAACATTTGTTGGCTATCAGGGCTATCCAACCAGTTCCCTCTCCCCAGAGAGGTCTTGGTTTCTACTCCATCCTCTTCATGGTCCCTAAGACATCTGGAGGATGGAGGGCCATATTAGACCTCAAAAATTTAAATCAGTTCATTAGATATAGGAAATTTAAGATGCACTCCTTGTCATCCATCCTAGCTTCTATCCATCCAGGAGATTTTATGGTCTCTCTGGATCTGACGGAAGCCTACCTTCACATCCCTATTGCTAAGGGCCACAGGCAATTCCTTCGTTTCACCTTCCAGGGCAAACATTACCAGTATAGGGCCATGCTCTTTGGGCTATCCTCGGCCCCTCAAATTTTTACCAAGTTCTTAGGCACCCTGGCAGCTCATATTCGAGTCAAGCCCATTCATATTTTATGCTATTTGGATGACATATTAATTCATGGCTCCTCTAAAGAAGGCACCCGTTCAGACCTCAATATTGCCATGTCTATGCTACAGGATCATGGTTTTTCCATTAATTTCAAAAAAAGTCAGCTCCAGCCGTCTACTTCTATGGGAGCTATTATAAATTCAGATTTCTCTCAGGTCTTTCTCTCTACTGAGAGAAAAGCCAGTATCAAGGAGCTTATCTACAGGATACGGTCTCAGAAAAGGATTTCTGAGCTGGGGTGGCACAGCAGGTAGAGTGCTGTACTGCAGGCCACTGAAGCTGACTTGTAGATCTGAAGGTCAGCGGTTCAAATCTCATCACCGGCGGTTCAAATCTCATCATCATCGAGGTGGGTAAAATGAGGACCCGGATTGTGGGGGCAATAGCCTGGCTCTGTTTAAAAACGTGCTATTGCTAACATGTTGTAAGCCGCCCTGAGTCTAAGGAGAAGGGCGGCATAAAAATCAAATAAATAAATAAATAAATAAAATTTCCATTGTTACCCTGTCCTCCCTACTGGGAAAGATGTTGTCCTGCATTGGTATTATCCCATGGGCTCGTCTTCACGCCAGGGATCTCCAATCGCTTCTGTTACCATTCCAGAGATCGGGGAACAGCAACTCAGCACGTCTCATCATCGTTCCACCCACAGTCCTAAGATCTCTTACGTGGTGGACCTCCCCCGCTCTGGACAAGGGATTCTCCTTCAGGTGTCCAGATAAATTTACTATCACCACAGATGCACCTGGTCAGCGGAGGAGGCTTCCAGACCGATCAAATGGCTGGAATTGAGAGCAGTGTCGTTAGCCCTCAAACAATTCAAACCTAACATCATCAATCAACACGTACTCATTCTCACGGACAATATAGCCACAAACAGCCATATTTGCAGACAAGGGGGTACCAGGTCCAAGGCCCTGATGAGGGAAGCCCTGAAGCTGGGTCTTTGGGCAGAGAGACATCTAAAGTCCCTGTGGGCTGACCACATATCGGGAATTTCATTTCATTTCATTTCATTTCATTTATTGGATTTATATGCCGCCCCTCTCCGAAAACTCGGGGCGGCTAACAACAGTCATAAACAATATACAGTAAAAATCCAATACTAAAAACTAACTTAAAATCCCCTAATGTATAAAACCAACATACGTACAAACATACCATACATACAGTTGTATCAGCCTAGGGGGAGAAGAAGTCTTAATTCCCCCATGCCTGGCGGCAGAGGTGGGTTTTGAGTAGCTTACGAAAGGCAAGGAGGGTAGGGGCAATTCTAATCTCTGGGGGGAGTTGGTTCCAGAGGGCCGGGGCCGCCACAGAGAAGGCTCTTCTCCTGGGTCCCGCCAAATGGCATTGTTTCGTTGACGGGACCCGGAGAAGACCCACTCTGTGGGACCTAACTGGCCGCTGGGATTCGTGCGGCAGAAGGCGGTTCCTGAGATAATCTGGTCCGGTGCCATGAAGGGCTTTATAGGTCATAACCAACACTTTGAATTGTGACCGGAAACTGATCGGCAACCAATGCAGACTGCGGAGTGTTGGTGTAACATGGGCATATTTGGGAAAGCCCATGATTGCTCTCGCAGCTGCATTCTGCACGATCTGAAGTTTCCGAACACTTTTCAAAGGTAGCCCCATGTAGAGAGCGCACAGGCAGACTGGCTCTCCCAGTCGACTCTGGACCCAGGAGAGTGGAGCCTCCATCTGGCTCTGTTTCGGCAAACCTGCCTCAAATTCTGTTACCCATTGCTAGACCTGTTTGCGACTGCGACCAACACTCAACTCCCTCGATTCTACTGCAGGTTCCCATCCCCGGGAGCGGAGGCAACAAATGTACTCAGAATCCCCTGGTCTCGAGGGCTGCTTTACGCTTTCCCTCCAATTCCAATTCTCCCAGACAAGATCATCCTCGAGAAGGCCCAGGTGATACTGATAGCTTCTCATTGGTCACGTCGGCCTTGGTTCGAGGACCTACAACTTCTGTCTGTCCAGGATCCCTGGCGACTCCCCGTTTTGGAGGATATGTTGCAGCAGGGGGCCTCTCAACATTCGGATCCGGAGTGGTTCCACCTCACCACTTGGCTATTATCCGGCGCGACCTAGATCTACGAGGCTACGACCCGTACACTATAGAAATAATCCTGAAAGCCAGGAGAGTCTCCACCAATAGGATTTATGATTACACCTGGTCCAGGTTTCACCAATGGTCCTCACAGGAAGACCTATCACTTCTGTGCATTCCCATTCACAGAATCGTAGCCTTCCTGATGAAAGGTTTCCATCAAGGCCTCTCAACTAGCACCATTTGCCGTCATCTAGCTGCTCTATCTTCGGTCTTAGCAGGACCCCACAGACAACCACTCCGCTCTTTCCCGGAAATTCAAGAATTTCTAAGAGGCATTTCGAACCTCAGGCCTTCCAAGGTTCACAGATACACAGATACACATCCTGGGACCTACCACTCAGGCACCATACGAACCCCTAAGGTCAGCATCCTTCAGGTACCTATCTTACAAGGTAGCATTCCTGGTGACGATAACATCTGCCCGATGCATTTCAGAATTGGCAGCCCAATCATTCGACAGGATCTATGCCAGTTCCATCCAGACAAAGTAGTCCTGCGCCTGGACCCCACCTTTCTATCCAAGGTCAGTTCCATGTTCCACAGATCCCAGGACATTGTGTTGCCTTCATTTTGTTCCAATCAGAACCATCAACTTGTGGTCAGACGGCACACCTTAGATCTCACCAGAGTGCTGAGAATCTGTATCCAACGGACAAGACCCATCCGAAGGTCAGAAGCCCTATTCGTAGCCTACCATCCCAGATCCCTGGGTTCTAAGGTATCCTCAACCGTAATAGACCGTTGGATCCGAGGGACCATCTCAAAGGCTTATGAGTCAGCTTCCCTCAGCATACCCAGAGGTATCACAGTACACCCCACAAGAAGTGCAGCCACATCTGCCGCATGGGCAACTCAAGGTCCATTGGAAGAAGTCTGCAAAGCAGCCACTTGGGCCTCTCCAAACTCTTTCATAAGACACTACAAAATTGACTCTTACGCTTCAGCGGGTGCTGCCTTTGGCAGAAGAGTCCTCCAATCCGTTATCTCTCACGATAGCAAACTAATCCCTCCCTAGGGACTCATCTATTGGGTATGTCCCACGTGACTGCTGGAGAATAGGCATTGATCGCTTACCTGAACGCCTCTTCTCGTACGCTGAGCGGGTACAGCAGTCACTTCCCTCCCTTTTTCTATTCTAACTGTGGTTATATTCTTTAACCTTTAATTTTTCCTATCATGAGAGTTGAACACTATCTGAGCCTCCACATTTGAGCCTAAGTCTATGGATTCGCAAATTCTGGGGAAGGGGCGAATCCAGCAGGCTTTTTAAAGACTAGGCTCGGTCCTCTGTGGATTGGACAGCGAGCAACCCACGTGACTGCTGTACCCGCTCAGCGTACGAGAAGAGGCGTTCAGGTAAGCGATCAACACCTATTTAATAAAATACCAACGTAGCAGAATACTTTTTACAACCATGTACACTTTTTACAAACTTCAAACTTGACAACTTTAAGACTTGTGGACTTCAAACACCCAGAATTCCTCCTCCAGTCATGCTAGCTCAGGAATGGGAGTTGAAGTCCGCAAGTCTTAAGCTTGCCAAGTTTGAAGACCCTTAAACCTCTAACTTGACTGCTTAAACCTTCAAACCTGACAGCTTTAAGACGAGTGGACTTCAACTCCCAGAATTTTTCTCCAGTAATCAGAAAGCAAAAACACCCCCTCCCCGTTTTTGCAAAATGGCGTTTTTGCCTTTCCCCGATCCCCAGGAGCCCTATGTAGACTTCCCGAATCCTTTGTCCATCCCATTTTGGCAAAAATGGGATGCAGGGGTGGGGCTTCTGGAGGCCAAAAATGGCTGTATTCGGTGTATAAGATGCAACGACATCCTATGACGGCTGGGGTGGGGGTGGGGGGCGGGGGAGAGGTGCATCTTATGCTAAGAAAAATATGGTATTTTCTCTTGCTCCTTTAGTAATCTACTTTTTTCCCCTTATCTCTGATGACCATTGAAACACTTATATCAAAATGTCACATGCCACAATGCAGATTAACTTTTAGTAACAAAACTGGAATTCTTAATACGGCTGGAGGAGAAAACCTGGTCAAGTACCATATAGTCTTCGGAGAGGGGCGGCATACAAATCTAAGTAATAAATAAATAAATATACTCTGGAGAGTGCTTTTGCATGTTAAATTGAGTCAAACACATGGAAAAATTGTTTAAATTCTGATCCTTCATATAGCAGCAAGTTTTATTCAATATGTGTGTTTTCTTATTCTAATTGAAATGTATGTGGGTTTTTTTAATTCTTTGAATAAGTATCAAATAGCTAATTTGTGGGGTATCCAGTCCTTTGTTCAAGGTGGAGTAGGTCTTGCATTCCAGAAGGACTTTAAACAGCCAGGTAAATTCTCCATACAATGACTATACAGTATAGATAGTTCTCGATCTACAACCACAACTGAGCCTAAAATTCATGTTGCTCAACAACATGAATTTTGCCATATTTTACAACCTTTTCTTGCCACAATTGTTAAGTGAACCAGTGCAGTTGTTAAGTTAGCAACACGGTTGTTAAGTGAATCTGGCTTCCCTATTGACTTTGCTGCAACCATCACAAATATGAGTCAGTTGCCAAGTGTCTGAATTTGGATCGCTACAATGTTTGAAAGTGTGAAAAACAGTCATATGTCCGAGACGTAATGGTGCAATGGTTAGAATGCAGTATTGCAGGCTAATTCTGCTGACTGCAATTTGGCAGTTTGAATCTCACCAGGCTCAAGGTTGACTCAGCCTTCCATCCTTCCGAGGTGGGTAAAATGAGGACCAGGATTGTTGGGAGCAATATGGAGACTCTGTAAACCGCTTAGAGAGGGCTGTAAAGCACCGTAAAGCGGTATATAAGTCTTGAGTGTTATTGCTATTGCTATTCCCATCGTTCTGTTCTTTTGGCCCAGGAGAAACGACTGAACATTATACCAAGAAATTGTTTTCTTATCTTTTATGCTGCTGGTGTGATAATTTCCAAAGGCTTTCCTTAACTAGACTATAAACCAGTGATGGCGAAACTATGGCAAGGGTGCCACAGGTGGCACGCAGAGTCATATCAGCTGACACACAAGCTGTTGCCCTAGCTCAGCTCCAACGTGCATGTGTGCGCTGGCCAGCTGATTTTTGGCTTGCACAGAGGCTCTGGGAGGGTGTTTTTGGCTTCCAGAGATCCAGGGAAGCCTTTGGAGCCTAGGGAGGGTGAAACATAAGCCTACTGGGCCCACCAGAAGTTAGGAAAAAGGCCATTTCCAGCATCCAGAGGGCCTCCAAGGGGTGGGGGAAGGTGTTTTCACCCACCCCAGGCATTGAATTATCGGTATGGGCACTCGTGCATGCGCGATAGCACGCCCCCATGCTCTATGGCACCTGAGGAAAAAAAGGTTCGCCATTACTGCCATAAATCCTTCTTGCAGCACTAGATTACCAACTAGAAGACCAGAAGAGATTTGCCAGGAAAACTCGCTTAGAGAGCGCTGTAAAAGCACTGTGAAGCGGTATATAAGTCTAAGCGCTATTGCTAATTTTCAGTGCCACTGTTACTTCGAACACTCACCAAAGGAATAGTTGTAACTCGAGAACTTATCTGTACTCCCAGTGCGTAGGATTCAGTTGTGCTTCAAAGTGCTGAAACTAAACTTCAGGGTAATTGGAAAGGAATGTGAGTTTCCAGGCTGGGAAAGAGTTCCAAAGTACTACCCTAAATTACAGGTTGTGAATAGATCATGGATAATGACCAGTTGCTGGGAACTATGCCTTGGTGATAGCCTACAAATAGCAAGTATATATTTCTTTATTTTTAGAAGCAGAACCCAGCTTTTGATTAAAACCAGAATAATTTTATAGCACATTGGGTAATGTCCCCTCTCAATTTTTTCTGTCATGCCACATGCACAAGAGGGTTTTTTTTAGTCTTTTTCCTGATGAATGGACCCGATGCCTATTTGGGGATTGCTTGGCAAAAACAGGTGGTCCTTGACCTAACAGCCATTTGTTGAGTGCCCATTTGAAGTTACAACAGCACTTATTTATTTATTTATTAAATTTGTCTGCCACCCCTCTCCGTAGACTCGGGGCGGCTCATAGCAGTAATAGAAAAACAATATACAATACAAATCTAATAATTAAAACTAAAAACCCATCATTTAAAAAACAGATACACAACATAACATACCATAACGACTGTTGAAATGCCCATGGTTATGTAATCAAAATTTGGGCCCTTGGTAACGGCCGTATATTTGTGACAATTGCGCTGTCCTGCAGTAGGGGTAGGCAAAGTTGGCTCTTCTATGACATGTGGACTTCAACTCCCAGAATTCCTGAGCTAGCATGATTGGCTCAGGAATTCTGGGAGTTGAAGTCCAAAAGTCAGAAGAGCCAACTTTGCCCTACCTCTATGACCTGGAGTCCTGCGATTGCCATTTGTAAACTCCACAGCTGGCTTCTGACAATTGAGGTCAGTGGGAGAAGCCAGGTTTGCTTAATGGCTTATGATTCACTTAACAACTGCAGTGATTCACTTAACTGTGGTGGGAAACTGTCACAAAAGTGGGGCAAAACTCACTTTAATAAATGCCTAGCACCACAGCGGAAATTTTGCATTTGATTGTGATGGGCTACCTGTGGCAGATTGGTGGCAATTGGATGCAAGCAGTAGTATTTCTGGGGAATTATTTAGTATTATTCTTGTTCTGCCACATGAATCCCAGTGACCGCTCAGGTCCACAGAGTCGGCCTTCTCCAAGTCCCATCAACTAGACCAGTGTTTCCCAACCTTTTTTGAGCCGCGGCACACTATTTACATTTAGAAAATCCTGGGGAACATTGAGGGGGGGCCCCCTAAAAAAAAGTTTGGACAAAAAAATCTCTCTTCCTCCCTTTCGCTCTATTTCTCTCTCTCTCTCTCTCTCTCTCTCTCTCTCCCTTCCTTCCTCTTTCTTTCCCCCCTCTCTCCATCTCTTTGTTTCTCCCTTCCTTCCTCTCTTTTTTGTCCTCCTTCACTCTCCCTCCTTCCCTCCCTCTATGTCTTTCCCTCACCCTCCTTCCCCCTCTTTCTCCCTCTCTCTTTCTCCCTCTCTTGCTATCTTTCTCTCTCTTTCTCTCCCCCCTCTCTCCCTCTCTTTGTCTCTTTCCCTCTCTTGCTATCTCTTTCTCTCCCCCCTCTCTCCCTCTTGCTATCTCTTGCTATCTCTTTCTCTCTCCACCTCGCTCTTTCTCTTTCTCTCCCTCTCTTGCTATCTCTTTCTCTTTCTCTTCCCCCCTCTCTCCCTCTCTCTCCCTCTCCCTCTTGCTATCTCTTTCTCTTTCTCTCCCCCCTCTCTCCCTCTCTCTCTCCCTCTTTCTCTCTCTTTCTCTCCCCCCTCTTTCCCTCCCTCTTTCTCTCTCTCCCTCTCTTGCTATCTCTTTCTCTCCCCCCTCTCTCCCACTCTCTTTCTCTCAGCAGCCGCATTGGGCAGTAGCCGTGGGGCGGCGGCAAGGTCGTCACCTGTGAGGCGGAGCTCCGGAACTGAGGCACAGGCGGCGGCGGCTAGACGTGTTGCTAGACGCCGTACATGCTGGCGTTGCGCTGGGCATGGACGTGGGGCTGGAGCCTCCGTCCTGGCCTAGACAGCAGGCAAGTGCCAGCCACGCAATTCTAGCATGTCCAGCCGCCGCCGTCCGTGCCTTTGTTCCGGAGCTCCGCCTCACAGTTGACCACTCTGCTGCTGCCCCACGGCTACTACCTGCTGCGGCTGCGGCTGCCGCCGCCATCACCCTCCCACTGCGCACCGCCCTTCCGCTGCCGCTACCCTCCCACCAGGCCCCAAAGCTCACCTGCTGCCGCCGCCAGGGAAGCTCCAGCCGGGCGGGGCGCTGCAGTTGCCGGAAAACTTGGAAGGCGCTAAGAAGGAAGCTCAGCTCTCCGTTCTCACAACTTTTCGCTCTTTGCAAAAAGTTTCGAGACCAGAAGCTGAGCTGCTTTCTTCGCAGCACACCTGACCATGTATCGCGGCACAGTGAACTAGACCAGTGTTTCCCAACCGGTGTGCCGCGAGACATGGTCAGGTGTGCCGCGAAGAAAGCAGCTCAGCTTCTGGTCTCGAAACTTTTTGCGAAGAGCAAAAAGTTGTGAGAACGGAAGCTGAGCTTCCTTCTTAGCGCCTTCCAAGTTTTCCGGCAACTGCAGCGCCCCGCCCGGCTGGAGCCTCCCTGGCGGCGGCAGCAGGTGAGCTTTGGGGCCTGGTGGAAGGGTAGCGGCAGTGGAAGGGCGGCGCGCAGTGGGAGGTTGATGGCGGCAGCGGCAGCGGGTAGTAGCCATGGGGCAGCGGCAGAGTGGTCAGCTGTGAGGCAGAGCTCCGGAACAAAGGCACGGACGGCGGCGGCTGGACATGCTAGAATTGCGTGGCTGGCACTTGCCTGCTGTCTGGGCCAGGACGGAGGCTCCAGCCCCACGTCCATGCCCAGCGCAACGCCAGCATGTACGGCGTCTAGCAACACGTCTAGCTGCCGCCGTCTGTGCCTCAGTTCCGGAGCTCCGCCTCACAGCTGACGACCTTGCCGCCGCCCCACGGCTACTGCCCAATGCGGCTGCTGAGAGAAAGAGAGAGGGAGAGAGGGGGGAGAGAAAGAGATAGCAAGAGAGGGAGAGAGAGAAAGAGAGAGGGAAAGGGGGGAGAGAAAGAGAGAGGGAGAGAGGGGGAGAGAAAGAGAGGGGGGAGAGAAAGAGATAGCAAGAGATAGCAAGAGGGAGAGGGGGAGAGAAAGAGATAGCAAGAGAGGGAAAGAGAAAGAGGGAGAGAGGGGGGAGAGAAAGGGAGACAGATAGCAAGAGAGGGAGAGAGAAAGAGAGGGAGAAAGAGGGGGAAGGAGGGTGAGGGAAAGACAGAGGGAGGGAAGGAGGGAGAGAGAAGAAGGGGAAAAAAGGGGAAGGAAGGGAGAAACAAAGAGATGGAGAGAGGGGGAAAGAAAGAAGAAGGAAAGGAGAGAGAGAAAGAGGGAGAGAGAGAGAAATAGAGCGAAAGGGAGGAAGAGAGAGATTTTTTTGTGTAAACTTTTTTTTAGGGGCCCCCCCTCACTATTCCCCAGGATTTTCTAAAAGTAAATAATGTGCCGCGGCTCAAAAAAGGTTGGGAAACACTGAACTAGACAATGTCATTTGGCAAGGCCTAGGAGGAGAGCCTTCTCTGTGGGGGGCCCAGCCCTCTGGAATCAGCCCCCCCCAATATTCGTACTGCCCCCACCCTCCTCGCCTTCTGTAAGAGTCTTAAGACTCACTTACATAGCCAGGCCTGGGGTGATTAGATTTTACCCCCTAGCTGGCAAAATGTTATGTATGGTTGTGGTTCAAATGAGTATGATTATTTTTTTAAATAGAATTAACAATTTTGGAGTAGTTCATTTAAATTTTACTTAATTTGATTTAGCACATTATATTGTACTGTTCTTTTTTATATGTTGTAAGCCTCCCCAATTAATAATAATAATAATAATAATAATAATAATAATTCCCCAGTATTAAAAGTATTATGGGGAATTATTTCTAATGGTCTTGCTATAAGATTCTAAGGCAAATGCAAGCTGGCTTTTCATGGACTTAACACAGAAATTAGGTCTAGAAATTAGGATTAAAGTCCAACCTCATTAGGACTGTCATCTGGATAAATAAACCTTTGCATGTTTATTTGACTGAATTTCCTTATGAGTGGTGGCGATTAGTGTTGGGCGAACTTCAGGAAGTTCGGGTTCGGTGAACTCACCCGAACATTGCCGTGAAGTTCGGGTGAGTTTTCCGAACCTGAACATTACCCAAACAGCAGCAATGCTTTTAAAAACTTTTTAAAAAAGTTCGATTAGAGTTTAGGTTTGGCATTTGGCCGAACAACATGAAACGCTGCTGCCCAGGAGGAGAGTGGGGAATCCCATCATGGGATTTCCCACTTCCTTTTTCTTGCAGCACTGCAAGCAAAAGGAGGTGGGGAATCCCACGATGGGATTCCTCACTCTCCTTCCGGGTGGTGGCGTTTCACGAACGCCAAAGCCGATTGGGTTCGGGTTCAGCATGCGGAACTTTGCAAGTTAGGTTCTCCCAACACTAGTGGCGACAGCTTTGAAGGAAAACGATGCATGATTTTAGACTTCATAGGTCAGTGAAGGTGAACCTATTGCACAGGTGCCACAGGTGGCACGCTGAGCCATATTTGCTGGCACACGAGCTGTTGACCTGGCTCAGTTCCAACATGCATGTGTTTGCCAGCCAGCTGATTTTTGGCTTGCACAGAGGTTCTGGGAGGATGTTTTTGGCTTTAATAGAACTTTTGGGGGGATTGGGGAGGGTATTGGAACCTGGGGAGCCTTTGCAGCCTGGGGAGGGCAAAACACAAGCCTACTGGGTCCACTAGAAGTTGGGAAACAGGCCATTTCCAGCCTCCAGAGGGCCTCCGGGGGGCAGGGGGAGCTGCTTTTTCCCTCTCCAGGCATTGAATTATGTACGATATTGAATTATGAATTATGCATGCACAATAACACACGTGCACACTCTTATGGCATGTGAGGAAAAAAAGGTTCGCCATCATAGGTTTTTTTTAAAGATTCTTGAAGTTTCTTGAATGAATACCAAGTAGCTAATAATACTTTATTCAACATGGGTATTAGGTTTTGGCATTTCAGAAGGACTTGCAAAGGTAAATTCCCCATAGGGTGACTATACACATAGCCCCTG
Source organism: Erythrolamprus reginae (assembly GCF_031021105.1). NCBI lineage: Eukaryota > Metazoa > Chordata > Lepidosauria > Squamata > Dipsadidae > Erythrolamprus > Erythrolamprus reginae. The sequence continues at coordinate 17,774,575 of NC_091960.1, forward strand.
ATTTAAGGGCGCAACTGAGCCCAAAGTTTCTGTCGCTAAACAAGATGGTTGAGTTCTTGCTCCATTTTTATGATCTTCCTTGCCGCAGTTGTTAGATGAATCTGGTGCAGTTGTTAAGTTAGTAACATGGTTATTAAGTGGATCTGGCTTCCCCATTGACTTTGCTTGTTGGAAGGTCACAAAACACAACCCCAGGACACTCCAAGCGTCATAAATACGAGTCGATTGCCAAGCATCTGAATTTTGATCACAGGGCCATGGGGATGCTGCAGGGTCGTAACTCTGAAAAACAATCATAAGTCACTTTTTCAGTTCCGCTGTAACTTCAAACGGTCACTAAATGAAATGTTGTAAGTTGAGGATTAGCATTAGCAATAGCATTTAGACATATATACCGCCATCTCTAAGCGGTTTATAGAAAATCTGCCTATTGCCCCCAACAATCTGGCTTCTCATTTTACCGACCTTGGAAGGATGGAAGGCCGAGTCAACCTTGAGCCTACTGAGATTTGATATGCTAAACTGCTGGCAGCTGGTGATCAGCAGAAGTAGCTTGCAGGACTGTACTCTAACCACTGCACCATTGTGGCTCTGTATAGGCTCTTGGAGAAAAGGAATTCTCAATCTGAGAATTGGCAGTTCTGTGTTAGCAAAAACAAGTAGAATGCTTGGCTGCATAGCTAGAGGTATAACAAGCAGGAAGAGGGAGATTGTGATCCAGCTGTATAGAGCGCTGGTGAGACCCCATTTGGAATACTGTCCATTTCTGGAGACCTCACCTACAAAAAGATATGGATAAAATTGATTGGGTCCAAAGATGGGCTACAAAAATGGTGGAAGGTCTTAAGCATAAAACTGATCAGGGAAGACTTAATGAACTCAATCTGTCTAGTCTGGAGGACAGAAGGAAAAGGGGGGACATGATCAAAACATTTAATATGTTAAAGGGTTTAATGAATAAATTTATTTATTTATTTGATTTTTTTGCCACCCTTCTCCTTAGACTCAGGGCGGCTTATAACATGTTAGCAACACCACAGAGCCGGCATATTGCCCCCACAATCTGGGTCCTCATTTTACCCACCTCAGAAGGATGGAAGGATGGAAGGCTGAGTCAACCTTGAGACGGTGGTGAGATTTGAACTGCTGACCTACAGCTCTACAGTCAGCTTCAGTAGCCTGCAGTTACATTGTGTTGTTTAAGTGTTCCCTTTAATTTTTGTGTATTTACTTCTACAACAGGTTCAGGGATTTTTTAAAAAATCATGATATTTTGAACCTTGTGCAGTTATTTATTAAACTCAGTTGTCCTGTAACAAAAATCCAGGATTCCTGGCTTGCTGGCAGCCCCCCAAACCAGCCCAATTTCCTTCTGAGGTCCAATTACCAGAACTTCTGTTTTGTTCTTTTCCAAGCAGGGATTGCAAGACGGGAGTAAATGTGAGAAATCCTGGCTTTTGGGGGGGATGCTGAATTTGAGTTTGGAAATTTTGATCAGTTCTCTTTACGTAGCTTGTTTTATGTGCTTGGATGAAGAAGAGGCGTCAGCAAAAACAACGCTTTGTCACCTGTGCTGCTTTAATTCCACTTTGAACGATGGACAGGCTTCTCATATTAGGGTTGTCAAAATAACCCGATCTTTGTTTGCAAAGCAGGTAGGGGAATTCTGGGAGTTGAAGTCCACCCATCTTAAAATGTTGAGAAACACTACCGTAGTGTATTTAATAACAAGGCTTCTACAACATAATTTCGAATGCCCCAGGATATTTGGTCACTGAGATTTGAATGCTTAGAGCTGAACTTGCACTACTAGTGACCAATTTACAAAAAGAAGGCTGAAAAAAATGAATCCTGCTATGTCCACAGCCTCGGTATAATGGAATTTAGCTGCACCATTGTACAGCCAGGAGATAAGTAGGTTGTAAAAATGATTTTATAAGATGCAATCCAGGATTGTTATTTTTTAGCCATTTATTCAAAAAAGGGGTTATTTCAGACCGATTTCTCTAGGAGCATTATGTTAAAATTTTCCCTGTACTGTATTTTTCGGGGTATAAGACGAACCTTTTTCCTTCCTAAAAGAGGCTGAAAATTCAGATGCATCTTACACTCTAAATGTAGCTTTTTTCGAAGCTTCCCCCCCTCCAGCCCTAACCAGCTCTTACTTTGCATGCTCTTTCATTGTTACTCTTTGCAAAGAATGTTTTCCAAGCCCTAAGTCTTTGCAGGGTTTTTTCATTGCTCTAAGTTGCTCCATATGTTTCTTTCCAGCCCTAAATAGGTGCTAAGGATTTTCCAGCTCTTACTGGCCTGCAATTCTTTCATTGCTACTCTCTCTGAATAAGGTTTTTTTTAAAAGCCCAAACCAGGGGATAAAATAATTTGCTAAAGCTGAGCAGACTAAGGATGCTAGCCAGATGAATATCTGGTAAGCAGATCCTTTTCCCTATTTTCCTCCCCCAAAACCAAGGTGAGTCTTATACAGTACTCCGAAAAATAGGGTATGTTATGAAATCACAGCTTCTGCTGAAGCCCAGTGCAAAATAACCTGCATGCAAGGTGTCTCAGATTAAATCCCTATCAAATTCAGGTAGAGCTGGAAAGACCAGATTGTTTGTGTGGCTTGAGGCTCCAGTTCAATTTGTCACTTTCAGGCAATCCCTGCATTGCAGGATGAAGAACGAATGTTAGATCTTGCAACTTGTACTTACTCACCAGGGCTAAAGATAAAACAGCTTCTGCTATATAGATTGAAGACAACAGACCCAGGTAATCCTCGGGTTACGACTGCAATTGAAATCAACATTTCTGTTGCTAAACGAGACAGTTGTTCAGTGAGTTTTGTACCGTTTCATGAGCTTTCTCAAACACGGTTGTTAAGTGAATCACTGCAGTTATTAGTAAAAGAGTTGTTAAGGGAATCAGACTTTGCAAAAGGGGATAACATGACAACAACCCCCCCCCCCATGCTGCAACCTTCCTAAATATGAGTCGCCTTTTAGGCATCTGAATTTTGATCGCCCGACCATGGGGATGCTACAGTGGCCGTAAGTATGAAAAACCATCATAAGTCACTTTTGCCACTGCTGTTGTAACTTCAAATGATCACTAAACAAACTGTTGTCAAATCAAGGGTTATCTGTACTTGTTCTTGATAAGGAAAGCTGTGGTTTGGACTTGTAAATGTCTCTGGAGATTTTCAGTCACCTGGATCATGGTTGTCTGAAAGGTGCTTTTTTTTTCAAGAGGCAACTGGACTTTCTGGACTTTCTTTGAAGACGTTTCTTTTCTCAGCCAGGAAGCTTCTTCAGCTCTGACTGGATGGTGGGGAATGGAAAGATTTATGCTCCTTGCAGATGGCTGGTCATTTGCATTTTTAAAATTGAGTCTGCACAGAATCTTAGCTATCGCCCGAATCCCCAGCAGCCCACCCCTGATCCTGGGGTCCTGTGATCACCATTTGCAACCTTGAAGCTTGACTACTGCAATGCTCTCTACATGGGGCTACCTTTGAAGAGTGTTCGGAAACCACAAATTGTGCAGAATGCAGCCACGCAAGCAGTCATGGGCCTTCTTAGACTGCCCATGTTTCTCCAACACTCCGCGGACTGCATTGGTTGCCATTTGGTTTCCGGACCCAACTCAAAGTGTTGGTAATGACCTATAAAGCCCTACATGGCATTGGGCCAGATTACTTGAGGGATTGCCTTCTGCCGCATGAATCCCAGCATCTGGTTAGGTCCCATAGAGTCAGCCTTCTCCAGATCCTGTTAACCAGACAATGTCACTTGGCTGGGTCTATGGGAAGAGCCTTCTCTGTGGATGCCCTGGCCCTCTGGAATCAGCTCCTCCCAGAGATTCGCACTGTCCCCACCCTCCTCGCCTTCCGCAAGAGTCTTAAGACTCATTTATGCCTCCAGGTTTGGGGTGATTAGATCTCAGACCCCTGGTGCATGAATGTTTGTATGGCTGTTGTTTGAATGGGTATGACTGATTTTTATCACAACGGGATTTTAGATTGTTGTTCTGTTTTAATTTAATTGGATTTAGCTATTGTATTTGGTTTTTTTGTATGTTGTAAGCTGCCCCGAGTCCTTGGAGAGGGGTGGCATATAAATCCAATTAATTAAACAAACAAACAATCTTAGCTATCTCCGGAATCACTGTGAACCCCCAGCAGCCCACCCATGATCCCGGGGTCCTGTGGTCAACATTTGCAACTTCTTGGCAAAGTCTAGGGGGGAAAGCCAGATTTGCTTCCTGGCCACACGAGTCCCTTAATAACTGCAGTGATTCGCCTAACAGCTGTAGCAAGAAAAATTGTAACATTGGGATGCAGCTCCCTTGACAATTGCCTTGCTTAACAATGGAAATTCTAGTCCTCATTGTGGTCATATGTCAAGGGCTACCTGTACTGTTTGCAGGTGATGGTGATGCTCCTAGATAAAGTCTTTTACTCCTAGTTGGAGAAACTGTGATAGTGATCATCTTTGCAAGCTTATTTTTCAGACTGAAGGGATTGGAAGGATTGCCTTCAGAAGTTGTTAATTCTCCATCGCTGGAAGTTTTTAAAGAAGAGATTGGACAGACATTTGTCCAGAATAGTACAGAGCAGTGATGGAAAACCATTTTTCCCTTGGGTGCCAAAAGCGCGCATGCATGTGCTCACACCGATCATTCAATAAGCCCCCCTGTGCATCAACGCATGACTCCTCCCCCCCACACAAAGCCTCGGGCTCTGAGATTCCTGACTTCTGGTGGGCCTGGTAAGCCTCTTTTTTGCCCTCCCCAGGCTCAAGAGACTTTCTTGGAGCCTGGGGAGGACAAAAATGCCCTCCCCTGCCCTCTCTGGAGGCCCTCCGGAGCAGTGAAGGGCTGCAATTTTTTTTTTACTATGGTACTGTAGGCGTGGCTTATTGTGTGGGTGTGGCTTGCTGATCATGTGACCAGGTGGGAGTGGCTTGACAATCATGTGACAAGGGTGGCTTAAAGGTCATGTGACTGGGTGGGAGTGGCTTACCGACCAAGGTAAGTTTTTAAATAGGTGCTTGGACTCTTTCAGTTGATTAAGTCACATTATTTGAAAAAGGACAAATGATAGACAGCATTATTTGTTGAGGAACACAGGAACATTTTAAGGTTTTGTACTGAACCCACAAGGTTCATTAGGCAAGTAGCTCAATTTTCTTTCATTGCTATGAAAGTTCAGTTGTAGATAATGATTAAAATGATTAATCGTTTATGGGTAAAAACATACTATTTAATTATTTCCTATTTTAAAAGTACTTCAGGATCATACTAGAGAAGGGAGGACAATATAAAAACTATTAAGTATTCAATAAATAGAGCATAAACCTACTACCCCCACTGCTTCCCCCTCCCCACATGGGGGCAGCAGCCCATCACTGCTCTGTAGGCCAAAAATGCCCATCCAGAACCTCTATGTGAGCTGAAAATCAGTTGGCCAGTGCACAAATGTACGCTCGAGCATGCCGGCAGATATGGCTCAGAGTGCCACAGGTTCGCCATCACAGGTATAGGGTTTCTTGCTTCTGCAGGGGGGTGGACTAGAAGACCTCCAAGATCCTTCCAACTTTCTTATTCTGTTCTGTTCAAGTTATGAGTCATAACTTATGACCTAAAATACAGTATATCCCTTTCTTGCTCTTGAATGACTCTCGGATCAGATGACTTTTTAAGCCACCAGATGGCAGCACTGCTTTGCTGCCTGGAATCTCTCATTTTCCATTGAGTCAACAAGAAAGGTAGCTTGGATGGATCTACTCTGACAACTTACCAGGGACAACTCTCTACAGTCTACACTAACATTGAAGAAATAGAGGAATAGAATCAATCACCAGGCTCAAGGTTGACTCAGCTGTCCATCCTTCTGAGGTGGGTAAAATGAAGACCCAGATTGTTGGGGGCAATATGCTGATTCTGTAATCTGCTTAGAGAGGGCTGTAAAGTGGAATATAAGTCTAAGTGCTATCACTATTAAAGAAAGTATTTAGTCTGCCAATAAGGACACCGTAGGCCACAGAACTCGTAAGGTTTATTTCACTTGTAACAACAATAACCAGTAACTGAAACTGCTAACAATAATCACCAAGATGGCCGTGCCTGGCAGCTATTTGTAGCCCTGCTGCCAGGCTGAGCCAACCAATCCAAACTCTGTATTTTCCCACCCAAAACATAGGGGTGGGTACCCATAACAAACTGTCCTCTAGACCAGTGTTTCTCAACCTTGGCAACTTGAAGATATTTGGACTTCAACTCCCAGAATTCCCCAGCCAGTGAGTGCTGGCTGGGGAATTCTGGGAATTGAAGTCCAAATATCTTCAAGTTGCCAAGGCTGGGAAACACTGCTCTAGACACAACAGAAAGGATGTCAAAAGAGGGACAAAACAAAATCCCACCACTACTGCGATCGATCGCACCATGGCTTCTGGCTGCTGGCTTTGGCAGCTAGTTGATTGGTTGGTGGCTAACTGTCCCCGGTGACGAAAAGTTACTGTTGTAACTTTGAATTGTCTTAAAAGAAATTTATTTATTCATTTATAATTAGATTTGTACGCTGCCCTTCTCCGAGGACTCAGGGCGACTCACAGCATATAATATAAGAATACAGTTCAATCATACAGGGAGCTGAGACGTAATTGCCCCAAGCCTGGTGACATAGGTGAGTCTTAAGACTCTTACGGAAGGCAAGGAGGGTTGGGGCAGTGCGAATCTCCAGGGGGAGCTGATTCCAGAGGGCCGGGCCCCCCACAAGGAAGGCTCTTCTCCTAGACCCCGCCAAGCGACATTGTCTGGCTGATGGGACCTGGAGAAGGCCAACTCTGTGGGACCTAACCAGTCGCTGGGACTCATACGGCAGAAGTCGGTCCTGCAAGTAATCTGGCCCGATACCGTGTAGGGCTTTATAGGTCATTACCAACACTTTGAATTGTGTCCGGAAACCAATCAGCAGCCAATGGTCGCATGTCGAGGATTAATGGTATAGAGGAGGGACGGGAGGGAAAAGGGAGGGTTGAAAGGGTTAAAGACAAACAGTTAATGAATTGTGTAAAGCTGGTGCAAGGAAGGAGCCAGAGGAAAGCGGAGGAGCGGCAGGAGGACTCCTGAGGCTTGTTTCCCTGAGGCTCCAGCCTGTCAAGTCGTTGTCTTCTCTGCACCAGTGGCTGCTCGCTCATTTGCATTTATGCAGGGGATGCATTTATTTATGGACCGATGGCCTCCATACACTGCAAAGCAGCGTGTCTCCTTCCAAGTTATCTTCTACACTCTGTGTAATTAACTATCGGTGCCTGTTTCTGAACCAGAACTGAGGTGCAAAAGTGCAATGCCTTTCCTGAATGAACGGAACTCCACTTGCGACGGTAATCAATTCCAAGCTTGTATTTTCAGGCACTGATTATTAATGCAAAAAAAAAAAAAGAAGTATGGGAGATAATCAGGAAAAGGAAATGATTTAAATAGATACACATGCACACACATCTCTATTTAGAACAATTTTCCAGATTAGCTGGAAATTATCTAGCATAGCATTTAGACTTACATACCACTTCATGGTGCTTTTACAACCCTGTCTATGGGGTTTACAGAATCAGCATATTGCCCCCCAACAATCTGCGTCTTCATTTGACCCACCAGGGAAGGATGGAAGGCTGAGTTAATCGGTGGTGAGATTTGAACTGCTGAACTACAGCTAGCAGTCAGCTGAAGTAGCCTGCAATGTTGCACTCTAACCACTGTGCCACCCTGACTCTTATCTATATCTATACTCATATTTTATTCTAACCTATAACAAGAATTTGTGGAATAAGCAAAAGACTTATTTATGCACCCTCCCCTTACAATCTTAATCTAATGTGAGTGTCAGACTGCAGATGGATAGTAAAGAAAAGCTTGATTTTATTTATGAGGATGGAGTTTGGGTCCTGCAACAAATGTCAGGCCCAAAGTCAATATGTGAAGTCAAATGTTGGCCTAACACAGTTTTGGTAGTGAGAAAAGAACGGGGGAGTGAGAGAGTGAGAGAGATATTCCTTTATGCAGAATCCAAAGTAAATTGAACACAGGAAGGAATTAGAAATCCCTGCATCAGATTTGTCCTCATGATTGCACTTGTGGGGGGGGGGGATGGGAGATGAGCTTTTGACCTGGATGTAATCTGAAGGGACCTTAAGTTGGAATGAATCATGCAGAATCCAAATTGGCTTTGTTAATAAATCGGACCCTGTGCTAAAAATATAAGACGTGGAAGTTGATTTATTTTCTCAGATGCTATTTGGTTCGCTGACAACAGGAGAGAGAATTTTGTTCTTATTTCACTCATGGTGACTCTGGTGAGTTTACAGAAGGATTCCATTTGAATCCTGAATTTAATTCAATTAAACTGAATACCAAACCCATTGAAGGAGAAGAGCAGGCAATTAAGTGAGTCATGAGCTTAGTTGCTGCATTATCACAAGTGCCCCAAAATGAATCCCTCCTGAAATGCATTGGCCCTTATCTGGTGCCAATTTAGTCTGGAACTTTGTGTATAGGCTTGAATAAACCTCCTCTGATGCAACCTTATGAATGGCCCTGATTCTTTCCACCTGATATCCAGTTGGTTAGGGCAAGAATGGACCACCTGATACCCCAAATGGATGGTCTGCCAACAGTTTGAGTCTATATTAGTGATGGCAAACCTTTTTCCCCTCAGGTGCCGAAAGCTCGTGGGCGTGTACTATTGTGTATGCGCAAGTGCCCATACCCATAATACAATACCTGGGGAGGGCGAAAACAGCTTCCCCCAGCTTCCCCCACCCCCAGGAGGCCTTCTGGAGGGTGAAAATGGCCTGTTTCCCAACTTCTGGTGGGCCCAGTAGGCTCATGTTTCACCCTCCCCAGGTTCCAAAGGCTTCCCTGGAGCCAGAGGAGGGTAAAAACGTCCTTCCCCATACCTCTGGAGACTCTCGGGAAGCCAAAAACGCCCTCCTAGAGCCTCTGTGTGAGCCAAAAATCAGTTGGCCGGCACACACATGCATGTTGGAGCTGAGCTAGGACAACAGTTCACATGCCAACAGATATGGCTCTGTGTACCACCTGTGGCACCCATAGGTTCATCATCACTAGTCTATACAAACTCTGTTCACAGGAATCTGGATGAAATCAACATCAGTTGGCATGGCTGGTGTCTAGGAGCTGTAGCTTAAATCATAACATGTGACCTACACCTTCTTGCTGGTTGATCAAAATATTTTCCCATTTGTGCCCAACATCCAGCTATATCCATTTTTCAATCAGCAATGGTCTCCACAATAGAGCTTTCGAACCTTACCTTTGTCATACCTCCAGCTGCTGCCTGGATCCAGCTGCCAGTTCCATCTGCCAAACCTTTCCTCTTCAGGTATTTTTTCCAAGGGTGGAATTGTGGGACATAAATAGGCAAGCTAAGATTGCAGACTAATAGATGATTGGGTCCATATTCTACTAGTGGTGAAATTGGGGATTTACAATACCCTTTCCCCAGGACTGAGGAGGGAATGGCGATTTTGCAGTAACCTTCCCCTGGAGTGGGGAGGGAATGGAGATTTTGCAGTGTCCTTTCCCTGGAGTGGGGAGGGAATGGAGATTTTGCAGTATCATTCCCTTGGAGTGGGGAGGGAGTGGAGATTTTGCAGTATCCTTCCCCTGGAGTGGGGAGGGAGTGGAGATTTTGCAGTATCCTTTCCCTGGAGTGGGGAGGGAGTGGAGATTTTGCAGTATCCTTCCCCTGGAGTGGGGAGGGAATGGAGATTTTGCAGTATCCTTCCCCTGGAGTGGGGAGGGAGTGGAGATTTTGCAGTATCCTTCCCCTGGAGTGGGGAGGGAATGGAGATTTTGCAGTATCCTTCCCCTGGAGTGGGGAGGGAATGAAGATTTTGCAGTATCCTTCCCCTGGAGTGGGGAGGGAATGGAGATTTTGCAGTATTCTTCCCCTGGAGTGGGGAGGGAGTGGAGATTTTGCAGTATCCTTCCCCTGGAGTGGGGAGGGAGTGGAGATTTTGCAGTATCCTTTCCCTGGAGTGGGGAGGGAGTGGAGATTTTGCAGTATCCTTCCCCTGGAGTGGGGAGGGAATGGAGATTTTGCAGTATCCTTCCCCTGGAGTGGGGAGGGAATGGAGATTTTGCAGTATTCTTCCCCTGGAGTGGGGAGGGAGTGGAGATTTTGCAGTATCCTTCCCCTGGAGTGGGGAGGGAATGGAGATTTTGCAGTATCCTTCCCCTGGAGTGGGGAGGGAGAGGAGATTTTGCAGTATCTTTCTCCTGCCATGCCTGCCAGGCCACACCATGCCACACCCACAGAACTGATAGTAAAAAAAATTGGTTCCCTCCCCACTTTCGGGGAAGGATGCTGTAATATTTCCATTTCCTCCCCACTCCAGGGGGAAGGATATTGCAAAAACTCCATTCCCACCCCACTCTGGGGCGGTATTTGTTGGTCTCTGAACTATTCAGAATTTCCACTACTGGTTTTCCAAAACCTGTCAGAACCTGTCAGATTTTACCCCTGTGTTCTGCTCAGCTCATTATTCCCAAATTGAAGTATTCATGACAAATTTGTTTGGCGGTGCTTCATTGTTGGAGGTTTTCAAGCCAAACGTGGACAGCCATTTGGCTGGGATGGAACAAGATATCCTGCCTTGGGCAGGACATTCGATTTGAAGACCTCCAAAGACCTCCCTTCCAGACCTACGATTCTATGATTTATTTATTTATTTCAGTAATGCTCTGATTGCCCTCTCTAAGAAAGTCCTGTCCTTCTTGAAGAATTTCTCCTCTGCTGGAAGATATTGCAATAAATCATTTCCATACGCACCCCCCTCCCACTTTCCTGCCATAAACGCTCTAGAGAATTTTGAAAGGTCATTTGTGCCCACCTGCCAAAGTCACCTCACAAAGACAGTGATTTGCTCTGGTTGGGGCGAGGGGGGGGGGCAACCCGGGAAGATGAGCTTTCTCTCTTTCTATAAAACATTCAGCCTTTTATTCCCCCAGTTTTTATTAGGTTAAAGGAAATGAAACCGAAGCTTTATTACTGGGAAGTCTTGGGTAGCATCTGGCTTGAAATTTCAGCAAAATGGGCCCAGGCATTTAGGAAGCCTGGTATTTCTGCCCTGGTTTATGGCAGTGATGACGAACCTATGGCATGGGTGACCAGATTTTCACATTGGTAAAGAGGGACACCATTGACGGGTGGTGGGGGCGGTGGGGGGGGGGGTCCTTGACTAAAAATTTGGTCTACATGGAGAAAAAAAATCTCTTTTTTCTCTTTCTTTCTTTCTTTCTTTCTTCCTCCCTCTCTTTCTTTCTTTCTCTCTCCCTCTAGCTCTTTCTTTCTCTCTTCATCTGTCTCTTTCTATTTCTCTCTTTCTCCCCCATGCTCTCTTTCTTTCTCTTTCTCTCTTCCTTCCTCTCCTTTTTCTCTCACTTTCTCTCTCTTCCTTCCCCATTTCTCGCTATTTCTCTCTCTTTCTCTCCCTCCCTCCTTTCTTTCTTTCTTTCTTTCTTTCTTTCTTTCTTTCTTTCTTCCTCCCTCTCTCTTTTTCTCTGTCCCCCCTTCCCTCCCTCTCCCTCTCCCTCTCTCTCTCTCTCTCTGTTTCCCTTCCTCTTCCCCTCCCCCATTTTTTTTGGAAGCCAGGGTTCAGCAAGAGGGCTAAATGGAGAGTCCCTTTGAAGATCGTGCCTTGGCTGAGGGGGGGGGGGAGGAAGAAGAGGAAGGGGAGGGAAGGAGAAGGCGCTCAGGAGCTGAGGCGCCTGGTCTTTCACACTGAAGTAGCTGGCCAGAAGGAGTCACACGGGAGGAGAAGGAAGAGGAGAACTTCCCAAGCTGCCGAGACTTGTCAAACGCCCGGCTGCTTCGGCTTTCTCCTTGGGGGCATGTTGCCCCAGCTCAGCTCCAACATGCATGTGTGTGCCAGCCAGCTGATTTTTGGCTCACACAGAGGCTCCGGGAGGGTGTTTTTGGCTTCCAGAGAGCCTCGGGGGGGGCATTTTTACCCTGCCCAGCTCTAGGGAAGCCATTGCAGCCTGGGGAGGGCGAAACACGAGCCTACCGGGCCCACTAGAAGTTGGGAAACAGGCCCTCCAGGGGGCGGGGGAAGCTGTTTTCGCCCTCCCCAGGCATTGAATTATGAGTGTGGGCACTCACACATGTGTGATAACACGCACCCACACTCTTTCAGCACCCGAGGAAGAAAAGGTTCGCCATCCCTGGTTTATGGAATGCAGCTGATTTGAGGACCAATGTGATCAACCTAAATTCTTTTTTTTGTTTTGTATTTTCCTGCACAGTTTCCATCTGTCAATGCATATACAGTGGTATCTCTACTTAGAAACATAGAAGACTGATGGCAGAAAAAGACCTCATGGTCCATCTAGTCTGCCCTTATACTATTTCCTGTATTTTATCTTAGGATGGATATATGTTTATCCCAGGCATGTTTAAATTCACTTACTGTGGATTTACCAACCACGTCTGCTGGAGGTTTGTTCCAAGAATCTACTACTCTTGACTTCCGGGGTGGAGCCAGGCTGAAGCGACGTGCAAGTCAGAAGCTCCTGGTTTGTACTCGAGATTTCCCGTTAAAAAACCAATTAATGGTGTTAATTCTTCTTGGTGGGAAGAATTACAGTGAGGGGAAGCATCCAGCTATTGGGGGGTCCGCAACTCTCCCCCCCCTAGCGGGTGGGAAACTCCCGTGTTTTGGCGGGGAAAAAAGCTGGGGTTTTGTCCTCAGCCCGAAGGCCTGGCTTGCTAAACTGTCATCAGGAAGCAAAAAAAACTGAGCGGCGGCGGCACCAGCGGTTTGGGGAAAAAAAAAAAATTCTTTTTATATATATCTACAACAACATTAATAATACCTACCCAGGAAGATTCAGAGGTGGAAAACAATGATATAGCCTCCTATAATCAAGAAGCGGCGATTGAAGAGAGTGGAGCGCGTTATTGTTTGAGGGAAAAGTAAGTCGTTGATGGTGGGCGGAAGTAGTTGCAGCTGGCTGGAGAGCTTATATTGAAGGCTCGGGAGCGGAGAACGGGACGGAGAGCCTAGAAGGACCGGAGCTGTAAGGCTGGCGTGGCGTGGTGGGAAAGCGCTGCAACGAGTTGGAGTGAGATTCGGGAACGGTTAACAAGAAGGGAGATTTGGAGTGTTGGGGACGCTGTGCTGCTGGATTAAGAGGACTCCTCTACAGCCATCTATCACCCCGAAGGAAACAAGCAAGAGACAAGCAAGAACGGCGAGAGGAGTTGCGTGAGTTGCAAGAGGTTTGAGAGCTGAGACAACCGCCGTTTGCGCTACTTGCCCCTCCTCCCCTCCAGCGAGTCCAGAGAATCAGCCACCATCAAAGAAACTCAGCTGTGAGGCAACAGAGAAGAGGCGGAAGAGGGTGAAGGAGGGCTAAAAGCTAAAAGCTAAAAGCAAAAAGCTTGTTGCTTCGGTATGGTCTGTGGGGGGTTGTAAAACTCAAGCTGTCTGAAAGAAGGAGAAGAACAGAGAGAAGAGAAGACGTCCCTCTCTTCTGTTTGCCTAGTGGGAGAATTGAAATCGTTGTCGACATCGTGCGCCGCTGAAAGTTACTGACTGAACTGCTGACGCCTAATTGAAACCAACGCTGCAAATTTGGAGCCGAGTGAAACGTGTCGTATTTATAATCACTTATGCTACTTATGTTAACTACTTATATTAGTCATTTATTTTCTTAATACATTAGTATATTTTATTAACATTATTACTACCACTCTTACTATTATCAATATTGACCATTGTAACTGTTAGTTTTGTGTTGTTTTCTTTCCCCACTCTTTCTTTCTTTCGTTTTTTTTTTCTTTTTTTCCTTTTTGCTGATTCATCCTTGCCTATCTTCCCTCTCGTTTTACATTTTTTTTTTCTTGCCCTTCCTTATGCCCATGTGCTTTCCCTAATTTAATCTCTCCCCCTCCTCCCCTCCTCCTCCTCTAACTAAGATTAAGAAATCTTGTCTCTGTCTTGATTTCCCTCGGTTTAACAGTCCAAAATGATTAACTGTGATTAATTGTGATTAACTGATTATTGGCTTAGGGGTTATACCAAGAACCTTAAATTAATTGATACTTGATAGTTGATATTAAACAATACTACGAAGGATTAATTAATAATTATTATATATAGTGTTTATAACAGTACTTATAGAACGTTGTAAGGTTTTTTAAGACTAAGCTTGAATTAACTTAAGATAGATCTATACTATTTATAATATTTATAATATTTATATTTATAATATCTATACTATTTATTATCTTTTATTACTAAATCAATTCACACAATCTTGATTACTATTAACATTAATATTAGAGTATAGTTTTTATGAAGGAGTAACTATTTATCTTAAACTGTATTTAAACCTTATTTCTATCTAAATTCTACTCATATTCTGATTGAACACTGTTGTAATTGACTAACTGCCAATAAGTGAACAATTAAGTGATAGACATAGATATAATTAATTAGAAAGTAGAAATCAGAAATTTTGCACTCTGTATTTAACTTCTTTCTACTAATATTGGAGAATTCGGCTGTGTTAGAACGAGCCTAATTATTTCAACCTCCCAAACAAGACTATTTTTGAACTGTGACTTAAATAACATCCCTATCTTTACGACGCAATTGAACACGTGGAAAGGTCACTACTTTGGGATAATTTGGACAATTTAGACAATCTGTCAACTATCCTCGTCTGGTTAGGGAGTATGACAACTAATTTCTCTAAATACCAAAAAAAAGCTACACCAGGAACTCCGACAATGCAAACTGTAAAACCAAACACAGAAATGGCAACCACCGACAAAACTTCTCTGCAATCAATTCAGGCTTCACTAAGTTTGATTCAAGAGTTTATGGTCCGCAGCCAAGAGGTAGCTACAGTTACCCAAGAAACCATTAGGCAAAACCACGAGGAAACAAAACAAAACTTTGAAAAGATGTCTGGAAAGATGGAAGGCCTGGAAAATCAACTCGAAGGTATACAAGAAATTATAATAAACCATGAACAGAGGATAAAAAATATTGAAATAGACACCAAAAGAATCGATGAAAGAAGAATTGAATCAGAAAGAAGATTAATTGCGGCCAATAATGAGCTCGGAAATTCAATAGCAATCCTGGAGATGGAAAAAGCAGCTTATTTCCTTCGCTTCCAAAACATTCCGGAAAATACAGACGAAGATTTATTTAACAAATTAGCCCAGCTGATTACTGACAACACACAGATCGAACTAGAGGAGGTCAAGGACCACATTGACGAAATTTATAGAATACAAACAAACTATGCCAAGAACCATAGATTACCCAGAGAGGTCCACGTAAAATTTACGAAAAAGTCCATCAGGGATGAAATATACAAATCAACAAGAAGCGGGAAAATTATGTACCAAGAAAAAGAAATTATAATACTCAAACAAATTCCGAAAAGAATAAGGGAGAAAAGAAGAGAATTCCACTTTCTTACGGCAAAACTACTGAGAAGGGGAATCCCATACCGATGGCTAATTCCGGACGGTCTTCTAGTAACATGGAACGGAAAAAAAATTAAAATAGACTCGTTCGAGAAAGCGGACTATTTTATTCAAAACAATTTAGAGCAAGACACAGAGATTCGCCAGACCATAGAGGAACTATCGCAGGAGGAGAGACGGAGGGAGGATGGAGGAGAGGAAGAACAGGGTGAGGAAAGACAACAAAAAGAACAAAGGGTAACAACGAGAGCGGCGGCTAAACGTCAATAAAGGAAGAGAAGGTAACCGGAGAGAAGAGGGAGGAAAATGACGCGAAAGATACTTGAGTTGATCTCTGTAAACATCAACGGATTGAATTCTCCGATAAAAAGAAAACAGATAATGACAAAATTATTAAAACAAAATTCAGATATATCATGTCTTCAGGAAGTACATATTAGGAAGCAAGATTGTAAACTTTTAGAAAATAAAAAATTAGGTAAATTATTCACAGCCCTATCAGACTCAAAAAAGAGAGGGATTGCTTTGTACATTAAGGACTTTTACCAACCGGAAAAAATTTACTCAGATGAAGATGGCAGAATTCTAATTGTAAAAATTAAAATAGGTTATAGAGAAATAGCGATAGTGGCGATCTACGCCACAAACACAAAACAGAAACAATTCTATCAAAAACTAGCTGAACAATTAGCACAGGTACAAAAAGGGGACATCTGTATTATTGGAGACTATAATGCAGTGAGTGATCCCAAAAAAGATTTTAAATCTGCAAAGAAAAAACTAAAAGACAGGAAAATACTACCACCAGAATTCCAGGAAATAGCAAGGGAATATAGACTGGCAGATATCTGGAGAGAAAGGCACCCATCTGCACGGGAATACACCTTTTACTCATCACCGCAAAAGTCATGGTCACGAATTGATATGATTTGGGCAGACCAAAATTTTGGGAAGTTAATCTATGAAATTGAAATAGGTCCAAATATTTGGGCAGACCACCAACCAATATTGATGAAAATTAAAATACCGACCCCAGGTCAACACCGGTGGTCCATAAATCAACTGTTATTTCAAGATCAGGATTATATCAAACATATCAAACAAGAATTAAAATTATTTTTAAGAGATAATTGGAATACTGATACCACTATTCAGAATATTTGGGACACAACAAAAGCATTTATGAGAGGCATAACAATAGCTTATTTAGCAAAAAAAAAGAAACAGAAAGATAGGAAACTAAACGAACTCAAGACCAAATTAAAACACGCAGAATTAGAAGCCCAAAAAGACCTCCAAAACGGAAAAATAAGAGAAGAGATAGATGTAATAAAGCACAATATCAATTTAATGATACAAGATGAAATTGTCACAAAACTAAGGAAGACCAATCAATATCAATTTGAAAATGCGAATAAAATAGGCAGATGGCTTGCTTATAAATTAAAAAAGCAAGAAGAAGAACGATACATACAAACATTAGAAGATAAAAATGGGGAATTACAACATACACTGGGGGGAAAAAAGAATATAGTAACTGAATATTATGCTCATTTATACCAAAAGGAAGAAACAAACCAATCCCAATTAAATAAATATCTTGAGGAAGCGGAAATACAAAAGATATCAGAATCAGATGAAATCATACTAAACAAAGAAATAACCAAACTAGAAGTGGAATATGCAATAACCAAACAAAAGAACAGTAAAACCCCAGGTACAGACGGGATACCGGCCGAATTCTACAAAGAACTAAAAGACTATTTATTAGAAATCCTAGTAATAATATTTAATGAAGTATTGGAAAAAGGCTTGCTACCAATATCCTGGACACAAGCCTTGATAAGTCTAATCCCGAAAGACCCGGAAAAAAGAAAACATATACAAAACTATCGGCCCATATCCCTCCTCAACGTTGATTATAAAATATTCATGACAATAATAGCGGAAAGATTTAAACCAATTTTAAACAAAACAATAAAGGAAGATCAAAATGGGTTTCTCCCAGGCAGATACATAAGGAATAATACAAGAATAATTCTTAACACTCTAGAATACTATGAGACACACTCCGGAAAACAATTAGCATTAATATTCTTGGACGCCCAAAAAGCTTTCGACAATTTAAGGTGGGAGTTTATTCTTGAATTAATTAAAAAAATGCAATTCGGCCCAAAAATAATAAACATGTTCCAATCTATATACAATATGCAATCGGCTCAAATTATATTTAATGGGGAATTAACAAGATCTTTTCAAATTGCAAAAGGTGTTAGACAAGGATGTCCTCTATCCCCACTTCTATACATCCTGGCAGTAGAAACACTTCTTAATCAAATAAGATCCAACATGGAAATTATAGGTCTTAGAACAAAAAAACACGAATTTAAAGTTCAGGCTTATGCAGATGACCTAGCATTCATTTTGGAGGATCCAATAGAAACAGGGGAACACCTGCTGAGAGAGATACAACGGTATGGAGAAGTGGCCGGCCTAAAAATCAATAAACAAAAAACTAAAATTATAACCAAAAATATGGACACTAAACAAGAACATGAATTAGAGACATTATTAGGAATCCAAACTGTTAAAAAAGTTAAATACCTGGGCATAACACTAACGAATAGATGTGGTACAATACAAAAAGATAATTACGAACCCCTCATTAAAAAAACAGAACAACAGTTAATAAGGTGGAACAAAATTCATATCTCATTATCAGGGAGGATAGCCACAATTAAAATGTCTATACTACCGAAATTTTTATATTTATTCCAGACGATCCCAATAAAATTAAACCAAAAATTTTTCAGCAAAATAAATACAACCATTTCAAAATTTATCTGGGCGGGGAAAAAACCAAGGGTGAGATTTAAAGCTTTACAAGATAGAGTAACACAAGGCGGATTTGGATTACCAAACTTCCAAGCCTATTACGAAGCATCGGTCCTTCTATGGCTTAAAGAGTGGATAACGCTCCAAGATCAAAGACTTTTGGCCTTGGAGGGCCATAACATCCTCCAAGGATGGCACAGTTTCCTATGGAGCGAAAAAGGGAAAACGCCAGTATACTTTAGATGTCACATGATTAGGGACTCCTTAATAAATGTGTGGTTAAAAACTAAAAAAGAACATTACCACAGAATTCCAAAATGGTACTCCAGTCTTGAAGCGCTCAGACACCCAAACTTATTTCAATCACCAAAAATATTGAACTACAATCACATATTAGATGAGAAAGGAGATATAAAATCCAGACAACAACTAAGAAACCAAAATATCGATATTGACTGGTGGTCCTACGCTCAAATTTTGACGAAATGGAATAGAGACAAAAAAAAAGAAGGGATCCAAGAAAAAGAAAGCATAATTGATAAAATACTATTAGGATATCCGAAAAAATTTATAACCAAAATGTATAATTATATAATGGGGTACTCTATGGAAACTGAATTAGTAAAAGAGAATATGATTACCTGGGCTAAAAACATAGGGCATCCCATTTACATTGAACAATGGGAACAAATGTGGAGAAACCTGAAAATTACTAAATCAATTCCATACAAAGAGAACCTACAAAAAATGTTTTATAGATGGCACCTATCACCAACGAGACTGGCCAAGATCTATCCCACCATAAAACCAAACTGTTGGAGGTGCAATAGCAAAATTGGAACATTTTTTCATTTATGGTGGACTTGCCCCCTTATCAAAAAGCTATGGAAAAAAATCCAAACATGGATACAACAAATCACAACAGTTTCCTTAAAACTCACACCAGAAATATTCCTTTTGAGCATAATTGATTTGAAAAACAAGAAAGAAGACACGTACCTGATACACCATATAATTACAGCTACTAGAATAACAATAGCACAAAACTGGAAAAGAGATACTATACCAACTGAAAGAGAAATCATCAAAAAAATCTATGACTGTGCAGAAATGGACAGGCTTACTCAAAAACTCAAAAATAAAGAAGATTCGAAATTTTACAAAAATTGGGAAAAATTTTACAATTGGGTAAAAAGTAAGAAAAGAAATAAATGAAGAAAAGGGGAAAATATAACGAAATACTACAAAAAGTAGATATATTAAAATGCTAAAATATTAAAATATAAGTGGAAAGCGTAGAAATGACTGTAGAAAAACTCTAGAATTCTGAAGGATAATATCGGACTACTAAGAACATCTTGATCAATCCAGCACGATTTCTTCTCAAATGTAAATACATATTGATATAAATACTACACTAACGAAACCGCGGCTTCCATATGCCGCCCAAATAAACAATCTAGACCTTTTAGAACTATTACAGTTCAATGGGGGGGAGGGGTTGGGAGGAAGATCCAAAGATCCAAAAAATAACGAACTATAGAGAGGTATTATGTTAACCACAATAAGTTATGATATGTAAATAATTGAATGGAGCAATTATGGTATAACTGCAAGTATGTTAGGTTATCACAATGTTGTTAATCGATGTATCTTTCTCCCTTTGTACATAATCTCTTTTGTAAATCAATAAAAATTATTTAAAAAAAAAAAAAAGAATCTACTACTCTTTCAGTAAAATAATATTTTCTCATGTTGCCTTTGATCTTTCCCCCAACTAACTTCAGATTGTGTCCCCTTGTTCTTCTGTTCACTTTCCTATTAAAAACACTTCCCTCCTGAGCCTTATTTAACCCTTTAACATATTTAAATGTTTCGATCATGTTCCCCCTTTTCCTTCTGTCCTACAGTGCTCCTTAAGAACACCTCTACTTAAGACCTTTTCTAGATAAGAACCGGGTGTTCAATATTTTTTTGCCTCTACTTGCGAACCATTTTCTACTTAAAAACCCAAGCCTGGAAAAATTTCCCAGGAAATTTGAGATCATCAGGAAGGCCTGGCCAGTTTCCTGCCATTTCCCCTTTAATCCCAGCCATCTTGGGCTTTTCTGGGCTGCCAGAGGAGCCTTTCGGTGGTGCTTAAGGAGGCTTTGGCAGTCTAGCATTTTCCCTTCTCTGGGCACTTGGGGAGGGAATAAATCTCTGCCATCACCCAGAGAAAGGAAAACACTCGCTCTGGGCTGCCCAGAGCGAAGGGAGCATTTGGGCTCCCTTCGCTCTGGGCAGCCCAGAGTGAGTGTTTTCCTTTCTCTGGCTGCTGCCTCAGAGTGCCTCTTTTTTTTTAAGCCTTAAAGTTTTGGATTTTTTTGATTCCCCTCACCTCACCTTCTTCCTTCAGCAGCGACTGTCCTCCTCCTCTTCTTCCTCTGCCTCCCACCCAAATTCCAAGCTTTTATTTCTTTCCTAATGGGTTTGCACGCATTATTTGCTTTTACATTGATTCCTATGGGAAAAATTGCTTCTACTGTACTTAAGAATATTTCTACTTAAGACCCTGGTCACGGAACGAATTAAGTTCTTAAGTAAAGGTACCACTGTACCTTAAAACATATCAGTTAGAAACATAATTATACATTTTTATCCAACCAGTCATGAATCAATATCCTATTTGCACCTATGGTATGCCATTATTTATCAGTCTGTTTTTCTTCTTTCCCCCTCCCTCTATCTCCATCTCCTTCTTCCTACTCCCCTCTACACTTCTCCCTTCCCTTTCTACTTCCTCTTTTACCCTCTTGACATTTCCCTGAGTGATTCTATTTTATTTTTGTTTGTTTCTTTCTTTGTTTGTCAAACATGTATAGGATAGTAGTAGTTTGTATAAACATAACCTAGGTAAAAAGTAACAATAAAAGAGGACAGGGACAGGAGGCACCGTGGTGCGCTTCTGCACGCCCTTTACAGACCTCTTAGAAACAGGGAGAGGTTGACTGCAGAAAGTCTAAGGTTAAAGTTTTTGGGTTTGGGGAAGAAGCCACAGAGTCAGGTAGTGCATTCCAGGCATTGATCACTCTGTTGCTGAAGTCGTATTTTCTGCAGCCGAGTTTAGAGTGGTTTACATTTAGTTTGAATCTATTATGTGCTTGTGGTTGAAAGTGAAGTAATCATTAACAGGAAGAACATTTTGCTATATGATTTTATGAACTACACTTAGATCAGTTAATCCTAATCCATTTTATATTTAAGAGACTGATAACATATTTCCGTACATCTTTAAATTATCAGTGTCCCTTGTAAACTCAGTGTTTTTTATATCGTTTCTATCAATGATGGGCTCCTACGGGTAGTCAGGTACACAGAACCAGTAGAAAAAAATGGATTTTTTTTTTCTATTTTGCCCTTCTGGGCTCTGGGTATAATTTTTCTAATGCAGTAAATGAGGTTAAATGTATACAATTTTAGAAGAGCTGTGCTTGTGTGTCTGTTTGTACATACACATACAGTTTATATAGTAGATAATGTACACTGCTCAAAAGAATAAAGGGAACATTTAAACAACACAATATAACTCCAAGTAAATTAAACTTCTATGAAATCACTTAGGAAGCAACACTGATTGACAATCAATTTCACATGCTGTTGTGCACATTCAACTTTGTACAGGACAAAGTATTCAATGAGAATATTTCATCCATTCAGATCTAGGATGTGTTCTTTGAG
The DNA here is from genome assembly GCF_031021105.1 of Erythrolamprus reginae. Taxonomy (NCBI): domain Eukaryota; kingdom Metazoa; phylum Chordata; class Lepidosauria; order Squamata; family Dipsadidae; genus Erythrolamprus; species Erythrolamprus reginae. The sequence goes on from NC_091960.1 coordinate 17,796,659, forward strand.
TGTTCCCTTTATTGTTTTGAGCAGTATATATTTTTGTGTGTCTGTGTGTAATATGTATGTACACATATGGCATATATACATAGAATTAAATAGTATATTTTGGATGTTCAGTAATAGTAAATAGATAGGGAAATTGTATCTCTTTGAGGCAAGGAGAGGCCAGGCACCCTAACCCTTGACATGACTGACGTCAAGTTGGCCACCTTTAAACCAGGCACATGACCTTTAAGCCACCCCGGTCACATGATCATCAAGCCATTCCCACCTGGTCACATGGCCAGCAAGCCACACCCATAAAATAAGCCACACCCACAGTGTGATAGTAAAAAAATTTACAGCCCTTCACTGGTTTCTATACATGTAACTCTTTATTCTAGGTATATACTGTTAATCGAATGCTGCCTCCTCAGAATCTAATTAATTGACTTAAATTCTGATTGCATCTGAGTATCAACAAAAGAGAATATGTCACATACTGTGATGAGGGAGGGAGTGGAATGAACAAATAAACACAATAGGGAATTAATGCACTAAAACCACATGGTGGGTTGACATTGTGAACATACCACATACCTCCCAGAGACCAATAAGAGCACACAGAGTTGGCCTCCTCCAAGTCCCGTCGACTAAACAATACAGGTTGGTGGGACCATGGGGCAGGGCTTTCTCTGCAGCTGCCCCAGCTCTGTGGAACCAACTACCCCCCAATGTCCATACTGCTCCCAACCTACTGGCCTTCCACAAGGCCATGAAGATCTGGCTTTGCCGGCAGGCCTGGTAGAAAGGTTTGTAAGTAGAAGCAATTTTTCCCATAGGAATCAATGTAAAAGCAAATAATACGTGCAAACCCATTAGGAAAGAAATAAAAGCTTGGAATTTGGGTGGGGGGAAGAGGAGGGGGACAGTCGCTGCCGAAGGAAGAAGGTAAGGTAAGGGGAATCAAAAAAATCCAAAACTTTAAGGCTTTTTTTTTAAAAAAGAGGGCCTCTGAGACGGCGAGGAGGAGCATGCGCCTTCCATACACCCGGCGCAAGGCTGCCTCCCATACACTGCGCCAAAGAGAGAAACCTACGCAGGCAAGAGGGGTGAACCTTCTGCTCCTTTGACTGAAAGGCGGTTGATGCTGCTGCTGCTGCTGCTACCTGCTTCCTCTTTCTTCCCATGCTGAAGGGCTCCCCTCTCCTCTCGCTCTCTCGCTTTATAGCCAGCGCCTTTGCTTCACTGTGGTGACTTCTCAGTTTGGTTGAAGGTGAGTTGATCTGGCCGGGTGAAGTGGCTCTTTTTGCCTTTCCACGCCCAGACAGTCTGGTAGGCAACCTCGCGACAGGTGTATGGGAGGCAGCGCGAGGGAGTCACCACAGCGAAGTGGTTTATTTCTTCTCCAAGAGCCCAAAGAAAGGAAAATGCTCCGTTCGCTCTGGGCTACCCAGAGTGAAGGGAGTGTTTCTTTTCTCTGGGCGCTGGCAGAGATTTATTCCCTCTCCAAGCACCCAGAGAAAGGAAAATGCTTCATTTGGTCTGGACTGCCAAAGCCTCATTAAGCGCCACCAAAAGGCTCCTTCTGGCAGCCCAGAAAAGCCCAAGATGACCTGGATTAAAGGGGGAATGGCAGGAAACTGACCGGGTCTTTGTGCCGCTCTCAAATTTCCTGGAAAAATTTTCTGGGCTTGAGTTCTTAAGTAGAAAATGGTTCTTAAGAAGAGGCAAAAAAATCTTGAACACCCGGTTCTTATCTAGAAAAGTTCTTAAGTAGAGGTGTTCTTAGGTAGAGGTACCACTGTATATTCAACTTAGTTTTTATTGCTTTTATTTTTCTGTATTGTATCTTATTATTTTCTAAGCCGCCCTCAGTCCTTCAGGATTGCGCAGCATAGAAGTCAAACAAATAAACAACTAAACAAATAAACAAACAAATAAACAAACATTGGGGGCAACCAGGTTGGGGAGAATGTGTATTAACCGAGGCTTGTAACTGGGATGTGGGTGGTTTATCAAAATGTCGCCTTGCTACTTTAGGGTGTAAGCCTGCTTTGCAGCAACCGCCAACCCAGCTTTGCTGAGCACAACTTATTCTGCAATTTATCAGCTGCACAGAATGTTCTTGTGCTTCAACAGATGCCTTGTGTGTGCAATCTGGTCTTTGCTGGCAAAGTTTGGTGGCAACACCGGCGAAGCATGGCATGAAAGCAGGGAAAAGCTCGGAGGGTGCTTAATTATTTGGAAGAAATTCCAGCACATATTGGCAAGAGCAATGTATGCATTTGTGCAAATCTTTACATATCCACCCGTTTTCAAAATGACCCTGGGCAGCTTAAAATCAATCAGAGGGTATAAGGCAATATGAAATTGCGTAAACAATAAAACTGAAAATGGAAAAAAAAATCTGGCAACCCACATTCACATCTCATCCTGACTTCACTCTATCCCATCACCTGGGCGAAGACCAGTGTTGGGCTGCCAAAATTTTTATTGCCACACTATGGATGTGGCTCATTGTCTGGGTGTGGCTTGCCGGCCATGTGACGGGGTAGGAATGGCTTACCGACCAAGGTAAGTTTTCAAGTAGGTGCTTGGACTCTTTTTCAGTTGATTAAGTCACATTATTTGAATAGCCACAAAAAGGACAAGTGATAGACAGCATTATTTGTTGAGGAGCACAGTAACATTTTAAGGTTTTGTACTGAACCCACAAGGTTCAGCCCATTACTGGTGAAGACCCAGGTTTCAAGGCAGGAGTGTTCAACCTAGGCAACTTTAAGACCTGTGGACTTCAATTCTCAGAATTCCTCATCCAACCGTGCTGTTTTAAGGGCTCTCCAGAAAGTGAGAAGGGTGGAGCCTGTTGGATCTTGGAGAGAAAGATATCCCATAGGGCAGGGGCTGCAATGGAAAAGACACACTTCCAAAGACACCCATAAGAGAGCAACATTTAAGGGAAGTGATCTGAAGCATGCCCATCCCTATCTACTTTGGTGAGGTGGACAAATGCCCTCAGGTCCACGAGTGGGTTCTTCAGACCAGTGAAGAGCTGCAAATATTTTATTACTGCACTGTGGGCATGGTTTATTTTGTGGGTGTGGCTTTACTATTATTATTATTATTATTATTATTATTATTATTATTATTATTATTTATTGGATTTGTATGCCACCCCTCTCCGCAGACTCGGGGCGGCTAACAACAGTAACAAAACAGTATAATCCAATACTAAAAACAGTTAAAACCCATTATATAAAAATCAGTCATACATACAGACATACCATGCATAAAATTTTAAGGCCTAGGGGGAAAGTGTATCTCAGTTCCCCCATGCCTGGCGGCAGAGGTGGGTTATAAGCAGCTTACGAAAGGCAAGGAGGGTGGGGGCAATTCTAATCTCTGGGGGGAGTTGGTTCCAGAGGGCCGGGGCCGCCACAGAGAAGGCTCTTCCCCTGGGTCCTGCCAAGCGACATTGGTTGACGGGACCCGGAGAAGACCCACTCTGTGGGACCTAACTGCAGCAGAAGGCGGTCCCTGAGGTAATCTGGTCCGGTGCCATGAATGGCTTTATAGGTCATAACCAACACTTTGAATTGTGACCGGAAACTGATCGGCAACCAATGCAGACTGCAGAGTGTTGGTGTAACATGGGCATATTTGGGAAAGCCCATGATAGCTCTTGCAGCTGCATTCTGCACGATCTGAAGTTTCCGAACACTTTTCAAAGGTAGCCCCATGTAGAGAGCGTTACAGTAGTCGAGCCTCGAGGTGATGAGGGCATGAGTGACTGTGAGCAGTGAGCCCCGGTCCAAATAGGGTTGCAACTGGTGCACCAGGTGAACCTGGGCGAACGTCCCCCTTGCCACAGCTGAAAGGTGTTTCTCTAATGTGAGCTGTGGATCGAGGAGGACGCCCAAGTTGCGAACCCTCTCTGAGGGGGTCAATGACTCCCCCCCCAGGGTTATGGATGGACAGATAGAATTGTCCTTGGGAGGCAAGACCCACAGCCACTCCATCTTGTCTGGGTTGAGTTTGAGTTTGTTGACACCCATCCAGGCCCCAACAGCCTCCAGGCACTGGCGCATCACTTCCACTGCTTCGTTGACTGGACATGGGGTGGAGATGTACAACTGGGTATCATCGGCATATTGATGATACCTCACTCCATGCCCTTGGATGATCTCACCCAGCGGTTTCATTGCCAGCCGTGTGACCAGGTTGGAGTGGTTTGACAATCCTGTGACCAGGGGGTGGTGGCTTAAAGGTCATGTGACTGACTTAAAGGTGGCCAACTTGACGTCACTCACATCAAGGATTAGGGTTAGGGCTAGGGTGCCAGGCCTCTCGTCGCCTCAAAGAGATACAATTTCCCTATCTATTTACTATTACTGAACATATACTATTTAATTCTATGTATATATGCCATATGTCTACATACATATTACACACAGACACACAAAAATATACATTATCTACTATATAAATTGTATGTCTATGGACACACACACACAAGCACGCACAACCCTTCTAAAATTATACACACTTAGCCTCATTTACTGTGAAAGGGAAAACATACTCAGAGCCCAGAAGGGGAAAATAAATAAATAAATAATTTTTTCTAGCAGTTCTGCATACCTGACCAAAATTTTTCTACCGGTTCTGCATATCTTGTTTTTAAGATTTGTTTTGTTGTTATGAGCTGCTCCGAGACTTTGGAGAGGGGCGGCATACAAATCTAAATAATAATAATAATAATAATAATAATAATAATAATAATAATAATAATAATAATAATAATAATATCTGACTGTACCCGCAGAAGTCCATCATTTGTTCCCACAGTTCAGACCAGATTGCCCAAACTGTTAGCAACCCATTGGTGAGGTAATTTTGGCGTCACAGATCTATTTCTGTCTCTGCGTGCCGGCATCTTTTTCCAAAATTTTTGGCATTTTTTTTCTCAGTTTGGATGGCTTCCCCATTGGTTTGACTTATCAGAAGATCCCAAAATCTTCAGCAACAACTGTCATAAATACGAATCAGTTGCCAAGCTTCTGAATTTTGATCATGCTGTGGGGATGCTGCAAAGGTTGTGTCTGTGAAAAATGGTCATAAGTCACTTTATTTAGTGCCCTAGTAACTTTGGTCACTGTTGTGACTGGTCCGTGTCCGGCTCAGCTGGTCACGGATTTTGAGGACCAGGAGATGGATGTGTTTTGGTATCCTAGACCAGTGTTCTTGTCACCCAAGCCTGAGAGTGAGGAAGAGTTATTTAAAAAAAAAAAAATTGTATTAATTTTTAATAATAACAGATACGCACTACACAAAAGGCAGTGCACAGTGATGCATGCTCCCACCACCCAACATCATTCATTCAGATCCCTCCACCGAAATGAGGGTATACTGGTTTATATTATTTTAAACCAAGAACATTACCATATTTACAAATTATACAGTGATTCCAATTTATTCTTTGTAACTCGGTCTCAAATTCTACTAACCATAAAACCTCTAACCGTGACCCATCTTCCCATCAGTTTTTTTACTTTATTTTCATTAATCGTATTCATTTTTGTATCAAGAGAGGAAGAGTTAGAGACTGAGGGTCAACCAGAGAATGTACCAGCCCCAGTTATGGTATTAAGTGAGTCAGAGGAAGATGATGAAATAGAGTTAGATGCTCAGGAGAGAAGGACTGTGTTTTTTTTTTTTTTAAACTTTATTGAAGAAAGAACAACACCACAATATGTATATATAGTGTCTACATGTACAAATCACAAAAGAGAAATGTGAGCATGAGGAATATAAAACGGGGTGGCACAGCAGGTAGAGTGCTGTACTGCGGGCCACTGAAGCTGACTAGATCCATAGGTCAGCGATTCAAACTTCATCACCGGTTCAAAGTTGAGTCAGCCTTCCATCCTTCCAAGGTGGGTAAAATGATTGTGGGGGCAATATGCTGGCTCTGTTAAAAAGTGCTATTTCTTACATGTTGTAAGCCGCCCTGAGTTTAAGGAGAATGGTGGCATAAAAATTGAATAAATAAATAAATAAAAAATATATAGGTTTTGCATTGAACCTCTGTCATAATAAGTAGTTAATGTCTTAATTGAATAGAGAGAACAGTATGACACATTAATAAAATAAAAAAGAAAAAGTAAAGAAGGGTTAAAGGAGAGAAGAGGAAACAGAAGAAGAAGAAAGAGAAAGGAAGAAAGGAAAAGAGAAGGAGATTGTACATATATACAACAGAAACAAATCAACCTCTTTGTTGACTATCATGTCTCACCTTTATAGAGTTTTTACATTTTTCTTAATTACTGGTATTTTTGTGATCATTGATTTGTATAGGAAGAATTTCAATTTCTAAAACTGAAGTTTTATCCCCTTGATATCTAGTGAGTCACTTGTATATGGTTTCAACATTGTAAATAGAAATTCCTATCCTACTGTTAGATCTTTATTTTTGATGAGGTTGTTGAATGGAAGTTTAGGTAGTAAATTCTTTTGTAGTTCAATCAAGTTTTGGGAGTCTTTGTTTTGGTCTAGCCAAGTGAACCATTTCAGGTGAGAAGGACTATAACTAGGCATGAATAATTGAGAAGGAAGGGTTCTTGGCATTAGTAGCTCTATGGGACACTTGGCCACACCTTGTCAGTATAAAAGGGACAGTCTGAGGGGAAATGGGTGTGGTGAACGATGTTTGTAATCATGGTGGTTTGTGCATTGAAGCTAAGAGAACTTTCTGCTTCCACAGCCTCTCACCCATGCAAGTTTCATGGTCTGCAAAGCTTCACATGAATTGTAAGTTTGGTCAAACTACCATAATCACTTCAAAGACTGAGATTAATGACTCATTGGCTCACAGCCCGGACCACTGTCAGCATAAAATACTTTAGAGTTAACCATTTTTTTGCCTGAACTTGTTTTAACCAATATATTTTTGCTGTAATCAAAGTTTGAAAGTGTGTGGGGCTTTTATTTCTGATTGTTGACCCGTCCAGACAGAACAGTCACTAAACAAATTGCCATAAGTCAAGGACTACTTTTAATTCTTATGCATGGACCCAAAGGTTGCTAAGATGTTGCACCATCTCTCTATGAGTAATGGTTCCCACCAGATTGCAGCTCTTGATTTCCTTTTGTCCTCTAAGTCCTTGTTCTGATTAATTGTGGCTGCATACCATTTGCACATTACTTTCTCTGACTTCCACACCTCATTTCCCTTGCCTTGTGCCTTCCCATTCCACCAGGTTATTTTCATCTACTAAGTGCATGCTCCGTCTTTTTGGAGCCAAGGATCATTTAGCTGTTCAGGAGCTGTGTGCCAAAAAATAAAAAATAAGGGCTAGAGAAATGAAAGCAGGCTTGATTCAAAAACCTAAATGGAATGAATGTGAGCTCAGGGTAATGCCCTCCAGTGAATATTCTGCATGGATTTTATTAGTTAACACTTGCTCAGACCTAACTCTTTGGAGAAGATATAAGTTGTGAGCCTCTAATTCATGGGCAAACTGATAATGACTGGAATGGAATGGATGAAATGGAATAGAATAGAATAGAATAAGAGTTGGAAGAGACCTTGGAGGTCTTCTAGTCCAACCCCCTGCTTAGGCAGAAAACCCCATGTCACTTCAAACAAATGGTTATCCAACATCTTTAAAACTTCCAATGTTGGAACATTCACAACTTCTCGAGGCAAGCTGTTCTACTGATTAATTGTTCTAACCGGCAGGAATTCTCTCCTTAGTTCTAAGTTGCTTCTCTCCTTGATTAGTTTCCACCCATTGCTTCTTGTTCTGCCCTCAGGTGCTTTGGAGAATAACTTGACTCCCTCTTCTTTGTGGCAACCCCTGAGATATTGGGACACTGCTATCGGTGTTGACTGGAATGTAATGTAATGTTTGTATTGGAAGAGACCCTGTGGGTCTTCTAGTCCAACCTCCTCCTAGTGCAGGAGACCCTATACCATCCCAGACATATGGCAGTCTAGTCTCTTCTTGAAGGTCTCCAGTGTTGGGACGTTCACAACCTCCACAGGCAGGCCATTCCACCAGTTGTCAGAAAGTTCTTCCTTATTTCTAGGTTGAATCTCTCCTTGGTCAGCTTCCACCCATTGCTCCTTGTCTGGCCCTCTGGTGCTTTGGAAAACAGTGTGACCCCCCCCTCACTGTGGCAGCCCCTCAAGTATTTGAAAACTGCTGTCATGTCCGCCCCCCCCTGGGGGGGGGCTCTTGTTCACTAGATGATCCATGCCCAGTTCTGGCAACCTTTCCTCATGTGTTTTGGTTTCTAGTCCCTTTATACTTCTGGTTGCCCTCTTCTGTACTTTTTCCAGATCTTTAATGTCTTTTTTGTAGTGTGGAGCCCAAAATTGAATGCAGTGCTCTAGGTGTGGTCTGACGAGGACATTATAGAGTGGTATTAGTGCCCCCTTAGTCCTAGATTGTATCCCTCTGTTGAGGCAGCTCAAGATTGTGTTGGCTTTTTTAGCTGCTGCTGCACATTGCTGGCTCATATTTTGTTAGTTGACTGGAACTGAAATGGGAAGATAGTCCACCTTTCCATAGCCCCTAGGGCAGTGTTTCTCAACCTTGACTTCAACTCCCATAATTCCCCTGCCACCATCCTGGCTGGGGAACTCTGGCTGTTGAAGTCCACACATCTTAAAGTATCCAAGATTGAGAACCAGGGACCCCTTGACAGGGAAAATCATTAGGCCACTTAGATGCAACCCCAAGGGAGGCGAGAACCTTTCTCAGGAGAATGGCTTGACTTGATGAATTCCCAGCATGAGCTGCACAAGCCCATTTCTGCTTCTCCTTTCACATTTTCTCCAAAGAGGTCCGACCTAAATTGGTATCCTTGACCTTATCCCCCCATTCAGCTTTCTATGATAGTGGTTGCTATGGCTTTGGGAGGAGGCAACTGGAGGAGGAATTTCAAGGAGAGCTGACCACAACAGGAGATATCAAGCCCACTTCAAATCCTTGCTTTAAAGCAACATGGAGCCCACAAAGCATAAGATCTTTTGTAGAGACATTAATTGGAATTTCTTAGCTGATCTGCTGCCTCATTGATGAGTTTAAGTCCTCCTGTTTCAATAGAAATTGTTAATGGATGCATTTTGCCCCTCTTAGGAAATATAACCCAAGGTCCTATGATAGAAACCAGCAGAATCCCACTTCTACACAAGTAAGTACCACATCTTTGCAGTCCAGCAAAAGAAGCACTTATTTGTGTCTGTGATAATTCACTGTGGTTTCTAGAATGTGCCCTTCCAAGGCATGGATGATGTGGTAGCCATTAGCTAAACTCGGAGTAAGCCAATGGTAGAATTAAGTGTTGTTGTTATTTTAAAATAAAGGACAATCTGATCTACCCAAATATGGAACGGAGCATACTACTTCCGCTTTTGCCTTTAAGCCCCCATCCAGGAGCTTTTGCAGGCAGTCACTTTCGCAACAAACTATTTTTGTGTTAAATTTATATTTACAGACAAAGAAATAAAAGGGAGACTAATATAGATCTATTTCAAGCTAAATAGCCATACCCTTTTGGGATTCGAACCTTGGGCTACTTACATATTAGGTAGATGCATTAACCTCTAAGTCACAGGTTCTCCTCTCTTTGTCAGCCATACCAAGGGAGAGATTTTTTTAAAAAAAATCAGGGCTATCAAATTGCTTTGTCGGTAAATATAAATTTAACCAATGCTGGAATATTTGTATCATTTTAATTTTTTAAAAAAAATATTTTTATTTATTAATTATTTTTTATCATTATCATTTTTTAATTTAGTTTGTCAAATGTACAAGATAGCAGGTATAAGTATAAACATGGGCATGGGGGCAGTAGGACAAGGACAATAGGCTTCTTGGTGCGCTTGGGCACACTCCTTTACAGACCTCTTAGGAATGGTATGAGATCCATGGTACATAGCTTAAGGTTGAAGCTATGGAAACATAGAAACATAGAAGATTGATGGCAGAAAAAGACCTCATGGTCCATCTAATCTGCCCCTATATTACTTCCTGTATTTTATCTTAGGATGGATATATGTTTATCCCAGGCATATTTAAATTCAGTTCCTGTGGATTTACCAACCACGTCTGCTGGAAGTTTGTTCCAAGCATCTACTACTCTTTCAGTAAAATAATATTTTCTCGTGTTGCTTCTGATATTTCCCCCAATTGACCTCAGATTGTGCCCCCTTGTTCTTGTGTTCACTTTCCTATTAAAAACACTTCCTTCCTGAACCTTTAATATATTTAAATGTTTCAATCATGTCTCCCCTTTCCCTTCTGTTGTCCAGACTATACAGATTGAGTTCATGAAGTCTTTCCTGATAAGTTTTATGCTTAAGACCTTCCATCATTTTTGTAGCCTGTCTTTGGACCCGTTCAATTTTATCAATATCTTTTTATAGGTGAGGTTTCCAGAACTGAATACAGTATTCCAAATGTGGTCTCACCAGTGCTCTATATAGCGGGATCACAATCTCCCTCTTCCTGCTTGTTATATCTCTAGCTATGCAGCCAAGCATTCTACTTGTTTTCCCTACCGCCTGACCACATTGTTGACTCATTTTGAGACTGTCAGAAATCACTGTCCCTAAATTCTTCTCTTCTGAAGTTTTTGCTAACACAGAACTGCCAATACAATACTCAATACCTATAGGGGTTTGAGGATCTAACAACAGAGCCAGATAGAGCATTCCAGGCATTGATCATTCTGTTACTGAAATCATATTTTCTGCAAAAGTTTGGAGCGGTTTACCTTGAGTTTGTATCTACTGTATCTATCTATTGTTTGCCTCTGTGTATTATTGAGGTTGAGTTAGTCATTGATAGATAGGACGTTGTAGCAGACAATTTTGCATACTATGCCTAGATCAGACCGTAGATGACACAGTTCAAGGTTGTCCAAACCCAAAATTTCAAGCCTGATGACATAAGGTATTCTATTGCAAGCAGAGGAACGGAGTACTCTTCTCATGAAATACCTCTGGACCCGTTGCATTATCTGTGATAAGACTTTGGACATTTCTTCATTTCTAAATAGGGATTTCAGATCTCATGCTAACAATTCCAAAATCAGAGAGGTCTGAAAAAGGAGGGCCCTATATATATATAAGGTGTTCCATTGCAAGCAGGGCAATGGAGTTGGGCAGCATACAAATTGAATGAATAAATAAATGAATAAATAAATCCCTAAGCCCAGCAAATGCCCTCTGTGCAAGCCGCTCTTGCCACATGGAAATATGGTGGTACAGCTGCTGCGTAGGCTACACAGGGAGTCAAAAGGCGTTTGGTCCCGGCATACAATTTACCAGGAGGGAGTAATTCAGATGCAATTTCTCTGAATAAAAACCAGAACATCGGTATTCTGACCCAGCTGCCCAAACATGACAAACCCTCCCTATTTAAGTCAACGATTCCTTTTTTAGGAATGCCAACAGCTCTGGCAACAAGTTTCTCACCGCAGACTAATAAGTCCAGCCAGCTGGGAGGTAAATATACTGCTCAAAAAAATAAAGGGAACATTCAAATAACACATCATAGATCTGAATGAATGAAATATTCTCATTGAATACTTTGTTCCGTACAAAGTTGAGTGTGCACAACAGCATGTGAAATTGATTGTCAATCAGTGTTGCTTCCTAAGTGGGCAGTTTGATTTCACAGAAGTTTGATTTACTTGGAGTTATATTGTGTTGCTTATTTTTTTGAGCAGTGTAGTTGTCTGTCACATCTATTCATCTCCGCCCCCTGCATTTTACCCCCAGAGCTAGGGTGGGGCTTTGCTAGCAGTGGTGGCTCTTCTTTTCCTAGGACCGGCCCATAGATTTCCATTGCTCTCCTCTCCTCTGTCTTCTGCACATCCGCTTGTCAGGCACCGGACTGAGCTGTTCCTCTCTTCTCATCAGCCATCTTCAGACCTGGGGGCTGTTGAGTCTCCATCTGAGAGCTGACGGACAGCCCAGGCTCTGCCTCTGCCTACCCCGCTCTTTCTGACAGCTCCATTCCCTCTTCCCCTTCAAATCTCTCAGATTGCCTTTATGCTGACCCTGACACTGCCACCTCCTCTGGTTTGACTGCTGGAGGAGCCGATGGCCAGCAAGGCCACAACAATCTGACCGCAGCAAGAACAACACCTGGGTTTCTATTCATCAAGTTTTTCCACGCATAAGTTATTTTAGGGGAGGGGAATCCCACAGCTGCTGTGGCCTAGAGGTGGAGCTTTTGCCTCACAACCAGGAGGTTGTGAATTTGATCCTAGGTAGAGGCAGAAGTAGGGTCTCTTGCTTGGGCAGGGGATTGGACTAGATGACCTGCAAGATCCCATCCTACTCTGTTTATTCATATAGAAGCCTTTTGGATAGCTGCCTAAAATGAGAAGTGGTTGTTTTCCAAGCACACTTTAACATTTATGGAGATGAAATTGAAGGATTCCAGCAATGGAAGTACGAGGGTCACCCAGAAAGCAATGCACCACATTTTTCCCCTCAGCCTACAGTAATGATATGAATGCGAAACTTTAGATATACATTATTTGAATTGTCAGGAGTGTGTGTGTAAATTTTGCATTTCTTCAGACAGATAGCGTAACTGCAGTAGTGTTTCAAAATGGCGTCTGTAAGTGATGTACGTTACAAGCATCATGTCGTCACTGAATTTCTCACTGCGGAGAAAGAAACTGTTGGGAACATTCACAAACGTTTGTGTACAGTTTATGGAGAAACTGCAGTTGACAGAAGTACGGTTAGTTGCTGGGCACAGAGGGTGAGGCCATTAGAGGTGATTTGCACAGTGCAGAAATGGCTTCGTGACCACAACAAGGAGTGGTACCGACAGGGCATACACGCCCTTGTGTCTCGCTGGAGAAAGGCCATAAAACGGGATGGAGATTATGTGGAAAAATAGGGAGTGTAGAAGAAACATCATTCTTTCTTGTGTGTCAGTTTCATTGTGTCCAATAAATAATTGTTGAAGAAAAAAATGTGGTGCATTACTTTCTGGGTGACCCTCATAATTTCCCATTTAAAACTAACCTGGCATTGCTTGCATTTGATCCTACAAGTAGGTAAATCTCTTCATTGATCATGGGGAAATTTGTAGGTGGTTGAAATGTCTTTGAATATTAGTAGCTCGGATTGGTAGTCAGGTTGTTGGGTTAAGCTCCAAGCTTGGCGATTGGGTTGCAAAAATTTTGTCTCCATTCGAGGAGACATCTTCAGGGCACTTTGGATTGTGTTTGTCTGGGGAAGCCCTGGTCTTTAGACAAGCACATTCCAAAGCATCCTGAAGATGTCTCCTCAAATGGGGATGAAACACTTACAATCCAATTGCCAAGCTCGGAGCTCAGGCCAACATTTCTAGGTGGTTGTTTGATCTACATTGCCGAATGTTACACAGGCAGTCCTCGACTTATGATCGCAAGTGAGCCCAACACTTCTGTTGCTATGTGAGACATTTCTTAAAGTTTTGCCCCATTTTGCAACCTTGTCACAGTCATTAAGTGAATCACTTCAAGTATTAAATTAGTAACATAGCTGTTCATTGAATCTGGCTTTCCCCTTGACTTTGCTTGTCAGAAGGGCACGAAAGTTGAGTTGCCAGGTATCTGAATCTTGATCATGGGACCATGGGAGAATGCTGCAACGGTCGTAAGTGTGAAAAATGGTCACAGCTCAGTTTTTTCAGGGCTGTTGCAACTTCAAACAATCACTAAATGAACTGTTGTATGTAGAGGACTATTTGCATGGGTCCAAAAATGGATAAGATTGAACCTGTGAATTTCCATTTCTAGCTAAGATGTGGTTCCTGATGGGTTGTTGTCGGTTATGTGTCTTAAAATAACTGCAAGATCCACCCAGACATCTGGAAGGCAGCAAAGTTACGGGAGACTTTAAGCGTATGCAATTTCTTATGTTAATCATTTAGTTTATTGCCTGGCTTGCATTTTTCTGGATTTTTAAAATATGTTTCAGAATCATTTGTTGTTGCTTTTTAAAAGACGCAGCAATTTTGTCAGTTACCAGGCTGTTTTAAAAATCAGGATGATGATAAATGCAAGCGATTTGTTTCTCGCCGCCTGCATACAGGATAGCAAATCGTTTCTTAAGGAGATTCAACACAAGAGCCATTTTATTACGGTTGGTGGAAAGCAGATGCTTTATTTATACAAAATGCAGCCATTTTAAACCTAGCATATACATGCAAGAAAAGACACATCGTTCTATAAAACCCTATCTCTACCACATCATCCTTCCCCATGCCATATAGACATACAATTCTATCTCTACTGTTTTGATGGCGAGGTCAAGAACATTTCATTTCAGCGCAATTCAATTCATTGAATCAGTTGTTATATCAGCTCAGCATTATAAGAGCTATTATGCTATAATTATTAAGCCATTGGACTGGCTTTGGAGAACTCTGGATCTTTCCCCAGCCTGAAACTCAGTTGGGTGATTTCATTTGCATAGGAATGGGTGGAGTTTCGATCACATGATTGCAGTTGCCATCTTGAGGTGTTGACTCTATCTTGTGGGCACCCCTGGTTCTCTGTGAGAAAGGCAGGCAAACTTTTCATGGCCCTAGGCTCAAACGTGTGGAGAAGAAAGCCATAAAGAACCGACAAAGAACTCAGGGTTGCCACATAAATCTTTTTTAAAAACTGTGTAGGCAGGTAGGTAGATTTAGGTAGATAGGTATTTAGATAGAGAGATAGATAGATAGATAGAGAGATAGATAGATAGATAGATAGATACCATGTTTTCCTGAAAATAAGAACCTGTCTTATTTTTTTTTAACCCCGAAATAAGTGCTTGGCTTTATTTTCGGGGAAACATGCTAGGTAGGTAGCTAGGTAGGTAGGTAGATGGATAGATAGATAATAGGCAGGTAGGTAGGTAGATGATAGGTATGTAGTAGGTAGTAGGTAGGATAAATAGCTACTAGATAGATAGATAAGATAGATAGATGATAGGTAGGCAGGTAGATGATAGATAGATAGATACACACACACACACAGACAGAGAGAGAGAGAAAAAGAGAGCAAGCAGTGTGGTGGCCTAGTGGTGAAGACATTCACCTCCCATTTAGAAGATTGAGAGTTCAATCCTGGGCAGCAGCAGATAATTCTCTTCTAGAGTGCAAAAACAAATCAATTGTTGAGAACTCTGCATGGCATTGGGAAGGGCATCCGGCCTCAGTAAACATTCACCTCCATCCAGTCGCTCCAATTCAACCTCAAATTAAAGGATTACAGGGTCAAAAAAAGGGAGATTTAGATAGACAGACAGACAGACAGACAGACAGAGAGAGACCCCCATTTTAAGATGATAGGAAATTCTGTTCCCGATCTTTTGGAAATCGTGCCATTAAACTCTGGCAGTAGGACCCGAAGGGGGCTCCTATGCAGCATGATTGCTGCTATCTTTGTAAAAGAACTCAGAACGCCAAATTAATTCCGTTCTGCATCTGGCAGGAATTGTGCTACAGACACAAGGAAAGCAAACAAAGGCTTTAATTGTCGCTTGTTTAAGGATTTTTAAAGCCATGTTTGACTAGGCACTGGCTTTTGTCTCATCAACTGGCTTCGGAGGGACGTATAACCTGAAGGGTGGTTTTATATATGTGTGTGTGTGTGTGTGTGTGTGTGTATATCCTAGTCTCCCTTAATTTTCAAATTCAGCAAAAAAACCATGTGACATATATATATATATATGTGTATATATATATATGTATGTATGCATGCATGCATGCATGCATGCATGTATGTATGTATGTATGTATATATACATGTATGACGGTCTTGGTATATTCGGGTTTCTTCCCGTGTAGAATTTAGAAATTTCTGGCGACCTTTCGACGAGGTCCCACTCGTCATCTTCAGGCTGGTGCTTCTGTCCTTGTTCTAGGGCGAACACAGCGAGACCTGAGCTGCCTTCCTTCTATAAATACTGGTGGCTGGGTGTGGTTTGATGGCTCAGCAATTGCCTGCTGTGTAGAAACTTCCTGTTGAGTCAGTGGGGTAACACCTGGGGTCATTGATTTAACTGTGGTATGCTGATTAATTAATGATTGTGGATTAACATCGCCAGAAATTTCTAAATCCTACACGGGAAGAAACCCGAATATACCAAGACCATCATACCTGTACCCGTGAAAATCTACGAAAACAAATATATATGTATGTATATATATTTAAGTGTTCAGAAGCAGTTTCTGTAATTGATCATTTCCACTGAGAATTGATCTGGATTTCTACAAGCGATAGTCGAGACATCACGATGGCATCCACAATTGTGCGGTAAAAGCTCGGCTTGCCTTTTTGTGTACATCAAATGTGAGATGCATATTAAAAATTTATCAAATCAAATAAAAAATAGGTAGAATTTCAGTTTGTCTGTTATGGACGCAGTCTTCTCCCCCTTCAGTGAACTACCCCATGGAAACCTCCTTGTAGCAGATTTTGGAAAAACTTTTCTTTATCCAGTCTTGCAACTCAATCCTCACTTAGAAAATTCTGATTACCTACTGTATTTATTCATTTGTTTGGTTGTTTGTTTGTTTGTTTCTTTATTTCTTTGTTTCTGTATTTGATTTCTTTGCTGCCCAATCTCGAAGGACTCAGGGCGGCTTACAAAATAATAATACAAATACAAAAAGATACAAAGCAATAAGAGAAGTCGAATATAAAATCTAAAACTAGACCCCATAATAAAACCCATTTATTATAAAAGAGACATAATCGCATGCATACACACCATTCTTACAGTTTGCCCATGAAAGATGTACAATTCATGGCCCCCAGGCCTGTGGGCAGAGCCAGGTCTTCATGGCCAGTAGGGTGGGAGCTGTACAGATGTTGGGGGGGGTAGTTGGTTCCATAGAGCTGGGGCAGCCACAGAGAAGGCCCTCCCCCGTGGTCCTGTCAACTTGCATTGCTTAGTTGATGGGACCCGGAGGAGGCCAACTCTGTGTGTTCTTATTGGTCTCTGGGGGGTATGTGGTAAGAGGCGGTCCCGTAGATAGTTTGGCCCTGAGCCATATAGCGTTTTATAGGTAATAATCAATACCTTGAATTGTGCCTGGAGACTAATAGGAAGCCAGTGCAACTTGCGGAGCACAGGTATTATATGGGTATAACGAGGCATACCCATGACAGCTCTCGCGGCTGCATTCTGGACTATTTGCAGTCTCCGAACACTTTTCAAAGGTAGCCCCATGTAGAGCGCATTGCAATAATCAAGATGAGAAGTGATGAGGGCCTGATTGACTGATTTTTTGGAGTATAAAATGCACCTTTCCCCCAACCCTAAAAGAGGGTGGAAATGTTGGTGCATCTTATACACTGAATTCAGCCATTTTTTTGGCCTCCCAAAGCCTTGCCCTTCATCCGATTTTTGCAAAAAAAATGGGCCCATTTTTCACAAAAACGGTCTGTGCAGAGATTTTGGGAGGCCTGCAGAGTGCTCCTGGGGGCTGGGGAGGCCAAAAGCCTTTTCTTTTCCTTACTTACCTCTTCGAAATCTTGTTGTATCTTATACTGCAGTTGCAAACTTTTTCTTCACAACTGCTTGTAATTGAGAGGGAGATGTACGCATAGGGTTATCTGGAGTGAAGCTTTAACCTTACCTTAAAGGGCTCAATAGGAATACCATCCCCTCTATTTCTTTTTGATCTATCTCAAACTCAGGGATGTGTTATTGGACTGACAGCATGTGAAATTGATTGTCAATCAGTGTTGCTTCCTAAGTGGACAGTCTGATTTCACAGAAGTTTGATTTACTTGGAGTTATATTATGTTGTTTAAGTGTTTCCTTTATTTTATTATATATATTATATGTATATGTATGTATGCATGCATGCATATATGTATGCATGCATGTAAGTATTTATTTATTTATTTATTTATTTTGTCCAATACAAATTGAAAGTTACAGAGAATAAAAACATGTAGTAGTAAATATCAGGGAAAGGATGGAAGAAAAGATATGAGAATAGAATACGTCAATGAAGAATAGAGGAAAGGATATAGGAATGGAAGAAAAGATATATAAAATATAGGAGAGACAATTGGACAGGGGACAGAAGGCACACTAGTGCGCTTATGCTCGCCCCTTACTGACCTCTAAGGAACCTGGTGAGGTCAATCGTGGATAGTCTAAGGGAAAAATGTTGGGGGTTGACAATGAGTTCCATGCTTCTACAACTTGATTGCTAAAGTCATATTTTTTACAGTCAAGTTTGGAGCGGTTGTAATATACTGCTCAAAAAAATAAATAAAGGCCACTGAAGCTGACTGTAGATCTGTAGGTCAGCGGTTCAAAACTCATCACTGGCTTAAGGTTGACTCAGCCTTCCAGCCTTCCAAGGTGGATAAAATGAGGACCCAGATTGTGGGGGCAATATGCTGGCTCTGTTAAAAAGAGCTATTGCTAACATGTTGTAAGTCTAAGGAGAAGGGTGGCATAAAAAAAATTGAATGAATGAATGAACGAATGAACAAACAAACACATCCTACTTTGGAATCATGAAATCTCAGTTGGAAGGATTAGGGCCAACAAGCTCAACTTCTTCTTCAATGCAAGAATCTAAATTAGAGTCTTCCTGGCCATATGGCTCTTTGGGTGCTACTCCAACACTTCCAAAGAGAGATGATTGTTTCCGCTACAAAATTGAGAAAGAAATGGCATTTCGCGGTGTGCAGCCTCTGATACGATTTGACAGGACATGAACTGAGTTCGATGACAATGCCTGTTTTCCTGGCCACCGAAAGAGGAAGCAGATTGGGCCTGGTGATTGCCCGGCGCTGTTTCCTTGAACAGAGTGGACTCCTACCTGTTTTCCCAGGGCATTTTGCCATTGGCTTAGCACTGGTTGTGAAAGGGGTCAAGATGGCCAGGGCGAATATAGAAATTTTCAACCCTTCCACACATCTTGGAAAGATGCCATCTTCCCAATACCGTTTTTCCCTGAAAATAAGACCCTGTCTTATATTTCTTTTTGAATTCCGAAATAAGCGCTTGGCCTTATTTTGTGGGAGGTTTTATTATTTTCGGGCACATGGAGCAACACAGGGCTCCTCTTGTTGTCTTACCTAATTTCCAGCTCTGTCTCCCTAACCCTAACCAGAGAAAATGGTGGGGACTGGCTGCACATGCGTTTAAATATTTTTGGACAGGGCTTATTTTGGGGGAAGAGTTTATTTCTGCGGAAGGGTTGATTGTCAGGGGAGGGCTTATTTTGGGGGAAGGATTTGTTTTTGGGGGAAGACTTATTATTGGAGGAGGGTTTATTTTCGGGAGTGGGCTTATCTTTGGGAAGGGTTTATTTTTGGGGAAGGGTTTATTTCCATAGGAGAACTTATTTTGGGAGAAGACTTATTTTTTCGGAAAGGTTTATTGTCAGGGGAGGGCTTATTTTGGGGGAAGGGTTTATTTTTGAGGGAGGACTTATTATTGGGGAAGGATTTATTTTTGGGAGTGGGTTTATCTTTGGGAAGGGTTTATTTTTGGGGAAGGTTTTATTTCTGTAGGAGGGTTTATATTGGGGGAGGAGTTATTTTGGGGGGAAGGCTTATTTTTGGAGAAGAGGTTATTTTTGGAAAAGGGTTTATTTTGGGGGAGGGCTTATTTTGGGGGGAGGGCCGTGAACTCTAACATCAGATGTGCCCAAATTATGTTTGCCTGGTATGTATATTTGTTAGATTGAGTTTTGGGGGTTTTATAATGGGTTTGTTTGAGTTATAATGGGGTTTTATTTACTGTTGATGTTTGATTTCTTTTTTTATTATTGTATTATTGTATTTTTTATTGCTATAAGCCGCCCTGAGTCCTACGGGATTGGGCATCATAGAACTTGAATAAAAATTAAATTAAATTAAATTCAGGGAAACACAGTGGAAAATGTCTTATTTTCGGGTATTAAGGAAGAAAGAAAAAAGATATAAATATCACAGTGGTGCGCCTGTTTCAATATCTATAGCAAACTTACATTTGGTGGAAATTTCACTCCGACTTAATGGACGATTCGTTGCTCTTCTGCAAAATGGAGATAACCTTAACAACGCCACATTGGATGGTCTTCTAGATTATGCTGTAAGAGCTAAAAGCACAGTAGATTGTTTAGAGTGCTGTTTTAATTATTAATACCTACCCTTCCTTTGTCTGGCTGCCCATTTTCAGATGTTTGTGTGGAAAGCAGAGAACTGACTACAGTATTACATAAGTGGTATCATACACCTGCACGACTTGTGTATATTTATCAGAATGTTAAGGAGGCTTGTTGGCATGGATGCCAGGAGAGAGGGGTGTTCATGCACATATTTTGGGAGTGTTTGGGAGTGCAAAAATTCTGGAAAGAGGTGCAAGAGGAAATTAATAGGATGTTAAACATAAAATGGATGATTACAAAGGAGATGGCAGTATTAGTAATAAGGAGAGATATGGGTGAATTCAGAGAAATTAAAGAAGCAGCTATACTGTAGAAAGTGCCCAAGCGGTAATAGTTTTGGGTTGGAAAAATGCAATACAAAATTGGTGCTGGTACGTGGTGGAACACATTCAGTTTAATATTATGGATATAAAGATGAATATGATTAATAAACATAAAGTGGAAGAACTGGTGGGATGATGGGACAGGCTTAGAGGTTATACGGTTAATAGAATTCGAGACCAAGGTATAAAGAATAAACTGGAAACACTCTATAATTTGTAAATAATGTTCTTGGTTTAAAATGATATTTAAAAAGTGCACCCTCATTTTGGTGGAGGGGTCTGAATGAATGACACTGGGTGGTAGGAGCATGCATCATGGTGCACTGTGTTTTATGTAGTGTGTATCTGCCATTATTAAAAATTAATAAACATTCTTTTTTAAAAAAGAGAACTGACTGTGGTGTTGTGTTCACCTTGACTGCAACAACATCAGTTCTGGTGTCTAGTCAAAACCCAGCCTTAGTTTTAGCTTTCTTCCTAAGCCTCATTCTTAGTAACCCCAGGAACGTGGATGGAAATTCAAGAGACATCCAATAATATTCATATTTTCATCCATCCAGGGGAATATGTGACAATGCAGGTAGTCCTTGTTCTTACAACTACAATTGAGCCCAAAATTTCTATTGCTAAGGGAGACATTTGCTAAGTAAATTCTGTCCCATTTTTACAATCTTTCTTGCTAGAGTTCTTAAGCAAATCCCTGCAGTTGTCAAGTTACCAACACGGTTGTTGAGTGAATCTGGCTTCCCCATTGACTTCGCCTTGTCAGAAGGTCACAAAAGCAGATCACATGACACACTTCAACCATCATAAATATGAGTCAGTTGACAGGCATTTGAAGTTTGACCACATGACCCAGGAGATGCTCCGGTGGTCGTTAAGTTTGAAAATCTTTCACGCTTCTTTCATTCTGTTGTAACTTCAAACGGTCACTAACTGAACTGTTGCAACTCGAGCATTACCTATAATAGGAGTGTTGCCAGAAGTTCTGATCTTGGCCCCACTGATTCAAAAGAGGCAGGATTAAATACTAAATGTAATCCTATATCTTTCATGCCAAATTACACTGCTCAAAAATAAATAAATAAAGGGAACAGTCAAAGAACACATCCTAGATCTGAATGAATGAAATATTCTCATTGAATACTTTGTTCTGTACAGAGTTGAATGTGCTGACAACCTGTGAAATTTATTGTCAATCAGTGTTGCTTCGTAAGTGGACAGTTTGATTTCACAGAAGTTTGATTTACTTGGAGTCATATTATGTTGTTTAAGTATATTTTGTTTACATTTTTAAATTTCAAAGCAGTCCAAATTTGACCAAAAGAAAATAGCCCTAAAAGAGAACAATTTGAACTTACACCATTCTTACTCCAGTTCCTATCACACAACTACATAGCAAGAGAGAAAATATCGGTATTCTGGTTTTCCCTTTCAAAGACCTGTAGTTTGTTCTAATGAAAATTTGATAAAGGACATTTGCTACAGTAATTAAAACCAAAACTGTTTTTAGGTTTAAAACAAAATAAAATTAATACCTTTCGGTGGTGTCCCAACTCAGCTCTTCTTTGACCTGATAACAGGAGGCACAAATGTAAATTAATGGCAGAGGCGTTGCAATCATAAGGCCATTTTTTTAATTTTAAAAATTGTTTTAATAGCCCTAGGCTAGTCAATATCATGGCTTTCTTACTGGAGGCACATGGTCAGTTCTGCAGTTTGAAATCACCATGCCTTTACATTCTTAGCCAGAGAATGTAAAAGCATAAATGGACTTGTCTAGGATATATGAAAACATGAAAGAATGCAGCTACAGGATTGCATTAACCAAGATTCTATGCATGCTTAAAAGCATTGTTTCAACAATAGACCACTGATGCGCTCTTGTATGGTTAGGTTCTCTGGTTTCATCTGCAGGAAAGGCCCAATGGTTTTGGTCTCTGATCCCTTCAGAATGAATTTATTTATTGTGCCTTGCACAATAAATTCAGCACCATTCTATCAAGGACTGCACCAGTGCAGGCAATAGCAATATATGCTTGACATGGCTAAATATATGAAACACATCGAATTCAAAATCGGCATGTCGTGAAGAAAACTAGGCTTCTCCCTTAACTTTGTCACCTTTCTTTAAGAGCAGAGAATTAACAATGGGAGATAAAAATGCAATTTCTCTTTTACTTCTAGAGATTTTTAAAGGAGGCGATATTTCATTTCTGAGCGACTTACTAACAAACAGGCTAAATTGAGAACTGGCGGAATGCCTGCAAATGCCAGCATATCTTTTATAGCTACATTAAATGGTGCATACAAAGTCCTCAAATGATTTTTTTTTATTTAAAAAAATGGCCCAGTTTTCACACACTTCCATGCATTTTTAATCTTGCTATCTGGTGAGGTTCTTGGATGAATTTTCCAACATCTCAAGAAGTTAGATGAGAATTGGGTGGGTGGGATGGGTTTTATGTTGATGGGATTGTTTTTGATCACTGGAATCCTTATGCCACAACGAATAATAATATTCAGGAATGGAACCCATAGCTGATTGATTGACCTAAATCAGTCTTCAGCTTTAGAAGCTCTAGTTACTAGCAAAACATAGAAACATAGAAGATTGACACAGAAAAAGACCTCATGGTCCATCTAGTCTGCCCTTATACTATTTCCTGTACTTTATCTTAGGGTGGATATATGTTCTTCCCAGGCATGTTTAAATTCAGTTCCTGTGGATTTACCAACCACGTCTGCTGGAATTTTATTCCAAGCATCTATTACTCTTTCAGTAAAATAATATTTTCTCATGATGCTTCTGATCTTTCCCCCAACTGACCTCAGATTGTGGTCCCTTGTTCTTGTGTTCACTTTTCTATTAAAAACTTCCCTCCTGAACCTTATTTAACCTAACCTTATTTAAGACCTTCCCTGATAGACGCCATGCGGGCAAAAGGACACATGATTCAAAACCTTATTCCCCACAAAAAGAGCCCTCTATCCTTTATGGCATACATGCATGAGAGAGAAAAAATGAGCAATAGGATTTTATTTGTTTTTTTTGCTAACCCCTTTTGAAAAGAGAACTGGTCTTGGGGGAACAGTGGTGCAGTTGAGTCATTTTTTGATTCTGAACACTGCAGTCTAACGGGGGGGGAGGAGTTTAAGGGAGAGCATGCATCTTTTTTACTTGGTCTACATTGTGGTGAACCCACCCCCCTCTTGCCGCATTTGTGAACCCACCATTCTACTAAGCAGCATATCTGACTTTGAGATTGCAGCTACAATTTAAAGAGGAGCAGGCAGTACAATGCCCTCTCGATACCAGGGTGTTCCTCACCCCCCTTTTTTCCCCCTGCGGTGGAAAGACACCCCCCTATAAACCCCACTGAGGATTAGTCTTTTGCATACTGTAGATCTGCATAGGGAGCCTATCAAGATGGGTTACTCCATCTCCACTTGGGCGGATAATTTGATGCATGCTACAATGGCTTAATTGACTGATTTACCCAGCAGCGGCATAAAATAGATCCCCCTTTAGGCTCAGCTAGCAATTCTGAAAAGATCCCAATGAACAGGCACCTTTAAAAAAAAACCAACCAAAAACCAAGCAGCATCAAAACCCAGATCTTGTCTGTGCCATTTTCTTTCAAAAGTGATTTGTTGGAAGGAAGGCCAAGATCCATCTGTGGAAGAAAAGGGATGGGAAAATCCCAGCGACCAGTCAAGTCCCACAGAATCGGTCTTCTCCAGGTACCGTCAACTAGACAATGCCATTTGGCCGGGCCTAGGGGGAGAGCCTTCCCTGTGGGGGCCCCGGCCCTCTGGAATCAGCTCCCTCAGAGATCCGTACTACTCCCACCCTCCTCACTTTCCGTAAGAGTCTTAAGACTCATTTATATCGCCAGGCTCGTGGCCACTAGATGCTTGTGTTAAGAGAATGTTGAGCGAATGGAATGACAGTTTTTAATGGGTTTTGGGGGTGTTGGTTAGATTTTAAATCTAATTAATTGGATCTAAGATATTGTATATTATATGTTGTAAGCTGCCCTGAGTCCTCGGAGAGGGGTGGCATAAAAGTCCAATAAATAAATAAATAAGAATAAATAGTAAAATGCAAAGGAAAATGGGCTTCTAAAGTCAATATCCTCCCCCCATTCTCCTTCCTTTTTCTTTTTCTCCCTTATGGAGCTGTGTGGGTTGTGTATGATTAAGAACAATCATATCTTTGAAAGATGACTCAAAGACCCTCAACTACAAAGGACTCCTGGGAAGCCTTAAAGGATTATTATGATGTAAGAATTCAGAAAGAACTTTGGATTTCATTTAAAAAAAAGACTGCACCACCCGGTATGTCATGACACACATACACAACCGGCTGCTTTTTGAGCCACCCAATCAGAGGGATGCAGCTGTCTTTTAATTTCTGGGAGATTAAGATGCAAAGTTAATGCCTTGCGGATAATCAACAGGCTAATTAGACTCCCTAAACCTTGATCTGCTTTGGAAAATCAGGCTGCGCATATTTTCTCCCAATCACCTGGTTCGCAACAACACATTGAGGTGTGCTATGTGTGCTTTATGTGAACCAAACCACTTGTGGGGTGCGTGTTCGGCAAAACGTTGGACACAATATCACAAAATAAATAATAAATAGATAGATGATATAGATAGATAGATAGATAGATAGATAGATAGATAGATAGATAGATAGATACTTTATTGTCATTGTATGTATATACACAGTATACCCACGCAATGAAATTTGTAGGACGCCAAAGACCAATCTCAACATACATAACAATCCGAAAGAACATACTCAAGCCCCCCCCCCCATGCTTTAAAGTGTACGTCCGGTTTGGTAAAATAAGGCTTTCTTGGAAATTAATTGTAAATTGCAAATGCAGATTTGAGGATTCCCGTTAAAAAAGCTATGATTGCAAGTAGAACAGTTGCTAATGGAATAGATTCTTTTTAGGTCTCTCTGCTGTTGGGTCTGTCTTAATAAAATAAAATAAAATAAAATAAAAACATCTGTATAAGACTCATAAAATACAAGGCTTTTCTTCCATCCCACCTCAAATCTGTTGAGAGAGATGCCCCAAGTTTTAAATATTTAAAATGCACACCATGACATCAGGAGTGAGCCATGAAGGTTTAAAGAAAGAGCTATTTAAGATGGCGCTGTGCTGAGTCCCCTGCTCTGTTCCGCTTGGGAGGTGGCAGTTGCTGCTGTCCTAGTGCGTATGCCACATCCTTCTGCGCCCGCAATCCTTCAAGCCAGGAAATATTTGGGGATTTTATTTTTTAGTTGAATTTCTCCCCTAGGCAGGTTTCTTCCTTAACCAGCTCTGTGTCAAGAGCAGGAAAAATGGGAAGCCTGGGCTAAGCTCCACCCAGAGTCCCTAAACTGCAATCTTATACAGGAGTAATTGGGAGTAAGCCCTGCTGAGCACCATCTATGGCTTTGCACACCAGGCAGGTGGAAAACCCCAGCTCTGATGGGTCGCAAGTGGGATTCCCCAGTGCTGGATGTTAGACAGCACAAGCACTAGCACACACACACTCTCACACGCACACACACTTGGGTGGAGGGGAAAAAAGCCTGCCTTAGCGTAGTTGGGGCCCCCAATGCCTACAAGGGCTGCAAAAGCAGAGAAAAGCTCTGATGGGTTGCAAGGGGGATCCTCAGTGCTGGATATTAGACAACACCAGCACTAGTATGCACGCACACACACACACACACACACACACACACACACACACACACACTATTTTTACTCCAAAAAAGCCTGCCTTAGCGTATTGGGGGGCCCAGTGGCTAGAAGGGCTGCAAAACAAGGAGAACAAGGGCCTCCAGATAGAAATCTAATTCATAAATCTAATTCATAAAACAAAACAAGGAAGAAAAATAGGCCAGGCTGCCTGCAGAATACTTTTAGCATCCCCATTAAATCTGGAGGCCCAGATCCGAGGTTCTGCCTTGACTCCCACGGCCCCCTCTCTCCTCCTCCCTCCCCTGGCTCCTCCTTATTACCCACCCGTTGGGGAAAATTCTATTTTTCCTGCTGTGTCTCTTTCCCTCCCCAACTCCACTCCTCCAGCCGTCTGTCCTTGAGAAGGCGAAAGGTCGCCGAGGCAGATGGCGAAGACCGCGGGGGGGGGGGGGGGGGGAGAAGTGGGATGTCGGCTCCTCCCCCTTCCTGCAGAAAGCAGCCCGAGTGATGGGCACAGCGGGGAGGGGAGGGAGGGGGGAGAGGGCGAGGGACAGCGACAGCCCTCCGTAGTTAAAAACCAGCGCTTAAGGGGCCAAGCAGAAAAAAGCTCGATTTTACTCACACGGTCCTAAGACGCTGTGTAGCGTCAGTGTAGCTTGCCTTCCTTCTCTCTGTCACATACTTAGGGTGTGTGTATGTGTGTGTGAAGAGATTTCGGGTTTCTCTCCTTGCTTTTTGCGTGCCCAAGCACCTTACACCAGGTGGCTGCATCGACTATTTCGCTCAGAGGCTGGAATCCCCATCACTTCACCACCCGCGATTGCGGATCTGAATCCATTCCATCCATTTCCATCGGGGGGGGGGGGCGCAACGAAAACAGCGCGCACCCGGCATTGAGACCCAGCAAAGCAGCCCGAAAAAGAACTCTCCGTGGTGCTGAAACGCCCCCGAGTCCCTCGACCTCTCTCGGCGAGAGCGCTTCCCTTACACACAACCTTGCCTTCCATATGTATTTGACTACAGCTTCCATCATCCGCACCCGCCTGATCTAGTATTTGTAGATTACTTAACTCATCGGGAAGGACTTAGAAGCCGAACTAGGGTTAGGCTTTTCATGAAGGAAAGGGGGCGAGCAGGTTCAGAGTTGGTGAGCTTCCAAGATGCTGAACACAATCGGTTCCAAGCCTAGCAGCCGCATTAGCACAAAATGCTAAAGTTAGCCTGTGTGTGTGTGTGTGTGTGTGTGTGGCTTAAGGTGTGGTGTGAACCCCAAGGCCACTTGCTCATTGTGGTGCTTCACTGTTAGGGGCAAATTTTAACTAGGTTAATGCTGTTGGATAAACAGAACGAGGGACAAAAATAGACCTAGCTGGAAAGATTTGGGCAAAGACTTTTCTTTGGAACCCAGCTGAAAAGATGCACAGACCTTCCAGTTTCTCCTACTTTTCAGATCTTGGAACATAGAAAAGGGAAGGAGAAATTCTAGCTTCTCGTTTTATTTAGAATAGAATAGAATACTGTACAATTATTTTATTGGCCAAGTGTGATTGGACAGACAAGGAATTTGTCTTGTGTGTCCAATTACACTTGGCCAATAAAATAATTCTATTATTTATATTATTCTATTATTTATATATTTATTCAGCATATTTATTTTCAGACAAGGGATTTGAATTTTAGACACTGGATAAAGACCTTTTTCATCCCTACCTTTTAAGTGTTCCTCTCACCAAAGAGAACTATTTCAGTGAGAAACTCAGCTCCTTGCTCAGCTCCTCGCTAACCTTGCCTAAAATATAATGCGGGTTCAATCACACCGAAGGCCCACAAAACGACGCCCCCCAAGCCAATTGGACCTGACTTTGTCTTGATCCAGATTCCAGTCTAACGGTTCTGATCAGATAATTTTGGACAGCCGAAGTTGGGCAAAAGCTGATACAGGATAAAACGGGCTAACCTTCCCACTGCAGCATTTGCCATCCCTCCCCCTCTTTGCCCTTCCCCTCCCTTCCCCCTTCCGACAGGATCTACAAAGCCACCGCTCACTTCTCCATCCCCCCCCTCTTTTAAAGATGCGCAGGACAATACGCATAGGAGCCGCATACATACACTCACCCACAACTGTCACACGTTGGCTAGGCTGCCTGGCCTTCACACCCCCTTCACTGCCGGGTTTTCACGTACACAACTATCCTTCACCTGCCAACTCTAGCAAAAGGGTTTCTTGACAAGCGGCCGGGCAGACTGCAGTTTAATTACACCCCTCCCCAACTCCCTTTCTTTGGAGTCTCTTAGCACCGCGGTGTAAAGCTGTTGAATCGCCCCAATCTCCACCAGCACCATTTAATATATACAGATACATACAACTTCCGCTGAGCTTTCTCCTGCCTCTTACATTTAGATAAGACCCAGAGCTTCTAAACCAAGGGTTAAAACAGCTATTTATTGCACGCGCTGTCGCTCGCTTGCTGGAGCAAAAGCGCACACGCACACGCACACACGCACACAGCGCCTCACTCTCCCCTCCCCCATATGCATGTAGCTAACGGCCCAAGAATTAAAGCCAGGTAAAACCAGGAATGTCAATACGTACCCTTAGCAGCCAGGACGTTTACCTTTCTTTGAAAAGCAAGCGGGCAAATCTGTCTTGGGCCATTCTGAATCCTGGACTGGATGTTGCCGAGGAAGAAAGTGATCCGCGGGCGGTCCGCGACCTCTTCCTTCGTTCCTTCCTTCCCTGGCGTTGGACCGGACCGAACCTTTGGAGGAAGTGGAGGCTGAACGTGGCTTCTCTCTTGGCATTCACCGCGTGCCTTAATTGTATCGAAATTAAATCAAGGTCCGCTGTGAACACGAAGGGCTTAAGCCAAGGCGTGGGGCGGGGGGGGGGTAAGGGGGGGCAAGAAGAAAAGACGCGAGGGAAGTAGAAGAGGAGGAGGAGGAGGAGAGCTGAGGAAGAAGAAGAAGAGCGAAACAAGAAGGATTCCCAGGCTGGTGGCCGAGGTTGGCTTCTCTCTCCGGGTATCGATCAGGGGTGGCTGAGTTGGGTGAGGGTGGTTTGGGTTGGTGTTTTTTTTTTTTTGCTTCTGCTCTCTTCTTTTTTTTCTGTAGAATAAAAGGCTGCGTCCTCGCCTCTCGCTTCAAGACTTCGCCGAAAACGGGGTGCGGAGAACATCCGCTGGGCGAGGCCGGGCGGGGAGGCTGGCTTTGAGCCTGCAGGAAGCTGCCTTGCCTACTTCCAAAGCTGTTGTTGCTGCCGCCGCGCTCCCCTCTTTAATTGTCCTTCGCTCTCCCGGTCTCCGCGAATTCTGCTTTCAGTCCGTCCCCGCCTCTTTTCCCACCCACCCCCCTTCACGCGGAGAGGTTCTCCCACCTCAGCGGCCCAAGTTGGAGGCGAACGGCTGACTCGCCCGCTTCGCCCACCATCGCGCCGCTTCTCCTTTCTCAGCCCCCGTTTTGTTGCTACTGTAGGGTTCGAATTCAAGTATCCCGGACTAGGATGGGGGGGGGGATGGGCGGGGGGAAAAGGAGGAGGAAGCCGGAGGTGGTGGGGGGAGGCTATTAGCTCGGCTTTCGCTTGTCCTCAAGCGCTCTCCTCCTCCTCCTCCTTCTCCTCCAATGTAGCTTTCTGCTCGCGGAAACCACAGCAACATCAGAACCAAATCGAAGATGGGTTTTCTTTTTCTTTTCTTCCCTGGGGTTGGAGAAATCGAGCCAGCTGGGAAGTAGGGTGCTTCCTTCCTTTCTTCTTCCTTCCTTTCTTCTTTCTTTCTTTCTTTCTTTCTTTCTTTTTCTTTTTTCTTTCTTTCGAGCAGAACCCATCAACACATAAATAAACGACGGATTGATGGGTACTATATGAGGGGCGAAATAACCTCCTGTTCTTCGCCGGACTGCGGGGGTATGGGGGGTGGGCGGCGGCGAGGAGACCTCTCTCTCTCTCCCCTTCTCTCTCTCTCTCCACCAACAAAACAAGCAGCTTCCCTGGGTATCCTCATCTCCGGCATTCGCCTTCTTTCCTGCGCACCCCGCCGGCAGCGGACTGTGCGCAAAATGCCTTGTGGTGTACAATTTACACTCTGCCTCCCTCCCTCCGGCTCCCCCCTCTTCCCCCACCCCCAGAATCAACCCAAGTGATGCTGAAAGCAGGATTAGGGGAAGGGTCTCAGCTGCCTGAGATTACGGAGACCCGAGAGACCCGGCCCAGCAGCAAACGAGGAGGAGTGGGTGGGGGCGGGGGTCGATGCGGGGTGGAGATAGGGTTGGGGATTGAGGACGGAAGGACAGCCTCTTCGGGAGACAGAGAAGGGGAAGGTAGAACAAGAGGGGCAGGAATGGGGGGGTCCACGATGGGGGAGGAAATGTGCTATTTTATTTGGGGGGAAAGTGGGAGGAGTCAATGTCCCAGAGAAGGTGGATTTCTCTTCATTTAATAGCCCTAGAAAATATCGAATCGGTAAATAAAGTTAGATCACCTCTGTCTGCAGGACAGGCTCGAAAAATCCAGCGACTCTATATCGATTTTCTGTTTTTTTAAAAAATCTATACGGCATGAAACGCGTTTTTCTCCTCTGCGTCACAAGAGCCCTCCAATCTATCTCTCTTTCTTTCTTCATCCACCCATCTTTTTTCCCTTTCCGCGGACCTTGTCTGAGGAAGCGCGTTTTAACGGCGGGCAGTACCACATCCAAATATTCTTCACCTTTTCAGACGAAGAATATATTTTATTAAAAGGCTCTCCCACTGAAAAGATGCCAGCCCTAATTTTTTTCTGCCCATGTAGCATCCTGCCCGTCAACCAACCCCCCCTTTTTTGGAGGCTGGGGGGGGGGCAAGGACTAGGTTACCCGCACTCACACTTCTCCGAGGGAGGCGCGGAGGTTGGCAACAATTTAACAATCCTATTGTTATCTTAAGAAAACGTCTTTCTTGCTCTTTCCCTCTGCTGCAGGCGAGCGCGCGTTTATATATGTGTGTGTGTAATATATTTTTGCTGATAATGAAAAGGAAGGGAGACTAGTATAGATTCACGTTATTTTGCTCTTATCAGCTGGTCATACCCTTACTGGGATTTTAACCTGGGAAGTTTGCCTGTAAGGCAGTAGATTTAACCTCTAGACCACAGGCTCTCCTCCTCTCAGTTTGTATGTATGCACGTACATATATATGTATGTATGTGTGTGTGTGTATGTATGTATGTATGTATGTGTACACATGGTTACATATTCTTGCTGATTTCGACAGGAAAACACTCACACATATTTATCTATTTCCAGGAGGGTAGGAGGTGTGTGTGCCTGCACTACAGTAGCCCTGGAAAGTATTGTATTGTGAACTCGAGGGAGGCATAGAAAGAGGCTGGTGGCTAAACGGGTCAGAATTATGGAGGCCAAATGAGATGGGGGGAGGGGAACCCGTGTAAAATCAAAACGACAAAGGAAAAGCCAACGCGCGCCGCCATCGCGGTTAAGTTCCAACTTCCAAGCTTTAAGCAGTCCCGAAACGGTTTAGTTCGGGTGTCATTTAGACGAGGGGATGGAATCGAGTGCGCCTTATTCACCCTTCTGCCCCGCAACCCCCTAAAGACGTGCGTTGCACGGGGAGGCGGAGGGGTATTTAAAACAGGGCGTGTAACTCAGGGCTGCCTTAACGCTTGGGCCAGATGGGCACTTGCCCGTGGGCCCAACGAATGTAGGGCCCCCATAGTAATCTGAGTAGGTTAACCCTTCAACGCACCTCTATAAACACAGCAACCTATGGATTACATTTGATTGCATTTTTAAATGGATACTAACGAGCCATGGGCTCAAGGTGGACTCAGCCTTCCATCCTTCCGAGGTGGGTAAAACGAGGACCCACCTCGGAAGGATGGAAGGCTGAGTCCACCTTGACTATTAGACTATTGTTTTTTTAAAGGGGAAATGAATAAAGAAATTGAGACTGCAGCAAGGGAGGGAGGGTTGGGTGGGGGCACAGGACAGATGGATGTGTGTCCCCTGCAATGTATGCTTCTGAATTTCTTTCCGATGGGACAGCTTGGGATAATAGTGGGTTGGGGGTGTAATTCTGTGGGTGGAAATTGAGATTTGGGATAAGGATTCTGACTGATAAGGAGTCTAAATCCTATTGCTGCTGCTATGCCAATAAAATAAATATAGATTTAATTTTATCGACCCGTTACGTTTTTATTCCTGCGAGTACTTGTGGTAGGGGGCCCCAGTACATTGCTTTTTGCCCGGGGCCCACACTGCTGTTTGTTAAGAGGGCCCTGGTGTAAACTATTAGGAAACGTTGGCCGCCCGGGGTTCCGCTCCAGTTGGGTAACCGTCGCGGCCAACCTTCGCTCCAGGGAGGATCTAATACACACACGCGCACACGCAGGGCAAGCCTAGACCTAAGCCAGGTAGGCAGGGCCCGAGAGGAAGAGGATCGAGGCGGAGGCAAACCTGACTTTAGCTGCAGAAGCAGGCCCGAGGCTGTGGCGCCCCGACCGAGGCGCAACCAGCCGCGATCCTAAAAGAAAGGAATCAAAGCGCCTCCCTGGAAAATCCCGAGGCGGACTTACTTCGGCGTCTCGACTGACTGAGGAATCCGAGGCCTTTCGAGATGAATTTTGGAGAGCGGTCCTGGGCCTCTTCGGTCGGAATGTGGGAAAGGTCTCCTCTTGTCGGAGCTGGAGGGTGTGTGTGGAATAAAGAGAAGAGAACACCGCAACCCAGAAATTAAAGGCGGCCGTGGGAAAACGAAGGCGGCCCTCCCGAAGTCTTTTCAGGGGAAAAAAAGACAAGTTTTCTCCCCAAATAGGTGGCCCGCTACGTCAAAGGTGAAGGTGCAAAAGGGATGGGAGTGAGCAGGGAGCGCTTTGCGGCTTCACAGAGGGGGAGGGAAGGAAGGTGAGGTGAGGGAGGGAGCGAGAGAAAGAGAGAGAGAGAGATGGGTGGATGGATGGATGGGTGGGTGGAGGAAGGAAGGAAGAGAGAGAGGATATATATATACTGTATATATATATATAGATGATATATGTTTTTTATGTCGGATCACCCTGGTATATTGAAGGAACGTCACAGCTCCTTTTTGTCTCTAGGCCCAACTCAGGGCCATTTCAAAGCAGTTAATTTATTCATAGCCAACAAACTGGAGAGAGGCGGGGGGCTACACACACACACACACACACACACAAATGTATAACACAACCACGCCTTATACAACTTCCCCACAAAACAATATCTCAACATACATACTTATCTCTACTGACCAACGTCAGTACAAAGTACAATACACTACAGCACAAAGTCCATATACTGTATATACAAACAGACACAGGAGCGCGCGCGAGCGTATCTTGCTACCGCACCCACCCAATAACTCTCTCCATCTGCATGCACGCACACGCGCGCAAAAACGTCGTTTGCGTAGGGCCCTAACAAATATCGGCTTTCTGCTTTTATTATTATTATTATTATTATTAAATTGAAGCGTGTTGTCCGTTAAGATCCATCTCCGAGTGCCCTCCAAAGCGGGTCCGGGCCGCCTTCGAATATTGTTTTTTTAAATGGAGCCCATATAAATAAGAAAACCGGACCCCTTCCCGCCCCGGACATTCCTCCCTCGGAGGCGGAGGAAAAAGAGGAGAGTTTCGAACCCCCCAAGCGCAAGCGGGACGCGTTTCGAACGTCGGGGGAAGCGAAGGCTTCGCCTCGGGTTTTCCTTCTCCCGGTTCCTGTACCAGGCCAAAGCGGGGTGCGCACAACTGTTCATGTTTAGGGAGCAGAGAGCAAAGCAAGGGAAAGGGAAAAAAGAAAGAAAGAAAGAAAGAAAGAAAGAAAGAAAGAAAGAAGAGAGATAAAGAACGCCCAATGCAGGATCGCCTACGGTGGTAAGAAGGGTTATTAAGGCTTGGGGGGCGGGGGCGGGGAGAGAACTAGCCCCCTTTCAAGATGAAAGCAGCTGACCGGCGTAATGTTTCGAACGGGTGTTTGAAAAGCAGAAACGGCGTTTTTTTCCTCCCCCCTTCCTTCAAAAACACAAACCCAAAATCACAACAGCTCGGGCAAAGCGAGGGTGCTCAGGTGCAGGCCGGGAAGTGCGGGGGGGGGGGGAAGAAATCCACAGTCCCCCCTCCCTTTCATTTTTTCTCGCCTCCCGCTTGTGCTATATATCAACCCCCACCCCCGGGAAATGTGACTTTGATGGCTTCCCATAAATATTCATAGCGGCGCTGCTTTTTTTTTTTACCCTATAGAATTTTTTTAACCCTTTGGGCGAAGGAAACCTCGCCTCGCCCGCCGCTTTATGGGAAGGCCTTCTTCCCTGTTTTTCGGAGTAGGGGCCTACCCGTCCCCATTATCTGAAACTTCCTTAAGGTGATGAGGCTGAACTTTTCTACTTAACACACCTGGAGGGTGGGTGGATAGAGGGTCGGTTTTGTCCGACCCCGCCAATTGGGATTTGGAAGGAGAAAGTGTGAGTGTGTGAGAGAGAGAGAGAGAGAAAGAGAGAGAAAGAAAGAAAGAAAGAAAGAAAGAAAGAAAGAGAAATCAGGGATCAACAGGATCTACGAAGCAGCGAGGTAAGAAGATTTCCGAGCGACCTTTTAAGGATTTCTTCCAGCGACCGGTCCAAACCCCGGACCGGTGAATCGGATACTGGGGAAAGGCAAGGAAAACGAGGGAAAACGAAAGGAGGCCTCCAAGCGAGCTAATGGGTGCAAAATTTATAAAAGTGGGAGTTTAGGTCTAATTGATTGGATTCACACATCCATCCACTCGCAGGTCAAGCTAGAAACCGTTGCAAGCTGGCTCTGCCCACGACAAGAGGTCGTTTCCTATTAAACGGTGGCTTGTTTGAGAGGGCGCGGATGGCTATCTAAACCTGTTTCGCTGGCTCCTTTGGGTTAAGTCTCGGGTTCATTGTCCCCGGGTGAACGTGAAAATGGGTTAATCTGGCAACAGGGTTAAAGCACGTTTGGGAACGCAGCCGCTGTGCCCGAGGGAGGAATTAGAAGGGAAAGAAAGAAAGAAAGAAAGAAGAAGGAAGGAAAGAAGGAAAAGAAAAGAACGAAAGAGAAAGAGGAAGGAAGGAAAGAAGGGAGGAAGGAAGGAAGAGGAGAAGGAGAAAAAGGAGAAAGGAGAGAAAGGGGAGAAGGAGGAGAAGGAGAAATGGATGAAACTGATACCTTAGGCCATTTCAATTAAAAAACCCACAAACTCGATGTCTCTGAGACTTTATTTTATGGGAAGTCTTCAAATCGGAGCTCAGAATTCGAATTCAACCCTCATTTTAACGACCAACTCGTTGAAATCGATGAGACCTACGGCTTAGTGAGGAGTCCCATGGATGTCAATGGGACAGCCTGAAGCAACCAGGATACTAGGTAATTTTTAAAAAAGAAAAGAAAAACAAGACCAGGTAGTCTTGAATTAGAAAAAACCTCCCTTCTTTTTGGATCTTTCCTTGCTTGTTGTTATTATTATTATTATTATTATTATTATTATTATTATTATTATTATTATTATTATCTGGGCCTTGGTACTTTAATAACATATAATTACTCTTCCCCCATCCCTTCCCTTTTTAAACATCAGAAAAAAACAACAGCATAACACTAGATTGAAAATACGAATCTTTCTTTTAAAGAAAATAAAACAGAGTTTATGCCTATGAAATCTTCATCGAGTAAATAAATTCTTCTGCATACTTTCCCTCCCTTTCCTGTTCGTGCACTGACCTGCTTTCAGATTTGCTTGTGCATATTTTTGTTTCTTTTCGCCTGTATACAGTATACGGTACTTAAGGTTGCAGGGAATTGCAGCCCTGATCAAAAAAATCCGACACTGTGCTCCTGGTTGTGGTAACAAGGAACTGGAACAACTGAAGCAGAAGAAAATGAATACTGAATGATACACCAAACTGCCTGAACCTCTTTTCCTCGGCAATGATTTCCCTGGACTTTCATGAGATGCATTCCAAGCAAATGTAGGGCTGTACAAATGCAAGCATTTATTTCAAGATTAATTTTATTCTTTTCAATCAAACTCAGGGAAGTATACATAGACTGGCTTCCTGAGAATTATAAATAATATAAAAAGGTTGTTCGTCGGAAGGAAGGAAGGAAGGAAGGAAAGAAAAGGAAAGGGGAAAGAAGGGAGGGTTTTATACACAGCAGCTAGACAGAATTTTTGGAACTGGTAATTTCCCCCCACTTTTATCTACACTGAGAACATATGCATTAAAGACAAATTCCTTGTGTGTCCAATCACATTTGGCCAATAAAGCTATTCTATTCTATTCTATTCTATTCTATCCTATTCTATCCTATCCTATCTTACCCTACCTTACCATACTCTATTCTATTCTATTCCATTCCATTTCCTATTCCTATTCTATTCCTATTCAAGACAATGTTCCCGCTGGTAGTATTGTCATTTAATCCTTCAGACAACCAGACTGTGTGTCACTTGGGAACTTCAATTGCATCCAAAGGATTTTGGTGGCAATTCAGTACCCATCTAAAACCATCCACACCCTTTCGTCATGTACCCAGAGAAACTGTGTTCACCAACACCTGAATTAATCCACTGTAGGGCTTCATACAGTTCACCAAATAGTCAACCAATGGAAGGATCTGAGATTTCATGGTGTTCCAAGCCGTCTGAGGGTAAATGTCTCAGGCACTCAGCAAGCTGAGTGATGCTGGAAGGAAGCTTGTCATTGACCTGATCAATCCTGTTGAACAGGACTATATTTAGTTCTAGTCCGTGTTCATCCCATATGCTTAACCTGATTACTGTATTAAGCCAATTTCCTGCTTTTGCACAATACCTGGTGGATCCCTAACCGAACAATCTGGGATCATGTCAGGAACTAAAACTCAAAAGATAAATAAATAAGCAAGGTTAAAAAGCTAAGCAATGTAGCAGGCTGCATAGAGGCAACCATGGGGCTTGAAAGGGAAGCAAAGTATGTTGCATGAACAAAAGCGCTGTGTGAGCATGTAAACATCTTTTACATTCCCTTCCTTTGTTCCAAACCAACTTCTTTCTCTTCCAGAGGAAAGGAATTCAGAAATTCAAAAAAACAAAAAATATGAAAATGTCAGCCCCTTTCTCTCCCCGACGTCCTGCCTTCCTGGCTGAAAACCTTTTTGAGGGAATTTCAAAATTCAGGATTTTGTTCAAGGCAGAACAAAATCCATACACCAATGAATATATATATTCTTCACACACACACACACACACACACACACACACACACACGCACGTGTGTGTGTATAACATGTTTTTGTTGATAATGAAAAGGAAGAGAGACTAGTATAGACCTATTGCAAACTATTTTGCAGAATCAGCTAGGCATACCCTTACTAGGATTTGAACCTGGGGAGTTTGCCTGTAAGGCAGTAGCTTTAACCTCTAGATCACAGGTTTTCTTCCTCTCAGCTTGTATGTATGTATATGTGTGTGTGTGTGTGTGTGTGTGTGTACAAACACACACACACACACACACATCCCTGCCCTAAAACTACAGAAGGTAGACTGGTTGAAAGATAAATTGATCAAAGGTCAAGTTTTTAAAGTATTAATAATAGGAATATTTGAGGTTACTGATGGATTTGCTTCACTTTTTACACAAAGATGAATCAAGGGCAAGCTACCTTCTTAATGTCCAGTCCTTTCAAAATACTTTTAAACTGAATTAGAGGTGGGTGGGGGAAAGAAGACAAACACTCATGATGTTTTCCTTCCATCTGACTTCCCTGGTCTATTATTGAGAATCACTGGCCTAGATGCAGAGCTCTTAACATAAGCCCCATCATTGGGGAGGAAAAAATCCCTCCCTTTTAAAAATAGCAATGTTTACTCGATCCAGAGAAGAGCATTCATTTAAAATGCTGAATCTTAATCTCTGTTCACCTTGCTAGCCCAAAAAGCTTCTGTCCCCACCCCCCACTTTATTACAAACCCTAGAAATTGCTCACCTCCCCGTTGCCATCAGATTCAAACAGGGTTTTTTTCAATCAACTCTATAAAGTCACCGGATGGAATTGCACCCTGGAGACCAAAAGACTGAAACCAGGGAAACATCTACTGGGTAAAGAGCAGCACAGATGGGCTAAAGTAGAGTTGGGAGCTGGAGTAGAAGCCTTGCCCTACATAGGAAAAGAGACCTAATCATTGATTTGCTTATCTAACCCAAGAGAAGAAATTGGATCCAACTTTAGACTGACTTAAAAACAGGCAACGCAGCCCAACGACTGGCATTGGTCACCATATCACCTCGAGGTTACGATTACTGCAATGTCACTTGGTGGGGCCTAGGGGAAGAGCCTTCTCTGTGGGGGCCCCAACCCTCTGGAATCAGCTTCCCCCAGAGATTCGTACTGCCCCCACCCTCCTCGCTTTCCACAAGAGTCTAAAGACTCATCTATGCCACCAGGCTTGGGATGATTAGACTCTAGTCCCTTGGCCGACGAATGACATGTATGTTGTTGTTGAGTGGGTATGATTGATTTTTAATAATGGAGATTTTAGTTTAGATTAGTGGATTCATATTAATTGGATTTAGATTTGTATTGCATTGTTCTTTTATATGTTGTGAGTCATCCTGAGTCCTCGGAGAGGGGCGGCATATAAATCCGATAGATAAATAGATAGATAGATAGATAGATAGATAGATAGATAGATAGACAGACAGACAGACAGACAGACAGACAGACAGACAGACAGACAGACAGACAGACAAGGAACCAGATTGAAACTGGGTTTGTTCTTAGAGGGATGATGTTAGGGGTCTAACCCATTTCTCATGCAAGCTGTTCCATTGTCAGAATGGGGTCTTCTTTATCACAATCAAGGCTTAGTGAAAGGAAACTAGGTTGCCAAAGAACAGTGACTGGACAAATTCAAATCTGCTGCCAACCAAAGCATAGAACAACTCAAAGAAGTCGTGCAAGATTTGGAAGATGTATGGGGTGACCTGGCCTATAGAATCACCAAAAGCCAGACATGACTGAATGAAGAACCTTGAATGAAACAAGTGATTTGCAACTGGTCCTCCCACTTACAACCATTGCAGCATTCCCCACGATCATGTGATCAGAATTCGGGCACTTGGCAAACGGCATGTATTTACAACAGTTGCAGTGCCCTGAGTTCATTTGATCACCACTTGCAAGCTTTGCAGCTGGCTTCACACAAGCAAAGTCAATGGGGGGAGCCAGAATTGCTTAATGACTGCACAAATCACCTGCAGTGATTCAGTTAACAACCATGGGAAAAAAGAGAAATAAAATTTGGTGCAACTCACTTAAACACTGTCTTGCTTGGCAACAGAAATTCCTAATTGTGGTTATAAGTTGAGAAGCTAGTTGCATTTTGGCTTGGTTGTCAATAGCTACTATTCTGTAGCCAATAGAAGAAATTATATTTCATCTGCAGCTCCTCATGGGAGTAGACAACTTCTTTAGGATGACAACCAGCCTTCCTTCCAATGGTGGAATTCAGCTGGTTTGGACCAGTTTGAGCAAACCGGTAGTAGCGACCTGCGGGTGGGCGCACCTACCTGGGTGCAATCCTGTCCTATATCACTGTGGTTTTGACATTGCATGATGGCACACGTGAGCATGGATGGCACATGTGTTGAATTGCCATGTTGTTTGACATTGCATGCATGTGCGGATGGTGCACATGAGTGAATTGCTATGTTTTGTGATGCCGTGGACTCACATATCCAGTGTTGGGCGAACCGGTTGTTACAGTATGTGAAGCCCACCTTTGCTTCCTTCTAGATCCAGAATCTCACCAGTCATAGCACTTTTCTGAGCCTGAAGGAGGGAGGAGTCAAACACGTCATCAGTCATGCCCACAAGAAATCTAAGTCCAGCCCACTTTGAATTCTGTTGACTCCTATCTACCACTGATTTGATTTGAATGCCCCCCCCCTCTGAGGACTCGGGGCGGCTTACAACATATCAAAGAAAACATTATGCAATATAAATTACTAAAACCCAATTAAAATAATTAACTATTCTAAAACCCATTCTAAAAACCCTGGAACATTAAAAACCAGTCATTCACATTTAAACTACAAGCATATACCATACTTGTCAGCCAGAGGCTAGGGTCTAGTGATCCCAAGCCTGGTGGCATAGAGAGGTTTTCAGGTTTTATGAAAGGCGAGGAGGGTAGGGGTAGTAAATCTCTAGGGGGAACTGATTCCAGAGGGCCCCCACAGAGAAGGCTCTTCCCACCAAGCAACATTGTCTAATTGACAGAACCTGGAGAAGGCCGACTCTGTGGGACCTAACCGGTCGCTGGGACTCATATGGCAGAAGGCGGTCTTGCAAGTAATCTGGTCTGATTACTTTGCTTTGAGTAATTGGGATTCTTTAGTAGTAGTGGTAGTACTGTAGTTCAAATTCTTGTAGATAGAGTTAGCATGCAACAAACCTGTAGTCACTTCAATCACCTTACTTTCTGATTCATAGTGCCAGATAGCAATCCTCGTCTCACCTGATACTCGTTGGACCAAAACGTGCTGACAGCAAGCTCCACTTGATGCTATTGCCATCCATGGGAACCAGAAACCTTCCAGTCACGTGTCTCTTCATGCCCACAAGAGAGATAAGTCCATCCTATCTTGAATTCCATGGATTCTTCTCTACTGCCAATTTGCTTGGGCTGTTAGTAGATCAGATTCTGGTAGAGAGCTTGAACTTGCAATAAATCTTTCTATTCATCTCCCAATTTTTGGGGCGCTTGACAAGTTTATCTTGAAGTTTCCAGTCTACTCTGACTTCACTGGGACACCTTTTCAATGTTGTTTCTGAAGATGCTTTTCTGGACTCTCACCAGGTTGAACCAAATTTCAGATTAGCCAGTTCCGTTCGCCACTAGGAGAATAGAATAGAATAGAATAGAATAGAATAGAATTTTATTGGCCAAGTGTGATTGGACACACAAGGAATTTGTCTTGGTGCATATGCTCTCAGCGTACATAAAAGAAAAAGATACATTTGTGAAGAATCATGCGGTACAACTTTTAATGATTGTCATAGGGGTCAAATAAGTAATGAAGAAACAATCAATATTAATAAAAATCTTAGGATACAAGCAACAAGTTACAGTCATACAGTCCTAAGTGGGAGGAAAAGGATTATAGGAATGATGAGAAAAACTAGTAGAAATAGAAGTGCAGATTTAGTAAAAAATCTGACAGTGTTGAGGGAATTATTTGTTTAGTAGAGTGATGGCGTTCGGGAAAAAACTGTTCTTGTGTCTAGTTGTCTTGGTGTGCAGTGCTCTGTAGCGACGATTTGAGGGTAGGATTTGAAACAGTTTATGTCCAGGATGTGAGGGGTCAGTAAATATTTTCCCCGCCCTCCTTTTGACTCATGCAGTATACAGGTCCTCAATGGAAGGCAGGTTGACAGCAATTGTTTTTTCTGCAGTTCTGATTATCCTCTGAAGTCTGTGTCGGTCCTGTTGGGTTGCAGCACCAAACCAGACAGTTATAGAGGTGCAGATGACAGACTCAATGATTCCTCTGTAAAACTGGATCAGCAGCTCCTTGGGCAGTTTGAGCTTCCTGAGCTGGCGCAGACAGAACATTCTTTGTTGTGCTTTTTGATGATGTTTTTGATGTTAGGTGACTATTTTAGGTCTTGAGATATGATAGAACCTAGAAATTTGAAGGTCTCTACTGTTGATACTGTGCTGTCTAGTATTGTGAGAGGTGGAAGGGTGGAAGGGTTTCTCCTAAAGTCTACCACCATTTCTACGGTTTTGAGTGTGTTCAGTTCTAGATTGTTCTGGTCACACCACAAGGATAGTTGTTCAACTTCCCGTCTGTATGCGGATTCATCATTGTCTCGAATGAGTCCGATCACTGTTGTATCATCTGCAAACTTCAGTAGTTTAACAGATGGATAGTTTGAGATGCAGTCATTAGTGTATAGAGAGAAGAGAAGGGGTGAGAGTACACAGCCTTGGGGGGCACCTGTGCTAATTGTATATGTATCTGATGTGATTTTTCCTAGCTTCACCTGCTGCTTCCTGTCTGTTAGGAAGCTTGTGATCCACTTACAAGTGTGTTCAGGTACCGCTAGCTGATTTAGTTTGGTTAAGAGAATGTCCGGTATGATGGTATTGAATGCTGAACTGAAGTCTACAAAGAGGACCCTAGCATAGGTCATTGGAGAGTCAAGATGTTGAAGGATGTAGTGTAGAGCCATATTAACAGCATCATCTATTGATCTATTTGCTCGGTATGCAAATTACACAGAGTTTAACAGTGGATCCGTGATGGTTTTCAAGTGGAACATCACTAGCCTTTCAAAGATTTTCATAACTACAGATTTAGAGCAACTGGTCTGTAGTCATTCAGTTCCTTGATGGAGATGATGTAATAGAACTCAATAATCATCAAAGAGGCCAGTGGTTGCTCAGTATGTACATTTTATATATAATTAGCTTAGGTGATTTTCAGCTCTCTCAATCCACTGCATATCTCTGTGGTATGCTGTAATATTTCAAAGTGTATGTACTTTTCTAATTGTTAAGGGAGTCTTAACTCTCCATATTTGCTCCAAAACCCCCCAAATATGCTACCCCACTGGAACTGAATTATGATGGTAGATCTCCTGCTGCATTTGTCCTGAGAGGCCCTCTTAATTTTGGAATCAGAGCTTGACAATTACAGAGGATTGGTTGAACTCACCAATAAATTGATCTAAGCTGTAGGTAGGATGAGTCAGGAGTATCAAATTCTACAGGAGGTCAGTGGGCTTTTTTTCCGCAGAGAGGTGGAAATAGTTTGAGGGCAGCTTTCTTTCTCCCAGTGATGTAACCGTTTCTTTTGTCCCATTGCACCTTCTCTGTTGATAAAAGATCTTGCTGTTTTGGGGGACAAAGCCAAGCCAAAATCTCTTGGACCTCTTTGAGACGAACACATAGGACAATATGAAAAAGTGCAGAGAAGAGTGACAAAGATGATTAGGGGACTACAGGCTAAAATATATGAAGAATGGTTGCAAGAACTGGGCATGGCTAGTTTAATGAAAAGAAGGACCAGGGGAGACATGATAGCAGTGTTTCAATATTTAAAGGGATGCCACAAAGAAGCGAGTGTTAAACTATTCTCCAAAGCACCTGAGGGTAGAAGAAGAAGCAATGAATGGAAACTAAACAAGGAGAGAAGCAACTTAGAACTAAGGAGAAATTTCCTGACAGTTGGAACAATTAATCAGTGGAACAGCTTGACTCCAGAGTTGTCAATACTCCAACACTGGAAGTTTTTAAAAAGATGTTGGATAACCATCTGTCTGAAGTAGTGTAGGGTTTCCTGCCTAAGCAGAGAGTTGGACTAGAAGACCTCCAAGGTCCCTTCCAATTCTGTTGTTGTTGTTGTTGTTGTTGTTGTTGTTGTTGTTGTTGTTATGGCTCCATAGTTTGAATAAAGCTCTTTTAAATCACATTCTTTGGTGAGTCAGTTGTTTGTTTCCATCGTTTCCACATTGATTTAAACTAGTTTGCATCAGTTCTATAGATGCACCGGTGGTGATGTCACAAAGTAGGTTTTGTTGCTGCCAATCCATGCATACTGCCATCTTTTTTTGGATTTTGGGGTTGTTGTTTTTTTTGTTTCCGCACATGTGCAAAAGCTGAGTTTCCATGCCACCATCTTTTCAGCTTTTTATTTATTTTGCTATTTTTTGCTTGTTTTTCAGCACTAGGCAGTGTTGTGGTTGGCTCTGGCCCAGCTCCTGCCTCAGGGAATGGGGAGGTGGATGCAGGGGAAACTTCAACATGTCACAGGCCTGTGTTATTGCCGACAGAATCAGTTCAGAGTTTAGTTTCCCCAGACGAAGAAGAAGGTGGGAGTGACTCGGCAGAGGAGGGCTTGGCACACAGCCCAAGCAGTCAATCACCCTTATCTTCCATTGATTCAGATGATGACGTTTTGGACCCACGCAAGCACAGAATTATGCGTAGAAGAGACCAAGTAAGAACATATTACAGGAAATAAGGGAGGCCACCTGTGTTTGGGTGGGGCTCCAGTAATTAGGGCTGCTGCTATAAATAGCAGCATGTGGGTTTGGCCGTTGTGGAAGAATATCTGATCGCAGTTCGTCAGGAATCCTGTGTTGTTTGGACTTTGTTGCTTTTTCACACCTTGGAAAACAAAGCAGAGCAACATGCGTGTGTGTGTGTGTGTCTCACTTCGTTGGAAGAAGAAGGGTGTGAAGTTTCTTCACAGCTGCTAGCTAAGTACTTAATGACTGCTTAAGGGAAATTGTACAGACTACCCGATTGTTTTGGGATGAGTGCTCTTTGCAATACAAAAAGAGTGCTTTGTTTATTTTGAATTTTGTGATAAAGAACATTGCTTTGAATTTTCAAACGTGTGTGTGTGTCTGAAATTTGTACCCTTGAATTTTTGGGAGGCTCCTATCAGAGAGCCCGGCAGAACAGGCGTGTAGCCACGAGGCACGCAATGCATCCACAGCCACGCAGCATGGGACGAAACGAGACGGTGGCAAGGTAAGTTAGAACCCACCCCTGCAGGACAGGTATACTCAAAGATTGCATAGACATGCATCCACGGTGACAGCAATCAAACTAATATTCTCCAGATTCCTTGAATTACAATATTGTACACAGTGATGGGCTCTAAGGTGGAACGGTGATGTGTGCTCACCCCCATGGCTCTGAGTGCGAGCGGAGTCCAGTGCAATTCTGCTACTGCACCTGGGCAGGTAGCAAAATCGTGCACGGACACGCAGCAGCCCACTTCTTACTGTAC
The DNA here is from genome assembly GCF_031021105.1 of Erythrolamprus reginae. Taxonomy (NCBI): domain Eukaryota; kingdom Metazoa; phylum Chordata; class Lepidosauria; order Squamata; family Dipsadidae; genus Erythrolamprus; species Erythrolamprus reginae. The sequence goes on from NC_091960.1 coordinate 17,841,656, forward strand.
ACAGGCCAGGGATTATGATAGATGTGTTTCAAACATCTGGAGGGCAACAAATTTGAAAGGGATGGACCAGATGTATATGATAGGAGGGTGTCCTTCAGTTGTATTTTTATCATTTGGGCTCATCCAACAACATGCTAACCCATAAATCTAAATCAGTAAAACACAATTGCTACAATCATATAATATAGTACTCACAAATTAGCAAATCACCCTTCATTCTGGCACTGAAGGGCTGCAAAAAAATTTACTACCTGTTCTGTCTGGGTTCCCCCAGACCTCAACACTAACTGGAAAAAACAGCCAGACACTCTGGTAAAAGCCAAAAGTATTTTATAGCTGGAAAAAATAAGCACAGAGGAAAACCTGTTCTTCCCAACAGACAGGCTATAATACGTTACAGCAGGGTCCTGATGTCCAGACAATACAGCAAGCTTCTTGCTGGCACCCCCCCCAAGGTTTCAATAGTCAAAGGCACAAACCAGGATTCCAAGACGCCAAAGTTCACAGCCAGGTCCCAAGACTCTCAAAGATAAAACTCCACAAGCCAGGAAGGGTGGGTCTGCCTTTTAGCCTTTCCCAAGAGCACCACACCCAAACCCAGCTGTTGCCTCTTTAATGCTGAAAGTACTTAGCCAATTGATTTCTTCTCTGAGTAGCTCTTCTTTGTCGCAGATCAATTATGGCTTGTGCATTTTCCTCTAAGGAATCCAGGCTGCTTGCTGGGGAGAGCTCCCCCTGGTGGGACTCTGGCTGTCCTCCCTCTTCTTCAGCCTGGGATTCCTCCTCCTCGTCTGTCTGCACCTCCTGTTCCTCAGCCTCTCCCTCTGAGCTGGAAACCGACAGAAGATCAGCCGTTCCCTGAGGGGCCTCAGACGGAACCACAACACTACCACACTATGGGCATTGCTTATTTTGTGGGTGTGGCTTTCTGGCTAAGTGACCAGGTGGGAGTGGCTTGATGATCATGTGACCGGGGTGGCTTAATGTCATGTGACTGACTTAAACGTGGCCAACTTGACGTCACTCATGTCAAGGGTTTGGTTTAGGGTTAGGGTGCCTGGCCTGGCCTCGCCTTAAAGAGATACAATTTCCCTATCTATTTACTGTTACTGTTATCTATTTACTGTTATACACGTTCAACCTCATTTACTGTGATAGGAAAAACATACCCAGAAGGGAAAAAAAGAAAAAAATTCAAAAATTTTCTACCAGTTCTGAGTACCTGATCGTACCCGTAGCAGCCCATCACTGCATTCTGGTTCATACAACATGCTCACAACATTATCTGCACTGGCTTAACACACTCACTTTGTTTATAGCCATGAATCTCAACTTTGATCATAGCTGTGTTGATTTTAATTCCCAAAATTGAATTGAATGCTGGTTGGGGAATTCTGTGAGTTGAAGTCCAGATAGGTTAAAATGGCTAAGGTTCCAAAATGTCGGATTACAGTATAAGATTATACTAGTATACAAAATCAAGCTTTAGAATAGGAAAAAAATGATCAGGAGACCCATTTTGCACCCAAAACATATTTCAAATATATATATTAGGTTCATACCATCACAATTTGGGGAAAAAAGAGTTAGAACTTCATAAATTATTTTTAAAAATCGCATTCAACACCCATTCATCATAATGTTATTTATTGTACTTTTTAAAACTCTCTCTGTCTTCCTTGTTTTGCCTATTTGATCAACAACATCTTACACTTTGATTTCTGAAGATCTGTAGCATTGGTAATAAACTGCTGTCAACCAATACTATAAATTAAACAGTGATCAAAATGAATAAAACACAATAATCACACAGTGGAGCAAAAGCAGGGGACTAGGAGGCAATTAATTAAAGAGCAGTGAAACAGCCAGCAGGAAATGCTGAGGAAAGGGAAAAGAAATAAAATATTCACACACACACGCACACACACACACAAATGTCTGAGAGCTTAAGGGCATTCAATAACACTAATAAGGATGGAACTTCATATCTGTATAACACTTTCAAATGTTCAGAGCCTTTTCCATCAGGCTTTATCTGGTTGTGCTCTTAATAACAACCTTGTAAAATAAGTTTGAATGATCATTTCCCATCTCGTGGATGCTGGGAGGCTTGGAGAATTGAGTTCATAGTAGAAGCAAGGTCTGTGCAGAGAGAAACTGCTTAGTTGTCACTTGGAATCTTTAGCCACTATGTTGCACCAACAAGACCACTTGGATGAAAGGGTCTCCCCAGGAGGAGGAGGGGGGAGAAAATTAGATCGTCTCCTCACTTGTGACCAAATGACTGGCTATCCTCTTTGAAGGAGCTTCAAATGTTCATGGGCATCTATGAAAGTGTCATTTCCAGAGAGGTGATGATGATGATGATGATAATAATGATGATGATGATGATGATGATGATGATGATATTGATAAATTGAACAGGTCCAAAGATGGGCTACAAAAATGGTGGAAGGTCTTAAGCATAAAACCTATCAAGAAAGTCTTCATGAACTCAATCTGTATAGTCTGGAGGACAGAAGGGAAAGGGGGGACATGATCGAAACATTTAAACAGGTTAAAGGGTTAAATAAGGTTCAGGAAGGAAAGTGAACACAAGAACAAGGGGGCACAATCTGAGGTTAGTTGGAGGAAGATCAGAATCAACGTGAGAAAATAGGATTTTACTGAAAGAGTAGTGGATGCTTGGAACAAACTTCCAGCAGATGTGGTTGGTAAATCCACAGTAACTGAATTTAAACATGCCTGGGATAGACATATATCCATCCTAAGATAAAATACAGGAAATAGTATAAGGGAAGACTAGATGGACCATGATGTCTTTTTCTGTTGTCAGTCTTCTATGCTAATAGTAATAATAATAATAATAATAATAATAATAATAATAATAATAATAATAATTTATTTATTTATAATGCCATTTTAACAAAGGGCATAACAGCAAGCCGTATACAACTAACAAAGACGGGCAGTAGGCAATACACACACTAAAGTAGAACCTCAAACCTTGTTAAAACCATTCCCAACCTCTCCAACGTCCTCCCCTCCTGCTGATCCCAAGAACAAGGATGCTTCAATCTTCCAAATCAAAGAGGAATGTTTTTAGTGCCTTGCGGAAGTGGGGAGAATTCTCCTCTACCCGAAGCTCTAAAGGGAAGACTGCTCCACAGACGTGGGGCTAGATCTTGAAAGGCCCGCAATTTTGATGTTGCTGTACATGTCTGTGGGACAGTCAACCGGCCCTTCCCTGCTGAACGCAAGTCCCTCGATAGGTCGCCAGGTAGTTTGGTGTGTTTCAGTGCAGAGCCTTAAATACTATCACTAGCAGTTTAAATTTGGTCCTGGCTTGAATTGGCAACCAAGGTGGCCATCTACCTGAGGCTGACACATGGGATGACTTGAGAAGATTTAGAACAACCTGAACAGCACTATTTTGGACCAGGGATAATGGACACAGTGAGCAAGATGACAAGCCTACCAATAAGCTATTACAATAGTCTGCAGGGTAGTGTGGTGTTAAGCAATTTGCAGGTGAAATAATCAAAGGCCCCCATGGAAGAGTAACAGATAGGGTGGTTTTGCTATTAAGTGGAGCAAAAAGAAACTAAAGCAATGGATTCAGAAGAACAAAACGATGTCCATCTCCAGATGGGGAACAGTAGAGTTCTGGGAGCCTTATGAGTTTGGTTGTTATGGGCAGAATGGTGCTGTCCACCTACCGGTGCTGAAATAAGAGAAATCTAACCAACACTGACAGCGTTTGTTCCTTCTTTCCCAGAACCTCTTCTCTGAACAGCAGGCTGCAAGTAGGTAAAACAAGCTTCTGCCAGAGGTCTGAACTGGTTCTTTATATAAGATATTTTAAAGTTAGTTCAAAGGCGACATAAAGCTGAACCGCTGCGGGCAGCCCTGTCCAGTCTTAGCAGAAGGCTTGGTTCTGCTTGAATACTGCTAGGGTCGAACATTTTGTAGAGCCACAGTCTCCCCCCTCAAAACAACAACGGCAACCTCCATAGACAGATAGTTGGATTATGTGAAAAATTAGCTGTCATTATAATTTATATCTTCCACTTAGCTCTCTTCTCTCCTCTCTTTTCCACTCCTCCCCTCTCCCATTCTCTCCTCCTTTCCCCTCCCCTCCCCTCCTCCTCCTCTCCTCCTCCTCTTCCTTCCTCCCTTCCTCCCTTTCCCCCTGCTTCACCGACTGCCAACGATTTGGCAAATTGAATCTCAGTAGGCTCAAGGTTGACTCAGCCTTCTATCCTTCCAAGGTCAGTAAAATAGGGACCCAGATTGTTGGGGGCAATATGCTGACTCTCTGTAAACCGCTTAGAGAGGGCTATAAAAGCACTGTGGTCTAAATGCTATTGCTATTGTTGCATTGAGTTGGTGGAGATATATAGCCCTAGCAACATTTCTTTCTCTGAAAGTCAAGGGCATTCAAACTGCACCTGGAGAGGCATGATTGGGGAAACGTCTCCAGTTGGGATGGTGGATTGTTTGGACCATGTGATGGACAGATGGGTGTAGGAGAAGGGATGTGGACTTCCTTTTGGGTGGGGAAAGCCTGGGAGCTTTCAGATGTGGGTTTTTCCAAATGTGCCAATAAAATGGAATTTTGAGGAATTATTTGCCTCAGAGTCTTACTTGGTTGGGGAGTACTATGTGGAACCCCAACCTTGAGGGCAGGACAAGAAGCAACATATGGAAACTAATCAATCATATGAATACAATAAATACAATAAATAAACCAGCTTAGAACTAAGGAGAAATTTCCTGACAGTTAGAACAATTAATCAGTGAAACAACTTGACTCCAGAAGTTGTGAATGCTCCAACTCTGGAAGTTTTTAAGAAGAGATTGGATAATCATTTGTCTGAAGTAGTGTAGGGTTTCCTGGCTAAGCAGTGGGTTGGACTAGAAGACCTCCAAAGTCCCTTCCAATATTCTACTGTATATTCTATAGATGCAGAGGAAAAATAATGCTAAGCAGTGGGAGCACAAGAACACAAAGGTGTAACTTTTAAAATGGATCTGCAAATGCGCGTGTTCCATCCTTCTAAATAATCTCTGCAGCATCCATGAGAAGGAAGAACGTTCCATTCCTAGCCAGCCTGCACTTTGTGGCCTTGTCCCACCCCAGCAGAAGAAGAAAACAGGGCTATTTGCTCGCCTTTGCAGCAGCCAACTAGATGCAGTGGCATTGCAGAGGGCACCCTGCGCGTAGCTGACTGCACTGCAGCAAGGAAGACAAAGGTACTGTTGCCCTTCATGCAGCAAACAACTTGTAAGCTGAAAGGTTCTTTCTACAATCCCTAGCAGGAATTTATCCTACAGCTAAGTGTGATCACCCTCAATGGACTGAAATAGGACATAGCTTTGGTTGGTATCAACTCCAGGGTAGAAATTCTAGAGTAACTTAAGGAGTAGCTTTGAGTGAGGGAGAATGGATTCGGCTATAGCTTTCATTGTGCAAAACTGATCCCTTCTCTGAAAATTCGTCCCTCTTCCATGGAAAAGCTCTGTTGAAAAGGAAGGTAACAAAGATCTCACAAGAAGATCTTAAGTAGCAACACCAGCACTTTGTAGAGAACTAGTTAGAAATTGGCTAGGAGGTCCACAAAAGAAGTCCTAATTCAAACTTTTGACAAAGAGATGTCCTCCATTTCTTTCCTCTGCCCTACACAACTGGGTAGAAGTGTCTTCTCCTTTCCTCTTGACTTTTAAAAGGAGGAGAAGAGGAGACCCTGGCCTTTCAACTGGTGTAAAGCAGGAGTCTCCAACCTCGGCAACTTTAAGAATTGTGGGCTTCGACTTCCAAAATTTCGCAGCCAGCGAGAAAGACTGGGAGTTGAAGTCCACAAGTCTTAAAGTTGCCAAGGTTGGAGACCCCTGTTCAAGATAGATGATCAATAATGATCAGATAATCAATTCTGACTCCCAGAATTCCTAGCAAGGTCATGCTGGTTGGGACATGACTGACTTGAGGGATTAAATTTCAAAACCCTTCAACATGCTTTAGAAGGGATTTTTCCCAAGTCCCATCCCTCTCAAGCAGGGCTCCACAAATTCTTCAGCTCATTGACTCTGGGGGATACATCAGGGAGAAGTGTCTTCTCCTTTCCTTTTGACTTTTACAGGAGGAGAAGAGGTGATTTCAACTGGTATAGAGCCGGTGTCTCCAACCTTGCAACTTTAAGAGTTCCTGACTTCAGCTTTACTGAAGAATTCTGGGAGCTGAAGTCCACAATTCTTAAAGTTGCCAAGGTTGGAGACCCCTGGTATAGAGTACGTTTTCAATGGGATTTGGTGATGCTGTTTGGGGACCTCTGGTATAGAGTAAGTTTCCAATGGGGTTTGGTGATGTGATCGGAGGTGACCTAATAGACCAGGATGTTGCAGCCACAAAGCCCCCAAATTTAGTGCTTTCCATTGATTTTAACCTCCCCCTGCCCAATAATTTAGGATAGTGTGAAAACCCAGCCAATCTGATGACTTCATGTTTCAATGTTTTGTATAAATCCTGAAACTGGTGGTCCAGTAAGAAGGTTAATCCTGTTGCCATGCCATCCAAGAAAAAAATAATAAACATTTCTGTTGGATAAGTGGCTTTAGGGACAAAGTCAACTAAAGAAATATGAATGAAGGTTGGAGAGAGGGAGAGAAGAGAGGGGGAGAGAGAGGGGTGATAGAGTGGGGGGAGGGAGAAAGAGATTGTGACAAAGAGAAAAAGGAGCGATTGAGGAGAGAGGGGAAAAAAAGAAAGAAGAGAAAGGCAAAGAAAAGAGAGAAAGGAGAGAGAAAGGAGGGAGGGAGGGTGGGATAGAGAGAGAAACAGATAATGTGATGGTTGGATTGTGGTGGGTAACAGGGAGAACAGAAAGTTTTGCAGAGCTAACGAACACAGCTAGAGGCCAGAAATGTTAAAAATCATACTTCTGCAATATCTGGAGAGACGTGACTTCCGTACTACTGTTCTGTCAATTTATTTCTTTTCTTTTTTTTCATTAAAAAAAAAAACATATACTTTTAAATACAAATTCATTTTAGCTGGGGGTTTTTGCAGCTCCCCCATTCTTCTCACGTTAAGGGTTCCATTCTAGGTGTTCCATCATTCCAGTACAAAAAATATTTGCTAATCTCTCTCCTTTCTTTCAAGGGCAACAAACAATATACACCATCCTTCCACTCTTGGATTCGTTGCCTAGGGCAGTGATGGCAAACCTATGGCATGGGTGCCACAAGTGGCATGCAGAGCCATATCTGTTGGCACACAAGCCATTGCCGTAGCTCAGCTCCAATGTGCATGTGTGTGCTGGCCAGCTGATTTTTGGCTCATACAGAGGCTCTGGGAGGCCATTTCTGCCCTCCAGAGGGCCTCTGGGGCATGGGGGAAGCTGTTTTTGCCCTTCCCAGACATTGAATTATGGGTGTGGGCACTTGCACATGCACACATGCTCTTTTGGCACCGGAGGAAAAAAAGGTTCGCTATCACTGACCTCAGGTAAAAAAGAGTCACTATCCTAACATTCCCATGGAAGAGAGTATCACCCACATCCACCCCCACAGTCCTTGGGGCAGGAGCTGGCCCAGAGCCAACCACATCATCATCATCATCATTATCATCATCATCATCATTATTTCTATGCCGCCCTTCTCAGATGAATCAGGGCAGCTTACAACATAACAAATACACATGTATAGAAATCTAATATTAAAAAATTATTGTGAAAAAAGCTAAAATGTTTTAAAAAACCCATTCACCCCAACACAAGCACCCACGTTCACCTAATCAGTCACTCATGGCTATGGCTGGAATTGATCTCGATACTCACGGCCCCCATGCCCGCCAGCAGAGGTAGGTTTTTAAAGCTTTACGAAAGACCAGGAGGGAGGGGGCGGTACGTATCACTGGAGGGAGTTCGTTCCAGAGGGCTGGAGCCACCACAGGGAAGGCTCCTCCCCTAGGCTCCCACCAGATGACATTGTCTGGTCAACGGAACCTGGGGAAGGCTGACTCTGTGGGATCTAACCAGCCGCTGGGGTACATGAGGCAGAAAATGTTCCTGTAGATAATCTGCCCTAAGCCATGTAGAGTTGTCCCAAGAGGCAACTGGACTTTCTTCATTTTTCCCTGAAGACATTGTTAGAATTGTTTTTTTAGATTAGCTATTTATATTAATTGGATTAGATATGTTATTGTATTTTTTTTTAATTGATGTGTTGTGAGCCACCATGTGTCCACCGAGAGGGGCAGCATACAAGTCTAATTAATCAATTAATCAATAATAAATAAATGAATAAATTCCCAAGTGACCTTCATATTTGTGCAGGCATTGGAGCCGCCATCTTAACCTGGCCCTTTGATCATTACCCTGTAACGTATCAAACATGGGATACTGGATATAGGCATACATTTGACCAATATTTAACCCTCTTCACCAGAGGTGGGCTTCACATAACACAGGTTCACAAAATTTTTTTTTTTTTTGTAATCATCGCAATTGACCTTCTACTTTTCTGAATCATTTTTTTGTTCTGATTTCAAAAATGTATATAGTTTTTCTGTAGCAGGTATAGTTTCCATGGAGCAGCATCATTATTATAAGGTATAAGAAATACACTGGCAACATTAAGAAAACAGTAATCTACATATCAGAAATAATGTAATAACAAAAGTGCTTCTATATCAGACACTTTATGTGATAGAGCAGAACTAAGCATATTTTTGGAATCAGCATATCAAACTCCATAAAACAGACATATTACTTTTGCTGATTATTTTTTTGTGTTGACCAGTGTAAACAACTGGTTCACCCAGCACTGAAAATGCACTTTGCTCGCTCATGAAGCTTGGCATGCATGCACACAGGCTTGTGTGCATGCATGTAGCCTTCCATGTATGCACTTTGCTCATGTGCATGCGACTAAGAAAATGTGGCTAAATAGGACAACATACCATCAGGGTGTCATGGTGGGGTGGCAGGTCGCTAATCCCAGTTTGTCCAAAGTGGTCCAGCTGAATCCCACCACCGCACCCACATTAATGTGCCATAAATGAAACCCCCGGCTTTGATTCTAAATCTAAATATCTCTTGGTGAAAGAGCGATCTTGCTCCAACATTTATCCAAGATAATCCACTTGACTGCATTGGTTGCAGATTGGATTCTAGATGCAATTCAAAGTGTTGGTTATGACCTACAAAGCCCTATATGGCATCCGGCTAGGTTGCTTGTGAGACCGCCTTCTGCCGTATGAATCCCAGCGACCGGTTAGGTCCCACAGAGTCGGCCTTCTCCAGGTCCCTTCAGCCAGACAATGTCACTTGGCGGCACTAAGGGGAAGAGCCTTCTCTGTGGGGGCCCAGCCCTCTGGAATCATCTCCCCCCAGAGATTTGCACTGCCCCCACCCTCTTCGCCTTTCACAAGAGTCTTAAGACTCACTTATGTTGCCAGGCTTGGGGCAATTAGATCTAGACCCTCTGGCCAATAATTGTGATGCATAGCTGCAATTTGAATTTGTTGATTGATTTTTAATATATTGGGGTTTTTTTTAGCTTACGTAGTTTTTAATTTAGATTTGTCTCTGTATTCACTGTTTTATATTGCATGCTGTGAGCCGCCCTGAGTCTTCGGAGAGGGGCGGCATACAAATCTAATAAATAATAATAATAATAATAATAATAATAATAATAATAATAATTCCACATCCATCAGAACGGTACTGATTCATTCTTCTTTCGATCTCTCCATTGGTTGAGTCAGTGAGCTTAACCTGCTGAATTCTACCGCAAATCACCCTTCCTGGAGAGATCTTTCAGTCCATCCTGCATCCATGCCAGTCTATTCTATGATTGTGTTTGCACAACACACTAACACCCTCTGCTCAGCTAAGCATGTCATAAAAACATGGCTGGCGTGTAAATGAGTACACCGAGAGAGCGCTAGATGCCACGGAAAAGGGTAGCGGCTTGTGAGAGTTCGCCGCTCCCCCAGAACGCAACTGCACAACCCGTTCTTATGTTTCTCTCTGCATCAGCCGCAGCCTGCCTTGAGATGTTCTGTATAGGAAAGAGGCAGGGCCTCTCACCCCCCCCCCAGCCAATTAGCACGGAAGCAGGGCCACTGCAGTGCACCAGTCCATGCTTCTATTGACGGGGAATCACAACTGTCCTGACCTTGATTGATTGGGATCCAAATCCACTTGACAGCAATTAATTTTTTGAATTAACTGCCTCCCTTCCTCTCCTGCCAGCAGCCTCCTTTCTTCTTTCCTCTATCCTCCCCCATCACCTTGGACTGGCCTCAACACACCCCATCCTGGCCCAAGCAGATGAGAATCTAATCAATATTTGTAATTCATTCCTTTGGAGTGCAAAGCCATCAATCATGCTGTCTGTGGCTGTAGGAACCACCCTCCCCAAGCCCAGTGGAAAACAGGAAAAAATCATAATAATGGGGCTCACTCAGCAGGGGGGACTAGTTTGGGGCTCCGACTGCTGCAACCCCACAAGAGCAGAAGGCTGTGAGGATGCTTAACTGCAGGGTGCAAAAAAATTTGACATCCGTTAGTAGCAAAGTGAGCTAGAAAGTTCAATCTCTGCTACCTTCCAGATGTCCCATGCAATTCTTCAGACGTTTCCTTTCCTCTTGTGCTTTGTTTTATCATTTATTTATTTGTATCCCGCCTTTATTATTTTTACAAATAACTCAAGGCAGCAAATATATCCAACGCACCTTCTTCCTTCTATTTTCCCTACCACAACAACTTGGTGAGGTGGATTGGGCAGAGAGAGGAGGGGACGGACTGGCCCAAGATCACCCAACTGGCAGGACTTAAACTCATGATCTCCAGCTTTGTAGCTTGGTTGCCTTCATCACTAGATCAAACTGGTTCCCCTGTTTCAGTTATTTTGGCTCGTCCGAACTTATGCTAAACCAGGAGTGGGCTCCTATGGCAACTTGACAATAGGTCGACTTCAACTCCCAGAATTTCTGAGCCACTTCAATTGAGTCAGGAGCCACAATTGAACATATCTTTGCAGAATTCCACATATTTGCCAAGGGGCATGAAAGCTCGGTGGTTAAAGACACTGAGCTTGTCAGATGGAAAGCTGACAACTTGAGTTCGAGACCTGAGTGCTGTGCGATGGGCGAGTTCCCATTTTTTGCTCCAGCTCCTGCCCATCTAGCAGTTCAAAAACATGCAGCTGTGAGTAGATTAATGTGCCACTTTGATGGGAAGATAACAGCATTTTGTGCACCTCAGCATAAAGCCGTTCTGCTCTGCACTATCTGGATTGGAACAAAGGGAGAATCCATGCACTGAGATTTCAAATAACATACTTTTATATAACAAACAGGATTTATACAAGCTAACTCATGCATTTCAGTCCATCTTGGCAGCTTTCCTTGTGAAATCGTATCACAGATAAAGGTCCGGGCAGCCACCGAGAGTCAAAGCTAATTACCATTCCTCAGTAAGATAAGGATTATTCAGTTATACACACACACACTCATGATTCTCCAGGTTTTGTTCACACAGCTACATCTCTGTCCGATGAATTTAGAAGGATAATAGCAGGTTTCCAGTGTGACATTTCTGGAAACCCAAATCTAGGACTGCCACCCTTATGAATGTTGCAACACCACACCCTGTTACCCAGAAATCCTCCTTTATATTCTGTCTGGGTGTGGTCCTAGAGATATAACTGTCTAGACTAGTAATGGCAAACCTTTTTTTCCTCGGGTGCTGAAAGAGCATGCATGCACGCTATCGTGCATGCGCAAGTGCCCACACCCATAATTCAATGCCTGGGGAGGGCAAAAACAGCTTCCCCTGCTTCTGAGAGCCCTCTGGAGGCTGGAAGCGGCCTGTTTCCCAAGTTCTGGTGGGCCTAGTTGGCTCGTCTTTTGCCCTCCCAGGCTCCAAAGGCTTCCCAGGAGCTGGGGGAGGGTAAAAACACCTCCCCCCACCCCCTGGAGGCTGTCTGGAAGCCAAAAATGCCCTCCCAGAGCCTCTGTGTGAGCCAAAAATCAGTTGGCCGGCACAGAGATGCACATTGGAGCTGAGCTAGGGCAACAGCTTGTGTATCAGCAGATATGGCTCTGCTTGCCACCTGTGGCACCTGTGCCATAGGTTTGTCATTACTATTTTTGGCTCTCACAAAGGCTCTGGGAGGGCGTTTTTGGCTTCCAGAGTGCCTCCGGGGAAGTGGGTTGGTTTTTTTACCCTCCAGGGAAGCCTTTGCAGACTGGGTAGGGTTAAACACAAGTCTACTGGGCTTACCAGAAGTTGGAAAACAGGCCATTTCCAGCCTCCAGAGGGCCTCTGAGGGGGCAGAGAAGCTGTTTCCGCCCTCCCCGAGCATTGAATTATAGGTGTGGGCACTCGCGCATGCGCAATAACACACAAGCTCTTTCTGCACCTGAGGAAAAATATTGTAGGTTCACCGTCACAAAAATCAGCTGGCCGGTGCACGCATGCACATTGGAACTGAGCTAGGGCAACAGCTCGTGTGCCAGAAGATATGACTCCACGTGCCACCTGTGGCATCCATGCCATAGGTTCGCCATCACTGACCTAATAGATCATGTTTAGAATATTGGGCTCTACCCTGCCTTCAGAAAATCCCTTTTGAAATACATAATGATTTTGAAAATAAAAAAGACTCTAGAACTACACACCATAATTTTGTCTGTCATAGAGTGCCAAGCAACAAGAAATTGCCCATTTTTTTTGCTCTCACATGTTCATCTGTTTCCACTAGACAAACTAGAATTCATGTGGGGACAATATTAGCTCACTTGGGACCAGAAAAATTGGAAGAATTGAGCAGCTGGAACCCATCTCTCCAAATGTTTTGGATTACAGTTCCCATCTTCCCCAAGGAACACTCCTACCTTGTGTTCTGTCTGGACCCAGCAACCAATCAGAAATCAAGAGCCACACATGGTGATTCAAACCTTGATCAAGCAAAATCTATTGGTAAAGCAAATCATGCAATCCATTAGTCAATGCTAAGGAATTTCATGCTGGCAGCGGCTTCTCTCTAATGAGCTGAAGATAAGAAAAGCCCGGGCTGCGAGCCAGAGAGCTATAAATGTAGTCCTTGGAGTGTTTCTGGCAGCTTGGACAAAACTTACTGTTCAGCAAAACTGTGCAAAGCATAAAACAGGCATGAAGGGAAAGGATTTGAACCCAGAAAGTCCTCTCAGCTTCAATTCTGCAGCAGCCATGTCGAGGAATGTTGTTCGCCATGCCCCCTTTCCCTTAGAAAGTCCCTTATATACCGGCAAGGCGTGGCCAAGTGTCCCATAGATCTATTAATACCAAGAACCCCTTCTTTTCAGATATTCCTGCCTACACCACATTCTTGTGACTCTTGCATCTAACAGGGGGGCCTCCTCTGATTCCCCATTGTCTTCTGACTCACTAAATACCATAACTGGGGGATGCTACAGTCTCTGGTGGTTCCTCAGTCTCCAATTCCCCTTCACTCTCACTCTTAGACTCAGATGTAAAGAACACAGGCTTCTGATGCCAGTATTCATCCGTCTCCTGGTCCTCAAAGTCTGTGACCAGCTGAGCTGGATGTGAACCACTCACAACACTTTGAACCCACTGCTCCAAATGTTTTGAATTACAGTTCCAATCTTCCCCAAGAAACGGTGCTACCTTGAAGCAGCTCTTCCAATTGTTTTGGATTACAGTTCCCATCTTCCCCAAGAAACGGTGCTACCTTGAAGCAGCTCTTCCAATTGTTTTGGATCACAGTTCCCATCTTCCCCAAGAAACTTTCCTACCTTGAAGCAGTTCTTCCAATTGTTTTGGATTACCATTCCCATCTTCCCCAAGAAACGCTGTTACCTGATGGAGGTGATGGAAGAGGCTGCCTAACCCTTCCAAATGATCACCCGGTTGGGGCAGATGGCCAACATGATTTCAGTGGCAGCTTCATTAAATGACCCACTTTCATTATACAGAGGAGGTTGGTGGGGACTCATTGTGGGAAGCAAGGTAATAAATATGTCCCTTGATTTCACCTCCTTTCGGGTCATCTATAACTCAGAGAGGTCAGCTGAGGCACAGCTGCACAGGCCCCATGCTTCCTCCTCTGCCTAATGAATGGAAATGAAAGTGTCTTTGCCCACAGCCTCCCAGAGCAGACCCGCTCAGGCCACGAGGTTTTTGTGCTTGTGCATTGGGCCTTGAAGAGTGTTTTTGTTTGTCTGCTTGAGGAAGAGGGATGCTAGCTGGGTCCAGGTTCTAGATCAAGGATGGAGAGAGAGCTGGGATTCACCCCATCATCTCCCTCAGATATGCCTTCCAAACCCTCTCTCTGTTTTGATTTTAATTCTAGGAGTTCTGATTCTAGGAGTTTGATTTTAATTCTAGGAGTTTTGGTTCTAGGAGTTCCAGATGGTTTGCCTACCAATTTCTCCTCTAATGTTATCATCACAGTCACAAACATGTTAAGTAGGCTGGATGGAGAAGCAGTGAATGATTCCCAGTATGATCTGTCCAGCTGTCTATATACTCCTTTCCTTTCCTTTCCTTTCCTCTCCTCTCCTCTCCTCTCCTCCCCTCCCCTCTCCTTTCTTTCCCTTCCCTTCCCTCCCCTTCCATTCTTTCCTCTCCTCTTCCCTCCATTCCCCTCTTTTCTCCCTCCTCCCTTCCTATGCCTTCAATACCCAAGCACAGACATCAAAACAAACTGTCACTAACCATCTGACTAGCTGAGTTTATTGGGAGAGAATGTCCTCTAAGCCAGCAGCCTGACAAGAGAGGCAGCTGAGGTCTAACAAAGCATAAATTTCCAGTGAAGCTGAGGTTGCACAAAATATTGTCAGTTAGACATTGTAGCATGTTTAGTCTTTAATTCACAGAGCAATCCCACTTGCCAAGTACAGAGATCCTGAGCTGTAAAGGGTAAAGCTTCAACCTCATCAAAGAGATTTCAAAAAGGAAAATATTTGCTTATTCTTTTTGTCCTCCAGAGTCGCGTATGGCCAGCAAGAAGCTATGAAAGTGGAAAGCCTTGTTCTCACCTCCCTCACCTGCCAGATCAAGGATTGAAGTCCACGTTGTATCCCTAGCAAGTCTCAGAAGGCCCCTCCCCTGATCTTAAAGGCACATTGTCATCTCTGTAACACATCACAACTTTATTTGTTCATTAAACTCAGGGGTGAAATCCAGCAGGTTCTGGAGAAATGGTAGTGGAAATTTTGAGTAGTTCGGAGAACCAGCAAATACCACCTCTGGCTAGCCACACAGTGGGGTAGAGATGGAGATTTTGCAGTATCCTTCCCCTGCCAGGCCCACCAAGCCACGCCCACCAAGGCACACCATGCCCACCAAGCCACGCCGACCGAACCGCTAGTAAAAAAAGTGGATTTCACCACTGATTAAACTTATATGCCATCTATCTCACCAAAGACTACTTGAGGCAACTTACAATCATTCAATAAAATGACTTGTCTACCTATCAAGTCCTTACAAGGACCTGGGATAGGCAAATCTGGATGTTTGACAGTATTGTTGTTGTAAAAGTCTTCGAAAAAGGGCGGCATACAAATCCAATAAATAAATAAATAAATAATAATGATTATTATTATTATTATTATTATTATTATTATTATTATTATTATTATGTCAATACAACACAGCAAACGAGATCACTATGCTGGATTTCGTATTTCATCACCAGTCGGGCGCTTCCCAAGCACCTAGGACTGTGTGATGTAGTGGCAAATTATGTTTGCCGATCCGAGTAAAGCGGCCTTTTGCAATTGACAGATGGAGATTTGGTCAGTTCCGATGGTTTTCAAATGTCCGCTGAGATCCTTTGGCACTGAACCCAGCGTGCCAAGTACCACTGGGACCACTTTCACTGGCTTATGCCAGAGTCGTTGCAGCTCGATTTTTAGATCTTCGTATTTCACTAATTTCTCTAGCTGCTTCTCCTCAATTCTGCTGTCTCCTGGGATTGCGATGTCCATGATCCATACTTTCTTTTTCTCCACAATCAGGATGTCTGGTGTGTTATACTGTACTTCAGAATTCGGTCAGTCGGAAGTCGGAAGTCCCACAGTAGTTTTGCTTGCTCATTTTCGACCACTTTTTCGGGCTTATGATCCCACCATTTCTTTGCCACTGGTAAATGGTAGTTCCAGCACAGGTTCCAGTGGATCATCTGTGCCACAGCATCGTGTCTATGCTTGTAGTCAGTCTAGGCAATCTTTTTGCAGCAGCTGAGTATGTGATCGATTGTTTCATCTGTTTCTTTACAGAGTCTGAACTTTGGATCGTCTGTTGATTTTTCAATTCTGGCTTTGACAGCATTTGTTCTAATGGCCTGTTCTTGTGCCGCCAGTATTAGTCCTTCTGTCTCCTTTTTGAGTGTTGCACTTGTAAGCCATGACCAGGTCTTTTCTTTATCCACTTTGCCTTCAATCTTCTCCAAGAACTGGCCATGCAATACTTTGTTCCGCCAACTGTCCATACGACATTGAGTTACATTTTTTCTGTACTGGTCCTTAGTTTGCTTCACCTTGAGAAGCTTCCTATTGTCGACATCCAACAACGCTGACTCTTTGCTTCAGCTAATGCATGCTTCTCTTCTTCCACTGTCTGCTTCACTTGCAAAAGTCCTCTGCCACCTATTTTCCTTGGTAAATACAGCCTGTCAATGTCACTGCAGGGGTGTAGTGCATGATGGATTGTCATTAATTTTCTGGTTTTCCTGTCCAAAATGTCCAGCTCTGCTTGAGTCCAGTTCACTATGCCAGCTGTGTATCTAATGACAGGTATGGCCCAAGTATTTATAGCCTTGATAGTGTTGCCACCATTCAGTTGGCTCTTCAAAAATTTTCTGGTCCTCCTGATGTACTCTTTGCTGATCATAGTTTTCACATGACCATGCTTGATATTATCCAGTTGCAAGATGCCAAAGTATCTGTAGGCTTCTGGCTGGTGGCACTTGATGATTTGACCATTTGGCATTTCAATGCCCTCACTTTCAGTGATTTTCCCCTTTTTCAGTGTCACCGTGGCACATTTATCCAGGCCAAACTCCATGCTGATGTCATTGCTGAAGATTCACACAGTGTTGGTTAGTGACTGTATCTCAGTTTCTGATTTTCTGTACAACTTCAGGTCATCCATATACAGCAGATGTGAAATTTTTGGTGAATTCCTAGGTTGGTAGCCTAGGTTTGTTTTCTGTAGGATGAGTGATAGCGATGATGAATAGCAGTGGGGTCCCCCTGGAAGATGCCCCTTCTGCTGTTGATCAATCCATAGCTTTCAGTCCCAACAAAAAGCTCAGTCTTCCAATATTTCATCACCTTTTCTATGAATTTCCTGATGTTTTCATTGACGCCAATGACTTTTAGACATTTTATGATCCAGCTGTGTGGCAATGAGTCAAAGGCTTTCTTGTAGTCAATCCAGGTCATATATAGGTTTGCTTCCCTGTTCTTACAGTTCTCCAAAATCATTTTATCAATTAGGAGCTGGCCTTTTGTACCTCTGCTTCATCTTTTATTGCCCTTTTGCTCCACTGGCATGATGTCATTTTCTTCTAGGTAGTCCTGAATTCTGTCAGCTATGATACCTGTCAGCAGTTTGAGCATGGTTGGCAAACATGTTATTGGCTTATAGTTTCCTGGTATGGCTCCTTTTGCTGCGTCTTTCTGTATTAAATATGTTCTGCCAGTTGTAAGCCATTCACTGATATTTCCTGTCTGCAGCATTTTGTTGAACAATTCGGCCATTTTTGCATGCAGGCTGGTCAGGTATTTCAGCCAAAAACCATGCACTTGATCAGTGCCAGGGGATGTCCAGTTCTTTACTTTCTTCACTCTTTTTGCAATCATTTCAGGTGTTATTTCCAGCTGCTGCATATTGCTCTTTGAGAATTTTTTCTCAAACTCCTTTATCAACCCAGCAGTTTTGTTATAGTCCTTTTTGACCTCCCAGAGATCTTTCCAGAACTTAGTTGTTATTTTCACCTCTGGCTTTTCAATTTTCTTATCTGTTTGCTGATGCAGGTTTTGGTATAACTGCCTCTGGTTGGATTGAAATATTTGATTCTGCCTCTACTGGGTGATCCTAGCTTCATATCACTCAATTTTCCTGGCTGTCGCTGTTATCTGCTGCTTTACAATTTCCAGAGCTTCCTCGATCTTTCTTGTACTAACCCAGTACTTTTTTGTCAAATAGTCTCTGATCTTCTGATTGTTCAGTTTCTGCTCCTTGATGTTCTTCAAGTTACTTGCATCTGATCTCAAGCTTTTGATTTTCAGTTCTAGTCGGATTTTCCATTTTGGTTTTCCAGTTGGTTTTCTGATTGGTTTCTGTTGCAGTAACCCTAGTTCTTCAGATACTATCACAGCTGTACTGTAGGCAAGCTGATTCAATTCTTCAATTGAAGTTACATTGACAGTTGCAAGTACAGAGTTAATATCTTCCATCAGTGGGACAAGTTGTTTCTTGCTTATGGGGTGCCTTGTGAGGTCGGTCCTCTCTTCCCTGCTATTTAATATCTACATGAAACCGCTGGGTGAGATCATCCAAGGGCATGGGGTGAAGTATCATCAGTATGCTGATGATACCCAGCTTTACATCTCTACCCCATGTCCAGTCAGCAAAGCAGTGGAAGTGATGTGCCGATGCCTGGAGGCTGTTGGGGTCTGGATGGGTGTCAACAGACTCAAACTCAACCCTGAAAAGATGGAGTGGCTGTGGGATCCCAAGGACAATCCCATCTGTCCATCCATAACCCTGGGGGGGATCATTGACCTTCTCAGAGAGGGTACGCAACTTGGGCGTCCTCCTTGATCCACAGCTAACATTAGAAAACCATCTTTCAGCTGTGGCAAGGGGGGCATTTGCCCAGGTTCGCCTGATGCACCAGTTGCGGCCTATTTGGACCAGGAGTCACTGCTCACAGTCACTCATGCTCTCATCACTCGAGGTTCGACTACTGTATCGCTCTCTACATAGGGCTACCTTTGAAGAGTGTTCAGAAACTTCAGATCGTGCAAAATGCAGCTGCGAGAGCAATCATGGGCTTCCCTAGGTATGCCCATGTTACACCAACACTCCGCAGTCTGCATTGGTTGCCGATCAGTTTCCAGTCACAATTCAAAGTGTTGGTCATGACCTATAAAGCCCTTCATGGCATCGGGCCAGAATATCTCCGAGACCGCCTTCTGCTGCATGAATCCCAGTGACCGGTTAGGGTCCCGACGACTAAACAATGGTGTCTGGTGGGACCCAGGAGAAGAGCCTTCTCTGTGGTGGCCCTGACCCTTTGGAACCAGCTCCCCCCAGAGATTAGAATTGCCCCCACCCTCCTTGTGTTTTGTAAACTTCTTAAAACCCACCTCTGCTGCCAGGCATGGGGGAACTGAGACATCTCCCCCGGGCCTATACAGTTTATGCATGGTATGCTTGTGTGTATGTTTTCTTTTTAATAAGGGTTTTTTAAAATTACTTTTAATTATTAAATTTGCTTTATATTGTGTTGTTATTGTTGTGAGCTGCCCCGAGTCTGCGGAGAGGGGCAGCATACAAATCTAATAAATTGAATTGAATTGAATTATGTTTTTTAAGGCTGGCAGTCTCTTTCACTCTGCATTGGACCCTGCATGAGCAAGTATTTCATCTGCAAGTGTCTCATCTGCAGTTTCTTGCTGTCTTTCCAAGTTTTCATCAGGCTCCAGTTGTGCAGTGACTCCAGATCTTATTGGAGCTTCTAATGGTGCCAGATCAGATTTTGGTGTTTCTATTTTGCAAATTTTCTGTATTTCTTCTAATTCGACTTCACTGAATATTTTGTTCCTGATTATGAGTCGTCGCTGATCAGCCAGTCGAAGTTCCATTATTTTTGAGTCTGCATATTCTTGTTTCCATAATTGGTACATCTGTCTTTGATATCCACGTTTTTCAGGCTCCGAGTTGTAATAACACTTCATGATTGTGCGATTCTATGACATTGAGAATTTCTGCCGCTTTTTGATTTGTAAACTTCGTTTGTTTTGTTCCTGTAGCTCTTTTGTCGATGGCTGCCCAGGTTCCACAGCAGCCACCATGGTCCTTTTTATCCTGGGTGACGACCAAGCCAGTATGGATTTCCTTTTGTTTTGTCTCTCCGTTAGTTTAAATGGGTTGGGTACGTTTAGTCTGGCTCCCCTGCTTTAACCACTCCGGCAAGGTTAGACCTACCAGTAGTTTACACTACCGCCAGCACAGCTCTCAGCTTCACTGAAGCACACAAGACAAGGCGTACCCATCAGTGGGGTAATAATAATAATAATAATAATAATAATAATAATAATAATAATTTACTTGTAATATGGATACAGTGGTACCTCTACCTAAGAATGCCTCTACTTACGAACTTTTCTAGATAAGAACTGGGTGTTCAAGATTTTTTTGCCTCTTCTCAAGAACCATTTTCCACTTACAAAACTGAGCCTCTAAATCTGTAACCGGAAAAGGCAGGGAGAAGCCTCGGTGGGGCCTCTCTAGGAACCTCCTGGGAGGAAACAGGGCTGGAAAATGTGAGGAGAAGCCTCCGTGGGGCCTCTCTAGGAGTCTCCTGGGAGGAAACAGGGCCAGAAATGGCAGGGAGAAGCCTCCGTGGGGCCTATCTAGGAATCTCCTGGGAGGAAACTGGGCCGGAAAAGGCAGGGAGAAGCCTCCGTGGGCCTCTCCAGGAATCTCCCGGGAGGAAATAGGGCCGGAAAAGGTGGGGAGAAGCCTCTGTGGGGCCTCTCTAGGTATCTCCTGGAAGGAAACAGGGCTGGAAACAGCAGAGAGAAGCTTCCGTGGGGCCTCTCTAGGAATCTCCCGGGAGGAAACAGGGCTTGAAAAGGTGGGGAGAAGCCTCTGTGGGGCCTCTCTAGGAATCTCCTGACAGGAAACAGGGCCTCCACCTCCCTATGGCTTCCCCAATCACATGCATTATTTGCTTTTACATTGATTCCCATGGGAAAAATTGCTTCTTCTTACAAACTTTTCTACTTAAGAACCTGGTCACGGAATGAATTATGTTCGTAAGTAGAGATACCACTGTATTTGGTTTTTCTTCTGGAAGCTTAGCCTTTGTCTTCATTGCTTATTTTCTTAAGAAACTGACTGTTTAATTTGCTGGTCAGGGATCATTACAAAGAGCATCTATTTATACATATATTAGTAATATCCTGGTTGGAAAATGCTTAATTGAGAGCCGCAATTAAAGAGCTCAGCCTTTACATGTTGTGCTCGTTTTATGCACATGAACGCACACACTTTGATTATACACACATACACACACACATACACACATACACACACATGTATATATATGATTTGTGTGTGTGTGTGTATATATATATATACACTTCCTTTTCATTATTACCAAAAATATGTTACACACACACACACAATCAAATTTAAGAAACAACTCTTCCAATCATATCAACACTGACCTACGCAGACCTGCTTGAGATCAACACATGCATTAGCAGAAATATTCAGCACAAGAACGGAATTCAGGACCTCTAAAATGAAGAGAAATAGTCCGTGTCAGTTCCATAAAAAAATGAAGAAGCCAAATAGATTAAAATCAATAATTATTATGAAATTAATGAAAAAGAATGAGAAATATGATTGTAGACAAAAAGAAAAGGAAGTAGCCTCAGATAATTATGTAACACAGACCTAAGATTTAAGAATATGAATACTGTACTTGAATTAAAAATGAAGAGAATTTGTATAACTGTTTGTTTGTTTGTTTGTTAGATTAAAATTAGCCATTGAAGTAAAATCTTATTTTTTTCTATATAAAATCTTTATTCTTATTAGTTTGAATGTTAGAGTAAATGGAATAAATATTGATGAGATGAAAATAGGATTTAGGATTTTTTTTAAATTAATCAATTAGCATATTCTTAGGCATTGATGTTATATGTGTTTCCATGTACTGTATATGTTTTTTATGTTGGAGAAAAAAATAAAAAAAATATATACCTGGGGGAAAAAAACAAATGAAGAAGCCACAGGAGGCCACGACATTCCCTTTCTGATTTTGTTTAATTAATTTGCTACACAGAGCAGGAAAGAAGGTCAGAACTACAGCTCGTCCTCGACTTACAACGGTTCATTTAGTGACCTTCGGAAGTTACGGCACTGAAAAAAAGGATTTAGCACCCTATATTCACACTTAATGACCATTGCAGCATCCCCATGATCACGTGATCAAAAAATCCAACACTATTGGTTCATATTTATGATGGTTGCAGTACCTCAGGGTCATGTGATCCCCTTTTGTGACCTTCTGAAAAGCAGAGGTCAAAGGGGAAGCCGGATTTACTTTATAGCCCAGTTATTAGTGACTCACTTAACAACCACGGCAAGAAATATCATAAAACGGGACAAAACTCATTTAACAAGCATCACTTAGCAATGGAAATTTGGAGCTCATTTGTGGTCCTAAATTGAGGACTCTCTCTGCAGTGACTGTAATGATGTGGACTGAAATATTCAAGTCCAGAAATTGAACACACCCGCATTTATTTGAAAGGCTTTTTGAGGCTGATGGTGTAAAGGAATAGTGACAGTGAAGGGCTGCAAAATTTTTTACTACCACACTGTGGGCATGGCTTATTTTGTGGGTGTGGCTTGCTGGCCATGTGACCAGGTGATATTGGCTTGACAGTCATGTGACCAGGGGGTGGCTTAAAGGTCATGTGATTGGCTTAAAGGTGGCCAACTTGAAGTCACTCAGGTCAAGGGTTTGGGTTAGGGTGCCTGGCCTCCCCTCGCCTCAAAGAGATACAATTTCCCTATCTATTTACTATTACTGAACATCCAAAATATACTATTTAATTCTATGTGTATATGCCATATGTGTACATACATATTACACACAGGCACACAAAAATATACATTATCTACTATATAAACTGTATGTGTATGTACACATAAACGCACGCACCACATTTACTGTGATAGGAAAAACTTACCCAGAGCCCAGAAGGAAAAAAAGAAAAAAAATCAAAATTTTTCTACCGGTACTGTGTACCTGATCAAAATTTTTCTACTGGTTCTGCGTACCTGACGGTTCCTGTAGGAGCTCATCACTGAATAGTGACCTTGAGGTCAGAAAGAGCATTGGCCAAAGAAAAGTAATATTATCGTGCTGATTTCATAATGTACTCATTTTTAACGCATGGGCTTTTTCAAAATTTATTTCTCATCTGAGACAGGCTTGTTATCTACACAGACAGCTAAAAGCACAGCCGGCAGGTGATGGCATATATTACATTGCAGGATTATGGGAGAACAATGTTCTGGCTGATAGAGCTGGTCCATTTGAGTGCCATCTGAATAGACGCAAGAATTGAGCCAATAGCTGGAATTAGTATCAATCAATCCTTGTTCCGATGGACAAACTATGAGGATCGCCCAGAACGTAATGCACCATTTTTTTTTTCTCAACGTACAGTAATGGTACGAATGCAAAACTTAAGATATACATTATTTGAAATGTTAGGAGTGCATGTGTAAATTTTGCATTTCTTCAGACAGATAGCATAGTTGCAGCAGTGTTGGCAGCGGCACTTACATGGTGTCTGTAAGTGATGTATGTTACAAGCAGCGTGTCGTCATTGAATTTCTCCCTGCAGAGAAGGGACCATTGGCCGCCTTCAAGCCGGTGGCGTTTGCAGTGGTGGCAGGAGCATGGAGGACACATGTGCACCAGTGTCCCCCGCCCCCAGCATGCCTCGGGCATGACGTGTATCTGGGAGGCGAGCGGCGACCCCCAGTATAAAAGGGGATGGAGTGCTGCTTGCCTCCCTTTTCTCATGATGCCGCCTGTCTGTCTTGCAGACACCCACCTGCACTCCCCCAGCCCCAGTGTGACTGGTGGTCACCTCCGGGGGCCGCGTAGGAATTTTTGGCAGCCGTAACACTAGGAACTAGGCTAATTCGTCCAGAATTTGGAGCATCTAATTGGTCTCATATCCCTCCGGTCACGGGGATTAGGCAGTAAGGGGCAGAAAAATTGGATACAGCAGCAACTGTGTGATTTCCTTTAGGCACCTTTTGGAAGGTGATGGGCCGCTCCCCACCATGATTACAAGGCTGGACCAGCCTGGATATGGAGGCGAGATGCCCTTAGGGCTCACCCACTGCATGCCCAGAGATGACAACCTGGGTGGGTGAGCCTCCCCACATGCATGGGTGTGGCAAAGAGCAAGGGAGGGTCAAGTTCAAGTTCAAGTCCAGGTTCAAGGTTATGGGGACCCTCTCTTGCTTGGCAGGAGGCTTTTGCCCTATAGTTGCTCAGGAATTTTATGGAATGGTTGTTCCACCCTCTTTCATTTTACCTCTACAGGTCTTAAGTTAAATTAATAAAGTGACCCTATGTCCCAGTTTCTGTGTCCGTGTGCTTACTCCATATCTATCGCAAAGAAACTATTGGGAACATTCATAAATGTTTGTGTACAGTTTCTGGAGGATCTGCAGTCGACAGAAGTATGGTTAGTCGCTGGGCCCAGAGAGTGAGGCCATTAGAGGTGATTCGCACAGTGCAGAAATGGCTTGGTGACCAGAACAAGGAGTGGTACCGGTAGGGCATACATGCCCTTGTGTCTTGCTGGAGGAAGGCCATAGAATGGGACAGAGATTACATGGAAAAATAGGAAGTGTAGAAGAAACATCATTCTTTCTTGTGTGTAAGTTTCATTGTGTTCAATAAATAATTGTTGAAGACAAAAAATGTGGTGCATTACTTTTTGGATGATCCTCGTACTTTAGATTTGGAGTCTGTAGATGAGAAATGGTCCCTGAGAGGGAAAAACAACTGTCAGAAAGTCTCAATAATTTTTTTTCCTCTTGAGGACAAAATGTGACAGAAGTTGAAGAAAGAGATAGACAGGCTCCATCCAGAGGTGATATTCACTTATTTTCCCTACTGGTTCACAAATGAGAGCGCTGCTAGCACATGCGTGTTGCCTTCTGTACATACGCTGCGGTTGCAAAACCATGGCTTGCACACGGCTTCAAAATGTCCTTAAATGGGACAGTATAGTGCCAGGGTAGATGGGCGTCACCCGCAGGTCGTTATTACTGGTTCACCCGAACCAGTTAGAACTGGTTTAATACCACCTCTTGGTCCATCAAAACTTTAAGTGGAAACACTTATTCTCACTCTTCCTTGATTTTCTCTCTTATTTCTCTTAAATGTCAAAAAAAGAAAGAAAGAAAGAAATAGAGGCAGATATTCTTCTCAGAGATGATCTCTTGCAGAAAAGTTTTGAAATTAGGTTGAAAATATCCTGGAATTAGTAGCAGGGTTTGATTGTACAATCCTTAGTACAAGGGAGCAATTCCCACTTTAGATAGATCATTATTATGTAGACCGGAAAATTAACCAGATCACTAGAAAAGCCAGAATAATTTATGCTACCAAACTTGAAATTTGGGACCTAGACAACTTAGAACTACACCGCCTTTGGTCTGACCTAAGCATAGTTCATAAAATTATCCACTACAATGTCCTACCAGCTTCGACCACAACAATACACGAGCACACAATAGATAAAAACCTATGGCTCCAAACTTGACTGCAGAAAATACGACTTCAGCAATAGAGTGGCCAATGGACTAGCTGACTCTGTGATTTCTTCCCCAAACTCCCCAAACTTTAACTTTAGATGGTCTACTATTGACCTCACCCGATTCCTAGGAGGTCTGTAAGGGCCATGCAGAAGTGCACTAGCGTGCCTACTGTCCCTGTCCTAATAGTCTTTTTTATTCGTATCCATTTCATGTATACTTAATCATATTTATACTCTATTGTTGTTGTTATGTTGTTATATTAACCAAACAAACAAACAAACCTGGCAGAAAGACCACTAGCATTGTTATTGCACACAGAGACTGTGTGTTTTAGCCCCAGCTCAGTTTGGTGCAAGGAGAAGCACTGGGTTCTTCTATTCTCTAGCAAGGAGGACACCTTTTAAATATTATAAGCAGACCCAACATGATAGTTGTTTTTTTTCTCCACAAAAGATGTCACTGGGATTTAGTGGTAGACAGGACACGCAGAACATGTTTGAACTTTTAGATACAAATATCACATATTTATCACATTGCAGATAATATTCACAGACGCAGCCCAGCTAATGAATCTAGAGGCAGCAACGACTTACAAGCTGCTGTTAGAATTGTCAAGTCAAAAAATCATTTGCAGATGCTTAGCTGTTCACACATCTGTATTTATAGGAGTAAAAAGACCCTATGTCAGTGATGGCAAATCTATGATGCTTGTAGCCATATCTGCCAGCATGTGAGCTGTTGCCCTAGCTTAAATCCATTGTACATGTGCACTCCGGCCAGCTGATTTTTTTTGGCTCATGCAGAGGCTCTGAGAGGGTGTTTTTGGCTTCCAGATGGCCTCCAGGAAGCAGGGAAGGGCATTTTCGCTCTCCCCAGCCTCTGGAGCCTGGGGAGGGTGAAAAACGGACCTACTGGGCCTACCAGAAGTCAGTATATAGGCCATTTCCAGCCTCCAGAGGATCTCTGGAGGATGGGGGAAACCGTTTCTGCCCTCCTCAAACATTGAATTATGGGTGTGGGCACTCATGCGTGTGTGATACTGCATGCACACATGCTTATGGCACCTGAGGGAGAAAAGGTTCGCCATCACTGCCCTACGTCAATCCTGAAGCCATTTTGGAGCATCTTCAGGGCTGCCACAGCTACATTTCCTACTGAGTAATTAGTTCCCATATTTATCAGAATAATAGAGTTGGAAGGGAGCATGGAGATCTTCCAGTCTAGAGGTCGGCAACTTTAAACACTCAGAGAGTCATTTGGACCCATTTCCCACAGAAAAGAAAACACCGGGAGCCACAAAACTATTCTCATGCCTGACTATTTCCTGAGTGGCCACAAAACTAGCATATGTAGTTGAATTAAAGATTTTATTTTCTTCTGAAACTTTCCTTTCCTTAAATTTATCCATGGTTGGCCTACCAGGGGTTGAAAAGCTTAATAAATTGCATATCGGTGGTGTTGCACATTGTTAGTTGTGATGCATATTTTGAGCAACAGGGAGCTGCAGCAAAGGCATGAAAGAGCCACAAGTGGCTCCAGAGCTGTGGGTTGCTAACCCCTGTTCTAGTCCAAAGTCCTGTTCAAGCAGGTGACCCTATACCATTTCAGGCAAATGGTTATCCAACATCTTTAAAACTTCCAGTAATGGAGCATTTACAACTTCTGGAGAAAAGCTGTTCCACTGATTAATTGTTCTACCTGTCAGGAAATTTCTCTTGGCTTCTCTCTTGATTAGTTTCCATCCTAACCAGCGAAGGTCTCCCATCTTCGGTGCTACTGGTGGGTCCTCCAAGGCTGTCATCGGCACAAGATTTGGCTTCTGCACATATGCAGCAAGCAAAATATTGGGTGTGAGAGTGAGATTTTGGTGATTTTTGCCGTTATTTTTGCTTCCGCATATGCGCAGAAACGAAAAATTGAAAATCTCGCTCATGTGACTGTCTTCCCATGAGATTTTGCTTGCTGCAAATGTGCAGAAGCCAAATCTTGCACTGGGGTGTACATGTGTATGTTAGAGTGTGCAACTGCGCATGCATCCCAAAAATCGCTACCAGAAAATAGCATCTTACCCTTTCGGTAGCAAGCCACCACTGATCCTAATCTTCTTCTCCTCCACCCTTCAGGTGCTTTGGAGAATGGGTTGACCGCCTCTTCTTTGTGGCGGCCCCTGAGATATTGGGACCCTGTTATCATGTCATCCCTAAGTCCTTCTTTTTATTAAACTAGTCATACCCAATTTCTGCAACTGTGCTTTATACATTTTAGAATATATCAAAGGAGGTGGCAAAACTTTGTTCAATCTGCATTTATACCTGAGAAGAATTGTTGCAAAACTTTGAAAAATCTATTCTTGTATGATTCATTGTTGTGTATTAATAGTTTCTCCTTTAAATCAGTATCCTCTCCTCCCCTGCTCTGTATAAATGGCTTCTTTTCTTTTCTTTTTTAAAAGATGGGTCTTTGATCATAATAAAATTGAACAAAAAGATTGGAATCAGATAGGACTTGATGTTGGCTCTAGGAGCTAAGCAGCATTATCCACGCAGTGGTAGGAAATGCTGCTTAATCAACAGGGGACATCAGCAAAAAATGTAAATAAAACAGAAGAAACCAAAATCTTCAGCACAAAGAAAACTTATAGATCACAAAATAGTAGAATATTTTTAGACACCAGACTTCTCAAATTTGAGAGAAATTTGCAGGGAAAACAATTCCCAGTTGCCATAGAATTCAGGGAAAGCATGTGGCTTGTTTAAAAAATCACAGGGAAAAAAAAGCTATATATTCATATTTCTCTGAAGCAACTGTAGGGAGCTGACTCCAAAGGACTCTCCCATTGTACAGTGTATGTTATAATACTATTTTGTTAATCTGTCCTTTTAAGAGCACATTTTAATAAAAAGATCTATAAATTTTTAAAATAATTTTTATTGGTTTTAAAAATATTTATCTATGAAATTTTATACATTTTATGCATTCTTTGGATGTTACGATCACAATGGAAAGCCAGCATCACATTTTCTCAGTGAACAAATATGTTAACAAATGTAAATGCTACAAGATGGCGTGTTGCATGAAATTGAGCCATGTATTTCTAATCCGATGGGCAAAATTTTGACGGCTCAGGTTTTAAATTGTTACTTTGTTCTGCAGCATCTCTGTTCTATAATGCTTGTCAATAATTTTGATACCATAATATTAAACATCAATCTGTGGAACCTAATCCTTTTATGTTCAAACAGAACCCTAAGGGCAAAGCTAGGATTGTTGGGGGGGAAATCT
Source organism: Erythrolamprus reginae (assembly GCF_031021105.1). Classification (NCBI taxonomy): domain Eukaryota; kingdom Metazoa; phylum Chordata; class Lepidosauria; order Squamata; family Dipsadidae; genus Erythrolamprus; species Erythrolamprus reginae. The sequence continues at coordinate 17,870,557 of NC_091960.1, forward strand.
CAGTTAAGGTTAATATCATTTTAAGTGATCGAAAGCAAATTCAAGAGAACAGAATATGGAGCCATGGTAAATTTGCTACGAGTTGACTACTATAATAGCTTGTTTAACAGACGGTTTTAGAATTTCAGTTCTGTCTTTCCTTTGTTACTAATAATTTTATTACTTTTCTACTTTTACATAATATTCTTATGATGATGATTATTATTGTTCTTCCTCTTAACTTGTTATTAATACAGCATATACGTGACAGGCTAACAATTTATAAATAGATTTAATAGTTTAGTAGTTTAACATTTTTTGGCCTCTTTCACAAGGGGTGGGAAACTAACATTCTTAGTATTATATAAATCTGCATCCAACTATGAAGGACATTATAGACATTATGTGTATAAGTGTTAGTCTCCTTTTTTTAATATAAGGCGCCATCTCCTTTTTAATGTCTTGCTCATTGCAGTTTTTTCTTTTCCTGTCTCTTTTATTTAAATATTTTGGTGTTTCGTATTTTAATTTTGGTCTTGAATTTTTAAAAAAAAGTTATTGAGGAAAAAAAAAGAGAGAGACCAGAATGTGGAAGACATATTCTCTCCCTTCTCTCTACTGCTTCCCTCCCTCTTTTTCTCTCTATTTGATCAGACTCCCACCCACCCCTTGGTTGCCTGCTTGGGCATCGGAGTGAACAATTCCAAGCGCAATTCCAGTTTGCAAAAAAGAAGGGATGCGTCTGCATGAAAGAGAACGAGTCAGCCATGCTTTTCCACTGGCTTCATATGCAATTCTTTCGGTGCCAACATATATCCGGCTTTAGCCCTGCAGTATGCAGACAAATTCCTTTTGTGGGGGATGGTTGAAAGATTCAGTTTCACCAGGGCGATGCTTAGCTGCTTCTATATAGGTCAGCTGATATGATGTTTAATGCACAAACCATGGGGCTGTTTCTCCTTCCTATAGGGAAAGGATGAATGGGGGGGCGGGGGGGGGCGGGGAAGGGCGGGGAAGCAGGAACATTAGTAAGTGATAAGATGGGACACATTTGCTTGCTTTAAACCAAATATTTTACAGATAACTTCATTTTTAGAAAGATTTAATGTTTGGGAGTGTGTGTTTAGTGGTTAATTATGGACGTTTGCATTTTAATTCTGAAGCACATTCTGGATTTGGTGTATTCAAGCATGGGGCTTTGTCCTAATAATCAACCAGAAAATTCTTGAGCTGACTACATGGCTCAATGCACTCAGACTTGTATGATTTCTTCTTCATGGTAGAGGTTCTCCAGCCAACTCTCAAAGCGTCCAGCTGGAAGGAAAGGCAATCCCCTTTCTATCATTTATTGGTGTTGGTTATTACCTATAAAGCCCTACATGGCTTAGGATCAGATTATTTACGGGACCATCTTCTGCCTTACGCTTCCTAGCAATCAATTAGAACCTACAGAGTTGGCCTCTTCTGGGTCCCATCAGCCAAACGACCACGGGAAAGGGCTTTCTCTATGGTGGCTACGGCTCTCTGGAACCAACTCCCCCACCCAGTGCAAGACCAGGTAACCAGCTGTACAATGGGCTTCCCCCACCATCGGTTTGATGTTGTGGCCTGTTAGCATCCTGCACAATTAGCAATGGATCTAGAGGACTCAGAGACAGTGGAGGCACAGTACAAGTGACCTGTGTTCCTGGCACCCGAAACTGACAGTGATGTGGTGTCAGAGGTTGAAGAGCAACCAGGACCTTCTGCACCTCCTGAGATAAGTGACTCAGAAGAAGAGCATGAGCCTCTTCTTGATTCTAGGATTTGCAGGGCCTATAGGAGGCAAGAGTGGTTACTCAGGAGGAGGATTCCTCATGAATAACACTACTGGTTACTGGGCCATGCCCTCAGGCTATTTAAGGAAGAGTCACATGATGCTTTGGTGCAGAGCACAACACAGTTCTTTCCAGAATCATGTACTGTCTGCATTAATTAGCTCTGGACTTCCAGCCAGCCTCTGTAAGTCTATAATACAGAACTTTGCTACAATCTAATAATTACTGTTGTGCTTACCTATTCTTGGAACTCTGGCTAGCTGCCTTTGTTAGATTTTACTCGCTTTTATTCAAACTGCTAAGACTTTTGGTAGTAATAAAACTTTTAGTACTAAATCCAGTGGTGTGCATTTTATTTTGGGGGGCTCGATGCTGGGACAGAACAGTTTGGTATCAAGAATTCCCCATTGGGAGTCAGGTGGAGACAGAAGAGCTAGCAGTTATTCTTGTCCCTTGTGCTTTTTGGAAGAGAAAGAGGTTTTATCTGACAGAGAGCAAGCCAACTACATACGAGGGTCACCCAGAATGTAATGCACCACATTTTTTTCTCAACCTACAGTAATGGCACGAATGCGAAACTTTAGATGTACATTATTTGAATTGTCAGGAGTGTGTGTGTAAATTTTGTCTTTCTTCATAGAGATAGCATAGCTGCAGCATTTTTTGAAATGGCATCTGTAAACGATGTACATTACAAGCAGCGTGTCGTCATTCAATTTCTCACTGTGGAGAAAGAAACTGTTGGGAACATTCACAAATGTTTGTGTACAGTTTATGGAGAATCTGTAGTTGACAGAAGTATGGTTAGTCATGGAAGACATTTTGAGGATGATAAAGAGGTGATTCGCACACTACGGAAATGGCTTTGTGACCAGAACAAGGAGTGGTACCGACAGGGCATACACGCCCTTGTGTCTTGCTGTAGGAAGGCCATAGAATGGGATGGAGATTACATGGAAAAATAGGGAGTGTAGAAGAAACATCACTCTTTCTTGTGTGTAAGTTTCATTGTGTTCAATAAATAATTGTTGAAGCAAGAAAATGTGGTGCATTTCATTATGTTCAATAAATAATTGTTCAAGAAAAAAATGTGGTGCATTTCAGGGTGACCCTTGTAAAATTGTTTTTTCCAAACTGCAAGGATCTATTTGCTGGTGGGGGTGGGTGGGCTGGACTAGATGACCTACAAGGTCCCTTCCAACTCTGTTAAACTGTATCTGTATTTGCAAATATGTCCATTGCTCCATATGATGTTTATTAGGCACCTTTGTGTTGTATAATATCAAAGGCCAAAGAGACAAGCAGGAACACTTTGAGAAACAAGACATTGAAGCTTGCAAAGGTATTCAGTCTATCCCAAGGTACATTTAGTGAAAGAAAGCAATAAAGTTTACATCTGCCACAACATTCCTCAATAAAGCAGGCTCCATCTGCCCCATTCGATAACTGTCAAATCTGAACAAATCAAAGATCAAATATCCTAAAACATGGCCCATGGAAACAGCAACTATAATAATAATAATGATCAAAAAGGATCCTGGTTTCTGACATTCTCCTCTCAAATGTGCATGGCTGGGGGGCAGGAGGAAAGGGTGTTAAATCCTCCCCCCTCCCCTCCTGCACCCAAGGCTTTCCTCCTTCACATCAGCTCTCTTGAGCTCCCTGCTTGCCTAAAAGAATAACTGTAAAAAAATGGAAAAGATTGCTAGGCTGGAAGAGAAGGATGTTCTAAGCAAGAGCCGAAAGGGAGAAGGAACTTCATGCCCTCTTTATTATTTTTTTTAAAGGGGGAAAAATGGGTGAGTGAAGCAACTGTCTCTTTAAGAAGCTTCCTCAGGCTTCCAAATTTGGGTCAGGCTTGTGCATTTGACGTGAAAGCAAATCTGCTCTCAAAAACGTTTCAATTAAATAAGCTGCAGTGCAAAGGGATTATTCCACAATTTCTCCATCAGCCCCCATGAGCCCACATCTGGTGTTTGCCTTGCAACCAAAGAGATTCTCTGCCTTCTCCAATGGAGTAACAGATAGGAGTATCAAATTAACAGAGTTGGAAGGGACCTTGTAGGTCATCTAATCCATGCCCCTCCCAGGGGTGGGCTACTGCCCGGATGGGGGGGAACGTAGTGGGGTAGCGAAAATGGAGCTCCACCCCAGAGCACCCAATTTGCACTGAAAGATGTTGAAAGAAAGTGCAGGGTGTCCTGCATAAGCCACGGCCACAGTGTGGTAGTAAAATTTTTGGTAGCCCTTCACTGCCCCCACCCCACCCTAAGCAGATGACCCTACACCATCTCTGACAAATGGCAGTCCGATCTCTTCTTGAAAGCCTCCAGTGATGAAGCTCCCACAACCTCTGAAGGTAACATCTAGACCAGGAGTTCTAGTCCTGCCTTACTCACAAATGAATTGGGTGACCTTAAATCAGTCCCTTTATCTTAACCCTAAGAAGGAGGCAAGGCACAGGCACTTCTGAAATTGTGTCAAGAAAACTGCAGGGATGTCTAGACCAGTGTTTCCCAACCTTGGCAACTTGAAGATATTTGGACTTCAACTCCCAGAATTCCCTAGCCAGCGAATGCTGGCTGGGGAATTCTGGGAGTTGAAGTCCAGATATCTTCAAGTTGCCAAGGTTGGGATACACCAGTCTAGACAATCACCAACTAGCTCAATGGGACCACACTTTTTTTTAAAAAAATAAAAGTACAAGGATCTATTTGCTTAGGGCAGGTTTGACTAGATGACCTACAAGGTCCCTTCCAACTCTGTTAAACTGCAGCTAGAGCCCTTTGGAACCAACTCCCCCCAGAGATTAGAATTGCCCCCACCCTCCTCGCCTTTCGTAAACTTCTTAAAACCCACCTCTGCCGTCAGGCATGGGGGAACTGAGATATTCTTTCCCCCTAGGCCTTTACAATTTACACATGGTATGTCTGTATGTATGTTTGGTTTTTATAATAAGGGTTTTTTAGTTATTTTAATATTGGATTGGATTGTTACATGCTGTTTTTATCATTGTTGTTAGCCGCCCCGAGTCTACGGAGGGGGCGGCATACAAATCCAATAAATAAATAAATAAATAAATAAATTCTGTATTTGAAAATATGTCCATCACTCCATATGAACTTTATCAGGCACCTTTGTGTTGAATACAGTGGTACCTCTACTTACGAACTTAATTCGTTCCGTGACCAGGTTCTGGTCTGTTTGTAAGTAGAAGCAATTTTTCCCATAGGAATCAATGTAAAAGCAAATAATGTGTGTGATTGGGGAAACCACAGGGAGGGTGGAAGACCTGTTTCGTCCCAGGAGGTTCCTAGAGAGGTCCCACAGAGGTTTCTCACTGCCCTTTCCGGTTACTGTTTCAGAGGCTCAGGTTTGTAAGTGGAAAATGGTTCTTGAGAAGAGGCAAAAAAATCTTGAACACCCAGTTCTTATCTAGAAAAGTTCGTAAGTAGAGGAGTTCTTAGGCAGAGGTACCACTATATTCAGTAGTTCTCATCCCTGGGGGACCGGCTTGAAGAAACATTATGATTTAAATTTTGAGTTAAGTTTTGGTGATCTGTGGCCATGAAAGTTATTTAAAGGGGCTCCATCACAAATAAAAAGTTGAGAACCCCACTGCTCTAGTTATTGGTGATTTTCCCAACTTGCTTAAAAGGTGTGGGTTTTTTCTTTTTTAAAAAACAAAGTATGTCCTTTAACATGAGACTCATGTACAAACCTTGTATTTTGAGCATTTGGAATGAGCTATGTAGTTCTTTGTAGGTAGAGGTACTACTGTAATATCAAAGGCCAGAGTGACAGCAGGAACAATTTGAGAAACAAGACATTGAAGCTTGCAAAGGTATTCAGTCTATCCCAAGGTACATTGTGCTCATAATGTGTGCATAATAATCATAAACGTCAGCATTTGGAGTGTTTTCTCCACCCACCTTCCTGTTGGAAGAGCAGTGGAGAAAAACAAAGTAGATGGGTGCTGTTTACAAAAGGAAGACCAGTTCCCCAGCAATCATTCTGCCCTAAAAAGTTTTTTAAAAACCTTCTTTTTGGAAGTAGCAATTTTGAATTGTCCCTCCCAAGGTGACCCCACTTTGAAAATCCTAGGACATTTATTACGATGTTCCTGGTATGATCATCTCTCTGCAGATTTCCCTTGGTGCCGCAGAACTGGAGCCTGTGCCTACCAACTGCTGAGTCCTTTAAAACAGAAATACTTTTGTATCTTTTAAACATTCAAATTCCCAACCCAAAACGATTTGGTCGTGCCCAACCTTCCTCCTGTTACAAGGAACTTACTGAACCACTTGGTTACAGCATTGCCACTTGCTTAACTGTGGTCTTTGCTGAAAATCTTGGATAGTGGATGAAATGATCTTGCCGGCTTAAGAAAAAAAAAAGCTTCAAGTCTTAAACACATAGTGATACTATATTGCATCGAAGACTGAATATTCGTTCAACCTGCAACCTGCTGATAAATGAGGAGGCATGGTTTCTTCTGCCCTACTCTCAATTGCTAAACTATGCAAGTAAATTTATTTGTGCACATTAGACCCTAGAAGGGGGATATTCTCGAAAACACGATATATATTAGAAAAGAGGGACCATTTCAAAGGTAGATTCCTCAAGCGCCAGTGGAGAGGTTTCTACCCTGATTTTTTTTTTTTAAATCACAGTCCGTCCCCTCTGGACTTTATGCTCTAGGATTGTCTTTAGCCCAACAGGCCTTATGAACAGTTGGAGGGAAAAGATGCTTCAGGATGCTGAACCAGAAGAGAGCCTCTTGATTGGCTGCCAGTGATGTCATAGCCCTGCCCACATTCCCTGGGTGGTCTTTGGCCAAGCTGCTACTTAGATTGCACTCACGGTTTCCACTGCAGCATCTGCCTTCTTCCCCTTAGAAGTGCAGCAAGCATGAACAAGAGAAGAAACCACAGTTTGCTTGGGAATCTGGCCTCCTGTTTCTCAGAGTCCCATTTCTAGGTTTCGGTCAAGGAAGGAGGAATACAAAACCTCTAGAGCAGTAGTTTTCAACCTTTCTAATGCTGCGAGCTCTTAATACAGTTCTTCATGTTGTGGTGACCCCCAACCATAAGTCTAGTGCCAATTCTCCCAACAGAGTTTTAAGCTGATTGGCAGGAAGGTCAGAGGGACACCCCCACTGTAAACGCCTGTTTGGTTGGATTGTAAAAATATGTTCCAAGGCACCAGAATAGAAGCTTTAGTTCCTAACACCATGGGAAAATTGTCTTTTCCCATGGTCTTAGGTGACCCCTGTGAAATGGTCGTTTGACCCCCAAAGGGGTCTCGACCCCCAGGTTGAGAGCCACTGTCTAGAGCAGTGATGACGAATCTTTTTTTTCTTGGGTGCAAAAAGAGTATGTGTGCGGGCCCACACCCATAATTCAATGCCTGGGGGGACAAAAACAGCTTCCCCCACCTCCCAGAGGCCCTCTTAAGGCCAGAAACAGACTGTTTCCCAACTTCTGGTTGGTCTAGAAGGCTCTTGTTTCACCCTCCCTGGGCTCCAAAGGCTTCCCTGGAACTGCAGGAGGGTAAAAACGCCAACCCCGATCCCCCTGGAGGCTCTCTGGAAGCCAAAAACGCCCCCACCAGAGCCTCTGTACGAGCCAAAAATCACCTGGCCAGCACACACAGGCACTTTGGAGCTGAGCTAGGGCAACAGCTTGCGTGCCAGCATATATGGCTCCGTGTGTCACCTGTGGCAGCCAAGCTGTAGGTTCGCTATCACTGGTCTAGAGTTTTGGATTTTTTAAAAACTCTCCAGTATTGAGTAGCAATAGAACTAAGACCAGGGGGTCCCCAAACTTAGCAACTTTAAGACTTTTGGACTTCAACTCCCAGAATTCTCCTGCCGGCATGTGCAGAAGCAAAAAATCGGCAAAATCCACTGAAATCTCACTCGTGCAATTGTCCTCACACAAGATTTTGCTTGCTGTGCATGTACGGAAACCAAATCGTGCATGGTGACATGTGTGTGCGCATCATGGATGCACAGCTGTGTGTGCATCCCAGAATTGTTAAAATTATTTTATTTTATTAATTGGATTTCTATGCCGCTCCTCTCCGAGGACTGTTAATTTCCTACTGGGACGGAGCACCGGACCGTGTAAGCAGCAGCCCATCACTGATGCCCACCCAGCAACTGGGCAGCGAACCAGTTGCTAAATTTTTTCAATCCCACCACTGCAATGGCTTCCGTCCCCCTACAATGCATTACACAATCCAAGGCAGGACTTTGAACCTGTAAAAAGCAAACCAATGTTTCAAGAGTATTCATTTCTTCACACTCATTTGTATCGGGAAAACTTAAGCACGAGCTCTCCCCATGTAAAAGTTCTCTCCATCTACCTAGCTAGAATTCATCTTCCTCTTTTTGGATTTTGTTTCAAAGGCTGTTTCCTCCCCCCCAAGTAATATCAGTTTTTTTTAAATAATGAGGGAACTGAAATCAATGCACATAACACTTTTTCAATACTGAATTGAATCAGAATGATCCAAAATATTGAGGTTGACTCACACAGAATGCAAAACGCCAGTTGATTTAAACTGCAGATTGCTAAACAGAAAAAAAGGTAATTGTATAATACAGCTAAGTCATCAACCATACCTTCCCAATCACAATATCTAAGTTTATGTAATACACTAAGCCGATTCTAAATGAATCATGGATTACCGAAATATAAGGACCTAGTTTAAGAATTTATATTTGCAGCAAGTATTTGATCCTGGGAAATACTGGAATGGGGATAAATCTACCAGTCAAGTTGTTTGAATGGAATTCCATGAGGGAAAATAAAACAATAAATAAATTTAAATAGTGTGTTGCACAATAAAGGCCGTTTTCAGAAAATGCCCCTATTTAAAGTTTGTTTAAATTTGATCAGAAATGACTCCAAGGTTCCTTCTCTTAATGGAAGAATCCATTATTTGACTATTTCTCAAGGACAGATGCCCCTTTTTGGAATGATGGTAGCTGTAATGGAATTCTCTCATCCTGGGACTGGGAATCATAAAAAAAAAAAAAAAAAAAAATGCAGAACAGGAATATTTGTACATTCCTTCCTATCATGTGAACAGGTAGTGCTATCTCACCTGTGTCAAGAAACAGTTAGATAGAGGACATATAACAGTGATGGCCAACCTTTTTTTCCTCGGGTGCCAAAAGAGTGTGGGCGCACACTATCATGCATGTACGAGTGCCCACACCCATATTTCAATGCCTGGGGAAGGTGAAACAGCTTCCCACCCCCTGGAGGCCCTCTGGAGGCTGGAAATGGCTTGTTTCCCAACTTTTGATGGGCCCGGTAGGCTCATGTTTCACCCTCCCCAGGTCCCCAAAAGCTTCCCTGGATCCGGGGGAGGGTAAAAACGCCCTCCCCACCAGAAGCTCTCTGGAAGCCAAAAACGCCCTCCCAGAGCCTCTGTGTGAGCCAAAAATCAGCTGGCTGGCACACACATGCACACTGGAGCTGAGCTAGGGCAACTACTCATGCACCAGCATACATGGCTCCGCATGCCACCTGTGGCACCAGTGCCATAGGTTCACCGTCACTGACATATAACATGGAAGCTCTGTCTTAATGTATTTATGACTGGATCAGGGAGGGGTTGCCTCTACCACTGCTACCAGTGTGTTGGTGTGTATCTTCGGCTATCTGGCATGTGCACAAGTGAGTCCCAGTGAGATTTTGCTTCTGCGCATGTACAGGAAGCAAAATCTTGTGAGAAGATGCGTGTGTGAGATTTTGGCAATTTTTTCTTTCCGCACATGCACAGAAGCAAAATCTTACGCAGAGCTACGTGTGCATCACTGTTTTTACTACTGGTGCGAGGTGTGGCCCGTACCGGTAAGGAACCCAATACTAATCTTGACGCCTCCTATTAAATACCAGTTACTGAAATTTACCACTGGATTGCAAGAAAGAAAAACTAACTATACAATTTCCTGCTTTGGAGAAACTCAACATAATAAGTAAAATGGAGGCATTAAGCCTCTAGCAGAATTTACCTTGTTTTAAATGAAAGGTAAAGCAAAAATATTATTCAGATTTATGTACCTTTTCAATAACAAGCCAACTCTATGTGGTACATATGTCAGTAAACAGGTGAAAAAAAAGACAATAACATAACAATGCATAATCAACACATATTGTGCTAAAGAATAATTGTACCAAAATAACTAACCCTTGTTTGCTACAAGGGGGATGTCAACTTTCAAAAGAGATGCTAAAAACTGGGGTGATGGGAAACAGGTCCTACAGGCTGACTAAGGACCCCTAGAATTGATATTGTCCTGTTCCTGAAGGGGATGTTGCTTCATGGAAGGAGGTCAACAATGGAAATTTCTCACTTTGTGGCCCCTGTTGGTGGCATTTTTGTAGACAGGGTAGAATTGGAACTGGAAAAGATCAAGCCCACTTGTCTGCACAGTGCAAAAACCCACAATTAAGCCATCTCCAGGACAGATGATTGTCCAGTCTCTGGAAGTTTTTATCTCCATGTTAGATGCTTCCCCAGTTGAATACATCTTACAACCAGGACATACATTTCTTGTATTGATGCATGGTTCAATTAGTTGCAACTTGCACCCACAATTTCTAATCGTAGATTACTTTCTGGCTAGCTTCCTTATGGCATCCTTCCCTATACTTGGACCAGTGAAAGGCTGCAAATTTTTTTACTACCACTGTGGGCATGGCTTATTGTGTGGTTGTGGCTTGCTGGCCATGTGACCAGATGGAAGTGGCTTGACGATCATGTGACCGGGGGTGACTTAAAGGTCATATGACTGGCTTAAAGGTGGCCAACGTGATGTCACTCATTTCAAGGATTTGGGTTAGGGTGCGTGGCCTCTCCTCACCTCAAAGAGATACAATTTCCCAATCTATTTACTATTACTGAACATCCAAAATGTACTATTTAATTTTTTGTATATATCCCATAGCTGTACATACATACATATTACACACAGGCACACAAAAATATACATTTTATACTATATAAACTGTATGTATGCACACACAGAGAGGGAGAGAGAGAGAGAGAGAAAGAGAGAGAGAGAGAGAGAGAGCGCTCTTCTAAAATTATACACATTCAACCTCATTTACTGCAATAAAAAAAACATACCGAGAGCCCAGAAGTGAAAAAATGAAAACAAATTCAAAATTTTTCTACCGTTTCTGTGTATCTGACCAAACCTTTTCTACCATTTTTGCGTACCTGACCCAAATTTTTCTACTGGTTCTGCATACCTGACCGTACCCATAGGAGCCCATCACTGACTTGGACATTGAACTAATCTCTCCCTTTAATTCGGAGTTTCATCCAGAGCTCTCTGCATTTTCAGACAATTCCCTCCCCCTCCCCCTTCTCTTCCTTTCCTTGCAGCCTGTCACATTTCTGTGTCCCTGCCATGCCCCCTGCAGTTCTTGGAGAAAAATAAATAAATATATTTAAAGGATGATTTGGACAACAATGTCACTCACTATGTTCTAAATACACAGGTCATTCTGTGAATGGTAAATCTGGAATCACATGGAAACCAGCAAAGAAAAGACTAGTTCTGCTCTCCAATATTCCGATCCCCTTTCAGAAAACTATCAGGTTAGAATTAGAGCTATTGTTTTATTGATGATGACTTTTGGGTAAGATGTTTTTGTCAATGAGTTCTTCATCTATGCAAGCTAAAAGAAGCATGGAACTTGATATCAACATTTTCTCTGTCACTAGACAAGTTAAAAAGAGAGAAGACAGGGACTGTGGGTCGAATAGAAAGTACAAAGCGGGCATTCTGATCCCCCCCCCTAGTCACCCTTCTGTATGGCCATGATGCTTTGATGGTGAACGCTATAGATTATGCACTCTCCTGCTCACTAACCACTGGAATTTATTGAACTGGTTCTAACCTTATAAGGGATGGAGAAATACATTTCTAATTTATTTCTCCTCTTTATAATTTATTGGAGACACTTCTATAAAACTTCCTTACTCACCTTTTGGTAAGGGTAGGGGAAGGGATGTTATTAAAAGCTCCTCAACTTGTACCTTGATAAGATAGTTGTTCATTTTGGTGACAATATCATTCCCTCTGCATTGAGGAACAAGTAATCTTAAACAGGTTTAAATTTACCCTGGTCAAAATATGAAACACATCAGGTGAGTTCCTATTTCACAGACCTACACACCTTCTCAAACGTGAGAAGTATTAAACTTCCCCAACCTTCTTTCTTAAGGTGAGAGAAGGATTTGAATGCACTGCATTTTGTGGGTGTGTGCCTTGGGTAGGAGCGGATGACACAACTGGAAAGTAATATAAAAACTCATCTCTGGATGACTGGACGAAAACCTCCCAATGGCTAGGAACTCTCCATGGTACTGAAGAGGTGGAGCTATTCATCATGGTTTCTGTTATTCCAGAGAAAGACAAGAACGCTGTTTCTGTTCAAACACAGGTTTAAGCCCTGCTTGAGTTTCATCCACACTTAATCATAAATCAGGTCTGTTTACATAGTAGACTAAAGCAGGATTTTAAAAAAAATATTGTTCATGTTTATTAAGGAGATTTTTGCAGAGCGAAAACAAATTTCAAGAAAAAAAACAGAAAGAAAAGTGGTGAGTGAATAAGTACCGTGTTTTCCCCCAAATAAGACCCTGTCTTATATTTTTTTGAACCCTGAAATAAGCGCTTGGCCTTATGGCCATGCACTCAAATGTCCAATTGGGCTTATTATCAAGGGATGTTTTATATGGGGGAAAACAGGGTAATAAAGAAAAAGAAAGAAAACAAAAAAAAATTAAAGGCTTTGATTTTTCTTTACAAAAGTTATAAATGTATTTATATTCTAGTCTCTCTATATACAGTACATGTCTATAGCTTTATCTTGGCTCCATGCTTTCTAGGGTATGTTTTATCCTTTCTAATCATCCAGCACATTAATCACAAGTTCGTTTTTCTCTATTTTCAGCAAAAGGTCCAAATAAACTCATAAAACAGTTTCTGAGTTTGCAACAGCATGCTAAAATAAGTCACAAGTGGCTTAGGTGTATTGTGTGAATCACATTTTGTTTGGGTAAGAAAAAAAACAAGTAAACTCCTTTTAAATAGGAAGAAGGGGACTTTGGCCTGCTTTAATAAACTTTCATACATATTGGCAAATTCCTATGCTGCAAACAACGAAGGGTTCAAACGTATGGAATACCTTTTCAAATGTGGTGTATTATTGATATGTTAAGACTACAATTGCTGTCGTTCTGAGCACCGCCAGTGAGAGGATAATGGAGTCTGTAGTCAAATCTATCTGAAAGGTACCGCTGTGGGGAAGCTGAAGTCTTACAATTAATTTACACTTCATTTGCATTTCTAACGTTTCCTCTGCCTATACGCATGATCGGCTGAGAAACCATGAGGTAGCAGTTACGACACAAGAATGATGTGATCGCATGGACCGAATCCCATCAAGCTTTAGGACAGGATTGGATTTATATCCTACACCTCCGCAGCTAAATGCAAGTTTTAAAAAACGTGCATTGCATAGAAAAAAACCCAGGCTGAGTTTCAAGCATTACATTGCAGCTGCCATTTTGACTTCTTCTTTTTTGGACGTCAAATTCCTGACTCAGACACCGTTGAGCAAAGGAGCAAGCTGAATGAAGCCAGCATCGGGCAAGAAGGCCAGAAATGGACAAAGTAATGTCCCCCCTGCTTCCTTTCCCCCCCTGCTTTCTTTCCTCCTTTCTTTTAAACCATAATCTGTCCATCCACGTTCTTCTCCCCCTCCTTGTCCTCCCTTCTCAACTTCCTGTTCTGTGCTTTGAACCAGATTCTACACTTGTGCTAAAGAGAAATCGGGGCACAATTTCATGTTGCAAAAAATGATTCCGTGATGATGATGTAGGCATTTAAATGACAGGAATAAAAATGAGGATTGCATCTGCGACAGTGAACATGGGTAGCCAAATGTGGAGAGCAAGCCGGTGGAAAGGGTGCGTTAGTGAGCAATCCTAGGCCCACTCAGCCTTGACATAAGCAGGCCAACAAAGCTGTTTGCCCCCATTCCGATCATCTACCAACCCCTGGGAAATCATCTCCCACCCCCACCCAAACTAATCATGTGAGAAACCTATGGGATAAAATTCAGATGCATCAGCAGTGCCACTGGACTCCTGGTTCAATTTCATCTTCCCATTAGCCTTTGAAGTAGACCAACAAAGGAAAGGAAAAAAGATGTGAGTTGCAGCTGACTCTCACTTGCAGAGACAAACCATCTGTGTTTTGGGGGTTTGGGGGTGGGATTCCGTTTTATTTTACTATCGGTTCTGTGGGCATGGCTTGGTGGACATGGCTTGGTGGTATCGTAGGGGAAGGATACTGTAAAATTTCTATTCCTTCTTCACTCCAGGGGAAGGATACTGCAAAATCCCATTTCCTCCCAATCAGCTGGGACTTAGGAGGCAGAGAATAGATGGGGGAAGGGCCAATCAGAGGTGGCATTTACTGGTTCTCTGAACTACTCAAAATTTCTGCTACTGGTTCTCCAGAATTGGTCAGAACCTGCTGAAACCCACCTGTTTTTTGATTACAGCCTCTCTCAACTTCCTTGGTGATAGAATGCATGCTTGTTCCACAGAAATTCCTCCCCACCCAGGTTTTGTTCATTGTTGTCTTTCAAGGTCATTATTATTATTATTTTTTTGAAGTAGGGTGGCATCTGAAAGAGGAGCTATAATTCAGAAGGGGCTGGTGGGATGGGGAAATGGTTCTTTTGTCCCTCTTAAGAGATTGTTTTAAAGGCAGTCTTTGGAAAATAGGACAATCCAATCCAAGGCAGCGATGTCAGTCGTTGCTCGAGTCAAGAGTAAAAAGATGGGACATACATTTAAAGTCTTCAAGAAAGAGTGCAAGTAGGAGTCTGCTAATCAATACTTAAGAGTCGTTGGGGTTTCCTGTGTCCCTATCATTTATTAGCCACACAAAAGATGATGTTTTTCATATAGAATAGGATAGGATAGGATAGAATAGAATAAGAATAAGAATTAAGAAAGGAAAGGAGAGGAGCAAGAAGAATAGAATAGAATAGAATATAGAATTAGAGTAAGAATAGGAGAGGAGAAAAAAGAATAGAATAGAATAGAATAAGAATAAGAATTAGGAAAGGAAAGGAGAGGAGCAAGAAGAATAGAATAGAATAGGATAGGATAGGATAGAATTAGAATAAGAATAAGGAGAGGAGAAAGAACAATAGAATAGAATAAGAATAGGAATAAGGAGAGGAGAAAGAAGAATAGACTAGAATAGAAGAGGATAGGATAGGATAGAATGAAGTGGAATAAAATAGTACAGAAAAGAATAAGAATAGGAAGAAAGAAGAATAGAAGAGAACAGAACAGAATTGAATTCTTTATTGGCCAAGTGTGATTGGACACCCAAGGAATTTGACCGTTGTGCATATGCTCGGAAAAAAATGAAACACGTTCATCAAGAATCATAAGCTACAACACTCAGTGATAGGTTACTAAATTGAGTCAAACAATCAAAAACTGGGCATGACCAGGTTTTGAGTTCTAATTCAGATACCTATAAATAGCTTCCCTGGCTCAGCATGCACATCCACGCTCCCTTTATTTCTCCTTTCCTATTCGCACTGTTATCCTGACTTTGACTTTTGTATAATTTCAGGGTCTAGCACAAAATCACACCCTGAAGCCTGCACGGCCTTCTAGGGAACAATGGGGCTGCTGGGATGAGGTCGGAGGGCAAGCGGCGTTACTGAAAAAACACGCCAAGGGGGAGGGGGGGTCCAAAACGCTGCCCTCGCCGCCAGTGGCGCAGAGTTTCTGGCCTTTGCTATAACAACAGGAAGGACAATGGAAAAAAATTTACCCTGGCAATCCCAGGGGTGTGCTAATGCAAATGTGCAGAAGGCATGCACAAAACTGCGAGTGGGGTGGGGGCGGAAGAGGAGGTAGGGTGTTCATGCAGATAAGAAAGCAGAGGGACCCGGGAAGAGAAAAAGGGCGCAGTAGGACAGCAGGATTCAGAGGAGGAGCCGTAAGAAATAAAGCTGTATGGGAGCCAGAACTCGCTGCCTTGTGCCTTGTGCCAGCTGACTGGTTCGTTTTTAGCTGGATAGAAACTGATGTCAGTAGAGAGGGTGGGGTGGATGGCGTGCGGGGTGGGGGAAGTGGGGAGCTTAGCTGTATGACAATACATGCAGGGTGGGAGGGGGTTGGGTATCCGTCACGGGGATAAAACAATTGCTTTCATTGCCGGTCTCTTTGGGGGATGCCAAAGCTTTCCAGAGGTATGCGGCTATTCTTGGGTGACACACCGAACACCATCTATAGCCAATGCTGGGTTGGACCAGCAAAAGAACACAGATAGTGCTGAGCCTGTAGCATGTGTATATGTGCACTCACAGTTCTCTCACTTTTACACAGACAGACAGACAGACAATCCCACATGCACAGGAACACTCCCTCACTTAAAGGGCTACCAAGCAGGCTTTCTCATCCCTCTCCCAAGCCCCCTTTCCAAATTGCCTATTTAAGAACTGAAACAATAGTGTATTCAATACAGGACAGTGTTTAGCCATCTCTCTTTCTCTCTCTCTCTTCTGCCTCCCCCACCCATCTCTGAAATCCCTCTCCCCCTCCTTCCTCCCCCCCAACACCCGCTGAATCATAATTACCTTAATGTTTGAACTGCAGAACATTCCAAGCTGTTCCTTCTTGGTGGAGAGGAGAGAAAGATGCAGAGAGAGAAAGAGAGAGAGGTGGGGGAGGAAGGGAGGGAGGGAGGAGACTGGCTCACAGACAAATAAAACCCAACTGAGAGATGGTCTTAGCAGTGAGCTGATGGGTGACACCCAAGGTGTCAATGTCGCCTTTCCAAACGGAATGAGGCCCTTGTAAGGCTGTGCCCCACTCCACTGCCCCGTTCCCACCAACTCATAAAGTCTGCCTGTGTGTAAATTTAACTCCTTTGTGATAAAAGTCGCAAAAGTGTCTTCTGCCAGCTCCTACCAAGACAGGATGGAGCAGAAAATAGACCTGAGATTAAGAGCGGCAACCAGAGATGGACTCAAGGAGGACCATCCCTAAGATACGCCTGGGATTCAAATCCAGCTTTTCACCACCTTATTAGCAAGAAAAGGGTCTTTTGGTTTGGCTTTTGGAAATGGGGTTCCTCCAAGGTATGTCGGGGAGAGGCAGTGTGCAGATATGGAGAAGTCCTCTGCATTACCTGCCTCACCTGATGGCCTAGCTAGGGTGAATTTTTCTTTTCCTAACCAACTCTGGCAATATTACCAGTAGCCTTCAAGGACTGTAGTCAGCAGTTGTGGGTTCTTTTTGTCCTAGCTCTGCTGCAGATAAACAAGTCAAGGTCTTTCTGATGCCCCATTCCTCACAACTCTGAAAGGAAAAGACAATAGGGAGATGGATTTTTTTTTAAAAGCAGGGAGTTTTGGTTTTTTTAAATGTTTGCTTTTAACAGATTAGGGATTGAAATTGGCAACCGGATAAGGTTTGGGAGAGAGGGAGAAGGTGGGTTGACATTCAAGATGTTTCAAGTGTAAAAAAAAAACCTTCCTTTTTTAAAGGCTTTTTCAGATGTGTGGATCTGTGTGTAGGCTGGTATGTGTGTGAGAGAGAACAAGACAGAATGAACGGTGAAAGGGAAAACTCTTGGCTTCTTAGAATGTATCATTTTGAGCCATTTGCTTAGGACTCAAAACAGTTGAACATTTATGTAACAAGATTGGATTTTGGAAAAAAAAATCTGTGGGGAAGTTAGCTCTACTTTTAAAAACAATCAGGTCTGAGTCATACCTTCTTCTGGACGGATGAATGATTTTGGTGTAATAAATACAAAACATCATTTTTTTTGCAAATGGTTCTGCTTAAACCACACTCTTAAGAGCTTTTGAAAAAAGCGTCTCGGGAGCCACTAGATATTTTGAGTCTTCCGATGGTGCTGACAGAGGTCCAACTTAAAGAGAATATTATTACCTCACGGGGAAGAGATAATACAAAAAATTACAACCTGTGCTGAGACGGATAAATTAACGCTGGAAATTCAAAATAAAGAAGAATCCGATTTTTACAAGTGTTGGGATATGTTCTACCATTGCTTAGAAAAAAGGATTAAGTAATTAATGTACATTGGATTAATATTCTAATAACAAAGTTATTGCTGGTAATTGTATATATTGTAAATATATATATATTAGAGATAGATTGTTTATTTGATTTAGGATTTTCATTAACAAAACTGGTGTATATGACCTATCGAATATGAGCTGTATTAGAATGTCAACATAATTAGAACCTCTATTAGGATTAGCCACTTTCATCCAACTTTCTTTTCTTTTTTAAATGTTTTTGTGTTGTTTTGTGTATTGTGTCAATATATATATTTCAATAAAGTTAAAAATAAAAATAAATAAATAAGAATATTATTTATTTGTTTATTTAATATTTATTTATTGGATTTATATGCTGCCCCTCTCCAAGGACTTGGGGCGGCTTACAACATATTAAAAAAACCAATGAAAACATCTTAAATCCAATTAACTATAAAATTAACTAATCTAAAACCCAAGCTTCTTACAAATCAATTACTCCCATTCACACAGTAAACATACATTTTGTTCATCGGCCAGGGGGCAAGTAAATAATAGCCCCAAGCCAGATGGCACAAATGAGTCTTTAGACTCTTGCGAAAGGCAAGGAGGATGGGGACAGTATGAATCTCCAGGGGGAGCTGACTACGGAGGGCCGGGGCCTTCACAGAGAAGGCTCTTCCCCTCGGTCCCGCCAAGCAACATTGTCTAGTTGACGGGACCTGGAGAAGGCTGACTCTGTAGGACCTGACCGGTCGCTGGGACTCATAAATCAATCACGCAAACCTTGAAGCTGGTTTGAGTCAATTTCCTTCTGATGAAAGCAAAGAATAACAAGAGTCGGAAGGGACCTTGGAGGTCTTGTAGTCCAACCCACCAAGCTCAAGCAGGAAACCCTGTATCATTTCAGACAAATGCTTGTCTAATATCTTGTTTAAAAAACTGCGGTGTTGGAGCAACCCACCACTTCTGGAGAGCAAAGTCATTCTCACTGTCAGAAAATGTTTGTTACGGGGGCTTTCTAACCATCCTTCCATCCAAACTAATTGCTGTCAATACTGTGGAGCATTTTGTGCAAAGACAAACCTGTGCAAAGACAAGAAGCAATGGGTGAAAACTAAATAAGGAGAGAAGTAATTTAGGACTAAGGAAAAAAATTCCTGACAGTTAAAACAATTAACCCAGTGCTTCTCAAACAGTGGGGTGGGCCTCCCTCAGGGGGGCACAGAGCAATGCGGGTGGGGGGGGTTCCCCACATTTTTTGCCGCAGGGGTAGGGGTTTTTGCATTGAACAACAGCACACAGCACAGAGCAGGAGATATGTAGTGCAAATAACAAACCCTTAAGAGGCACCACAGAAACATATTTAA
Organism: Erythrolamprus reginae; assembly: GCF_031021105.1. Taxonomy (NCBI): domain Eukaryota; kingdom Metazoa; phylum Chordata; class Lepidosauria; order Squamata; family Dipsadidae; genus Erythrolamprus; species Erythrolamprus reginae. The sequence goes on from NC_091960.1 coordinate 17,889,865, forward strand.
CAGGGAGGAAAAGAAAGGAGGAGAGAGACGGAGATAATGAGACAAACGTAAGTCTCCTGAAAGCTAAGATGAGGAAATATGACGAAGCGTAAGCAGAGCTTGGCTTTACTGGGACTACAGTGGGAGACAAGGAAAGACTGGTATGTTTACTTTGTCTAAAAATGTTGGAAGTAGGAAGCCAAATAAATTAAGGGATCACTTAACCACATTACACCCCAATTGCTTGAGATTTTTCAGCAAAAATTTACCAAATATTGCAAACAATTGTCCCAGCAGAGAGGGGGGGCGCGCACAGTGTTTACTTCTTTGTAGAGAGGGCATAACAGAAAATAATTGAGAAGCACTAAATTAACCAGTGGAATAGCTTGCCTGTGGAAGTTGCGAACATTCCAACACTAGACTTTTTAAGAAGATGTTGGATAACCATTTGTCTGAAATAGTATAGGGTTGGACTAGAAGACCTCCAAAGTCCCTTCCAACCCTGTTGTTGTTGTTGTTGTTGTTGTTGTTGTTATTAAATCTCATCTTTGAGAATGGATGGCATGGAAGGGTAAACACGGAAACTGAAGGAGCCATCTTTATTAAAATGTTTAAATCAACAATGCTACACCAATTTTTCACCCACCAAAGGACAATACAGTATCTCTTCTTTGAGTTTGGTGCCTTCTATCTTCAATTTGGGTTCCCTCTCCACCCCTGTCCTATTATCATTTTCAGAACATGTTGATTGTGACCTAAATTGCTTGCACTGGGATTTTAATTCATTCTCAGCAGCGGTAACCATTGGAATTTAAGCTTTTCTTCTCCTCCCTCCCACATGGTATAGTTTCCCCTGCAATTTAATCTACAAAGTCATTTCCCCACTGAGGGATCCTTTTAATGACACAGTTGTTCCTGTTACAAAGCAGCCCTTCCACCCCCGTGGAGTTTTCTTTATACATTTCAATGATGTGTCAAATATTATTGGAGAACCTAATAAACTGTGGAGCCCTCTAGCTTTAGCTGACTGCTGTATGGGTCACAAAGCAGAGCCAATTCCACGTCACTTTCATTATTATTATTATTTGCTGGGGAGAATGCTAAATGTTTTTATTCAGCAATGGATCTTTTCTCACTATTTTTCTGGACAGACTAATTTATGTCAAGCCAAACAGTGGATCACCTGTCATTTTATATCAATGCAACTAATACCTGAGGATTTGAATCATTGCCAAGTTGGATCAACCTTAATAAGTTGGATATACAGTGGTACCTCTACTTACGAACTTAATTCGTTCTGTGACCAGGTTCTTAAGTAGAAAAGTTTGAAAGAAGCAATTTTTCCCATAGGAATCAATGTAAAAGCAAATAATGTGTGCTACTGGGGAAACCAGAGGGAGAGTGGAGGCCCTGTTTCCTCCCAGGAGATTCCTAGAGAGGCCCCAGAGAGGCTTCTCCCCACCTTTTCCAGCTGTTTCCTCCCAGGAGATTCCTAGAGAGGCCCCACAGAGGCTTCTCCCCACCTTTTCCAGCTCTGTTTCCTCCCAGGAGATTCCTAAAGAGGCCCCAGAGAGGCTTCTCCCTGCCTTTCCTGGTCCTGTTTCCTCCCAGGAGATTCCTAGCGAGGCCACACAGGGACTTCTCCCTGCCTTTTCTGGTTACAATTTTGGAGGCTCGTGTTTTTAAGTGAAAAATGGTTCTTGAGAAGAGGCAAAAAAATCTTGAATACCTGGTTCTTATCTAGAAAAATTCATAAGTAGAGGCATTCTTAGGTAGAGGTACCACTATATTGAAACATAAATGACTGGGTGGAAGAGTCCCTGGAAAGTAAGCTTTCTAAGTTCAAAGTATGACCAAACAAAGAGTTCTGTTTTTTTAAAATCAGGCAGCACTATAAATTTGAACCCCTATTGCAGGAGTCTCCAAATGTGGCAATGTTAAGACTTGTGGACTTCAACTCAATGTTGGCTGGGGAATTCTGGAAATTGAAGTCCACAAGTCTTAAAGTTGCCCCGTTTGGGGACTGCTGCCCTAACCCTATCACTCCATTCCTATAAGAACTAAGTTTTGATCCTGGGTACAATCCAGTGCATAAAGCATTGCAACCAAATGAGTAATGGAACAATTCATCCTTATATTTTGGCAAGTCCCACGCATTTCAGGGCTCCCTTGACTCAGTCTTTCTTGGCAGATTCCATTCTGGATTCCCATATATACTCTACACACAAAAACAGTTTGTTTGATTCGGGATTGATGTAATGCAATACTGTATTTTTCTAGCTGGCAACTTTAAATTGAACGGACTTCCAGAATTCCTCAACTAGCTCATCCTAAAGTTATCAAATTCAAAAATCATTCTAATAACCCTTCTGTAGCTTGTTCCACAAGCCATGGTTAAGACATTGACTTATGATGATTTGCAAATGTCATCCTGGGGCCTAAATTGTAGGCAAGGGAGATTTTATTTTGTGTTCCAAGTGTCAGCCTCCAACCTCTTAATTTTATTTGTAAAACTCAGGCTGGGCATTTTTCTTCCTGACAATGGTTGCCTTTCCTTCAGGGTTACCTCTATGGCAGTGCTTGCTGCTGGTGCATTGCTCAAATCAGCCTTGGGTAAGGCCAGGGCAGGCCAAGGGCTTCTGCCCAGGGATCTGTTGGCAAAAGAACAAATCCTTCAGGAGAAATGGGAAGCAATCCCCTTGCAGTGGGCTTTGGAAAGTCTGCCAAGTGGTAGAGAAGTGTGGATGAGTGTCATTCAAGATTAGATTGAGAGCCTCAGATTGGTTCACCTAGCGTATATCCTCAGCAGTGTATCTCAGGGAATTCAAAACCCTAAATCTGGATTAACGGACCAGAACTGCTGCCTTTGCTTAACACACTATGATGAACCAAACACATTAGGGATCGAATTTCATCGCCTGGTTCCCATCACATGATTATACCAGGAGTGAAATGCTCTCAGTTTGCTCATGCCTGTTGGTTGTGGGTGAGCCAGTCATAAAGGAAGCAAGAGGCTCCGCCCATCTGCCCGGATGCCATTTAGATTCTTTTGCCCTTTGTGCATGCGCAAAGCATTCTATGCATGCACAGAGGGTAAAAGAATGAAATGGCAGCATCCAGGTTGGTGGGTGGAGCCTTGAACTCCCTTCGCGACCAGCTCTCCATTGACCAACAAGCACGAACGAACCGGGAGCATTTCACCCCTGAATTAGACCCTGGCTTGGACTCCATAACACATTGAACCATGAGCTATCAAAACCAGATACAGATTAACAGAGTTGGAAGGGATGTGTGTATAACAAGTTGGGTTTTACAATATATAACTTAAGCCAGCAATGTATGGTTAAAAGAATTAGCACACTGCTGCTTTAAGAGCTGGTGTTGCAGTCAGCTCTAAAAGGGAGTCAGCAGCATCTTCCTAGTGAGACTCTCCGATCTTTCTCTCTCTGGTAGGGACTACTACTTTATGAGGACTATTCCATTGTAAAAATTACGTTGTTCTAATGTTGGTTTGTATAAGTATTGAGTAAGGCTTGCATTGTATATGTATTGCAAATATTGATGGCTGTATTTGTGAACGACTAGGACAGTTACTGACAATATTTGCCTACTGTAAATAATATTTATACATTTAATGTATGTGGTCTGGTTATTTGAAGTACTGCTCATATCCTTGGGATATTAGCTGGATATATTCTACCTCCATGTTTTCCTCTGTGCATCCTGTGTAACTAAGAAGTAGCACAGCTTACTCCCTCATCTAACAATCCAGTCCAACCACCCGCCCAAGCAGGAGATCCTACACCACTTCTGACAGATGCCAGTCCAGTCTCTTCTTGAAAGGCTCCAGTGATGAAGCTTCCACAACTTCTGAAGGCAACTTCTGTTCCATTGGTGGATTGTTCTCACTGTCAGAAAATTTCTCCTTATTTTCAGGTTGAATCTCTCCTTGATCAGTTTCCATCCATTATTCCATGTCTGGCCTTCAGGTACTTTGGAAAATAGCTTGACCCTCTTCTTCCTCTCTGGGGCAGCTCCTCAAACATTGGAACACTTTTATCCAGTTTCATTTACTGTATTGGACAAATTCAGCCAACCCGGAAGGAGGGACCGACTGACTGACTGACTGACTGAAGAGTGCATTGGAACAATAGCTCATTTAGGGGGTTCCGCATCAGTTTTTGGTTGATTTTATTCTGAATATTCTGAATATTTATTATGAATTTGAGAATTTGATTTTATTCTGAATATTCTGAATATTTATTATGAATTTGAGAAACATTGGGAAACAAATTGACTCCAGGAGTTCCATCTGTGAACTATGGGCAGGGGTGGGTTCTATTTACCTTCTATACCAGTTTGCATTGTGATGGATGCAAATAATCCTCTGTGCATGCTCAGTGCTTAAAAAAACCCCTTCCATATTACAAATGAGGCAAGGAGCAAGGAAAACAGCTGAGGAGAGATAATTCAATCTTCAGCTCCTGATCAGCTGGGCTTTGGTAGCAGAGATAAAGGTCAGTATAACCCAGAGGCAGGTGGGAAAGCTGACTTTCATGGATACAGAGGACTGGTTCACTCTCAGCTTGGAAATAGAGCTACTGGTTCTAAAGAACCAGTCAGAACTGGCAACAACCCACCACTGACTATGGGATACCAAGGATCCTTGAGAAAATACAAACAAGAAAGGGAAACATAAAACTAGCATATCAAGCTTATACAAAATCTAAACATACAGTGGTACCTCTACTTAAGAATTTTTCTAGATAAGAACTGGGTGTTCAAGATTTTTTTGCCTCTTCTTAAGATCCATTTTCTTCTTAAGAACCCAAGCCCGGAAAAATTTCCCAGGAAATTTGAGAGTGGCATGAAGGCCCAGCCAGTTTCCTGCCATTCCCCCTGGGTTTCTCTCCCTGGTGCAGTGTATGGGAGGCAGCCTCGTGCCGGGTGCATGGGAGGCACGTGCTCCTCCTCGCCGCCTCAGAGTCCCTCTTTTTTGAAAGCCTTAAAGTTTTGGATTTTTTTGATTCCCCTCACCTCACCTTCTTCCTTCAGCAGTGACTGTCCTCCTCCTCCTCCCACCCAAATTCCAAGCTTTTATTTCTTTTCTAATGGGTTTGCACACATTATTTGCTTTTACATTGATTCCTATGGGAAAAATTGCTTCTACTTACAAACTTTTCTACTTAAGAACCTGGTCACTGAACGAATTAAGTTCTTAAGTAGAGATACCACTGTAATTAAAAATCCTTATTGAATCATGTGATCTGCCAAATTTGAGGCCAATCTTCCTGGATATTAGGTACCTTTTCTTCCTGGTTAGATTAGGCCTCTTCCTTTACTCCACTCCATTCCTCCTGCAGCCAGGATGGAATGGGGATTTTACAACATCCTTCCCCAGGAGTGGGGAGGGGGTGGAGATTTTGCAATACTGTATCCTTCCCCCAGATATTGGGAGGGAATGGGGATTTTATTTATTATTTATTTATTAATTGGACTTCTATGCCACCCCTCTCCAAGGACTGGGGTGGCTTATAACATATAATAAAACAATGAAGAGTATATTAGATCCAATTAATTAATTTAAAGTCTAACCACCACCCCAAAACCCATAAAAACAGTCATTCTATTCACTCAGCATTCTCTCAACACATTCATTGGCCAGGGGGCAAGAATCTAATAGCCCCAAGCCTGGCAGCATAAGTGAGTCTTAAGACTCTTACAGAGATTCGTGGGGGCAGTAGAATCTCCAGGGGGCGTTGATTCGATAGGGCTGGGCCCCTCACAGAGAAGGCTCTCCCTAGATCCCGCCAAACAACATTGTTTAGTTGACAGAACCTGGAGAAGGCCGATTTTTCAATGTCCTTCCCCTGAAGTCTGGAGGAATGGGCTTTTGCAATATTCTTCTCTCAGGAGTGGGGAGGGAATGGAGATTTTGCAATATCCTTCTGCCATTGGGGAAGGAACAGGGATTTGACAGCATCTTTCCCCTGCCACGCCATAAGACCAGACCGGTAGTAAAAAAAATTGGATTTCACCACTGACTAAACATCTGCTCCCGGGGACCCACCGACACAGATCGGATCGTTGCAAAAACTCTTCCGAATCAACTGGGACTTCATACATAGGTTTGCAGCCGGAAGCCTCTCCTTGCGCAAAGCGGAGCGACTGAGCTTGTCCCCTAGCCAAGATGCTTAGGCGCACCCGCCCAGTCTTACGCAGGTTTGCAAGGAGCCGCGTGGGGGAAAGCGAACCCACGCGGGCGGTTCAGACGCGCGTCGGAATGCCACCCGCATGCCGACGCTGCACAAGCTTCTCTATTCCTGGCGCCGTCGCCTCGCCTCCCCTCCCCGCCCTGCAAAGGCCAACAGCCCCACCACCCCAGAGCCTACGTCACGGCCCACCTCTCGTTCCCCGCCTCCCCCAGCTGGCTTTGCAACGTGGCAGGAGGGGTCACCGTGGACGGTGGGCGGCTTCTTCAGGGGGCCGGGGAAAAACATGGAGATGCCGAGCCGGGACGGAGCTCCGCCGGGCAGAGCTGAAGCCATCGTGGTGCAAGGTACCCCGCGAAGATGGGGCCATGCGTGGCAGGGAGTTGGGAGCTGGTGCTTTCGAGAGCTCCGTTGGGACGTCATCTCCCATCGTCCTTTGCTGAGCGGGGAACGATGGGAGTTGAACTTCCAGCAGAGTTGCAAACTCGAGACGGAGCTGGGTATGCTGCGCGTAAAACGCGTGCGTAGTGCTTAGAACGGTACGCTGGTCTTAGGGAGCCTTGGCGAGGCGGGTGGGTTTCTACCTGCAAACAGACGCGGTTTGCCTCGCCTGCCGTCCTTGGAGCAGCCCCGCCTCGTGTCTGCGAACCGAGAGACCCAAAGTCCCAAGATCGGGCCGTCCACGTATTTTGCATAAGCGTGTAAAGGTCTCAGGATCGTTAATCCTGAAGCTAAAAGTCAATTGGAACCGCCAATTCTTTTTCCAAGCGGGACACGGAAGGACTTAACAAACTCCACCAACGTGGGAGGACACAACACTTGTTAGCAAAAAAAATACCGCTATATTGTAATGTATAAATAATAAATTTATTTATACATTACAATATAGTAATGTATAAATAATAATGTAATATATGTATATTGTAAAAATAATATTGCAACCATTATATTGTAATGGTGTGCAGAAACGCACCATTGTGCCTTTGGTCCCTGTCCTACCATCCTAATGTCCTGTTATCATAAACAATAAACAATAACAATAGAGTTGGAGGGGACCTTGGAGGTCTACTAGTCCAACCCCTTGCCTAGGAAGGAAACCCTACACTACTTCAAACTGATGGTTATTCAACATCTTCTTTAAAACTTCCAGTGTTAGAGTATTCACAACTTCTGGAGGCAAGCTGTTCCACTGGTTAATTGTTTCTGTCAGGAAATTTCTCCTTGGTTCTAAGTTGCTTCTCTCCTTGTTCAGCTTCCAGCCATTGCTTCTTGTTCTACCTTCTGGTGCTTTGGAGAATAGGTTGACTCCTTCTTTGTGGCAACCCCTGAGATTACTTTTACTTATGTTTATACAAACTACTATCCTATACATGTTTGACAAATAAAATAAAATAAATAAATAAAATATATTACATTACATATCTTAACCGCAGCAAGGAGCGGCATAGCACGATACTGGAAACAGAAAGAGGTCCCAAGTGAAAATATAGCAATTTAAGAAAATTTTGGAATGTGCAGAAGTAGAAAAAATGACAATGAAATGAAAAGAAAAGGAGGATTCTGGAATACTGTGAAATTTGGAATCTCTTTTATGATTGGCTGGAAAGGAGGTAAATAAATAAAAGAAAGTAGTAAATACCTAACATAGTAGATAACGTTACTTTGTATATACACTGCTCAAAAAAATAAAGGGAACACTCAAATAACATCCTAGATCTGAATGAATGAAATATTTTCATTGAATACTTTGTTCTGTACAAAGCTGAATGTGCTGACAACAAAATGAAATTGATTGTTTTGCTTGCTAGGTGGACAGTTTGATTTCACAGAAATATGATTTACTTTGAGTTATATTGTGTTGTTTAAGTGTTCCCTTTATTTTTTTGAGCAGTATACAGTATTATGTTAGTATAACTATAGCTACTGAGTTTCAAAAGGAAAAGCATTACTGGAAAAGATGATAGAAATATGTAAATTGTAAAAATTATATACATATAAAGCATCAATATTAATTGCAATAAGATAACCCTTACAGTTGTGTTGTATGGGTGTTTGTTATTGTTTTGTCTTGATGTGCTTCTTTTTTCTTTGTTTTTTTCTTTGTTTTTCTCTCTCTTTGTATTGCTCTCTTTTTAAATGTAAATAACTTCATAAAAATCATTTTTAAAAAACCAACAAGGCAGCGAGGAGAACAAAGGTGAAGAAGTGATTTCTGGGGACTATTCTCCTTTTGGCTTTGATTTATTTTTTATTGCTTAGCAAAACATCTCTCTCTTTTCCTTCCCTGGTTTCCTTGAAAACTCCCTTGTCCCATAAAGAAGAACGGAACGGGGAACCCGCCCCCAATAAATGGATGTTGCCCTCAAAATGGACATTGGCAGAGTGTATAAGTTTCCTTGTATGCCTATTTTAGGAAAACAACGGGCACTTCTGAGTGGACGTCAGGAATGTGGCTAGCTTCAGGGTTACCGATCCTAAAACCTTTACACATTTATGCAAAAGACGTTGACGGTACGATCTTGGGACTTTTCGGTCTCTCGGTTCGCAGACACGAGCCGGGGCTGCTGAAAGGACGGCAGGCGAGGCGAACTCGGCATCTTTGGAGGGAGCTCCCTAAGACCCGCGCACCCATCTAAGTGTAGTGCACGCATTTTACTGTACAGCATACCCAGCTCCTCCTCGGTTTTGCAACTCTGCTGAAGTTCAACTCCCATTGTTGCCTGGGGTAGGTCCAGAGGTGGGATTCAGCAGGTTCTGACCAGTTCTGGGGAACCGGTAGCGGAAATTTTGAGTAGTTCGGAGAACCGGTAAATATCACCCCCATCTATTCTCTGACTCCTGAATCCCAGCTGCTGCTGCTGCTGCTGATGATGAAATTTATATGCCGCCCTCTCCGAGGGCTCAGGGCAGCTTACAGCATATAAAAACAATATACATAGAGATATAATTAATTAAAATTGGGAATTACATTTAAAAACTAAAAAGCCTATTAACATACACACATATCCATTCAAACAAACCGACTATACATTCATTGGCCAGGGTGTAGAATCTAATGACCCCAAGCTTGGTGGCATAGATGAGTTTTAGACTTTTATGGAAGGCGAGGAGGGTGGGGGCAACACGAATCTCCGGGGGGAGCAGATTCCAGAGGGCCAGGCCCCCCACAGAGAAGGCTCTTCCCCTACGTCCCACCAAGTGCTATTGTTTTAGGTGGGGAGGGGGAATAAAACTCCTTAGCACCAGAGTTTGTTAATAATAATATAAGAAATAACTAATAATCTCATGGTCATTTCAAAAAATCATTTCTTATCAAGCACATACAAGACCAGAGGAGCATACATGCCAAGTTTCAAGTTTGTAGGCTTTACGGTTCTGGAGATTTCATGATGATGCATGAGTGGTATTTGGCTTTTATATATTTTCAAATTCAGCAAAAACATGTGACACACACACACACACGCATTCTGTACTGTCCAGGGGAAATGGATTAAGCAGCATACCAGTAACCCTCAACTTACAACCATTCATTTAGTGACCATTAAAAGTTACAACGGCACTGGGAAATGTGCCTTTCAGCCAATACTTACAACTGACAAAGCTTCCCATTGGTCCCAAATTTTGATTGCTGGCCATCCAGCATGTATTTGTGATGGTTGCAGCATCCTGTGGTCAGCGAGTGGCCATTTAGAACCATCCTATCTGGAGTCCTTGGAGAGGGGCGGCATACAAATCTAATAAATAATAATAATAATAATAATAATAATAATAATTATTATTATTATTATTATTATTATTATTATTATTATTATTATTATTACAATAAGCCAAGTCAATGGGGAAAGCTGGATTCATTTAAAGACTTTATGATTCACTTAACAACCATGGGAAAACTGGTCGTAAAATTGGGTGTGACCCATTTAACTGTAGGAGATAGCCAGGCTGAGCCTGAGGGAGAGGTCAAATGTGCCATCAGTCATGAATCCCTTCCTGCCCACAAGAGATCTAAGCCCAGCCTACCTTGAATTCCTTCTGCTCTTATCTCCCACTAATTTCCCTTGCCTATTAGTAGTTCAGATTCTTGTAGAGCAGCATCCCCCAACCTTTGGGGCACTAGGGACATGTTCTAAAGAGAGAGCTTTTTTGATGGACCAGAGGAGGCATGGTTTCATGTGCTGCCTGCATCCCATGGATGGAGTTCCATTTGTTTCTGGAACCCAGTTTCTGGCATGCCATAGTCCAGTGCTGGTCCACAGACCAGGGGTTGGGGGCCTCTGTTTTAGAAAGCTTAAGTTTGCACTAAATCTTTATACTCATTTGAACTGCCTGAATCTTCTGATTTCCCTGACGGTTAACATTAACAACTGCCTCAACTAACAACAGAAATTCTGAGCTCAATTGTAGTCCTAAGCCGTAGACCGCTTGTATAAATATTGTGAAATAAATAAAAATAAAATGGCATTACTTCTGGCCTCAAATGTACGCAGGCATGCCTGATAGAAGGGAAGATGCTGAAAAGGCTGTTCCACCCCTGGACTTTGGAAGTCAAATATGAGTTATTTGCCACCCTCCTGCTCCTCCCCCCCTCCTGCTCCTCCTCTCCACCATGTGAAAGGTTAGAGAATTGATCCTCAGAGAGTACAGCATGCATTTTTCAGCCACTGAATCTTGGACAGTGCTGTTCCTTCCTCTGCATTCCCTCTGCAGTTGGCAGTCTCTTGCTCAGGAATGAGAGCTGGGTGTACAATATGGTGTGTGTGAACGTCTGTGGTTTGCTGATTTCCCAGCTGTTCTTCCTGACCCCGAGTCATCTCTGTTTACATTCTGAACGTGTGCCAAGAGCCAATGCTCTGGAATGATATCCTAGCTGCTTCCCATGTGCCAAATGGGATGGGGCATACGGCCCTTTCCATGGCAACGGATACTGTTGCTAGGAGACGGAGGAATAAAAGACTTGGAGGGATGCCTGGCAGCCTTCCTACCCCCTCCTCCTCCTCCTCCTCTTCTGCTGTCTCCCCATTTGGAACAAGATGATTCCTGAAACATGGCAAGCACAGTTATGACCATGAGACAGGAACACCAGGACACGGAGGAGTTGGGGACAATGAAAGGCTGAGCATTTTGGGGCCCATCTCTTGGCTGCGTGGGGGACCAATTGTTTTATGCTGAGTTTATTTGAAATGATGGCCTGCTCATCAATTGGGGGGATGGCTTGCCTTTAATCTAAAGAAAGATGCTAGTCATGGATATGACCATAATGGGCTCTAAAATAAGAATCTTGCTGGCTCAGGTCTCTTCTGACCTGAGGGTGAGGAGGACCAGTGGTGGGTTTCTACCAGTTCACCCACTTCAATCGAACCTGTAGCAGTAGCAGCGAGAGGCTCTGCTCACCTGTCCAGATGTCATCATGGACATTCTGTGTATGTGCAGAAGGTTCTGCACATGCGCAGAAGGGTTGCATGTACTCCCATTCCTAAACTGGTAGCAAAGGTAAGTGAAACCTACAACTGGTGAGAACAGTCCCTTCTTAATAGTTCCCACTGTATTAGCAATAGCAGTAGCATTTAGACTTATATACCGCTTCACAGTGCTTTACAGCCCTCTCTAAGTGGTTTACAGAGAAGAAGCACATTGCCCCCAACAACCCTCATTTTACCGACCTTGAAAGGATGGAAGGCTGAGTCAACCTTCAGCCTGGTGAGATCCGATCTGCCAAACTGCTGCAGATCATACTAGATATGATTGGACTGGATGAATGTGTGTGAGTGTACATGGGGTCTTTTAAAATGTGGTTTTTAGTACATTTTCATAATTTTTATAGTTATTTAGATTTCTCATATATTGTTATATTTAATGTTGTATGCAATCCTGAGTTGCCTCGAGAAGGGCGGCATAGAAATCTAAATAATAATAATAATAATAATAATAATAATAATAATAATAATATAAAAATAAATATAATAAAAACAACAACAATAGTAATAGTAATAACTGGGCTTAACTTGAACCACAATTTGCTTCATCAAGCCAAAGGTTGTTTCAGGAAACAGAATTAGCAGTAGGTTTGTGCAGGTCAACAGTGGAACCAGACCTCGAAATATACCGTAATGGAAATTGACCTGCAGTACTGCACTTTAACCACTGCACCACCGTGGCTCTACAGTATTGAGTAGATGCATATGCTAGAGCAGGGGTGGGCAATTAATTTTGCCATAGGGCCACATGAGAAATTGAGATGGTTTTAGAGGGCCCGACTAATATAATTAATTTAGTTCCACCCAATACTGAGTTAATTATATTATAATTGTATATTATATATTATATCTTGAACACCCGGTTCTTATCTAGAAAAGTTGGACCAACCTCTGTGGGCCGGTCACAGACAGCGGGCGGGCCGCATCCAGCCCTCGGGCTGCATCTTGCTAAGGTCTGTGCTAGAGTGTTTAGTCTGGCAAGATTCTGTCCATAAGTGAAAAATAATAAGGAACTTAGCTTGGAAGAATCACTATGTGTCATTCTTGGTTTGGAGGCCTGAGAGATTTTAAATCAAATAAATTAGGAGTTTCCATTTGTATTACTCTTATCATTTCCCTGTCTTTTAAAGGGAAAAATTATTCTGGAAAATTATTTTAGATGGGCAGACTTTTGTAAACTCTGTTGTTCTTTTATTAGTTCAAGTATGAGAATGGATCGATTTAAGTTGAAGGAATGTAAGAAATAGTTTTAGGACATTTGTCTTGGGGTATTAGTAGATAATGACTGGGCAGGACAGAAGCAAATGTAATCCTATTTACCTTTCGCTTAGAAGTGGAATAAACATTTACTGCAGTTACTGGTAGTTAACGTATCTAGAAATTATAGTCTCTCTTATTATTCTAATGATAATCTTATCTGCCCCCAGTAATACTTAAAAAAAACAACAATTAGATGCTCTACAGCAGATCATTGAAAATTTTAAAAAAATGATTTAAACAAACAGCAAATAAAAAAAAACAGACTGGAGCAAACCTTGGAAGAAACAACTATAGAATTCTTTATTGGCCAAGTTTGATGGGACACACAATCAGTTTGTCTCCTGTGCACAAATATGGCATGGTTTGGGAGTTGCTTCACTGTCCCATGCTTCTGATAAAACCTTTGCCCTAAGGGCAGAAATGCGGAACGATGGCCCCTTTATGACTTGTGGACTTCAACCCTCAGAATTCCTGAGCCAGCATGTCCTCAGCTGATCAAGCAAACACTTTTGTTTCAAAACAAACAACTAAAGAAGATAGGGTCATTTTCAGAAAACTCAAAAGCTGTCTCCGAAGACCAATACCAAGCCAGGTTCTTAGTTTCCCACAATTTGCTGGCCTCAAGGGATATGGCCAGGAGGGAGCTGGTATAATATTGAGGAGAAGAAATTCTCTTCTTTTGGAGTAGAATTGAATAGAATTCTTTATTGGCCAACTGTGATTGGACACACAAGGAATTTGTCTTTATTGGTCAAGTCTGATTGGACACACAAGGAATTTGTCTTTATTAGTCAAGTGTGATTGGACACACAAGGAATTTGTCTTTATTGGTCAAGTGTGATTGGACACACAAGGAATTTGTCAGTGTACATAAAAGAGACATTTGTCAAGAATCATAGGGTACAACACTTAATGATTGTCATAGGGCACAAATAAGCAATCAGGAAACTATCAATATCAATAATCAGGGTACATATAATAATAAAGATTTTGAATTTTCATAATTCACTACTATTGGAAGAAGGACTCTTCCTGACACACTCATTCAGTGTTTCTCAAACTTGGTTTTCCCAACCTTTCATGGAACCCCAATAGAGCCCCACATTTCTGTTGCTTATCAAGGCAACTGCTGAGCAAATTTTGCCCTGTTTTATGAACTTTCATGGCCCAGTGGTTAAGTGAATCGTTGCCGTTGTTCGGTTAGTAATGCGGTTGTGAAGCAAGCCTGAGTGCCTTGTTGACTTTGCATGTCAGGTTGCAAAAAGCGAGCTCATGATCCTGGGACACTGCAATCATCATAAATATGAGTCATTTGGCAAAAGTCTGAATTTTGATCACTGAAGCATCACTGCAAAATCTCCATTCCCACCCCACTCCAGGGGAAGGTTATTGCAAAATCTCCATTTCCCCCTGATCAGCTGGGACTTGGGAGACAGAGAGTAGATGGGAGAATAGATGGATACTAGTCAGAGGTGGTATTTACCAGTTCTCTGAATTACTCAACATTTCTTCTCCTGGTTCTCCAGAACTGGTCAGAATTTGCTGAATCCCACCTCTGCAGAAAACCCCATTTCAGACAAAATGGTTGTCAAATCTCTTCCTAAAAAACCTCCCAGTGTTGGAGCACCCATGACTTCTGGAGGCAAGTCGTTCCACTGATTAATTGATCTAGCTGTCAGCAGACAATAACACATACTACTTTCTACTTGTAGTGTGTTGTAGTCCGCTAAGCATGAATATTCGTATGGGCAATGTAGTCCCTGTGCGTGCAGTGAAATAGGCAATTTATCAAGTCCTTCACAGATTTAGCATCCTTGATTGATTCTGTTCAGCATGACGGTCTTCCATTTTATAAAACTTGTTCCAACTTTATTCCTGTTTATTTACAGTTTGCTCCTTTTAGTGTAATGTTGGAAGAAACTTCACAGAGAATTAGGGGCAATGCAGTTAGCAATAATTGAAATGAATTTCCATTTCATCTGAGCCAAGAAACTACAGTATTGCCTGAGTAATCTGGACTATTAAAGTGTGTTTAATGTTGGGTTAATAAACCAAGACCGTTCCTTAGCTATAATGTCCCATATTGAATGCATTGGAATATGAAAGTTAATAGAAAATTTCCTAGTTCATATGAATGAAGAAAACCAAAAAAAGCTGCAAGTGTGAGCAGAAGTTCACTCCTAATTTATGAATGGTGGTTCACTTTTTAATCTTCCAGAAGTGTGGAAACCTTGAAATATAAGTTTTATTAGAAGGAATGGTTCCTTGATTTGTACAATGTATATTGGAGAGCGGCAACTATCTGGAATGCATAATGCAACAATGTTTTCATGCAGGAGAGTACAAATTTTTGGCTGCAAGGGAAAACTTAAATTGTTGGGGATAGGAAGGCTGCAGTCAACTATTTGGGGGAAATTTTGACATTTGGGGATTTTGAAACACCGGAGCTTATTTCAGGTTTTACATTACAGATGGTCCTAAACCACATGTTGAGCAACTGAACTTGCAACTGTTCTGACACTTACATAATCGCTCCTTCAAATTCTTGCCATCGCAGCCCGTATGGTCACGTGATTGCCATCCAGGTGCCTAATAACAGACCATTGCAGTATCATTTGTGACCTTCTCCACTGGCTTCCAACAAGCAAAGACAAAGAGTCATGGTCGTACGAGGGTCACCAAGAAAGTAACACACCACATTTTTTTCTTCAACAAATATTTATTAAACACAATGAAACTTACACACAAGAAAGAATGATGTTTCTTCCATACTTCCTTATTTTTCCATGTAATCTCCATCCCACTATATGGCCTTCCTCCAGCGAGACACAAGGTACTGATGCCCTGTCGGTATCATTCCTTGTTCTAATGGCCTCACCCTCTGTTCTTCTGTTCTGTTCCTTTAATGGCCTCACTCTCTGTGCCCAGCGACTAACTGTACTTCTGTCGACTGCAGATTCTCCATAAACTGTACACAAACGTTTGTGAATGTTCCCAACAGTTTCCTTCTCCGCAGTGAGAAATTCAATGACGACACACTGCTTGTAACATACATCACTTACAGACGCCATTTCAAAACACTGCTGCAGCTACGCTATCTGTCTGAAGAAATGCA
Source organism: Erythrolamprus reginae (assembly GCF_031021105.1). Classification (NCBI taxonomy): domain Eukaryota; kingdom Metazoa; phylum Chordata; class Lepidosauria; order Squamata; family Dipsadidae; genus Erythrolamprus; species Erythrolamprus reginae. Next base: position 17,905,905 of record NC_091960.1, read on the forward strand.
AAATTTACATACACACTCCTGATCATTCAAATAATGTATATCTAAAGTTTTGCATTCGTGCCATTACTGTAGGCTGAGGGGGGGGGAATGATGCATTGCTTTCTGGGCGACCCTCATATGTGAGATCTTCACTTAATGACCCCTGATGATTTGCTTACCAATGGTAACCAAAGACTCCATTCTCTCACTTTGGGAAGAAATTATCGAGAAGTAGCACACAAAGATTAGAAGAGCCAGTTTTCTCCCTGAGCTGTTTGGAGATTTAAAGTTTCTTCTGCTCCTTTTTCTAATTTTGAACAAGGATGTTGGTTTTTTTAAAAAAATAATGGAAGAAAACTGGCATATCTAAAGGTAAATTTGTTCCCTTCTGCCTCCTTCTCCCTCCTCCCTTCTTCCTCCCTATCCCATGATGCATTGTACCTCGGCAAGCTGATGCCATATATAAAAAAAGGAGTTGTTATGCTGCCCATTCTTTTGATGGCAGAAGGGTGGGAAGAAACTGGCACCATTTGGAGAGGAAAAACTCCAGCCTTCCAACAGTAGCCTCCTGGGCATGTATTGTCTGACCTACTCCAACCCCTTCCTGGTATCCCTGAGCCTCCTTCAGTCAGAGGGCACAAAGCGGGCATCCAAAAAACCCCAAGCGGGTCCTAATCCCGAAGGGAACCAAGAACCGCCTACCCAAAAGGGGTAAGCTTTTATTTGGGCTCTGTTCTTTCTCCTCTTCCCTCTTCCCCCTTATTCATTCTTCTTTTGGGGGGTGGGTGGCGGTGGAGGAAAATAGAAGTACAGTAGTGTCTATGAACATTCATATCATTCAAGGTTTTCTCTCTCATATTTTTTTTTTTTGGCTCTGTTCCTGGGTTCCGAGAAGCAGCAAAGGGAAAGGGCGAGGAGAGAAAGAGAGAGAGAAAGAGGACCATGGCCATTGGGATGAAGGTTGGCAGGGAAGCCGTGAGACAGAGGGAGAGAGGGAGGGAATAAAAACTGGCACAGACTGGAGGTTTGCCAAGGCTGCTTGGCAGAGGTGCCATAGAAAGCCGGGCAAGCCCACGCATGGTAATGTATATTTCGGAAAAGAAATGCTGAAAAGCGAGTGTGGGGGGAGGCGGAGGGTTAGGGAACAGAATGAACGGCAGATCCTTGAGCTGGGCACCTGTTTGTTTTCTTTGAATATGGCAAATTGCTTCAATTTTTTTCCTTTCGATTTTTTTCCTCCCCTTTCTCCTTTGCTTGTGGTTATTGGATGTTCATTACATAGCATACGAGTTCCAAATGCAGAGTGCTGCGTTCAGGGAGCGTAGGACTTCCTGTGCTGATTGATTTGAATCTGGGCCAAGGAAATAATGTTGACTGCTATCTTTGCCTGGAAGAAGGGGGAAGGAGGGAGATGGGTAAGCAGGAATTGGCTGCCAGCTGCCAAGCTGCTTCGCCACCTTGGCAGGACATCATCGACCGGATCCAAATGGGCCTCCGGTGCCACCTCTGGACTTCTCTTGAATCTTGGTTAGGGGAGCCCCTGGATTCCCAATGTGACTTTTTCACAGGGACCCTTTCAACCTCGGAGGCAGGTAGCCCCAGAACAGGTAAGGAAAACCTCCAAGCCAACTGTGGTTCCTTTGTCTGGTTTGGTTTTTAAAAGGATGCCAAACCTGGAGATTTTTGCATCCAAAGTCCATGAGAGTGGGATTGGCACGGGGTTGCAGGCTGTGTTTTTAAGGGGCGGTTGTGTAGATTTTACCCTCACTTTGGGGGGGAAATAGTCAAGAATCAATGCCTGCTTTGTTGTGTCTCCTTTCTCAAACCGGCGTATGGCATGTTGAATGTAGCTCTGCATTTATCATCTTGAGATTGGCTCTTTGGCCCACCCTAGGGCAACTGTACCTGGCTGACACTTTTTGGCAGTAAGCCTCTACCTTACCTAACCCTTTGGCATCCGGTCTTTGGTCCTGGGCATCCAGAGGCTTAAGAAGGTGAGGCAGAATTTAAGTATGGCTGCAGCTTTGCTGGTTCAGGATTATCAGCTTTTCTAACTGTCTTTGGTGGGTTTGGTGTGGACGACGGGTTGAAGCCGGCAAGGAGCTCCTGCACTTGGGAAGGAAGCTTGGTGAGGATGCTATTCATTCAAAGATGGACCTATGAAAAAGGAGGAATTCCTGCTAGGATCTTTGCTGCGCTGCTCATTTTGAAACCTCTTCGCTAAAGCTGCTGGTGTGCTCTGCTGGCTTTGTAGGTGTGAGACGTTGAAGGAGACAAAAGAAATTGCAGTCTCGCTGAACTTAAACAAGGATTTGAAGAAAATGAGCCAGGCTTATGCTTGGGGTGCTCCTTTTTTTCCTGGGGTGTCCCCAGTTGACGTCTCTGATGTTTTGGTCTTAGTATAATGTATATTTTTTTTTTAAAAGACATTTCTTTTTTAAAAAATTAAACACATCTTGGGAATTTTCTTGGGTTTTCTGAAAAATTAATTCACGAAGGGTTGCTTGTTTTTTTGTTTTTTGTTTGTTTTTACATCTGAATAGAAATGAGAAAATATTTTGGGATGCCAGGAAGCAAAGTTTGATTCTGCAGCTGGCTGGCTCTGTTCTGAAGTTGTAGATGTAGAGGAAATACAAGCAGAGATTTGATTCAATGCAGTATAGCTAAAAGAAAGGGAAATATCCCTTTTTTAAAAAAAAGCATATTCTAAGATGGAGGCAGAAGCAGCAAGAAATTATCATAGGGATTAAAGAAAATACTACATTATTTGTAGCTTAGAACAGGGGTCCCCAACCTTGATAGCTTTAAGCCTGGCGAACTTCAACTCCCAGACTCCTATGCTGGCTGGAGAATTCTGGGAATCAAAAGTCCACATGTCTTAAAGTTGCCAAGTTTGGGGACATTTGGTCTAAGTCCTATTGTCTAATCTTTCGAAGTTCTATAAATTTAAACAGCTTTTATGGACTAACGTGGGGAGAGAGAGAGAGGGAGGGAGGGAGGGAGAGAGAGGAGTGTTTTCAGTGTGGCCTGCAACATGAACATGGGAGATTAGAAAGATTATTTAAAATAGAATTCTTAATATAAAATTGTAGTTCTAGGAGGAAAACAATCAGATTTAGGGTTTTTGTGGCCTTAGTCTGGGAGAGGGGGGGATGTTTGAATCACCACATTTGTGGATGAGCAGTTTATGATACAATGCCTGAGGACTCTCTTAGATGAAAAGAGTATTTCTCCATTGCTCTTGGCCAGTTTTGTATTTAGGAAACTTTGAGTAGAGCATTTTGAGCCACAGTGGCGCAGTGGTTAGGGTGCAGTACTGCAGGCTACGTGTGCTGACTGCCGGCTGCCTGCAATTTGGCAGTTCAAATCTCAGCAGGCTCCAAGTTGACTCAGCCTTCTATCCTTCCGAACTCAGTAAAATGAGGACCCAGATTGTTGGGGGCAATAGGCTGACTCTGTAAATTGCTTAGAGAGGGCTGTAAAAGCATTGTAAAGTGGTATATAAGTCTAAGTGCTCTTGCTATTGCTATATGCAATTTGGTTGCTGTCTCTGTCTGTCTGCTTGTCTCTCTCTGTATGTATGTACACACACACACACACACAATGTTTTTTTCCTGTCAAATCACCCTGATATATCCAAATGTGGGAGGGGCTTAATGCTTCCTTTTGCCTCTCAGCTCAACAGAATACAGTATAGTTTCTCAGCTATGAAAAAATTAACTGCCTTGGAAATGGCCATACATTGGCTGAGAGGCAAAAGAAAGCATTAAGCTCCTCCCATATTTTGGTATACTAGGGTATTTCGACAGAAAAAAACATTTTCACTTCCCTGGTACAAAGCTGAAAGGATGAGATCCTGTGGCCTAGAGGTTAATTCTCTGCCTTACAAGGCAGAGGCTGCAGGATCAAATCCCAGTGAAGGTATAGCTAGCTGATGAGCTTACAACAAGGTCAAAATAGATCTATACTAGTCTTCCTTCATTTTCAAATTCAGCAAAAATATGTTACTTACACACACACACACACACACACACACTGCATGCTAAGCAACACAGTTATAAACTGCAATGTCACATGACTTGCCCCACTTAGTGGTGACATTTTCAGCACCCCAGTTGCTATCATTAAGCAAGGACTTCATATGATGACAACTTGTGAACTGCTGCCCGTTTCCTCATTGACTTTGTTTGTGGGAGATTGGCAATCAAGGTTACAAGTCACATGACTACGGGATGCTGCAAGTGTCATAATTACGGAGCTGGTTGCTAGGCACCCAAATCGCAGTCACAGGCCTGCAAGGGACCTTGTGAAGGCTGCAATTTGAAGGACGGGCATACATTTCTGGTTCAATGCCGTTTCCCCAGTCACTGAATGAATGGTCATTAACAGAGACTAGCCCTGATGAATTTTCTTTCCCTGCCTTTACTTACTTACTAACTTACTTACTTACTTACAGTTGTCCATGCCGTCAATAAGAACCCAACATATCCCCCATTTCCTGAAGGAATGCAAATAGCAATATTTGGTGAGTATTGATTTGCCCATGACCAGATTTAATTGCACCCCTTCCCCTGCCACTTGGGGCTACAATCCTGATTCTAATTTTAACGAGGAAGTAAAATTTCTGCAACCAGCAACTAATGTATATGTTCTCTTCTGTTCTTTCTTAGATATATTTTACTATGAGCATATCCTCTATAACCTTCATTATGTATTTTACTTTGTGTATAAAACCTAAAAACCCCATTGTGTATTGGACAAAAACAATCAATCAATCAATCAATCAAATAAATAAATAAATAATGTAGTTCAGGGATCTCCAACCGTAGAAACTTTAAGACTTGTAGACCTCAATTCCCAGAATTCTTCAGCAAAGCTGGCTGAGGAATTCTGGGACTTGAAATGCACAAGGCTTAAAAGTTGCCAAGGTTGGAGACTCCCAATGTTTGTTGATACCATGCTGTTACTTGCATGGCTGGTTGGCTGGCTGGCTGGCTGGCTGGGGAATTCTGGAAATTGAAATCCACGAGTCTTAAAGTTGGAGAGGTTAGACACCGCTCACATAGAACATCTTCATGATTCACTTATTGAGATAGTTTTCCTTTTTTCTTTGCTTCCTCCACAGGCATGGGATGTTTCTGGGGAGCAGAAAAAATGTTTTGGAAACTGTTGGGAGTCTTCTCCACACAGGTGGGATTCTCAGGAGGCATCACCCCCAATTCTACCTACAAAGAAGTCTGCAGCGGTAAGTCTTCTTGGGAAGAATTCTGTGTGGAATCTCTTTCTCTCTGAAAGCAGTCAGAGGGCTGTATATATGAGACTGACGGGCTTAACTTTCTCCCCAGTTGAAACAAAGGATGTTAGTGGAGACTTACCTGCCTTGATTTTCTGATTTTCAAGTGTAGAAATCATAAACCCAGAGACAATATTTTGTCCAGGTTGGAAATATCTCTCTGGGATGAGCAGAACTACCTCATGTTCAGAAGTTCTCTTTCTCTGGACTTATACTTGCATTATTTATAACAAGCTTCTTGTGTATACAAATATAAAGTATTAACTCTCTACTTAACCTGCTTACAATATAAATGGTTAATATGTGACACATAGTATACAAATGAAATCCCAAGGTAGAATGGCTAAAATAAAGAGAAGAGTATCTAATTAGTTTTTTACTTTAGACAAATAAAGGGGTTTTAATTACCTTAGGTAAACAGAAATTTAAATGGATAATTATTTCCTTAAGCTAGTCCAAGCATGTAGGCTTGATTCTATCATATCCACAGAGGGCATTCCATATTCTTATAGACATGGATAGTTAACCCACATTTTGCTCTTTTCCCTAGATACACAGTATAACTTTTAGGCTTAAATAAGATAGAATAATGAAATGCTTTATTTGCAAGCTAGGCAAGCTAGGTTTGCCATATTGTTGCAATAATCAACAATAACCTACATTCAACTTCATACTGGTGTGGTTTATGACACTGCATGCTTAACCTAGTCAGTTTCAAACCAGGTCTGTGCAGAACTTTGGATTCAGTTCCAAAAAAAATATGTTCTTGAGCTTATAGGATGGCATGGCATCACCTACTACCCAGGTTGTTGGGGGCAAAATGCTGACTCTGTAAACCGCTTACAGCACTGTGAAGTGGTATACAAGTCTTAAGTGCTATTGCTACTGCTACTTCTTAAAGCAGCTACATAATCCACACAATCTTTCATACAAACCTAGCAGTTACATTTGATTCACAACTAACTATACTTAGTGTGTTATTCTAAGTAAGATTAATTTTAATTCTGGTAGGGCTTTATGTTTGTATATAGTTTAATCATTTGTACTGTACCTATACCTATACTACTATACCTCCGGGACCGCCTTCTGCCGCACGAATCCCAGTGGCCGATTAGGTCCCACAGAGTTGTCCTTCTCCGGGTCCCGTCGACTCAACAATGTCAGCTGGTGGGGCCCAAGGGAAGGGCCTTCTCTGTGGCGGCCTTGGCCCTCTGGAATCAACTCCCTCCAGAGATTTGAACAGCCCCCACCCTCCTCGCCTTCTGTAAAATGCTGAAGACTCACCTTTGTCGCCAGGTGTGGGGATAATTACCTCCCCCCCTTTGTTGTTCTTTCCGACCTCTGCTGTATGATGGACTGGGCTGAATGTGTATGATTGTGTAGTTGGTGATTTTATAACACTGGTTATGTTTATTGATATTTTTAATTGATTTTTAAATTTTATTATTAGATTTGTAATGTATTGTGTTATTGTTGTGTTGTGAGCCACCCCGAGTCTTCGGAGAGGGGCGGCATATAAATCTAATAAATTATTATTATTATTATTATTATTATTATTATTATTATTATTATTATCCAACTATTGGTTCATTTAACGTTTAAGGTCAGATCTTTATTTTGAGGAATTGTAGAATGATCTGAAAAATGCTAGAATGTTCCCTTTTCCTTCGGACCATGATGGACCTCCAGCTAGACTGTTGCAGTTCCTGGATCAGCAAGTTTTGTAGTTCTTTAGAGGTAGCATTGCCTTTTATGAACCCCAGAGAGGAACACTTGCCCAGACATCTATTGGCAGAGTTAATCCTCCCTCCCAAATCTGGATCCCACAGAAATGAGAGCAAACAGTTTTGCAGCTTAATTGCAAAAGCATTTTAAATGTGGGTGTGGAAGATTATCTGTCTGAAAGAAACATTCTCCACATCTGTCATTTGCATTCTGGGTATTAAGTTAATAATAAGAAAGGTGGTGGTGGGGACAATCTCTTTGCTTGCTGATACACAAACACATACACACACACACACACCAGAGGTGGGTTCTAACTTACCTCGCCACCGACTGGCTTCCTCCCATGCCACGTGGATGTGTGTGCATTGTGCACCATGCGGATGCACCATGCATGCAGGCATGCAGGCTAAATGCCAAAATCTCGGCTTTGGTGCATTTGCAGAAGCGAAAAACAGCAAAAAAAGCACACAAAAAAATGGCGGCCAGTAAGTGCCGAAAACTCAGCTTTTCTGCATGACCAGAAGAAAATTTTCAGCAAAAAATAGTCACCCCCCCCAAAAAAAAGATGGTGGCAGCCACAGACCAGCACCAACAGAACCGGCTCTGTAGCGTCACCAGTTTACTACCGGTTCTATATTACTTGCAGACAGCTGGTCCTTTGCATTATTTTACTGGGTTGTTAAGGTCACCTTGATATGACCTCCAGGTAACCTTAATGACCCTTTAAAAGATTATCTGCAAGGAGTATAAATCCTTCCATTCCCCACCATCCAGTCAGAGCTGAAGAAGCTTCTTCAGATGAGAAGCGAAATGTCTTCAAAGAAAAAAAAATCCACTTGCCACTTGAAAAAGCATCTTTGGGACATCCCAATGGGTATGTCTCCTATCTTGGTTGGCATCATATCAAGGGATTTAACTGTCCAGGCCCCAGTAGAATCAGAGAATCAAGTATCCAGGAAAGCTAAAATTAGGTTTTCATGTATTTTTATAACATTGCTGTTTTATCATTGTACTTTTTATTGCTTTTAGTAATTACTATTAGCTGCCCTGAGTCCAATTGGAGTGGATGGCATACTACTACTACTACTGCTACCGCTGCTGCTACCGCTGCTGCTACTACTACTACTATTACTACTACTACTACTACTACTACTACTACTACTACTACAAATAACAACAACAACATTTTATTGAGATTAAGCATAACAGAACTTGCTGATGAGATTGTGCTAAATCTTGTCCTCCTTCTGATTCCACTAGGGAATCGGGAGTGCCTTCCTGACCTGCTTCTGAATGTTATCTAAATGTTCAGGGCCTAAAGAACGTTTCAGTCCCTTTTGACTCAAAAATGGTTCCTGCTTATCTCCATAAAAGGTCATCTTCCTTACTTATTGCATGAACGGACCTGATCTAGTTCAGGGGTCACCAACCTTTCGGATCTCAGGGACCAACTAATTCATAATTTTAAATCCCACAGACCATTTGTATGATTTTTTTTTTTTAAAAAAATAGTATTTAGTGCAACATTTAAAATGCTAATAATTTTTCTTCGGATCACCAAAATATTTTCCACCAAAATTTTCTCAGGGCCCACCAGGGGTCCACGGACCACCGGTTGGTGATTGCTGATCTAGTGCTAAACAGTTTTAGGATAGAGCAGTGTTTCTCAAATAGTGGGCCGGGGGGGGGGATGCAGAGTGATGCTGAGGGGGGGAGGTGCGTGACTCTGTGGAATGTGTTTTTTTTCCGCAGGGAGTAGGGTTTTTCCCCCCATGAAATAATAGCAAACAGCAGAGTAGGAGATATGAAGTGCATATAACAAACCCTTAAGAGACAGCATAGAAAATATTTAACAGGGATGAAAAGAAAGGAGGAGAGAGATGGAGATAATGAGATGGAGATAAATCTCCCAAAATCTAAAATGAGGAAATATGACGAAGGAAGCATATGTAGTGCTTGGCTTCACTGTGACTATAGTGGGAGATGAGGAACAATTGGTATGTTTACTGTGTCCAAAAATGTTGGCAGCGGACAGCATTAAGCCAAATAAATTAAGTTGTCACTTAAACACATTATACTCTAATCACACTGATAAGCCGCTTGATTTTTTTCAGCAAAAGCATGCTGAATATTGCAAACAATCATCTTGGCAGAGAGTTGGGGGGGGGCGTGAAATGTTTACTTCTTCCGAGGTGGGGGGGCATAATGGAAAATAATTGAGAAACATTGGGATAGAGAGACTCAATCGGGACATACCTACCTTTTTGACCCTCATCCTTCCTGCTTTCTGATTCTTCTGCTCCTTGGGAATTACTTTTTGAAGTAGTGTAATGAGCTAGTTGTCACAAGAGGGCAGAGATAATGTAGCTGTGCAAGTTAGGATGTTCGGTTGTAGCAGGCTGCCTTGGGGGCTGCTGTTGTTGCAGATGTGGAATCGTTGGTACTTTCTAAACTTGGTTGGTTTCTTGCTTGAGCTGAGAGAACAACCAAGCTCGTAGAGCACCAAAGCCTCAACAGCTCAATCCTCAGCTGTAGATATTCCCCTCTACTGGTATTGTGGCAAATGTCTTCCCTAGTAGAGGATGAATGGAAATTAATCAAGGAGAGAACCAACCTAGAACTAAGGACAAATTTACTGACAGTGAGAACAATTAGTGAAGTAGCTTGAAGTAGTCAGGCAGAACACTCCCAGAAGTTGTGGGTGCTCCATCCCTGGAGGTCTATGGAGATATTCAGTCATCCAGGTCATGGTTTGCTTTTTTTCAAGAGGCAATTGGACTTTCTGGTTTTTTTCTTTGAAAGCATTTCACTTCTCATCCAAGAAGCTTCTTCAGTTCTGACTGGATGGTGGGGAACGGAAAGATTTGTACTCCTTGCTGACAGCTCGTCATTTGAATTCTTTTGGCTGGTTGTTAAGATCACCTGGAGATTTATCTGTGTCCTCATGGTCACCTGAGTGGTGCATATTGGTGTGGAGCCTTCTTGGAACTGCTGAAAGGACTGCATTGTAGATTATTGAGATGTTGTCATATCCCTCCCCCTCTATGTCAATTTTGAGATAGTTGGCCTCTTCAGCCCCTCTTTCAAACCAGTGATCCTCTCTGCTCAAAATGTGGACTTTGTTTTCTTCAAAAGTGTGGCTTTGTCTTTTAAATGCAGATGGACTGTTGAATTTAGTCCTGATGTGCTTTTTCTCTTATGTTGTGCTGGAGATCACTGAAGATTTTTAAGAACAGTCATTTGTCCAAAATCTTTATAGAGCAGTGATGGCAAACCTTTTTTGGTTCACATGCCAAAAAGTGAACATGTTAGTGCGCATGCATGTACCCACACAGATTCACTCACCCACATGCGTGTGCAACCCCACCCCCATGTTTCCCCTGCACATGCACACAACCTCCTATGGTATGCACACAGGTCTCACTGAAGCCTGGGATGGTGAAAACAATGGCAAAACAGGCAAATGGAAGTTCAGAAAAATAGACTTCCAGTTTGCTCATTGTGCTGTTGTTTGCACTCTGGAGGCTTCAGGGAAACTTTCTGAAGCCACAGAGTGTAAAAAACAGCACAATGGGCAAACCGGGGGTCCATTTTTCTGAACCTCTGGTTTGCCTGTTGGTGGTTTTTTGCACTCCAAGGCTTCAGGAAGCTTCACTGAAGCCTCCAGAGTGCAAAAAACAGCCCAATGGGCAAATTGAAAATCAATTTTTCCAAACTTCTGGTTTGCCCATTGTGCTGTTTTTTGCACAACTGGAGATTCGGAAGTCCATTTTTTCCAAACTTCCAGTTTGTCCATTGGCCGGCTTCCCTGAAGCCTTCGGAGGGCAAAACGGTCTTCCCCAAGGCTGAAAGTGTAGGCGTGCTGGAACTGACATGGGTCAATACATTGCGTGCCCTCTAATATGGCTCCGCGTGCCACCTGTGGCACCTCCAAAGTCCCTTCCAACTTCATTATTCTGTTATTTCTTCTGGATGTTTCTCAGCTTTTTTGGACTACAGGCCTTGTGCTTGTTCAGAGGGTTAAAAACAAGAACATGGCAGTGTACGGGCAGGTGGCCAGAGTCTTGTGCTGCTGCCAACACCAACAGCCACCGCTACCGGTATGTCTCGATTGGCAGCATTTCATCCTTGCTGTTCATCCCCTCTCTGTCCCTTTCTCATTCAACTGCAGCAGGGCCCAGCACAGTAGGCATAGCATGTTCACTAGCTTCTCTTGCCTGGTTGCCGGTGGAATTGAACATCCCCCCTCCCCCTCCGCTCCTTCCCACCCCCTCCTAATTACCATAGGAGGGTCAGCAGGCTTGCTTGAGCAAAATTAACTAGAAACTGCTCCAGGGAAATGCATCTCTGATGAGAATTTCAAACTCCACGGGGAGGGTACAGCAGTGAAAGAAGAAATTCCTCCTTTAGACAGGAGATATTAATCTAATGGGAATGTGTCAAGTGTTTCCAAGTGGGATGAAGGCTCTGGATTAACCCCTGCAGTGCTACTTTTAAATTGGGGTATGAATATTATCTGCTTCAGGAAGCATGCCAAGAAGTAGCTTGTGGTCTACTTGATGACATGATAACCGCAATAGCAATAGCATTTAGACATATATAACACTTCACAGTGCTTTTACACTCCTCTCTAAGCGGTTTACAGAGTCAGCCTATTGCTGCCAACAATCTGGGTCCTCATTTTACCCACCTCGGAAGGATGGAAGGCTGAGTTGAGCTGGTGGTGAGATTTGAACTGCTGAACTACAGCTAGCAGTTAGCTGAAGTAGCCTGCAGTGCTGCACTCTAACCACTGTGCCACCCCAGCAAGTAGAAAAATAGCACTGCGCCACCCCGGTTCTCGCAAAGCCAAAAAAAAAAAAAAAGTAATAAAAGCTCTAATTGGGTGATTTTCTCCATTCTATTTCCAGGGATGACCGGACATGTGGAGGTGGTTCGTGTAGTGTTTGACCCACAGAAGATAAGCTATGAAAAGCTCCTCCGATACTTCTGGGAGAACCACGATCCAACCCAAGGTAAACTCAAGGTTCAGGGAAGACTGTGATGGCGGACCTATGATACGTGAGCCGTCGCCCAGCTCAGCTCCACCGCCCATGCTTGTGGTCTATTCGGCCAGCTGAATTTTGGGATGCTTGGGGAGTCCCCCCATATGTGTGTGTACATCTTTGGGGGCAGAGATCATGAAGAGGGCAGTGTAGGGTGTGTGGCGCACCCCGCACTGCCCATTTTTTGTCCCAGAAGGCTGTAGGAGGCCTGCTAGGCTCAAAACGGGAAGCGGTGCACCCCCACACAGCCCATTTTTGCTCCAGGAAGCTGAAGTGATGCCTGCTAGGCCTCAGATGGGTGGAGGTGGTGGCACGCCCCTATGCACAGCCGATTTTTGGTCCCAGGAGGCTACAGGGAGGCCTGCTAGGCCCAAATGGGAGGGGATGCACCCGCCAGCCCATTTGTGCTTCCAGGAAGTTGCAGTGAGGCCTGTGGGCCCCAAATGGGTGGAGGCAGCGGCATGGCCCCCTGCACAGCCCATTTTTGGTCCCAGGAGGCTGCAGGGAGGCCTGTTAGGAGTCAACTCCCCCCAGAGATTAGGACTGCCCCCACCCTCCTTGCCTTTCGCAAGCTCCTGAAAACCCATCTATGTCACCAGGCATGGGGAAATTGATATACCCCTTAGCTATTATGGTTTATGTATGGTTTGTTTGGCTTGTATGATTGCTTTTTATTATAAGGTTTTTTAAAACTGTTTTTTAAACATTGGATTTGTACACTGTATATTGTTTGTTGTGAGCCGCTCCAAGTCTTCGGAGAGGGGCAGCATACAAATTTAAATAATAATAATAATAATAATAATAATAATAATAATAATAATAATAGCAAAAACTTCAGAAGAGAAGGATTTAGGAGTAGTGATTTCTGACAGTCTCAAAATGGGTGAGCAGTGTGGTCGGGCGGTAGGAAAAGCAAGTAGGATGCTTGGCTGCATAGCTAGAGGTATAACAAGCAGGAAGAGGGAGATTGTGATCCCCTTATATAGAGCGCTGGTGAGACCACATTTGGAGTACAGTGATCCCCCGCTCGTTGCGAGGTTTCCGTTCCAGGACCCCCCGCAACGAGCGGGTTTTCGCGAAGTAGCGCTGCGGAAGTAAAAACACCATCTGCGCATGTGCAGATGGTGTTTTTAACTTCCGCAGCGCTAGCGAGGAGCCAAAGATTGGGGGCGGCGCGGCTGTTTTAAAACGTCGCCGCCGGCATGGGGGGCTTCCTAGCAGCCCCCCAAACCCGGGTTGGGGGTCCGGGGGGTGCTGGCAAGCCCCCCATGCCGGTGGCGACGTTTTAAAACAGCCGCGCCGCCCCCAATCTTCGGCTCCTCGCTAGCGGGCAGGCAGGCGGCGGACAAGCTGTTCGCTGGCGCTCGCTCTTGCCGCTTTCGAGCTGAGTCCTGAAGCGAATTCGCTTCAGGACTCAGCTCCAAAGCGGCGAGAGCTAGCGCCAGCGAACGGCTTGTCCGCGCTCGCTCTCGCCGCTTTGGAGCTGAGTCCTGAAGCGAATTCGCTTCAGGACTCAGCTCCAAAGCGGCGAGAGCTAGCGCCAGCGAACGGCTTGTCCGCGCTCGCTCTCGCCGCTTTGGAGCTGAGTCCTGAAGCGAATTCGCTTCAGGACTCAGCTCCAAAGCGGCGAGAGCGAGCGCCAGCGAACGGCTTGTTCGCGCTCGCTCTCGCCGCTTTGGAGCTGAGTCCTGAAGTGAATTCGCTTCAGGACTCAGCTCCAAAGCGGTGAGAATGAATGGTGTGGGCGGGCGAAGGGCGGGCGGCAGCGAGGAGTTTGCGTGGGCGGTGGGGAAACTCCTTGCTGATGCCCGCTGCTCGCCCTCCCGCCAGCAAGAGGGGGAAGACCCAGGGAAGCCGCCCAGCAGCTGATCTGCCGGGCGCCATCTACGCATGCGTGCCCATAGAAAAAAGGGCACGCATGCGCAGATGGTGTTTTGACTTCCGGGTTGAAAAATCGCAAATTACCCTGTTCGCAATGGTCGGGGACGCAATAACCGGGGGATCACTGTACTGTGTTCAGTTCTGGAGACCTCACCTACAAAAAGATATTGACAAAATTGAACGGGTCCAAATACGGGCTACAAGAATGGCGGAAGGTCTTAAGCATAAAACGTATCAGGAAAGACTTAATGAACTCAATCTGTATAGTCTGGAGGACAGAAGGAAAAGGGGGGCCATGATCGAAACATTTAAATATGTTAAAGGGTTAAATAAGGTTCAGGAGGGAAGTGTTTTTAATTGGAAAGCAAACACAAGAACAAGGGGACACAATCTGAAGTTAGTTGGGGGAAAGATCAAAGGCAACATGAGAAAATATTATTTTACTGAAAGAGTAGTAGATCCTTGGAACAAACTTCCAGCAGACGTGGTTGGTAAATCCACAGTAACTGAATTTAAACATGCGTGGGATAAACATATATCCATTGTAAAATAAAATGCAGGAAATAGTATAAGGGCAGACTAGATGGACCATGAGTCTTTTTCTGCCGCCAGTCTTCTATGTTTCTATGCATGGGGGGCGGAGAGAGTGTGTATGGGTTAGGATTAGACACAGGCAGAGACACAGTTGTACAGAGATGCCATACCTGAAGTGGAAGCTGCTTGGGGTATTTTGAATACGCAACCACAATTCAGCCCAAAAATGTAAGTGAGTTTTGCCCCCCTTTACAATCTGCCCCTGTTGTTAAGTGAATCATTGTAGCTGTTAAGTTAGTAACACGGTTATTAAGTGAATCTGGCTTCCCCTTTGACTATGTTTGTGTGTCTGGGGGTTGCAAAAGCTGAACATATAACTTCTGCAACCGTCATAAACACATGCCACTTGCCCAAGCCTCCAAATTTTGATCATGTGACCAGTCAAGGTCTTGTCTCTGCCAGTGCACTTCCCGCCAAGTTGTGCAACTCCAGCGCACACTCACATGCATTGGCACGAGATTTGGCTTCTGAGCATGCAGAAGTCAAATCTCACACGAGGATGCATGGATAAACAAGATTTTGATGATTTTTGCTGATTTCTTTTGCTTCAGCACATGCTTGAAAGCAAAAATTGCCAAAAATCACCGAAAACTTGCTCTTGCATGTGTCCTTGTGCAAGATTTGGCTTCTGGCACATGCACAGAAATTGAATCTCATGCCGGCGCACATGCTCACCCACCAGCCAGCTGGAGCTGTGTATTCAGCTCCATTTTTGTTGCTGGAACGGAGTTACTCGGTAGCAACCCAATATTGTATGTGACCCCGTGGGGATGATTTCCCGGTCGTAAGTGTGAGAAATGGTCCTGTCACTTTTTTTTCAATGCCGTTTCGGTACTGCTGCTAAACGAATGATTGAAAATGGAGGACTCCCTGTACAGTTCATGGAGCTGCGTTAACCACCTTCATACCATCCCCCCCCCTTGTTTGTTTGCTGAGTCATTTGATGGCTCCAGCCCAAGATTACCTAATTTCTCCAGCCTGACTCACACGCCAGACTCCTGAGGCAGAGATTTTTCTCCTCAGGAATCACACCACACCTCTCGATTTTTTGTAAGCCGACCTCATTTTTTTTTCAGGCGACTGTGTATCTCTTTAAATGACTCCTCTCTATGGCTTCTCCCACCTGCCACCAAGGCCGGTAAAAGGTGGAGAAAACTCTTAGCGGAATCTCTGCTGAGGAGGAAGACATTCAGTTGTAAAGAAAGGGGGGAGGGCATGGGGCTGGGGATTTCTAATGTTTCTTCCCCCTCCCTCTTTTTTTAATAACCGGAGGAAGTGGAGGGGTGGTGGTGGAGGGCTGTTTGTAACCCATCTCACGTCAACAGTGAGCAACAGCGGGGGGAGGGTTAAAGGCCTTAGGAAGACTGAGCATTTTTGTAATGAAGTGTAATTTTAATGAGGAAATTAGCATTCTCTGTGTGTTGCCGGCTGGGCGCTCCTCTGGGTGTGTAATGGTGTGTTTGTGTTTTAATGAGTAACGTTGCCAGTGTAGATGGCGTATTAAGGGAGTAAGCACGTGGAGAGAGGGGAAGCCCTCCCCCCACCCCAGTCATTGTGTGCTAGATTTCAAAAGTAGATGTGCCTTATAGCTAAGGAACATTGCTGACTGTTCTTCTGTAGCGACATGGCCGGGCACAAAAGAAAGACATAACGTTTCCTTGAAGTCAAGTTTTGGCCCCTGGTGACTTACACGGCCACATCTGGGCACACTTTTCTTGCAAATAGCAAGGAAATGGGCCGCCACTGCCTTCTCCTGAGTTACATTGGGTCTCTGTGGTCCAGTGGCACAAGTAACGGGTTCCTACCGGTATGGATGAGGATGCCACACCAGGAGTAAAAATGGAGCTGCATGTGTCACTTTGAGTCTCTGGCGTGCATGCGTGCATGTGCCTCTCGGTGAGATTTTGCTTCTGCGCATGCGCAGGAAGAAAATCTTTTGAGGGGACGTGTGCTGAGAGATACCTTGGTGGGTTTTTTTGCTTCTGTGCATGTGCAGAAGCAAACAAATTGCTGAAATCTCTCTCACACACATGTTCCCTCACTAGATTTTGTTTCCTGTGCATGCGCAGAAGCAAAGTCTCACCAGGATATGCACGCATGCACACTTCAGAGACCCGAAGCCTGCGGCTAGAACGGTAAGGTGCTACATTCTGGTAGCAATTTTCAGGATGCAGCTGCGCGTGCCCACCTGAGAGTTGGCTTCTGTGCGTGCACAGCTAGTTAAATTTTATGGGAAGATACTCACGAGTGATATTTCAGCGATTGTTTCCTATTTTTTTTCTGCACATGCTTAGAAGCAAAAATGTCAGCGAAAATCACCGAAATCTCAGTCGTGCGAGTTTCATCACGCACAATTTTGCTTGCTGTGCATGTGCAGAAGCCAAATCTCACGCTGGTGGGTGGCATATGTCCACTAGACAGACACATGCCTGCGATGGCCCCAGAGGGCACACAGATAGCGCCAAAGACAGCTGTCCTTCGCTGGCAGCAGCCCCCGCCCGAGTGGCACCCAACTTTTTGAACAGAGAGAGATTAGTCCCGTGGAGAAAAGTCCCCCTCCCCTGTTGGGAGGGGATGTGGTTTGGTGTTCTGCCTACATCACATGGATGTGGCTTTGCTTTTTTGACCGGACCATGTGTTGGCATGCTGTGAGCGAGTTCCAGTCCTCAAACTGGCGATTAGGGACTGGTCTAGTCTACAATTCTGGGACTTTGTATTTTTGTCTCATTTGCAATGCACTCTTGTTCATCTTCAACCTTGTGTAGCTTTTTAAGGTCCAAAGTTGTATAACTTTAACTCATAGACTCGTGACTAGAGCAATTGAGCTCATTTCACAGGACCTTTATAAATGTAGAATCATAAGGCTGCAAGGGATCTCGGGAGGCCCTCTATTCCAGCCCCCCCCCCCACTCAAGGCAGGAGGTTGCACCATCCCACTCAAATGTCTGTCTAGTCTGTTTTTGAAAACCTCCAGTGATGGAGCACCTACAGCCCTAGGAGGCAAACTATTCTACTGGTTAATTGTTCTCGCTGTCAGAAAAATTCTCCTTACTTCTAGGTTGGATATTTTTTTAACAAGCTTCCACCAATTATTTCTTGTTCTGCCCTCTGGTACTTTGGAGAATAAGTCACTCCCCTCTTCTTGGTGACAACCCCTCAAATATTGGAAGACAGCATGTCCCCCCCCCCTCACCTGTAGTCCTTCCTTTCAACAGTCAAACTTGATTTCATTGAGGGCCGCATCAGGGCTGTGTTTGACCTCGGGGTGGGATGCATGTGTGGGATGGGCGTGGCCAGGTTGACGTCACTTGTGTTGTGTGTGTGTGTGTGTTGGCTATGATGGCCTGAGTGCTCTGCCAGCAAAAACGGGCTTGCAAACACTGTTTCCAGCTGTGACGGCCTCCTGCAACCCTCTGCCAGGGCAGTCCATGGCCCTCACAAGTTCAATTTCTGCTGGCAGAGGCACCAGAGGCTGGTCCTTCGCTGTTTCCAGGCAACCCTGAGGGTAAGATCTAAGCATCCCACAATCCACATCTGGCACCCTGGTCTTGAGTTGACACCTCTGGATTAGGCATACCTAGCTCCCTCAACTGTCCATCATATAATTTAGCCTCCAGTCTCTTTATCATCTTTGTTGCTCTTCTTTTCACACTTTCCAGGATCTCAATATCTTTTTTATATTGTGGTGACTAGAGCTGGATGTGTTATTGCAAGTGTGGTCTTACCAGGGTGGTGTAAAGTAGTGCCATCACTTCTCATCATCTTGATGTTATATATGTTATATATACTGTACAGTAGATATATGAAGTATGTATGTTGCCACTTTGGAGATTGCCATTCTGAGTTTAGTGGACCAAGTTTTCTGGACCAAGTGCCCAAAGAATGCAGACATATGTGTGAATGTGTATGTGCATGCTCGAACTCCCCAAATAAAACGCATGTGCAGCCACTGTGCATGCTCCCTGCCCCATGTGCAAGCAGCCCACACACGTGTCCCTCACATGTTCAGTCTCCGAATGCACCCTACCACCTGAGCATGCGTGTGTGCACCCCCATCTGCCCCACTGCCACTCATGCGCAGCAGAGACCAGCTGGCCGGTGGGAGGTGTGCGGAGCTGAACTGGGGCAACAATTTGCATGCCATCAGAGAGGGCACTGGGTGCCACCCGGTGATGGGCTCCCCATTGCCGACGCTCACGGTGCGCTCCCCATGATCAGTGTGGGCACATGTGCCAGCGTGAGATTCGGCTTCTGTGCATGTGCAGGAAGCAAAATCTCATGTGAGGATGCTCACATGCTTACGATTTTGCTGATTTTTCTTTGCATGCGCGGAAGCAAAAAAAGCCC
Source organism: Erythrolamprus reginae (assembly GCF_031021105.1). NCBI lineage: Eukaryota > Metazoa > Chordata > Lepidosauria > Squamata > Dipsadidae > Erythrolamprus > Erythrolamprus reginae. The sequence goes on from NC_091960.1 coordinate 17,924,769, forward strand.
CAAATGGGTGAAATCTCCCTCACGTGCATTGTCGCATGAGATTTCACTTCCTGCACATGTTCAGGAGCCAGATTTTCCCATTGGCATAGTGTGCATGCATTGGGGATGTGGAGATGTATGCGCACCTCCATTTTTCCAACTGGGACTGCGTACTGGACTGTCTGGGCAGGAGCCCACGACTGGTGCCACCTCTGGCGCGCCTGCCCTAAGTTCGCCATCACGGTTCCAGCACTGTATTTTCTCTCTGTTTCTATTAATGGGGCTACCTTTGAAGAATGTTCGGAAACTTCAGATCGTCCAAAATGCAGCCGCGCAAGCGGTTTTGGGTCTTCCAAGGCATGCCCACATTTTGTCATGACTCCACGGACTGCACTGGCTGTCGATTGGTTTCCGGACACAATTCAAAGTGTTGGTTATGATCTATAAAGCCCTACATGGCATTTCATTTCATTTCATTTTCATTTCATTTTATTGGATTTGTATGCCGCCCTTCTCCGTAGACTCGGGGCGGCTAACAAGAGTAATAAAAACAACGTGTGACAATCCAATACTAAAAACTAAAACCCCTTAATTTAAAACCAATCATACATACAAACGTACCATACATAAATTGTGGAAGCCGCGGGGGAAAGAATATCTTAATTCCCCCATGCCTGATGACACAGGTGGGTTTTAAGAAGCTTGCGAAAGACAAGAAGGGTGGGGGTAGTTCTAATCTCTGGGGGGAGTTGGTTCCAGAGGGCCGGGGCTCTTTCCCTGGGTCCCGCCAAACGACATTGTTTAGTTGACGGGACCCAGAGAAGGCCAACTCTGTGGGACCTAATTGGTCGCTGGGATTCGTGCGGCAGAAGGCGGTCCCGGAGATAACCTGGTCCGATGCCATGAAGGGCTTTATAGGTCATAACCAACACTTTGAATTGGGACCGGAAACTGATCGGCAACCAATGCAGACTGCGGAGTGTTGGTGTGACATGGGCATATTTAGGAAAGCCCATGATTGCTCTCGCAGCTGCATTCTGCACGATCTGAAGTTTCCGAACACTTTTCAAAGGTAGCCCCATGTAGAGAGCATTACAGTAGTCGAGCCTCGAGGTGATGAGGGCATGAGTGACTGTGAGCAGTGACTCCCGATCCAAGTAGGGCCGCAACTGGTGCACCAGGCAAACCTGGGCAAACGCCCCCCTCGCCACAGCTGAAAGATGTTTCTCTAATGTGAGCTGTGGATCGAGGAGGACGCCCAAGTTGCGGACCCTCTCTGAGGGGGTTAATAATTCCCCCCCCCCGAGTAATGGATGGACAGATGGAATTGTCCTTGGGAGGCAAAACCCACAGCCACTCCGTCTTATCAGGGTTGAGTTTGTCTGTTGACACCCATCCAGGCCCCAACAGCCTCCAGGCACTGGCACATCACTTCCACTGCTTCACTGACTGGGCAAGGGGTGGAGATGTAAAGCTGGGTATCATCTGCGTATTGATGATACCTCACCTCATGTCCTTGGATGATCTCACCCAGCGGTTTCATGTAGATATTAAATAGCAGGGGGGAGAGGACCGACCCCTGAGGCACCCCACAAGGGAGTAACCTAGAGGTCGACCTGTAACCCCCCACTAACACCGACTGCGACCGACCGGAGAGGTAGGAGGAGAACCACTGAAGAACAGTGCCTCCCACCCCCAGCCGGCGCAGAAGAATACCATGGTCGATGGTATCGAAAGCCGCTGAGAGGTCAAGGAGCACCAGGACAGAGGATAAACCCCTGTCCCGGGCCCGCCAGAGATCATCCATCAGAGCGACCAAAGCAGTTTCCGTGCTGTAGCCGGGCCTAAATCCTGACTGCTGAGGACCTAGATAATCAGCTTCTTCCAAGGACCGTTGGAGTTGGAGCGCCACCACCTTCTCAACAACCTTCCCCTAAAGGGAAGGTTGGAGACTGGACGATAGTTGTTAAGAATGGCTGGGTCCAGGGAAGGCTTCTTGAGGAGGGGGCGCACAAGTGCCTCCTTGTAGGGATCCGGAAAGGACCCCCTCCCCAGAGAAGCATTGACAATCTCCTGGACCCAGCTCCATGTCACCTCCCTGCTGGCCGAAACCAGCCAGGAGGGACACGGATCCAGCAAACAGGTGGCGGAACTCACAGCTCCAATGGCCTTGTCCATTTCATCAGGTGTCACCAGATCAAACTCTTCCCAGACAGGTGGACAAGTACGGGCTCCAGTCACCTCGACAGAATCGTTATCAGTCGACTCTGTTTCCCAATTGGAGTCGAGGTCCGCCCGGATCTGAGCGATTTTATCAGCGAAAAACGTGTTAAAATCTTCGGCACTACTCTGTAAGGGCTCCCCAACTCCCCCCTGGTTAAGAAGGGAGCGGGTCACCCTAAACAGAGCGGCCGGGCGGGATTCCGCTGATGCAATCAAGGCGGCATGATACGCGCATCTTGCCGCCTTGAGCGCCACTTTGTAAGTCTTAATATGAGCTCTTACAAGTGTTCGATTGGATTCAGACTTACTCTTCCTCCATCGCTTCTCTAGATGTCTCTTCTGGCGTTTCAACTCCCGGAGCTCCTCATTGAACCATGGGGCTCTACGGGGTCTAGCGCCACGGAGAGGTCGCAGCGGCGCAATTCGGTCAAGAGCCTCCGCTGCAGCCTTGTTCCAGGCCTCAGCCAGAGACTCTGCTGAGTTGTGGATGAGTGTATCTGGAATAACCCCAAGCGCCTTCTGAAAACCTTCTGGATCCATCAGGCGCCTGGGGCGGAACAACTTAATCAGTTCCGCCTCCCTGCGGGGAAGGATTGGAGCCAGGAAGTCAAGCCGCAGTAGAAAATGGTCCAACCATGACAAAGGCAACACTTCTAAGCCCCTTAGTCTCAGACCATTATTCAATTGCTCAGAGAGGAATACCATGTTGGGTGCGTGTCCCCCCTCGTGAGTCGGACCCTGTACTACTTGAGTCAGGTCCATGGCTGTCATGGTGGCCATGAACTCCTGTGCCAGTCCAGAGGTTACGGCGAGTGACGGCAGGTTGAAGTCCCCCAAGACAATAAGTCCGGGGAACTCCACCGCCAACCCGGCTACCTCCTCGAGTAGCACAGGCAGGGCCTGTGACACGCAGCTGGGAGGCAGGTACGTGAGAAACAGGCCCACCTGAACCCCTAAGTCCAGCTTCACAATGAGGGACTCGCAGCCCACAATCTCTGGAGCAATGAATCTACGTAGGCCCAGGCTCTCCCTGGCTATAATAGCCACTCCTCCCCCCCTTCCCTGGGGTCGAGGCTGATGCCATATCTGAAACCTGGCTGGGCAAATTTCAGAGAGAGGATCTCCTCCCTCCGGGCCCAGCCAGGTTTCAGTTATACAAACCAGGTCGGCCTCCTCATCCAGGATTAAATCCCGGCATAGGACCAGACTATCTCCGAGACCACCTTCTTCCGCATGAATCCCAGCGACCGGTGAGGTCCCACAGATTTGGCCTCCTTAGGGTCCCGTCGGCCAAACAATGTCAGCTGGTGGGGCCTAGGGGAAGAGCCTTCTCTGTAGGGGGCCCAGACCTCTGGAATCAACTCCCCCCAGAGATTCGCACTGCCCCCACCCTCCTTGCCTTCCAAAAGAGTTACAAAACTCATATTTGTTGCCAGGCCTCGGGTTACTAGACCTTCCCCCTGACCAACAGATGTTTTTTAGTATGACTTGCTGAATGAATGTGAATGGAAGTTTTCAAAATTAGAATTTTTAAGGATTGTTTTTATGTATATTAATTGGATTGATTTACTACTGTCTCTTTGCATATGCTGTGGGCCGCCCTGAGTCCTCGGAGAGGGGCGGCATACAAATCCAGTTAAAATAAAATAAATAAAATAAAAATAAAATAATGAAATGGATAACATGGAAATAAGGAAGGATGTCACTTTCCCCCCCCTGCATCTGTTTATTACCAATGTTGAAGTGTGACAAAGAAGACTCGACAAATATGAATCAGTTTAATCATTTTCTGCCTGATAACATGCATTGTTGTGGTGTCATTTCTCCTCCCTCCCCCCCAGGAGCAAAGCAGTACGAAGACTTTGGCACACAGTATCGCTCGGCCATCTACACTATTGGAGCAGAACAACTGGAATCTGCATTAAGATCTAAGGCAATATATGAGCAGGTATAGAGGAATGATGGATAGATGGGGACAGGAGATTGAGGTCCTTGCCGGTGATGCTGCTATTTATATGATTTAGGTCAACTCTTATTGACATTAACTTTGACCGTATTTGACCAAATATTTCCATTTTTAACCCACATTTATTTATTTGTTTGTTTATCAAACATGTACAAGATAGTAGGTATAAATATGAACCTGGACATGAATGAAGGAAATGTATACAAATAAATGGGGACAGTAGGGCAGGGATGGTAGACATGCTGGTGCGCTTATGCACACCCCCTTTACAGATCTCTTAGGAATGGGGTGAGGTGAGTTGGGTGGAGCATTCCAGGCCCTCCCCCGAGGCCCCACCAACCTGCATTGCTTAGTCAATGGGACCTGGAGGAGGCCAACTTTGTGTGCTCTTATTGGTCTTTGGGAAGTATGCGGCAGGTGACAGTCCCATAAATTGTCTGGCCCTGAACCATGTAGGGCTTCATAGGTAATAACCAACACCTTGAATTTTGCTAATAATGAAAATGAAGGGAGACTGGTATAGATCTATTTCAAGCTACTTAGCGCTCATCAGCTAGCCATATCCTTACTGGGATTTGAACCTGGGCAGTCTGTCTATAAGGCAGTAGTTTTTAACATCTAGGCCACAGGTTCTCCTCCTGTTTCAGCTTGTACCAGGGAAGAGTTATATATGTTTTTTTTCCTGTCGAATTATCCTGGTATTCCCAAATATAGGAGGGAGCATACTGCTTCCTTTTAGTCTCTCGACCCCTGTAGGGACCATTCAGGCAGTTAATTTTATAGTCAATAAACTATATATGTGTTTGTGGGTCTGGTGTGGGTGGATGTATAGGGTCAGGTTCTATAGGTCAAGCAAAATGCAAACAGTTCTTGTCTTACAATTATTCTTTTAGAGCAGGGGTGTCAAACACAAGGCCCGGGGGCCGAATCTGGCTTGCAATGTGGTTGTAAATTTACTAGTCTGCCCATGTCGCTTCAGCCTTGTCTACCCAGTGCCAAGAGGAAACATGCCAGCAGTTTGGGGAGTGGCATCAAGTTCGCCACACCCACCCAGTCAGCCATACCCAGTGAATGGCATACCCACTCAGTTGGCCACCCCCCACCCCCAAGGTCAGGGATGGGATTCAGCAAGTTCTGACCAGTTCTGGAGAACTGGTATCAGAAACTTTGAATAGTTTAGAGAACCGGTAAATGCCACCTCTGATTGGCCCCGCCTCCATCTATTCTCTGCCTCCCAGGTCCTAGCTGATTGGGAGGAAATGGGGATTTTGGAGTGTCCTTCACCTGCAATGCCCATGGAGCCATGCCACTCCCACCAAGCCATGCCCACCAAAATGGTAGTAAAAAAATTAGAATCCCACCACTGCCCAAAATCAACCAGAGCTCTGATGAGGCCCTCAATGAAATTGAGTTAGACACCCCTGATTTAGAGTCTTCGGACTATCATAGCATACCCACTGTCACATAACCAAAATTCAAACATTTGGCAACCAATATATATTGATGGCTGCAGTGGCGCATTGGTTAGAATGTCGTATTGCAGGCTAACTCTGCCGGCTGCCAGCAGTTCGTTCCTGACTGGCTCTAGGTAGACTCATATATGCAAGTAGAAAAATAGTGGTGGGAAGGTAACAACATTCTGTGCGCCTTTGGCATTTTGTCATGCCGGCCACATGACCATGGAAACATCTTTGGACATTGCTGGCTCTTCGGCTTAGAAACAGAGATGAGCATCACCCCCTAGAGCAGGAGTGGGCAATTAATTTTGCCATAGGGCCGCATGAGAAATTGGGATTGTTTTAGAGGGCCAGACTAATATAATTAACTCAGTTCTACCCAATACTGTATATTATTGGGTAGAACTGAGTTAAGTATTTTATAATTATAAATTATAATTATATATTATATTATATATTATATATATAATTATATATTATATCTTGAACACCCGGTTTCTATCTAGAAAAGTTATATATTATATTATATATTATAATTTTATTATAATTATAAATTAATTGCCCACCCCTGGTATATAGTATGCATATGCTGGTAACATGCTACATGAAAAAAGCTGAAATCATTTGGTCATTATCCCTTCCCTATAATTCCAAATTATGAAACATTTTGATCCTGGAAAGTTCCTTTATATAAATTTTAAGTTAATAATTCATCCAATTCATATGATGTTACCTGATTATTTCAATTTTTTAAAAAAATCCTAAAGTTGTCTAGTTTCTTTCAACTCCTATTTTTATCTATGAAGGAACTTGTTTGCTTTCCATAAAAGGGGAGAGATTCATATTTAATAGTTTTATATTTCCAGAGTAATACCATTTCTCCTTCCTTCCTTCCTTCCTTCCCTTCTCTCCTTCCTTCCTTCCTTTCTTCCCTCCATTCTCAGTCTTCCAATTCTTTCCCTGCTCCCCAACCTGAGAGGCTCCGCTGCGAATTCCCAAAGAAGATTAAGTCAACTTACGGAAAAGGTGGAGAGGGCGAGGCAGCACTGTCAGCTCAGGAACAGGCGACTGCTGCTTTTTCATTTTTTGTTTCTACGCCACACGGCTTTTGGGTTTTGCCTGGTTGGACTGACCTCCGCGGGCCGGTCACAGACAGCAGGCGGGCCGCATCTTGCCCAGGTCTGCCCTAGAGTCAGGAATGAGTAGCTTATATTATAACCTTCCTTCCTTCATTTCTCCTTCCTTCCTTCCTTCCTTCCTTCCACGGGCTGGTCACAGACAGCGGGCAGGCCGCATCCGGCCCCTGGGTCGCACTTTGCCCAGGTCTGCCCTAGAGAGAGAGAGATGAAGGCAGAGAGATGAAAGGTAAAGAGAGTGTGTAAAGACAATGCGTGTGTGTGTGGGGGGGAGAGAAATAAAGGAAATACTTAATTGGTTGCCAGTGAGTCAACAGGGGCTGGGAACCAATTAAATCCCCGGAGAGGGGCGGCATACAAGTCTAATAAATAATAATAATAATTATTATTATTATTAATAATAATAATAATAAATTAATAAATAAATCTATTTCCTTTATTTCTTATGGGGAAAATTGTTTTGGATACCGAAGATTTCAGTACTGACCAACTTTCCACTGTATGTATGTGTGTGTGTGTGTGTGTGTGTGCACGTGTGTATGTATACATACATACATACATATATACATACACACGCACATACACACACACACACACACACACACAGTGGGTATATATATATTATATATATATATTTTCTGTCGAATCATTCATTGAATGTTTTTCATTTTCAAATTCAGCAAAAATATGTTACATACACACATACACACACATGTATATGTGTGTGAATATATATATATGTATATGTGTGTGAATATATATATATGTATATGTGTGTGAATATGCATATGTATACGTATACGTACGTATATGTATATGTGTAATATTGGTGACAATTTTTAAAGTCTGGGACCTATATAAGCCCACAATTTTCTGTGTTGCGTTTACAGATGTTTAGGTGGCTCCGGTACAACTGTTTTTCCACAATTCTATACAGAATGTTTTTTGTCAGGATGTCGGCCAGTCTCCATCTTTGCCAGCTCGGCCTCTTTCAGCAGCTTCTTGAAAAATGGCCTTTCAGTCCCCCTCCCCCTCCCCCACCATCTTGTGGCTTGACGTTGTGTTCTGTTTTTACACAATATGGTTCTTTTATGGATACAATCTGTTTTGGAAACATGTTTAGAGAGAGACCCTTGAGGTATCACTTAAATAAGCTGCCGCCAGGAAGATGCTGGGTCTTTTCAGCGTGAGATTCACGATGGAGCTGGTAGGGAATCTGTTTTCCTCTCTCTCATGCGCGCACACTCCATCCTTCCCTTTCTTTCTTTCTTTCTTTCTTTCTTTCTTTCTTCCTTCCTTTCTCTTTCTCTCTCTCTCTCTCTCTCTCTCAGACTCGCACACAAGCATCCTCAGGGACTCTGAAGTGGCTGGTTTTTTTGTCTCGGTCCCCTCCCGTGAATAGAACGTGCCCCCAACGCCTTGCCCCATAACAAAGGCAGAGAAGCGAATATAGATAATTGCTCCTCCAAGGCCATTCATGCACTCTGGATGGAGATTGGGGGGGTGGGGGGTGGAGAGAAAAGGGATGGGGGAGGGAGAGATGTCTCAGTTTCCCTGGCAACTTGCCATGAGGGTGATTGGCAGCTAGAGAGCAAAGGTCACGGGAGAGGCAGGTGCAATATCTCCCTTCCAGCCTGGACCCATTTGGAAATGATTCACTGCCATAAACCGTGGCCCCCTCCCCCAAGTAACACAATTAAGGGCAACCCCAGCTTAAAATAGGCACGTGCTGGCTGGACATCAGTGGGGGGATGGGGGAGGGAGGGTATTTCTTGGGAGCTGCCAGTCTGTGGGTGGGGAGGGAGTGTGTGTTGTGTATTTCCAAGTGGGGCTAATGAGGTTGGGATCAAGGGAACAACTGGGCCGGTTTTGGAGGGAGACCCCCAAGTTGCCTCAGGCGAGGACAGAGCCATTCCAAAGATGCCAACATTGCTGGGTTTTTATGATGGGGGGTAGGGTGGGTTGGGGAGGGGACAGTTAGCAGAACATCCTTCCACTGCCCACCCACCACTGCGGTCGGGGTTTTTGGTGTTTCCATTATTGTTTCTTGGCAACTGCAGAAGGCAGACTAAGATGTGCTGAAGGAGCAGGGACGATCTCCACTCTGCAAGGGATTATGAAGTCTGATGATGATACTGGTTGTGCCTAGTACAGTGATGGCGAACCTATGGCCCGAGTGCCACAGGTAGCATGCAGAGCCATATCTGCTGGCACGTGAGCTGTTGCCCTAGCTCAGCTCCAACGTGCCCATCAGCTGATTTTTGGCTTGCACAGAAGCTCTGGGAGGGTGTTTTTGGCTTCCAGAGAGCCTCCGGGGGGATGGGGGAGGGTGTTTTTATCCTCCCCTGGCTCCAGAGAAGCCTTTGGAGCCTGTGGAGGGCAAAACAGAAGTATACTGGGCCCACCAGATGTTGGGAAACAGGCTGTTACCAGTCTCCAGAGAGCCTCTGGGGGCTGGGGGAAGCTGTTTTTGCCCTCCCCAGGCATTGAATTATGGGTGTGGACACTTGCACATGTGCGACAGCGTACGCCCACACTCTTTCGGCACCTGAGGAAAAAAAGGTTTGCCATCACTGTGCTAGTATAACAGAATTAGTTCAATCCTGATTATTTGCCCTGCGCTATCCATGGTCCTGAAAATGCTTACAGCACTGTACCTGTGAACAAATGAGCTTTGCCTCTCATAGCACTTGTCCTTCAGCTAGTTTTCTTGAAGTTCTTGATTAGGCCAAGCTAGGACAGAATTAAAACCAAACCAAGGCTTATTAAAGCAGATGTGGCAGAGTTATTCCTAGAAGTGGAAGACTTTGTTTCATTCTGGACACGGATCTAAGCTAAATCAAATTTGTAGCTAGTCTAACTTTTGGTAAACGCTCCTCATTTGATGGCAACACCTGCCACCTTAGTGCTACTGTTGTGCTGCTGTTCCTCTTGTATGCTTTTGGGATGCAAAGTTAGTCTTTGGAGGAAGAGACAGAATATTTTTGTGTGTGATGGTGTGGAGTAGGACTCTTGTTTCTTCAGCTGCATCATATAAGTGTGAGCTTTTAGTATGTTTGGAAAATTGGGTGATGCACATATCAGTTTTTTCATTTTGTAATGTCAGAATGTGAGATTCACTAGGTGTTCAGCAATGCTCCTGCTTGCACTGCTTCGGGCTATCTTATTATTTGATTTGTACATTGGTTGTATTGCCTAATAAAGTGCCAAATTAACACCCTCTCTCACACCTCCCCCATTTCCTGCCCCTCAGCAGCCTTTCGTAACATAATATCCTTGAGGGTGACTCCACAACCAAATTCACTGATGACAGTGAATGATGGGTTGTATAGCCCAGTCAGCTGGAGACTGTGGATGCTGGATGATGTAGCTCAACTCTTTATGTAGAGTACCTGTTCATCTTTGGAAAAATAGGGTTGGCAATGAATGTTAATCCAACATGGCAACCATCTTGTGACTACTCGTATTGTAAACAACTTACAGTCACCTTGAATTGTGAGATGGACTGGCATATAAATCAGATAGATGGATGGATGGATGGATGGATATAGAGATGGATGGAGAGAGAGAGAGGAGGATGGATGGATGATAGAGATAGATGAATGGAGAGAGAGAGAGAGAGGAGGATGAATGGATGGATGGATATATGGATGGATGATAGATAGAAAGAGAAGGATGGAGGGAAAGAGAGAGAGGAAGATGGATGGATGATAGATAGAGATAGATGGATGTAGAGAGAGAGGAGGATGGATGGATGGATGGATATTTAGATATTTAAATCCCTCCACTTAGTAACAATTTCTAGCATAATGCTCTCAAGATCCTAGGTGGATTATCAGTCCTCACTGATAATAAGTTACAAGCCTGTGAGAGTCAAAGCTGTTCTTCCATGCAGAGTTTCCCTGTTGCTTCTGCCAATGAAATTAAACATCTGCATGGTAGATGAACTGCATGGCATGAATGTTCCCATGGCCCAGAATATTGTTGTCCATTAGGGGAGGGGGAAGGAGAAGGGGTGTTCATGATGGGACATCATAACTGAGATCAGACTCTGGCTGTTTGGGAGATTTTGACAGACAGATCCCATCATTCTTCTCTGACAGGTTTCCTTCTAGTGGCCATTAAACATGCTAAGATATTCTCCACCAGGGAGTGGGGGGTGGAATCGATAGCTCCCCTCCACATCCCAGAGGACAAGAAGACAGCATGCTGCCTCTAGGAGCAATCTGTTATTTATGTATTCGGTTCCTAGGTATGGCTTAAATACCAAGCACTTGGTCTCTGCTCCTTGCTCCCTGCAGAGGCCTCGAGAGCTTTGTTCATCTCATCCTTGGGATGCGGCAGAAAGGAATATCTTAGCATTTATTGATCCCTCCAAGGAAGACAGACCTCTTGTTTGTCCAGATCCATCTAGGACAGTGATGGCGAACCTTTATTCCCTCAGGTGCCGAAAATATGTGTACATGCACGATTGCACATGCTCGAGTGCCCAGACTGCTAATAAGATGCACCCAAATTATCAGCCTCTTTTGGGGTATATACAGTATATTGGTTTCTTGCTCCTTCTGTCAATGATCTCTGGTCATGGATCTTTCCTGGTACTGCAGTTTGAGTTCATCTTCTATAAGACATTTCAGGGGATGAATTTAGAGGTGGATGTTTTACTGTGGCATCTCTCCATCCATCCATCTATCCCTCCATCCCATTCCAAAAGTGGCAAATTGGAATATTATACCTGCTAGGAGAGCTACTGTACCGTTTGAGAAAAGACAGCGAAGAGAAGATTCCTTAGAGCAGTTGTTCTCAACCTTTCTAATGTCGCAATCCCTTAATACAGTTCATCATGTTGTGGTGACCCCCAACCATAAGTCTAGCATCAATTCTCCCATCAGAGCTTTAAGCTGATTGGCAGGAAAGTCAGAGGGACATCCTCACTGTAAACACCTGATTGGTCAGAAAATATATTCCAAGGCGCCAGAGTAGAAGCTTTAGTTCCTAACACCATGGAAAATTTGTCTTTTCCCGTGATCTTAGGCGACCCCTGTGAAACGATCATTCAACCTCCAAAACGGTTGTCCCAACTCCTTGGTTGAAGGGTTCAAGGTGGGGGAAACCCTTGCTTGCTCTGTGAGACTTACCCAATTTTATCTTGCTACTGGAGAACATTTGAAGAGAACTTGTTTAGGTGTTCAGCATTGGTGCTGAGTAGGCGCACACTATAGCCTGGAAGTCAGACAAGAAAAGACTTTGCTTGGGACAAATTTGGACAGGGAGTCTCTACTCACAGTCAATCATTCCCTTATCACCTTGAGATTCGGCTATTGCAATGCTCTCTACATGGAGCTACCTTTGGAGAGTATTCAGAAACTTCAAATCGTACAAAATGCAGCCCTGTGAGCGGTCATGGGCCTTCCTAGATATGCCCATGTTTCTCCAACACTCCGCATATTGCATTGGTTGCTGATTGGTTTCCGGACACAATTCAAAGTGTTGAATTGTATAAAGCCCTACATGGCATCGGGCCAGATTACTTGCAGGACCACCTTCTGCTGTATAAATCTTGGTGATCGGTTAGGTCCCACAGAGTTGGCCCCTCTTCCAAGGGGAAGAGCCTTCTCTGTGGAGGCCCTGGCCCTCTGGAATCAGCTCCTCCGAAGATACGCACTGCCCCCACCATCCTCACCTTTCATAAGAGTCTTAAGACTCATTTATGTCACCAGGCTTGGGGCAATTAGATCTGAGGCCCCCTGGCCGATGAATGTTATGAGCGTCTGAGGTCTGAGTGTGTTATGTTAGATATTTAGCTAATTAATTGGATTTACCATTGTATTTTATTGCTTTTATTATATGTTGTAAGCTGCCCTGAGTCTTTGGAGAGGGACGGCATAGAAATCCAATAAATAAATAAATAAAATAAATAGATTTCCTCATCCATCATCATCTTCTGCCACTTTGCTTCCTTAAGATAGATTTAGCAGAGACTGGCTTAGCCCCCCCCCCCCCAATCTCCTTTTCAGTTTGAGTGGTCTGAGAAGAGATGTAGAGAGCTCTAACCCAACTCTATTAGGAAGCAACCTTAGAACCCCTTTTTGAATACAGTGATATCTTGGCACTCCGCTGCTTTGAAACTCATTGAATTTGGTACTCAGTGCATTTTGACCTGAACATTTTGTTCTGGTACTCGTATAATCTGTTTGGTGCTCAACACACAAGCTAGGACTTGTCGATATTGACTGCCTTGTGACTCACTGCATTATTCCTTACATTACAAATGTGTTTGGTACTCATTGTTTTTGGTAGTCTTCCTGCCTCCCAGAAACAATTAATGTTGAGTACCGAGATATCACTCTATAAAGATGTTCTCATAACAAACCAAACTATGTCACTCACGGACCTAAGAAAGTGCCTTCACACAATCAGTCAAAATTGGTTAATTTTAATCTTGCTTGTTTTATTTTTGGGGGTCGCATGTATACACAGTGGTACGTCTACTTAAAAACGCCTCTACTTAAGAACTTTTCTAGATAAGAACCAGGTGTTCAAGATTTTTTTTCCTCTTCTTAAAAACCATTTTCTACTTAAGAACCGGAGCCCAGAAAAATTTCCCAGGAAATTTGAGAGCGGCACGAAGGCCGGGCCAGTTTCCTGCCATTCCCCCTGGGTTTCTCTCTCTGGTGCAGTGTATGGGAGGCAGCCTCACGCCGGGTGTATGGGAGGCGCGTGCTCCTCCTCGCCGCCTCAAAGTCCCTCTTTTTTTTTTATGCCTTAAAGTTTTGGATTTTTTGGTTCACCTCCACTCACCTTCTTCCTTCGGCAGCGACTGTCCTCCTCTTCCTCTTCTTTCTCCTCCTCCTCCCACCCAAATTCCAAGCTTTGATTTCTTTCCTAATGGGTTGATTCATATGGGAAAAATTGCTTCTATTTACAAACTTTTCTACCTGGTCATGGAACCAATTAAGTTCTTAAGTAGAGGTACCAATGTATTATCAATGTTCAATATTCAGTACTAAACTACCTGAAATTGAGGCATGTGCGCTTACTTAAATAAGCAGAAATACAGTATTTTCTTCAAACAAGGTTGGAATCATATTTTCAAAAGCAAGAAAGGGACATAGAATTGAGTAAGAACGCCTTGATTAAAACACAAGGGGGCCTAATTCAGAACCATCTAAAAACACTTGGTTGACCTGAAGATATTAAAGCTTCATATCTCCTGCTTGACTGAATTTGGAGAAAATGTTTGTGAGAGCTAACCCCAATACATTCTGATCATGATTTAGATATTGGCCGTTCCTCTTGAATTAGAACCAGTGAACATTTCTAGAAGTGCTGCTTTGATCATTGCAAAATTTCTCAGATAGTTTAAGAAGCAGGAGAAGGAGGTTTTGTGAATGCAGCCAGTCACTGTGTCTTAGAAGCCCCAGGAGTCCCCTTCCTTCCTTCCTTCCTTCCTTCCTTCCTTCCTTCCTTCCTTCCTTCCTTCCTTCCTTCCTTTTTCTTTCCTTTCCTTTCTTCTTTTCCTCCCTCCCTTCCTCTTTTCCTTCATTCCTTCCTTTCTCTCTCTTCCTTCCTCCCTCTCTCCTGTCCTCCCCCTTCTTTCCTCCCTCCCCTTCTTTCTTTCTTTACTTCCTTCCCTCTCTCCTTCCCTCTTTCTTTCCTTCCTTCCTTTCCTTTCCTTTTCTCTTTTCCTCCCTCCCTCCCTCTTTTACTTCCTTCCTTCCTCCCTCCCTCTTCCTTCTTTTCCTCCCTCCCTCCCTTTCCTTTCCTTTCTTCTTTCTTTCCCTCTCTTCCGATGCAAAGCTGACTGCCACTGCTCTTTTCCTGCCGCAGCGTCTCTGCTGACGCCAGGCTCAGCTGGGTTCCAGTTAATTAACCATGTTGTCTTATCGGCTCTCTTGCACACATCATCCAGCCTGCATGCAAATTAACTCTGCCTGCGATAAGCCTCATTGTACTTAGCCCTGGAGAGCCACACACTTCCTTCCCCGACTTCCTTTCCCCTGACACAAACAATTGGGCTTCCCTCGGCCAAAAAAGCCTCCTGAGCGATCCGCTATTCCTTTGAAGTGGGCAGGTCCATTAATGGCATGGTTGAAAAATTGAGCCCCATTTCCTCTATCTCCCCACTCCACCGCCTCCCAAGGCCACCCTCTTCCCCAGTCGGTCGGCAGGGAGACCTCAAATTAACCACAGTTGGTACCAGGATTTCCATGGCTAAGCAAAGCAGTTATTTATGTGAGTCATGCCCATTTTTTTCTTTTTTTTTCTTTTTGCCTTGGTCCTTAAGAGAACCACTGCAATTGTTCAGCGAATGCAGCATTCCTCATTGACTTTGTGTCAACCCTGAAGCCATTTCTGGAGCATCTTCAGGGCTGCCACAACTATGCTGCTTGGAGCTGTGGGAACGGGCAGGGGGAATACAGTGGTACCTCTACTTACGAACTTAATTCATTCCGTGACCAGGTTCTTAAGTAGAAAAGTTTGTAAGAAGAAACAACTTTTCCCATATGAAACAATGTAAAAGCAAATAGTGTGTGCGATTGGGGAAATAACAGGGAGGGTGAAGGCCCTGTTTCCTCCCAGGAGATTCCTAGACAGGCCCCATGGAGGCTTCTCTCCGCCTTTTCCGGTTACAGTTTTGGAGGCTTGGGTTTGTAAGTGGAAAATGGTTCTTGACAAGAGGCAAAAAAAATCTTGAACATCCGGTTCTTATGTAGAAAAGTTTGTAAATAGAGGCGTCTGTAGGTAGAGGTACCACTGTATAGATAAATGGGGGCTTGCAGCCAACATAAAATTATTTCTCCTGGAAAGCAAGGACATTCTCACCAAGTGTTGGAGGGGAGGGGATCGAATCCAACTGTGGCTGTTGGGGCTGTGTCCAGTTGTTATTTTTTTTTAAAATAATTTATTTATTATATTTGCCAAGCATGTATAAGCTAACAGATATAAGTATAAACATGCTTACTAATACATGAAATGTATACAAATAAATGGAGACATTAGGACAGGGATGGTAGCAGTGGTGAAATACAATTTTTTTACTACCGGTTCAGTAGGCATGGCTTAGTGGGTGTGGCTTGGTAGGCATGGCAGGGGAAGGATGCTGCAAAATCTCCATTCCCACCCCACTCCAAGGGAAGGATAATCCCCATTCCCTCCCCAGTCCTAGAGGAAGGATATTGCAAAATCTCCATTTCCTCCCCACTTTGGGGCCAGCCAGAGGTGGTATTTGCCAGTTCTCTGAACTACTCAAAATTCTACTACCAGTTCTCCAAACTACTCAAATGGTTTCTCCAGTGAAGATGGGAAATTGTCAATACAGAATAGTTTTAAGAGTCCAAAGGAAAAGATGTAAAGTCTATTTTACATGACAGTTTTGGTGTATTTCTCTCCTGAAAATAGCTGGGGAATCCTGAGAATTGAAATCCATATGTGTTCACATTGCCAAGGTGGTGAAATTTTAGAGAAAGGGTGGAAGAAGCAGTGTGGAACTGGTGAAGTAGAGTAACAGAGTAGGTCTTGGAGGTCTTCTAGCCCAACCCCCTGCTTAACCAGGAATCCCTACACTACTTCAGACAGATCCAACATCTTCAAAACTTCCAGTGTTGGAGCATTCACAACTTCTGGAGGCCATCCTTCCGAGGTGGGTAAAATGAGGACCCAGGTTGTTGGGGGCAATAGGCTGAATCTGTAAAACTGCTTCCAGAGGGCTGTAACAAGCACTATGAAGTGGTATGTAAGTCTAAATGCTATTGCTATGCTATTTTTACCTGTTTTCGAATGGTTGGCAGAAGCTGGTTCAGGTAACGGGAGCTCACTCCATTACGCAGCGCTAGGGATTCAAACTGTTTGACTGCCCACCTTTCAGATAAGCATCTTGGCCACTGAGCCAACGCACCCCCATGTATGGTAGGTCATGTTAAAAGGAGATGATGATGATGATAATAATAAGAACAACAACAACAGAGTTGGAAGGAAACTTGGAGGTCTTCTATTCCAATCCCCTGCTTAGGCAGGAAACCCTACACTACTTCAGACAGTTATCCAACATCTGGCTAAAAACTTCCAGTGTTGGGGCATTCACAACTTCTGGAGTCAAGCTGTTCTGACTGTCAGGAAATTTCTCCTTAGTTCTAAGTTACTTCTCTCCTTGTTTAGTTTCCACCCATTGCTTCTTGTTCTACCCTCAGGTGCTTTGGAGAATGGATTGACTCCCTCTTCTTTGTGGCAACCCCTGAGATAACACTGCTACCATGTCTCCCCTGGTCCTTCTTTGCATTAAACTAGCCATGCCCACTTCCTGCAACCATTCTTCATATATTTTAGCCTTCAGTCCCCTAATCATCTTTGTCACTCTTCTCTGCACTCTTTCTAGAGTTTCAATATCCTTTTTGCATCGTGGCAACCAAAACTGAAATCAGTATTCCAAGTATGCCCTTACCAAGGCCTTATAAAGTGGTATTAACACTTCAATGATGCAAGATGATGATGATGATAATAATGATGATGATAATAATAATAATAGTAGTAGTAGTAGTAGTAATAATAATAATAATAATAATAATAATAATAATAATAATAATTTATTAGATTTGTATGCCGCCCCTCTTCGGAGCAGCTCACAACAACAATAAATACAATAAAATACAAATCCAATATAAACTATATTAAAAACCCCATTATTATAAAAATTAACAATTCTAAAAACAATCATACCAATCTCACATGTTGAGTCAGAAAGGTAAGGGGAGAAATTAATCCCCACCTGCTTGGTGGTATAGATGGCCCTTCAACATTTTATGGAAGGCAAGGAGGGCGGGGGCTATTCGAATCTAAGGGGGGAGTTGATTCCAGAGGGCCGGGGCCGCTACAGAGAAGGCTCTTCCCCTAGGTCTCGCCAGATTTATTTATTTTTATTTTATTTATTTATTATTTAGATTTGTATGCCGCCCCTCTCCGCAGACTCGGGGCGGCTCACAGCAAGATACAACAATTCATAACAAATCCAAATATAATTTAAAATATTTAAAAAGAACCCCATTTTACTAACAAACACACACACAAACATACCATGCATAAATTGTACATGCCCGGGGGAGGTGTTTCAGTTCCCCCATGCCTGACGACAAAGGTGGGTTTTAAGGAGTTTACGGAAGGCAGGGAGAGTAGGGGCAGTTCTAAACTCTGGGGGGAGTTGGTTCCAGAGAGTCGGGGCCGCCACAGAGAAGGCTCTTCCCATGGGGCCCGCCAACCAACATTGTTTAGTTGACGGGACCCGGAGAAGGTCTTTAGGACCTAATCGGTCGCTGGGATTCGTGCGGCAGAAGGCGGTCTCGGAGATATTCTGGTCCAGTGCCATGAAGGGCTTTAAAGGTCATAACCAACACTTTGAATTGTGACTGGAAATTGATCGGCAGCCACTGCAAGCCACATGGGCGTACCTATGGAGCCCCATGATAGCTTGCACAGCCGCATTCTACACGATCTGAAGTTTCCAAACACTTTTCAAAGGTAGCCCCATGTAGAGAGTGTTGCAGTAGTCGAACCTCGAGGTGATGAGGGCATACGTGACTGTGACCAAAGACTCACTGTTCATAGATGAGATCATGTAAAAGGGTTGATATTGTTGGTAGAAGTCAGGAGTGTATCAACAACAATTAATAGTGTTTCATTGTGCTACCCAACCCATTCTTATCTCCCCCTCCCTATCCTTCTGAACACTGAATGAATACATCTGACTGCGTGAAAACCTTGGGTGAAAGAAGTCTGTAAATAGACAGGGATCTTGGGAGCCCTCAAGTGGCCACGTAGGCTGTGCAGTCATCTTGCCATGTTTCAACTTAGAAAGAATCCTTAAAAACTATGAAAATATACCAAAACCTTAAGACAGAGGCAGGCAGGTGTTTCTACTTAACGGGGCTACTGGTGCGATGCTCGCACAGCTCTGAGGAACCAGTGGGCGGGTGCATGCTTCCTGGCAAGATTTGGCTTCTGAGCATGTGCAGGAAGCAAAATCTCACGAGGGGACGCGTGCACGTGTGTGAGATTTTGGTGATTTTTTGCTTCTACGCATGCGCAAAAGCAAAAAATTGCCATAATCTCTCTCTCGTGAGACGTCTCTACCAAAATCCTCTCTTGTGCGCGTCCTCTCACAAGATTTTGCTTCCTGCACATAAAATAAAATAAAATAAAAAAATAAAAAAAAATTAATAACATAATAAAATAAAATAAAATAATAAAATAATAAAATAATGAAATAAAATAAAATGTCCTTTCCCTGAACCTCATTTCTCTCTCCTCTTTGGCAGGAGTTGGCTAAGAAGCAACTGGGACCCATAACTACTGAGATTCGGGAGGCCGGCCAATTCTACTATGCTGAAGATTACCACCAGCAATATCTGCACAAAAACCCGGATGGCTTTTGCGGCCTGCAAGGCACTGGCGTTGCCTGCCCTGTAGGCGAATGAGGAGTTTCCCCAGTGGGAGTATCCTTGGGAGCCACGGTAATCATAACCCTTGAACGGTTACCATGGCAACCAGCGGCCTAGCATCTTCGTAATTCAACTGTGATTTAGCAATGGGGGAGGTGGGGGGCTTTGTTCCTTTCTTTTGTGTCTTGCAGGACCCGGCAAGGATTGGAGATGAGAGGGAAACATGGACGAATTTGCTGCGAATGTTAATACTTTGTGTGGGAGTGATAGATATAATTTCCACCAAACCGCAGATTTTTTGAGATGGCCTGAGAAGGCGCTGATAAATACCCATTATGCATTGATCCCTTTCCTTGTCTCTCTACCATCCCCAGGAAAGCCGATGGAGGCAACTCTGACTCCTCCATCTTTGCTGTGAATTTTTTTCTCTTGCCCAGGTAGATCTTCGATTTACAAAACACTTGAGATCGCAATATCCATTGCTTAACCAAGATGGTTGCTAAATGAATTGTGCCTGATTTTATAATCTTTTTGACTGTGGTGGTTAAGGAAAACACTGCAATGTAACTGGATCATGCCGTCGTTAAGAGAATCCTAACCCTTAACTTAGTTTGTTGGAATCTGGATGGGAAGGTCACAAGTGAAGATTCCCATGGAGTTCCCATCACACAACGTTGGGTCATTGCAACCATCTAATTATATACATGCCGTTTCCCAAGCACACAATTTTGCAAAAGTTGTAAATACAAATACTAATTAAAAGTCACCTTTTCAGTGCCTTTCTGATTTTAACTGGTCACTAAACAAATGGTTATAGGTCAAGCTCTACTGTATTGGTCCAAACCCATTTCCCTACCTTGCTTTCTCTTTGGGGTTTTGGGAAAGAAAAAACTGCAGAACAAGAACTTTGCTCTTTTGATCTCATGAAGGATTCTATATCTGCACTTGGAATGAAAACCCAACTTTCACGCTACTCTGAATCTACCTCGGCCCAATGGATCTATTGACAGTAAATTCCTCCACACGGTGCTAATGAACAGATCTGCGAGCAATCCTTTTGGTGTGGGACAATTTCCACATCTCTCTTCATTTTTAATTTTTTTTTTACCAAATGCATTCAAATGTAATTTCTCTTTTTTGTTGCGTTCGCTTGCCTCTCAGGAAAGGAGAAGTTTTGTACCCCACAATGGGCATTTTTTTTGGACAACAGGCAATTGTAAAGAATTGGCCATTCCCTGGGGGGAAACTCTCCTTTGGTGGAATGCAGTATTACAGGCTAATTCAACTCATTGCCAGAAGTTCAATCCTGACCAGCTCAAGATTGACTCAGCCTTCCATTCTTCCAAGGTTGGAAAAATGAGGACTCTGATTGTTGGGAACAAGAAGCTGACTCTGTAAACCACTTAGAGAGGGCTATAAAGCACTGTGAAGCAAGCAGTATATAAGTGCTATTGTTATTGGCCAAAATTCTCACAAAATGCCTAACTGCCGCCTCTGTCAGCCTCCACTTGGCCTGCTTGCTTCATCTGTCATAGAAACGGGGGTGTAGGTTCTGCAACTCAACGAGACCAACACAGACTTCAGAGAATAGTTACAACTGCAGAAAAAGCAATTGCTGTCAACTTCCCTTCCATAGAGGACCTGTATACTGCACAAGTCAAAAAGAGGGCTGTGAAAATATTTGCTGACCCCTTGCAACCTGGACACACACTGTTTCAACTGCTACCCTCTAGTTATCTTGCAGACCAAGATAACTAGATGCAAAAACAGTTTTTTCCCGAATGCCATCACTCTGCTAAACAAATAATTCCCTCAACATCGTCAAACTACTTACTAAGGTTGAACTATTATTACCACCAGTTTTTTCTCATCATTCCTATCACCCATTTCCTCCCACTTATGACTGTATCATTGTAACTTGTTGGTTGTATCCTTAAGGTTTTTATTAAGGTTTCTTCATTGCTTATTTGACCCCTATGACAATCCTTATGTGTTGTACCTCATGATTCTTGACAAATCTATATTTTATTTTATGTACACAGAGAGCATCCGCACCAAAGACAAATTCCTTGTGTGTCCAATCACACTTGGCCAATAAAAATAATTATATTCCATTCTATTCTATTCTATTTGGGTGGGTGGGGGAGCGTGCTAGAAGTTGCTCTCCTTCTGTTTGATTAGAATGCTAGGGAGGAAAGTTCTCATTGCAGACTGCCAGGCACTGCCAGGCTACATGGACATGTTTATAGCCTGCTCAAGGTCAGCGGCTTCACCAGACCAGCTGTGGAAGACCAAATGGCCCATGCACCCACCTGACCTCTTGGGACATGGAGATGAATTGCCCAAAGGGGGGGTGTAACTTGGGAGGGTTTTGGGATTCTTCGTACAGTAATACCTCATCTTACGAAATTAATTGGTTCCGAAAGGTGGTTCGTAAGGCAAAAAGTTCGTAAGATGAAACAATGTTTCCCATAGGAAACAATGTAAAAGCGATTAATGTGTGCAAGGGGGGGGGGAAATCACAAAATGGCGCTCCGCTGGGCACCGTCGCCTGGCTGTCACCTTCTGAAATAGCCGGGGGGCTTCTCGGCGTTCTCCAGAATGCCGAACCCAGAAGTTCGGCAAAAGTTCGGGTTCGGGAGGCTGCCAAAACATGGCCTCCAGGAAGGACGTCTTCGTGACGTCAAAGCTCTGCCCATGGAATTCCCTATTGGGATTCCCCACCTCCGTTTTAGCCTCCAGATCGGCCGAAAACGCTGCTGCTGATTGCAAAAACGGCGCTCCGCCGGGTGGTGCCACCCAGCTGTAACCTTCTGAAACAGCTGGGCGCTTCTTGGCGGCCTCCAGAACCCGAACCCGAACTTTTGCTGAACTTCCGGGTTCGGCGTTCAGGAGAACGCCGAGAAGCCCCCCGGCTGTTTCAGAAGGTGACAGCCGGGCGGCGGCGCCCAGCAGAGCACCATTTTGCGATCTGCGGTGGGTTCGTAAGCCAGAAAAAGTTCGTAACAAGAGGCAAAAAATTTGTGAACCCCGGGTTCGTATCTCGAGATGTTTGTATCATGAGGGGTTCATATCATGAGGTACCACTGTATATGCATTTTACCGCCTTTTGCCTCAGCACTTGCTTTCCTTTTGTTGCCATCCCTTCTTGTCTAGTACAAGTACTCAGTCAGGGTCTTTCTTTCCTGGACTTTGAATGGGAGCACACCTGACATGCCCTGCCAAATTGTGGGCCCTTTTTCTGGTGTTTTATCTTGGACACACAGATCTATCCACTCCACAGGATGCCATGTCTCTTATAAAGTTGGGGTACTCTCCAATTGTGTGAAATTTACCAGTCAACCATGCCAATGCCAGGAATTTTGAGTCTTGGCCGACATTTCTGGAGAATACCCATTCTTTCTAGCCAGCAAACCAAGCCATACAGCTTATTCCATGCCTACGAAGTTCTGATTAGCTCTCTTATTCTTAATGAATGTATTTTTAAAGCACACTGAGAGTTTATGCACCAAAGACAAATTCCTTGTGTGTCCAATCACACTTGGCCAGTAAATAAATAAACAAATAAAAAATAAAAATGGATTGATGGATGGATGGACGGATGGATGGATGGATATGAGGGTCGCCCAGAAAGTAATGCACCACATTTTTTTCTTCAGCAATTACTTATTGAACACAATGAAACTTACATATAAGAAAGAATGATGTTTCTTCTACACTCCCTATTTTTCCACATAATCTCCATCCAGTTCCTTCCTCCAGCAAGACACAAGGGCATGTATGCCTTGTCGGTACCACTCCTTATTCTGGTCACAAAGCCATCTCTGTCTTATAATGGCCTCAACCTCTGTGCCCAGCGACTAACCATCCTTCTGTTAACTGCAGATTCTCCATAAACTACACAAACGTTTGTGAATGTTCCCAACGGTTTCTTTCTCTGCAGTGAGAAATTCAATGATAACACGCTGCTAGTAACATACATCACTTCCAAATGCCATTTCAAAACACTGCTGCAGCTACACTATCTGTCTGAAGAAATGCAAAATTTACATACACACTCCTGACGATTCCAATAATGTATATCTAAAGTTTAGCATTTGTACCATTACTGTAGGCTGAGACCCTCATAGGTAGGTAGGTAGGTAGAGATACAGGGAGTAGGTAGGTAGGAAGGAAGGAAGGTAGGTAGGTAGGTAGGTAGATAGATAGATAGGTCATGGATGCAACTATGTTTATTTATTATTAGAGTTGAAAAGGACCGTCAGGTCATCAAGTCCAACCCCCTGCCCGAGCAGGAAATCCTACAGCACCCCAGCCAAATGGCAGTCCAATCTCCTCTTGAAAATGTCTTTTTTTTTTTAAAAAAAAAAGTATTTTTATTGATTTTATAATATAAAACACACACACAACATATAACAAGTGCTCAGTGATTGTGCCGACCACCAGACAAACATTCATACCCCACCAATCGGGGGTGTTTCTTGTATAAACCATTTTAACCCAAGAGCAAAATATCTATTATAAAGTGATTCCAATTTGTTTCTTGTAGCTTGGTCTCGGATTCTACTCGCCATGTATCATCTTACCTTGTCCCATTCTCCCATCAGTTGTCGCAAGTCAGTTTCTTTAACCAAATTCATCCTTTTGGCCATAATCTCAAATTGAATGTGGTCCACCATGTACCGGTACCAATTTTGCATTGTCCATTTTGTCACATCCTTCCAACCCAAGACTATTACTGCCTGAGCGCTTTCTATCGCTGCTTGTTTTATTTCTCTAAATTCTCCCATCATTTCCTTAGTAATTATCTATCTTATATTTAACATCCTATTAATATCCTCTTGCACTTTTTGCCAAAAATTCTGCACTACTGGGCATTCCCAAAACATATGCATAAACACTCCTTTATCTTGGCACCCATGCTAACAAATACCCTTAACATTCTGCTGAAAGTATGCGAATTGAACGGGTGTGTAATACCACTTATGTAATATTTTCCTTCTCATTTCCCTAACTCTTGTATTCTTAGTTTTCCGTATATTCTCTACTATATTTTTCATCTCTTGCGCCTCTACTTGTATCTCATTTTGCCACCATTTAGTCAATCCTTGGATCACTGACTGCACTAACATCTTATATATATTACTGGCCTGCGCCTTGGTACCCTCATTTTTTTTCTTATTATTTTCTCTAACTCTATCTCCTCCCTAAATAGTGCTTCTTTATTCTCCCTTTCATTCAGATATTTACATATTGTATTTGTTTGTAGCCATCTTCCCTTACCCAACCACCATTCTGTACGATTTCTACTTGGCCTCCCATCCTTCTCATATAACTGTTCTATCTTAATTATCCCACTTCCCTTCAACTCTCCTATAACCCTATTTAAATTTGTTTTGTTATCTCTATTTATTACATATAGCAATGACAGTTTTGATTTATATAATCCTATTTTCCCCTGCCATTTTTTCCAAATTTCTATAGTCCCTTTCACGGGACCTATTAATTTATCTAAATCGCTCCTATTTCACTTTATAAAAATTAATTCTCTATTCTTCATCCCGTTTATCTGTTTTTCCAATTTCACCCATTTATTTTTGAATATTTGCAGCTCCATTAATCTTTCAATTTGAAATGCTTCCCTATACAACTCCAAACAAGGAATTCCTCATCCACCCTCTTTTTCATTCGCTATTAACCACTTTTTCCTTATTCACCAAGAATATTTTCTTCAACCCAATAATTAAGTTTTTTATCCCAGTCTCTAAACTTGGATGCTAATAGACCTCCTGGCAATACCTGAAACAGGTACATCATTTTGGGAACTATCATCGTTTTCAAGGCTCTTATTTTAGAGATTCTCCTTAGCTTTTTCTCTTTCCAGCTCCTCATCTGTTTCAACATTCCCTCTATATTAATCTATAATTCACCTCCTCGATTTTCGCTGGGTTTCTCAATAACCAAATTCCCAAATATTTAATTTTCTTTAATCCTAACTTCAACCCTGATTCTTTCCTAATTTCTATCTGCTCTCTTGGATCTATATTTAAACACATAATCTCTGATTTTTCCATATTGACCGACAATCCCGATTCCTGTTTAAACTCTTGCAAAATATTTCTTATACCTTTAATCATCTCCATTGGGGTCTGGGTCAATATAATTGCAACATCTGCAAATAGGTTTAATTTCATTTCTAATTCCCCTATTTTATACCCTATCCAAGTATTATCTTATTAGCTAATGTCTCTATTGCTATTACAAATAACATTGGAGATAAAGGACATCCCTGCTTGGTGCCATTTTGTATTTTAATTAATTAATTAATTAGAATTGAAAGGAACCTTGCAGGTCATCAAGTCCAACCCCTTGCTTAAGCAGGAAATCCTACAGCACCCCAGCCAAATGACAGTCCAATCTCCTCTTGAAAATGTCCAGCGTTGAGGAGTTCACAACCTCTGCAGGCAGGCTGTTCCACTGGTTGATCGCTCTGACCGTCAGGAAGTTCTTCCTTATTTCCAGGTTGAATCTCCCCTTGGTCAGCTTCCAGACATTGTTCCTCGTCCAGCCCTCTGGTGCACTGGAAAATAGAGTGACCCCATCCTCTCTGTGGCAACCCCTCAAATACCTGTATGCTGCTATCATGTCACCTCTGGCCCTCCTTTTCTCTAGGCTATCTATGCCGAGTTCCCGCAATCTCTCTTCATAAGTCTTGGTTTCTAGTCCCTTAATCATTTTGGTTGCTCTTTTCTGTACCTTCTCCAGAGTTTCAATGTCTCTTTTGAAGTGTGGTGATCAGAACTGAATGCAATACTCCAGATGTGGTCTGACCAGGGCTTTATAGAGTGGTATTAATACCTCTCTGGGCTTGGAGTGCATCCCCCTGTTGATACAGCTTAGGATTGTGTTGGCCTTTTTAGCTGCTGCTGCACCTTGCTGGCTCATGTTTAGCTGATTATCCACCAAGACTCCGACATCACTTTCACAGTCACTACTGCTAAGTGGGGTTTCTCCCAGGCTGTATGCATGTCTAGGGGTTGGTTTTTTTTGCCTAGGTGAAGGACTTTGTTGAACAGCATTTTGTTAGTATGGGCCCACAGATCTTTCTGTATTTTGAGCCTATCCTCTAGGGTGTTGGCTACCCCCGCCAGCTTGGTGTCGTCTGCAAATTTGATTAGTTCCCCTTCTATTCCTTTGTCTAGGTCATTGATGAAAATGTTGAAGAGCACAGGGCCCAGGACAGAACCTTGTGGTACCCCACTGCCTACCTTCTTCCCTGTGGATTTGGAGCCATTGAGGATGACTCGTTGGATGCGGTTGGTCAGCCAACCGTTTATCCATCTGCATATGTTGTAATCTACCCCGTATTTTTCTAATTTGTGAATTAGGAGATTGTGGTCAACTTTACCGAAAGCTTTGCTGAAGTCCAAATATATGAGGTCTACTATGTTGCGTTGGTCTACCGATTTGGTTATGGTGTTGAAGAATGATATGAGATTGGTTTGGCATGATTTGTTTCTGATAAACCCATGTTGGGTGTTGGATATTATCTTGTTTGTTTCTAGGTAGTGGCAAAGCTGTTTTTTTATTATTTTATCCAGTATTTTTCCAGGTATAGAAGTCAGACTGATAGGTCTGTAGTTGCCTGGGTCAGTCTTTTTACCTTTTTTGTGGATGGGGACTACATCAGCTCATTTCCAGTCTTCCAGTAGGTCTCCAGTGATCCAGGATTTTTGGTAGATGAGAAGTAGTTCCATGTCTACAGGAATCCACTGGGTGATCAATAAATGAAGTAAATAGGCATAGCAGGTTGTGTCCCAAAATTATTACCGAACATGCCATTTGCCTCTTCACATCATGCCAGTAGTGGACACCACCTAGTACAAAGATGATGCTCTCCATGCAAAGCACCTGTTCTACTTCTTCTATTAGGTAGGAACATATTTTGCACAAAGTTCTTCCTTTTAATGCAGGGAAGCCACATCAAAACTGCTTCGAAGCGGTGCCATTCTGGTGAAGTTTGAATTTGGAAGTTGAGCATCCTTTTAAAGCAGACCTGATAATTTTATAGCCCACAGGCCATATCCATCTCTCTGCCTCTTCCTATCCAGCCTGCGTGGATTGCTTTTATTTTGAAAGCAACTGCCTTCAAAACTAATGTAATGTATGTAGGTGCACGCATGCCTACACACAGTCACAGCCTGATTGGTTTGGCCCTTCACACAGTTCCCGGTTTTCATATGGCCACTTGGGAAAATCAATTGCCCACCCCTGCGTTGAGGAGATGCAGAGTCTTGGTGTGGTGCAGGGGTCATCAACCTGCGGCTCTGGAGCCACGTGTGGCTCTTTCATCCCTCTGCTGCAGCTCCCTGTCACCTGGTTGGCACCACAATTTTGAGAGGGAAGCATGGCTTGCCAGTTGGAGGCTCTATAGCAATGATGGCAAACCTTTGCATGCTGAAAGACCGTGGGATGTGCTATTGCACATGTGCGAATGCCCACACCCATTATTCAATGCCTAGGGAGGGCAAAAACAGCTATCCCCCTCCCCCTGGAGGCCATCTGGAGGTCAGAAATGGCCTGTTTCCCAACTTCTGATTGGCCCAGTAGACTCGTGTTTTGCCCTCCCCAGGCTCAAAGGCTTCCCTGGAGCGAGGGGAAGATAAAACACACTTCCCCATCCTCGCAGAGTCTCTCTGCAAGCCCAAAACACCCTCCCAGAGTCTCTGTGCAAGCCAAAAATCAGCTGGACAGCACACACAGGCATGTTGGAGCTGAGCTTGGGCAACGGCTTGCGTGACAGCAGATATGGCTCCGCATGGCACCTGTGGCACCCATGCCATAGGTTCGCCATCACTGCTCTATAGCAAGAGATGGGTTTTCTGGTCAGCTCCACAATTGATAGAGTTTTTGATTAGGATTGGTAGAGAAAAAATAATGCCACACTAGGAGACTCTGTGGTAGGGGAACTGGATTTCCAGTTGGCTCCAGAAATGAACTGGGGGCTTCCAATTAGGACATTTGTCACTTTTTGAGTGTTTAAGGTCCCCTGGTGTGGTGGAATGTGATCTCGTTTCCCAGGAGGGAGGGGCTGCATTCCATAACAGCAAAAAGACAGCAAAATTTATCTATATTTAGGCAAGAAAAACAAAATGCACAAGTACAGTATATGTGGTACATAGTTCAACAGTGGTAACTGTGAGGGGGATCCTGGAGTCCTAGTGCACAACCATTTAAATATGAGCCAGTAGTGTGCAGCAGCAGCCAAAAAAACCACACAGTTCTAGGCTGCGTTAACAGAGGATAGACTCAAGATCACGTGAAGTGTTAATGCCACTTTATAAGGTCTTGGTATAGAATAATGCACTTGGAATACTGCATTCAATTTTGGTCGCCACATTGAAAAAAGGATGTTGAGACTCTAGAAAAAGTGCAGAGAAGAGTGAGAAAGACCGTTGAACTTACCTGAACGGTCTTCTCGCTGCACTGCGAAGAGAGTCCAAGGTGGGTTATTATTCAGCCTGATTGGCAGGGACTGAGTTAAAAATTAGCATAATTGTTATGTCCCGCCCACCACTACCCTCCTTAGGTCAGTCAAGAAAAAACAAAGGAATAGTGAAACAAGGCAAATTTATTCAACAAACTTTAACCATAGAAATTAACTGAACTGTGCACCTGGGCAAAAAGCCGGGCGGGTTTGGACTCTCTTCGCAGTGCAGCGAGAAGACCGTTCAGGTAAGTTCAACGGTCCTTCTCCACTGCACTGCTTCAGAGAGTCCAAGGTGGGATATACCCAAGCAACACCTTAGGGAGGGTTAGGCTGGCCCAGGGGTACTGGAACACAAACTCTTTGTAATACTCTTCTCCCGAGGGCTGCCTCAGCAGAAGCAAACGAGTCCAAACGATAATGTCTAATAAATGTTGTGGGTGCAGCCCAAGTGGCTGCCCTACAAATGTCCTCAATTGGTGCTTGTGTGGTCCAAGCCGCTGAGGTGGCTGCACTCCTGGTTGAGTGGGCTGTAATCCTGTCCGGTAATGGAGTTGATTTAGCCTTATATGCCTCAATGATACCGGAACGGATCCATCTGCTGAGAGTCTTAGCCGAAACTTTCCTCCCCATGGAACCGGGAAGGAAGGAAACAAAGAGAGCTTCTGATCTTCTGAATGCAGTTGTACGGCGAACGTATATTTTCACTGCTCTGCGAACATCCACTTTATGCCAACGGAGCTCCGATGGGTGGGAGCCATGGGTGCAAAAGTCCGGGAGCACTATGTCCTGTGACCTATGAAACCGAGTATTGATTTTAGGCATGAAGCTAAGGTCCAAGCGGAGAGTCACTCTGTCCGGGTGAAACATGCATAAGTCCGGGCGCACCGATAGGGCGGCTAGCTCAGAAACTCTGCGTGCAGAGGTTATGGCCACCAAAAAGGCCACCTTAATGGAAAGGATGTGCAGTGAAACCTCCCTCAAAGGTTCGAAAGGAGGAGCCGTGAGGGCCTGGAGAACCAAGGGTAGGTCCCAGGATGGAAAATGGTGAATCACCGGTGGGGACAGGTTCGCTGCTCCTCGGAGAAAATCTCTGACCCAAGGATGGTGAGAGATTGGGCAGAGTGGGTCCGGCCGGAGTACAGTTGCGATGGCAGCTACCTGTCTGCGAAGGGTGTTAGGAGTCAACCCCTTGTCGAGGCCCTTCTGCAAGAACTCCAGTAAATTGAGGACTGAGGAGGCAGAGGGTAAGACCCCTTGTGCCCTATAAAAGGTGCTGTACGCTGCCCAGGTCGCCTGGTATATGCGGGTGGTTGAGGGGCGCCGTGCCGCTTGTATGGTGTGGATGACATTATCCGGCACCTGTCTCTCCCTCAAGCGGTTCCCCTCAATTGCCACACGGCAAGCTTCCACCACTGCGGCTCCGGGTGAATTATGGAGCCCTGTGTCAGAGTCAGCTGATGGCATGGAATCCTCCATGGGGGAGACAGCGATAGGTCCATCAGGTCGGCGAACCAGGGGCGCCTGGGCCAGAAAGGAGCTACCAGGAGTATCTCTGCTCCTTCCGCGATGATCTTGGCTACTACTCTGTGTATTAGACCAGTGTTTCCCAACCTTTTTTGAGCCGCGGCACATTATTCATGTTTTCAAAATTCTGGGGAACACTGAAGGGCGGGGCGGGGGGGCTAAAGAAAAGTTTGGACAAAAAAAATATCTCTTCCTCCATTTCACTCTATTTCTCCCTCCCTCTTTCTCTCTCTTCCTTCCTTCCCTTCTTTCTCTCCATCCCTCTTTCTTTCTTTCTTCCTCTCTTTTTTGCTCTCTTTCTCTCTCCCTCCTTCCCTCCCTCTATGTCTTTCCCTCTCCCTCTTTCCCCCCTTTCTTTCTCTCTCTCTCTTGCTTTCTTTCCCTCTCTTTCTCTTGCTTTCTTTCTCTCATTCTCTCTCCCCTCCTTTTTCTCTCTCTCTCTTTCTCGTTCACCATGTCAGCAACAGAGAGAAAAAGAAAGAGCGAGAGAGAGCCGGCGAGAGAGTGGAGTGCGCAGCAGCCATCAGCCTCCTCGCCCTCCCAGACGTCCCCAGCGCCCGGCCTCGCGCCGCCTCCCGTTAGCCCGGCCGAAAGCCACACAGTCCCGGACTCCTGGATCGCTCGCTTCTCCGGCCAGCGCGGCGCTTTCCTGGGCAGATGGCTTTGCTGACAGGAGAAACGAGCGATCGGGGAGTCCGGGACTGTGTGGCTTTGCGCCATGAAGAGAAAACGGCAGCAGGGAAAAGTCGGCCGTTTTCTCTTCATGGCACAAAGCCACACAGTCCCGGACTCCCGGATTGCTCGCCCCAAGGCAGGAGGCGGGGGCGGAGGAGAGTGGGCGGATCGGGCGGTCAATGGGGCAGGGAGGAGAAGCCAGGGGCACGTTTGGCCGGAGGCACCGTGGGGAGGCAGGGGCAGGGAGGTGCGGCAGTAGGAGTAAAGGGAGCCACGGCTGCCCCTGCCTCCCCACGGTGCCTCCGGCCAAACGCGCCCCTGGCTTCTCCACCCTGCCCCATTGCCCGCCCGATCCACCCACTCTCCTCCGCCGCCTCTCGCCGCGGCACACCTGATGGTGTCTCGCGGCACACTAGTGTGCCGCGGCACACCGGTTGGGAAACGCTGTATTAGACTGACCAGAGGGAAGGCGTATAGGAGACCGGTCGGCCATGGTGACAGGAGTGCATTCGTCTGCTCGGCTCCCAGCGTTGGGAACCGGGAAAAGAACCGTGGGACTTGGTGGTTGAGATGTGAAGCAAACAGGTCCACGACTAGAACGCCGTAACGATGGACTATCAGTTGGAATGTCTCTGGATTCAGGGACCATTCTCCCGGGTCTATTGTTGTGCGGCTGAGTGAACAATACGCAAGCGTATTGTCCACTCCTGAAATATGTTCTGTATGGATGGAGGCGAGGTGAATCTCCGCCCAAGACATCAGGGCGTGCGCCTCCTGCATTAGGCGGTCCGACCGTGTGCCCCCTTGGTGATTTATGTGGGCTCTTGTTGCCACATTGTCTGTTAGTATGAGGACTTGACGGTCCGCTACAGTCTGTGAAAAGGTTTGCAGTGCTCTGAAGACTGCCCGTAGTTCCAGGAGGTTGATGTTGGGATCTGTCAGGTCTGAGGCCGACCATCTGCCCTGCGCAACCTGGGATCTGGAATGCGCTCCCCATACGGACAGACTGGCGTCTGTGGTGATAGTCACCTCCTGATGGAACAGAAAGGGGGAACCCCTGGCTATTGCTGGAGATGTCCACCAGGGAAGGGAAAGCCGAACTGCTGTGGTCAGGTGCACTCGATGCTTGGAATTGCTTAGCCGAGCCCTTTGGAATGGAAGAAGGAGCCACTGTAAGGGTCGGGCGTGCAGCCGAGCCCATGGTACGATATTGATGCATGAAATGAAGACTCCCAGCAATTGGGAGAGCAGTGCCAGGGGAATCCTGGTGCGGCGTGATATTGAGTATATCAGTGTCCGTATTTTCCTCTGCCTCTCTGATGACAGGAAGGCCATGCCGGAGGAAGAATCTATTGTCGTTCCCAGGTGGAGCAGACACCTGGTTGGGTGCAAGTGGCTCTTGTCGTGGTTGATTGTAAATCCTGCCCTTTGAAGACAGTCTACTGTTTGGGCCAAATCCCGGTTGGCCCGTTGAGGGCTGCTGGAAAGGACGATTATGTTGTCTAAATAAGCTAGGAGCTGTATGGACTGTGACCGGAGACTGGCTGTTAACGCATCCAGGAGCTTGGTGAAGGCCCTGGGTGCTGAGGACAGGCCAAAGGGCATGGCCTTGTACTGAAAGTGCCTGTCCTGGAGGCAAAAGCGGAGAAATTGACGGTGTTGCTGATGAACCGGAACATGTAAATACGCCTCCTTGAGATCGATGGATGTCATCCAATCCCGATGACGGATGGAGGCCAGGATGGTTTGTAGTGAATGCATCTTGAACCTCTGATACCGGATGTAAATGTTCAGTTGTTTGAGGTTCAAGATCAGGTGGCAGCCGCCGGAGGACTTGGGGACCACGAACACTATGGAGTAGAACCCCTTGCCTCTCTGCTCTGCCAGGACCGGTTCTATTGCCCCAATGTCCAAGAGGTGTTGGACCTCTTGAAGAATAAGAGATCTCTTTTGAGGATGACTTAAAATAGGACATTGTACAAATCTGACTGGAGGGGTCCGCCAAAAGTTTATCCGCAGACCTTGGCTCACAGTCTCTAAGGCCCATGCGTCGGTGGAGATGGAGCCCCAAAATTCGGTGAAGAATTGCAGGCGTCCATCTATGGGCGGGTCGTGGCCGGAGTCACTTCTGCTTGCGGAATCCCCCTCTGTTGCCACCTCTGTAGGATCTGCGAGACTGCTGAAACTGGTGGTTTCTATCTCTGTATCCGCCTCTGTCAGATCGAAAGGACGGTTGGGTATATGTCCCCTGTCCATAGGTCCGAGCAACTGGGGATGAGGTCGAGGATGTCTCCGGCCGAAAGGACTGCCTGCGAAAGTAGGGGGGCCCTCGCCTATCATGTCTCCTCGCTGACCGTGGCAACACCTTTCTCTTGTCCCTGTCTTCGATCAGGACAGTGTCTAATGACTCACCAAAGAGTTTAGTACCCTGATATGGTGCAGTGGCAAGGCGCCATTTCGATTTCACATCTGCTTGCCATGACCTGAGCCAAACCAATCTTCTGGCAGAGAGATGAGTTGCCAATGCTCGAGATGAGAATCTTGCAGACGCTAGGGTGGCATCTGCAGAGAACTTAGTAGTGGCAATGAGTTTGTTAATATCCTGACGTAGGCGAGCGTCCTCTGGGCCCAGCCTGGAGAGCATATCTTGGAGCCACAAGATGGAGGCCCTGTTGAAGAAGGAGGCCACCGAAGCAGCCCTCAGGGACCAGGCCGAAAGTTGGTGCATTCTCTTGACCAGGTTCTCAGCCCTTCTATCCTCTGGGCGTAGGCCATCTGCCATCTCTGAAGGTACCACTGCGTTGGACATCAGAGAGGTGATAGGAGTGTCCACTGAAGGGTACTGGAGTAAGTCCTCCACCTCCGGATCAAAGGAATAAAATCTCCTGTCAATAACTGATGGACCCAGGGCTGCTGATGGGTTCTGCCAGGGCTTTTTAATATTTTCTGCGAAGATAGGCACGGCAGGGATATGCTCTGATTCCCTCTGGGGCTCATTAATTAGCCTGGCCGCTGGCATGATGCCTACTTCTTGGCCAGCTGGTTTAGATGAGTTATCTGGCAGCAGCGTGGCCTTGGCCTTGTTCAAGAGGGTCCTAAACAAGGAGTGTTTGAACAGTCCTATTAAGGGTGGCTGCTCTGGTAGGGTGGTCTCATCCCCTGAGAGCTCATCCTCTGCATCTGAGGCCATCTCTCCTGGATCCAAGTCTTCCTGAAAGGAATCATGCAAGGAAGGAGCAGGAGCAGGAGCTGTCCAAGGGTCTGATCTGTTGGCTCGGGCTGGCTGGGGAGATGGGCGTTGCTGGGCACCCACTGCGATACCCTGGGAATATGCAGACGCTATCATGTCCTGTAGTGAGGGGGACATAGTCTGCCAGTTGTCCATGGGGCCCCTGAGCCCCGCAGCAGTTGGGGTAAAGGTGGCTGCAGGCTGCCCAGATTGAGACCATGATTGGGATGGTGTGGACCATTCTGCTCTTTGAATCCCTTCTGATGGAGGTGGAGCACTCAATGGCCGGTCAGGAGACAATTCCCCAGCTGCAGAGAGATGTGGTCCCTCAAAGGGAGCAACAGAGACCGAGGGGCTTTGCTGATGCTGTGGAATGGAAGTGGCAGAAGGGCTAGGGCCTTGCCTTGGCTTATTCAATTCCAATTGGGCCTCTAGGGCCTTGATCTTCTTCTCAGCCTCCCTCAAGGCTGAAGATTGGGAAGACTTCCCCTTGGACTTAGAGCCTTGGCTCTTATCCCTCCCCTTGCTAGTGGAGGGGACAGCCGGGTCAGCTGTATTATTCTGTTGTTGAGACATTATTAATGATCAACACTCACGGTACAGTAAAACCAAGGGCTGGATATAACAGGAACTGGAAAGCACAATTAGAGAGAATGCTATCTCATTCCCCGGAGGAACTAGTCATCAACTTCCTGTCAAGTGGTTGGGATAGACTGGTCTCCTGAATTGCCCTGGCCACGCCCCTCTCCTTCTGTGGAGGTAAAATGGCCGCCGTGGAGTGCTAGCAATTGCTGACTCACTGGCTGATGGCCCCCACCTTTGCTCCAAAATGGCGTCCCCCACAAAGAGGGGCGGAGCTATCCTGCCCTCGGAGGCTTGAGGACTCACCCTGCCTCCTTGCCGGCAGCTCGGTGGGTACCGCCCCAAAATGGCGATCTTGCCTCCCGGTCAGCTACGGGACCTTACTGGGAGCCCCCGTTGCGGTTTTACCGCCATATTGCCCCCTTGCGGTCCCGGTCAGCTACATGACCTCACTGGGAGCCCCCTCAGCTTTGCGGCTATTCTGCCCATCTGCGGCTCGTCACGCCACTGTAAAGCATCGGCGGCCGCTTATAGCGCTGCCGAACAGCTGATCCCTGCATCGGGAAGCGTCGCGGCTTCTCTGTCGGTTCAAAGTGTCTTCCGCGGCCGATTGCGAGGCCGCCAAACAGCTGATCTCATTCAGGACAGCCGAGCCGAAGAGCGGTAATCTGGCGACGGCGAGGGGGGGGGTGTCTGAGCGCGAACATCAGGGACCCCATAGTCATCCTCCCTGTCTACAAGGCAGTGCTCCGGAGAGCAGAGGCCTCTCAGGGGTGAAGCATTGGAGAGCAGTACCCCAGAGGGAAGA
Organism: Erythrolamprus reginae; assembly: GCF_031021105.1. Classification (NCBI taxonomy): domain Eukaryota; kingdom Metazoa; phylum Chordata; class Lepidosauria; order Squamata; family Dipsadidae; genus Erythrolamprus; species Erythrolamprus reginae. The sequence goes on from NC_091960.1 coordinate 17,960,269, forward strand.
GGCTCTCAAGGAAAATCCATTCTCTCTTCTTCCTGAAAAAGAAAAGAAGAAACAATTAGAGAAAAACATGCATTTATTAAAAGAATTTTACTCTCCGTAGAGAGGAGAAAACTCAGCGTCCCTACACTATGAGTGAGTTTTTTAGACTGACCTAAGGAGGGTAGTGGTGGGCGGGACATAACAATTATGCTAATTTTTAACTCAGTCCCTGCCAATCAGGCTGAATAATAACCCACCTTGGACTCTCTGAAGCAGTGCAGTGGAGAAAGATGATTAGGGGACTGAAGGCTAAAACATATGAAGATTGGTTGTGGGAACTGGGCATGGCTAGTTTATTGAAAAGAAGGACCGGGGAGACATGATAGCAATGTTCCAATATCTCAGGGGTTGCCACAAAGAAGAGGGAGTCAAATTATTCTCCAAAGCACCTTAGGGTAGAACAAGAAACAATGGGTGGAAACTGTTCTGTCTGGGTGCCCCCAGACTTCAACACCAACTGGAAAAAGCAGCCAGACACGCTGGTAAAAGCAAAAGCACTTTATAGTTTGAAAAATAAACACAGAGAAAAACCTGTTCTTCCCAACAGGCAGGCTATGAGACTTCACAGCAGAGTCCTGATGGCCAGACAATACAGCAGACTTCTTGCTGGCACACCCACCACTGTAGAGAATAAGACCCACACCTTTTTCCCCCAAGGTTTCAGTATTCAAAGTCACAAACCAGAATTCCAAGACGCCAAAGATCACAGCCAGGTCCCAGGACTCCCAAAGATAATACTCCACAAGCCAGGAAGGTTGGGTCTGCCTTTTCAGCCTTTCCAGAGAGCACCACACCCAAACCCAGCTGTTGCCTCTTTAGTGCTGAAAGTACCTGGCTAATTGTCCCCTTCGTTGTGTTGCTCTTCTCTGCCGGAGATCGATTATTGCTTGTGCATTTTCATCTAAGGAATCCAGGCTGCTTGCTGGGGAGAGCTCCCTCTCGGGGGGCTCTGGCTGTCCTCCCTCTCCCTCAGCCTGAGATTCCTCCTCCCCGTCTGCCTGAACCTCCTGTTCCTCATCCTCCCCTCTGAGCAGGAAGCCAGCAGAGGATCAGCCGTTCCCTGAGGGGCCTCAGACGGAATCACAACAGAAACTAAACAAGGAGCTAAGTAACTTAGAACTAAGGAGAAATTTCTTGACAGTTAGAACAATTAATCAGTGGAACAGCTTGTCTCCAGAAGTTGTGAATGCTCCAACACTGGAGAGGGTTGGACTAGAAGACCTCCAAGGTCCCTTCCAACTCTTGTTGTTGTTGTTGTTGTTGTTGTTATTATTATTATTATTATTATTATTATTATTATTATTATTATTAGAGTGTTGGTGTGGGAGAAAGAGAGTGAAAGAGCTCCTTTGTAGATGTTCCCAGAGTGTATATCATGGTGCATGTAGCTGCTTCAATTTGACACGATCTCTGTCAATAATTGAACCATAAAAGAAAATGCTTAGAAGAACCTCAACATGTTTTTCTTATTTTTGGGATCCTGAAACCTGTTAATTACTCTCACTGTTTTATCCAGTTCCTGTACTTAGTGTTAAGACAATAAAATCTGCCTTACTCCCAAGCCTGAATTTCATGATTGTTAACACAATCTCTCCAATAGTAACATGCAACAGATAATTTTAAATGTAGATTTTGTTCGTGACAAATATCCAGTATCAAATGACTTGCAAGGCCAATTCAGAGAGTTTTGTTTTTATAATGGTGCCACAAGAGACAGGATCATCCACTTTGGGGAAACTCAAATATTTGCAGAAGTATAAAGCATCTTGGAGTAGGAAGGACTTTACTACCCAGCTGGTGGTTTCACCTCACTGCTTACACGATAAACCACATTTTTGTACAGTATGATGGGCGGGCAAGTCAGCTTAGCTTCCTGCCTTTGAACCAGCCAGCTGGCCAAGGTAGAGCACCAAAACTGACAGCTGGTACCCTTTGCCCTTCGTTGTCCTCCTCTTGGTTCAGTGGGGTGGAAAGGAGACCCCAATGGGCTTCCCTGGGAAGGGAGGGTGGTTGTGCCTGGCATAGCCATGCGATGGAAGATTTGCAACCATAAACGCAATGCCTGTCCATATTGGGAAGAGAGGGCAACCAAAGGAGCATCTTCATGGAAACAGACTCAGCTACAACAACCCCCCCCCCCAAATGCAGCAAAACTCTGGGTGCAATTTTTCCCCCTGGTCCAAGAGTTGAGTCAACTTCTGAACCTCACCAAAATTTGCAGAGATCCACGGGGAAAGCAAAGCAGCCTCAGAGCCACACATAGTCCTTGCCTTATCACCAAACTGGGGTCAGAATTTCTGTTGCTAAGCAAGCTGGTTATTAAGTGAATTGCACCTGCCACATTTGCTAAGGCGGTTAAGCGAATCACTGCAGTCAATCACAGGTTCCGTAAGTGAATCTGGGGTTTCCTTTTTTTAAAAAAATATTTTTTATTGAATGTTAAAAACAAAGCACAAAACAACAACATTAAACTTTCGATAAATTTGTACAGACATAATGAATGCTAGCAAATGAAGAACAAAAGAGAAAAAGAAAAAAACAAAAACAATGAAAAAGAAAAAGAAAAAACCAAACATAAATAAAACATACATTTGGGATAGTTACATCCCCTTCTCATTCAGAATTTCAATCGGAGATATAAGTATTTTTGTTTTGATAAACGTATTGCTTTGCCTATTTACATATTTGCCTACTTTTCTACAAACCTAGATTCTAATCTTTTGAACTGTCTTTCTGTATAGTTTCTTTTCTTTTATCCTTCTTTCTTTCTTTTAACCAATTATAAAAGTTCTCCCATATTTTATAGTAGCCCGAATCCTCTTTCCCTTCTAGTTTTCTTGTCAGCATATCCATCTCTGCACAATCTATCACCTTTTTAATTACCATCCCTTCTGCCGGTATTTTTTCACTTTTCCAATGCTGAGCATATAGTAATCCTTGCCACTGTCAGAGTATGGATAATCAAATACTGGACTTCTTTTTTTATACTTCTCAAATCTGGAGTTTCCTATTGATTTTGCCTGTCAGAACCTAGCTGAGAAGGTCTCAAACAGTGACCACCCATCTCTAGGATGTTTCAGCTGTTGTAAATGCTCAGTGGTTGCCAAGCACCCAGATTTTGACTGTGGAGATTCTACTAATGATTTTGATATTTTTGAGGACTGATCATGAGTCACCAGTTTTCAATGCTGTTATAACAGAACAGTCACTAAATGAATAGTTGTAAGTCAAGGACATCATTGCCCTGCATGGAAAGACCCTGCTTATGGCATTAAGTGTGATTGGTACCCTAGGGTGGTTATGTGCGAACCAAAGATCAACTGGCTGGCACACACATGCACATTGGAGCTGAGCTAAGGCAACGGCTTGTGTGCTAGCAGATATGGCTCTGCATACCACCTGTGGCACCCGTGCCATAGGTTCACCATTATTGGTATAGGGTCTCCTGCTTGAGCAGTGGGTTGGATCAGAAGACCTCCAGGGTCTCTGCCAACATTTGTTATTCTGCTATTCTGACTTGGCTCACTGATTGGCCAGCTTCTCACACACCATTATCAGGTAGGACTTCAGAATAGGCCAGCTTCAGTTCATCAGGGTTCATTGAGGGCTGGTTATGGGACCCACCAGTGTGCTCTTTCCCAACCCCAACCCCAATAACATGCACATGCTGGCCAGCCGATTTTCGACTGGACACACCCCCTCCCTTCCCAGGAGTCTCCACATGGCCCTTTTTAAGGTAAATAAAGGGATCATGGAACTCATTACCGGACTCAATTGTGTCAACCCCTAACCCTCAACATTTCTCCCTTAGACTCTCCACGATTGACCTCTCCAGGTTCCTAAGAGGCCAGTAAGGGGCGTACATAAGTGCACTGGTGTGCCTTTCGTCCCCTGTCCAATTGTCTTTCCTTTCTCTCACTTATCATATATATTCTCTTTCTTTCATATATCCTCTCCTCTAAGTTCACTTTTACCCTTATACTACCTGTCTGTTTTTCTTCCTATGTATTTGTGTATTGGACAATTAAATAAATAAATAAATAAATAAATAAATAAATAAATAAATAAATAAATAAATAAATAAATAAATAAATAAATAAATAAATAAATAAATAAATAAATAAATAAATAAATAAATAAATAAATAAATAAATAAATAAATAAATAAATAAATAAATAAATAAATAAATAAATAAATAAAGGCTCTGGGAGGTCGTTTCTGGCCTTCTTTGCCCTTCCCAGCCTCCAAGAAAGCCTCTGGAGGCTGGAGAGGGTGAGAAATGGGCCTTCTGGTCCACTGGAAGTCAGGAAATAGGCTGTTTCCTGCCTGCCGCTGGCCTCCTGAAGGCCATTTTCGCGTACATGCATGGGGGGGATGCATTGAATTATGAGTTGGGGCATGCATGTGTGCAACCCCCTCCCCTGCACTCTCCCCCCCCACACCTTTGGCACATCAGGGCAAAAAGATTAGTCATCACTGTCCTAAATCATATGGGAACATGGTTCTGCAGCCTCCAATGCAAGTACAAAGAGAATATGACGTAGGGCTATCTCATAAGATTTGGCACATCAACCACACCGCCAGACATGTTTTACATGTCGGAAAACATGTAAAACTCCATGGTTTGATAGCAAGTCTGACCTGCTATAAAAGATCCTCCTATGCTGTCTACTGTATCTTTAAGTGGGAGGGAAGTATCTTTAAGTGGGAGGAATGGCACACGGAAACGATTTGAAAGATAGGCTCATTTAACTGGCCTTCGCTGATAAAGGAGAAAAGTTCCTTCTGACAGTCCCTAGGAAGTGGGTGGCATAAAAATCGAATACAGTACAGTACACTGTAAATAAATATTAAGGGTAGGATAATTCCACAGATTGCCAGCAGAGGGAGCCATTTGGCTAAGCCTAGTGATCATAACCCTTTACTAAACTTGCAAATGGTTTGGAAAAAAGATTTTAAAAAAGAAAACAAGCAAGCAGATCCCTCAAAAAACAGAGAGAGGGACTCACAACACATTTAGACAAGGCCTGATGCAAAAGATAAAATGGCCTGGAGCAGGGGTTCCCATTGCAACAACATCACCAAAAAGGCTTGAAGAGTTGTTAAGTTAATCCTATGTAGTTTCTTCTCCGGTAATATCACTCTACTAACCAGAGCATACAAAACTTTCACCAGACCAATCCTTGAATACAGCTCATTTGTCTGGAACCCACACCACATTTCGGATATAAACACTCTAGAAAATGTCCAGAGATACTATACTAGAAGAGCCCTCCATTCCTCCACTCGCAACAGAATACCCTACACAACTAGACTAACAATCCTAAATTTAGAAAGCTTAAAACTAAGTCACCTTAAACACGACCTAAGCATAGCCCATAAAATCATCTGCTACAATGTCCTTCCTGTCAACGACTCCTTCAGCTTCAATCACAACAACGCAATAGATACATACTTAAAGTAAACTGCTCCAAACTCAACTGCATGAAATACAACTTTGGTAAACTGAGTAGTTAATGCATAGAACTCACTATCTGACTCTGTATTATCATCACCTAACCCCCAAAACTTTACCCTTAGATTTCTACTGTTGAGCTCTCCCGATTCCTAATAGGTCAGTAAGGGGCATGCATGAGTGCACCAGTGTGCCTACCATCTCCTGTCCTAATATTTCTCTCTTACTAGTATCATGTATAATCATGTATACAAAGTATCATATATCATGTATACATTACTAGTATCATATATCATGTATACAAAGATATAACATTGTTATATCTTTGTATACAGTACTATCAATATGTACTTGACAAAATAAATAAATAAATGAATAGATAGATAGATAGCTAAAATAAATATAAGTACTTCCACTCCCAGAATTTCCCAGCCAGAGTTGAAAAGTCCACAAGTCTTAAAAAGTGGCCACCATTGGTAAATTCTGGCCTGGAGCATCAAACTTTTAAAGATTCTTTCTCCAACCAACCACTTCTCCAGCAATGCATAAATAGTTGACGTTCCTATACATGGAGAGGAGCTGAATGAAGACTAGTGAAGGCTTTTATTCATCCCATGAGAGAGAGTTTCTGGTGAAGGAAGAAAGGCAGGGAAAAAAACAATGAGGGACCTGGAATTCTTCTATTCTAATTATTTTTAAAACAGGATATAAAGATTGCAGCCTCCTTGATTCTTAAGAAACCTCTGAATCATCATGTCAACACCAATCCAGGAAGTTGCTGACGGCCTTGAGCTCCCCGCGACCTTCCCAGTTTTAAAAAAGCAACGTTAGAAAGCCCAAGGATGGCTTTCTATTATCTCTACTTATCTTTTTTGGCTTCTGAAATGGCTGTTTCCGAATTTGCTGCTTTTTATTCCTTCTAAACTGGAAAGCAACCCTGTAACAAACCGAGGCTGCTATATCAGTCTCCAATTTCTTTTATCTCTTGGTGAATAAAGAATGCTGGAAACCATTCAGGATCCCTCTCTCTCTCTTTTTTTGCCTGGAAACATTTGGGGAGAGAAAAAGAAAAGAAATTAAGATAATTTGACAGCGGCTTAACTTTAGAAGCAGAACGCATTCTGTGCTGATGCAGGAAAACATTTCTCTCTCATTAATCATCGCCATTCCAGCTGCAGATGGGTGAAACAGCTTGAAACAGCTTATCGAGTGGATCAAGGCCATCGTATCATAAATCTCCCACATTCCAGTTCTAGTAACCATTATTGGATAAAAGCCATGGTTGAGAGTCCTTTCTTTCGAAGTCCACTGGGATGAGCAAATTAGTCAGTGATGGGCTCTTATGAGTAGGGTCAGGTACACAGAACCAGTAGAAAAAATTTGGTCAGATACACAGGACCGGTAGGGGAAAAAATGATTTTTTTCTTTTTTTCCCCTTTTGGGCTCTGGGTATGTTTTTCCTATCGCAGTAAATGAGATTGAATTTTAGAAGAGCTGTGCACGTGTGTGTGTGTGTATGTACATACACATACAGTTTAAGTAGTAGATAATGTATATTTTTGTATGCCTGTATGCAATATGTATGTACACATATGGCATATATTCATAGAATTAAAGAGCATATTTTGAATGTTCAGTAATAGTAAATAGATAGGGAAATTGTATCACTTGGAGGCGAGGAGAGGGCAGGCACCCTAACCCTAACCCCAACCCTTGACGTGAGTGATGTCAAGTTAACCACCTTTAAGCCAGTCACATGACATTTAAGCCACTCCCGGTCACATATCCATCAAGCCACACCCACTTGGTCACATGGCTAGCAAGCCATATCCACAAAATAAGCCACACCCTCAGTGTGGTAGTAATTTTTTTTGAAGCCCTTCACTGAAACTACTGTACCAGCTTTAAAACTTCAGGTGACTCACAATAGGAAATAGGTTGGAAGCCAGCAAGAGGGTAGATGCTAACAGAATGGCATGAATCAAGAAGGCATTGCTACCATTCCGGTAGTGGAAATGGAGCTGCCGTGCATGCACACAACCAATGTAGGCTTACCAAAATGTTCACTACCACATTGAGGGCGTGGCTTGTGCATTTTCTTTCAACATCTTTCAGTGCAAATTGGGTGCTCTGGGGTGGAGCTCCATTTTTGCTACCCCACAGTGTCCCCTCCCCGTCCAGGCAGCAGCCCACCCCTACACGCAACTGATGAGATTTCAGTTAAAATCACCAGTTTTTTGCTTCTGCGCATGTGTGGAAGCAAAGAAATGGAGATTTTTGCCAAAATTTTGCACTGCGCGGGGGACATTGGTGTGAGATTTCGGTTGCTGGACATGCGCAGCAGCCGAATCTTGCTGCGATGCATAGAGCAGCAGAGCATGGCAGCAGCAACAGTGGTGGTGCCGAACTCTTCTTGGCACGGCGAGGTGAAGACTTTGCTGCTGCTGCTGCTGCTGCTGCTGCTGCTGCAGGAGGGGTGCCTGAAGGAGCACGCGGCCTTGGCTTCTCTCCAAAGCAAGGTAAGGGCTGGGGCCAGGCGTGCTATGAGCACTGGCGGTGCTGGGCGGGCTGTTGGGCAGGAGCAAGCACCAGGAGTGGGTAGGCATGTGCAGAAGCAAAAAAAAAAGGAAAAATCTTGTTCTCGCGCGATATTTGGCAGAAACCAAATCTTTCGCCAGGAGCATGAGTGCGCTCATACATGCTTGCTCCCAGCCTGTTCCAGTAATGCCGGGAAATAGTGGCCCACCACTGGCGGGGGGGGGGGAAATCACCTTTTGACCTCCCAGGTGTCTGGGATCAATTAATTCTGGTGGAGGAGATCTTCCCGGCAGAAATCTAGGATCCCACTTAGAACAAGGCTGTCAAAGGTGATTTCATTGAAGGCCACATCAGGGTTGTGCTTGAGCTCTGGGACAGGGGTGGATTCTTATTACCACCACTACCTGTGCATTGTATGCTCAGCTTTGGCTACCTTGTATCTACAGGTGTGTATCCCAGTGTGTTTTTGCTTCTGCACATGCACAGGAAGCAAAAACTTGTGAGAAGGACACGCATGCACACGAGAGAGATTTCGGCAAATTTTTTGCTCTATGTGCAGAAGCAAAAAGTTGTTGAAATGTCTTGCACGCATGTCCCCTCAGTATGCAACCTGTGTTGCATACTGAGCCTTGGTTTGTATAGTGAGGCTCACACTCTAAAACTGGGACAGGATGCAGATTATTCGGGGGCGAGCCAGACTTTGGCCACTCATCCACCTCTTTACATCCCCCAAAGTCTTATGGAAGCCTAAGGTCACACCCGAGATCCTAGGCACCCCAGAAGAGTCTACAAGAGGGGTGCTATTGAGACCCCCTTCTTGCATTCTAACTGACAGACAGTCTGTAGAGATTCTTCAGTCATCCAGGTCATGGTTGATCCAAACAGGCTTTTTTCAGGAGGCAACTGGACTTTCTAGGGGTTTTTTTTAATTTTTAATTTTAATAATGAAAAACAAAACAACATACAAACATATATAGAAACATAAAATGAGCACAAGATCAATCAACTTAATATGTTACAATTCTGTTTTCAACTATTCTTTTTTTTAGACGTTAATTTAATTATTTTTCCTTTTCAATCCAGCTATAAGTTTTCCCCAAACTATGTAATAGTCTTTAATTTGTTTATTCTGTAATTCATATGTTGATTTGCTTAATTTCTCACAGTCTAGCATTTTCCTAATCACCATTTCTTCATTTGGTGTATTTTCATTTTCTCCAGGTTTGTGTGAACACCAACCTTGCTGATGTTAATATATGTGTTATCAAATAGTAATCTTCCTTTCTATGCTGTCCTCTAATTATTCCCCAAAGATACATTTCAGGTTTCATTTCCAATTCATAATTTAACACTTCTTTCAACCTATTTTGAATCCTAGAAGCAATAAATACCACCCCCAAATAGTTTTTTTTTCTTTTGAAGATGTTTCACTTCTCATTCAGGAAGCTTCTTCAGCACTGACTGGATGGTGGGGAATGAAAAGATTTATACTCCTTAGAGACAACTAGTCATCTGCTTCATTTTAGAGGGGCCTTAAAGCACTTGGAGGCTTATCTGTGTCCCCAAGGTCACCTGAGTTGTGCTCCTGGTTCCTGTAGTCTGCAATTTTTTTCCTCTGGAAATCCATTCCTACTCCCACACCATTCAAAGGGTGTTCATCCCAAATCGTATAGCTAGAAGTCTATACAGAGTCTCAGTCATCCAGGTCACAATGGACCAAAGGTTCTTTTTTCAGAAGGCAATTGGACTTCCTTGTTTTTTCTTTTGAAGACTCTTTCTTTCTTTCTTTCTTTCTTTCTTTCTTTCCCTCTCTCTCTTTCTTTTTTTTGATTGATTGATTTCTATGCCGCCCTTCTCGAGATGACACAGGGCGGCGAACAACATTATAAATGCAACAATATACACTGCTCAAAAACATAAAGGGAACACTCAAATGACACATCCTAGATCTGAATGAATGAAATATTCTCATTGAATACTTTGTTCTGTACAAAGTTGAATGTGCACAAGAGCCTGTGAAATTGATTGTCAATCAGTTTTGCTTCCTAAGCAGACAGGTTGATTTCACAGAAGTTTGATTGACTTGGATGTATATTCGGTTGTTTAAGTGTTCCCTTTATTTTTTTGAGCAGAAATCTAAATTACTTTTAAAAGAATTATGCAAAATTACTAAAAATGTTAGAAAACCCCCTATACAGTCATACACATTCATCTAATTCAATCATTCATAATATCAGCCAGAGACAATCTCAACACTCACGGCCCCCATGTCCATCGGCAGAGGTAGGTCTTCAAAGCTTTACAAAAGACCAGGAGGGAGGGGGTGGTACGCATCTCGGGAAGGAGTTCATTCCAGAGGGCTGGGGCCGTCACAGAGAAGGCTCTTCCCCAAAGCCACTTCCCTTCTTCTTTTCCTAGAAGATGCCGCAGCCTTTAATGCAATCGCTACTGATTTAAGCATCTGGAAGCCATCTTTAGGCCTTGATTGTGTGGTTTTTTCTGACTTCACCGTGGATCCTCCCTCCTTGTCTGCCTTACAATTTGCAAAATAGGTTTAGACAACAATATCAAAATTCCATGCAGACACCAAACCTAACAAACCACCAGTAATGAGAACTTATGCATTATTCCGGCCGTGAATTGTGAAACTCAACAGGAAGGAAACCATCAAGATAGGTTAGAATTAGAGATGCAAAAAAAACAAATACAGCTCACCAAGATTCCTTTCGTGGACAATGGAAGCCTGAGGAGTCAAGCGATCCAAAACGTTTGCCCCATTGTTCAGATCTGGAAGGGAACTCTAGATGGCAAAGAAGGGTCTGCCACACTTTCAACCAGCTGTAGATTCCAAGATTTATTTGATTTGATTTGATTTTTTTCATTTATTTGTCGAACATGTATAGGATAGTAGTTTGTATGAACATAACATAAGTAAAAAGTAGTGATAAAAGAGGACAATAGGATAGGGACTGTAAGCACAATGGTGTGCTTTTGCACACTCCTTACAAACCTCGTAGAAAAGGGGAGAGGTCAACTGTGGACAATCTAAGGTTAAAGTTTTTGGGATTTGGGGAAGAAACTAGAGAATCAGGTAGTGCGTTACAGGCATTGATCACTCAGTTGCTAAAGTCATATTTTCTACAGTTGAGTTTAGAGCGGTTTACATTTAGTTTGAATCTATTACATGCTTGTGCATTGCTGCGGTTGAAGGTGAAGTAGTCATTAACAGGAAGGACATTTTGGTATATGATTTTTTGAACTACGGTTGGATCAGATCGGATATAGTTGTAAATTGTCTAATCTCAGTATTTCAAGTCTGGTGGAATAAGGTATTTTGTTGTGAGCGGAGGAGTGAAGGACTCTTCTTGTGAAATATTTCTGGACTCTCTTGGTTGTATTAATGTCTGATATGCAATGCGTGTTCCAGACAGGTGAACTGTATTCTAGAATTCGTCTGACAAATGTTTTGTATGCTCTGGTTAGCAGTGCAATGTTGCCAGAAAAGAAGCTTCGTAGGATTAGATTAACAACTCTTAGTGCTTTTTTGGCAATGTTGTTACAGTGGGCTCTGGCACTTAGGTCACTGGATATGAGTACTCCAAGGTCTTTCACAGTTCTATTTGGATCAGGTCACAATTGTCCAAGCAGGTGCATGAGTCACTACTGCTAGGCCCTTTCAGCCAGGGCGGGTTCCTCTTTCCTTCCTTCCTTCCATTGCATTGACATCATGATGCACATGCATTCTCACTATGCTCACGCACATGGCCCCTTCCGCGCATGTGTAGAGGGATGATATTCTTTCTGTGCATGCCCAGAGAGCAAAAAACATGCAGAAAATTAGGGGGGGGAAATATGGCACTGCACACAGACCGGCAAAGACAGCACTGGAGCTGTCATGTGCAAATTGCGCAATCAGTGGGCTACCACTGTAGCTGTGCGTTGGGGTGCACCGGTAGGAACTCATCACTGCTTCCACCTAAGGGAAAACTGCATTGGGAGCACCAGCTGAAGCAGGAATGCTTCCCGGTTCGCTCGTGCCTGTCGGTCGCAGGAGAGCTGCTTGTGAAGGGAAGCGCGGGGTTTTGTCCACCTGCGCCAACTGCCATTTTGGTTCCTTTACCCCCTTTGCATTCACAGAAGGCTTTCAAAAGAGACCTTCTGGTGTTCTATTTTATTCTCCATGTCCTTGAAAATGTCTCCCGATAGTGTTTTGACTGGATTGGCAGAGGAAGCGCTACAACCGATCTGATTTTCTGTTTGCGGGTGTGCTCTTCGACTTTGATCCAATTTGGGTAATTGACTCTACTTGGATCACTGATCCAATCTGAATCAAATTGGGGAAAATCTAATCACTTCCAAGATCCGTCTGAATTACCTTGCAGCTTGAGACAGTCACCCCTAATTTGATTTGTTGCGTTAAAGAGAGATGCTGTCAGGCCAAGCCGCATTGCTAGGTAGCTGAAATAGGCAATGTTTGTCAACTCATAGACTCAACAGTCTATGTCAAAAACGTTTCTTCAAAATTAAGTAAGACAGAAAATCCAGTTTGAGGAGGGGCAGATATAAGAAATGAAAAGATCATTCCTATCACCCATTTCCTCCCACTTGCAGCAGAGGCGGAGTAACGACATGGACACAGAGAGCTGGATTTAAAATTGGGTCATTTTATTAATTAAATTTGCATAATTTATTCATTAAATTTGCATAATTTAACTAAACCTAACAAGGACCCGCAGGGTCAAACAATTACTTCCGGGGCGGAAATGACGTCAGAAAAACTTCCAGGTAGCTCCATGCTGATCCAGGTAAAGGGCCCCGCCCTCACCTGGATCCCAGCCATGCACCTGCATGTGGGAGGTCTCGCTGTCTAACCCCTAAAAGGGGATAGAAATGGGCGGGACCCAAGGACAGGTTCCCCCCAATTGCTGAGATCGAACTAAAGGCACCATGAGCCTTGGAGAGAATCTGTCAATCATCCCCAAAGATGCCCAACGGAGAACACGCAGTTGCTAAACACCACCCAATTTCCGTCCCTAACCTGCCACGGAGGGGGGGTCAGATCTCTATCTTGGCCCTCCGACTCCCCCCTAAACCTGCACCAGCTCACGCAGGGACCTCTGCGGGTCCTGTAAAAGATGGTGTTCTCCTGTTCTGACAGATGAATGCCGCCAGCGCGGTGAAGCCGCGGCTGAACAAAAGCTATATTGGGATGGGAAACCACTACCCCACCCAACTCTCTAACCAGTTTGCCAAAGGCCCTGTACCTTTTCACCTGACCTTATGAATGGCGCTAGGGGAAATGTCGTCCCTCAAAATCCGTGGAAGGATTTCAGACCAGCCACTTGTGTGGCTGGCCAACTAGGCAAAGAGCCGCAGGTCTTCGCAGGCCTGGCAAAACATTGCCAGGTGACCATTACATAATGTGAAGAACCACAGGTCTTCACGTGCCTGACAATTCAATGACAGGCAACCAGGAAAAGAGGCAAAGGGCCACAGATCTTCGCGGGCCTGACTATTGAATGACAGGCAATCAACATATTAGGCGAAGAGCCGCAGGTCTTTGCGGCCTGACAATTCAATGACAGGCCACCCACTACAGATAAGTCTTGCTCCCTTGTGCAAGGCTGGCCACTCGGGTTTAACCCATCATGGCACACGCTCTGGGGCAGAGGGCCAAATCCAAACATGATGCAACTAGCGCCCTGGTCGAATCTCCCCAAATTTGATAGCGGGGATGTGGGAAACCGTCTTACAGACTCCCAGGTACCCCTGACCCACTCTGCCCATAGCATAAAGGGGGAAGAGCCGCCACCGACAGACAACTAACTGGTGGCTGCCACGCTCAATCCCCCCTGGTTAATTTAGGATGTCTCCTAGTAGGGAGACGCACTTACCTAAATTAAAGGTCTAAGACCGCAAACCCTCTTAAGTGATCTACCCCTTTAGAGGAGGCTTAAGCCTCCCCCGCTCGAAGGCCCTGAAAAACGTCACATCGGCCACCGCCTAAAAGGCGGACCTCAGACTGAGAGGCGCACAGGCTGATCCCAAGACCGTTAATGAGGGACAGCTGCTGTACAGTTGTGCCTGACTACTGTCTACTGGGGCTAAGTCGTTCCCTCATTCATTCCCCTAGCATCTTCCAAACGCGGAAATTGCGAGAGGAGTCGGGAAACCCCTGGCCTTAGAAAGAAAAGCCATGCCTGCCGTCTAACCAAATAATGTTTACCGACAGGCCGCACTGCTTAAGCAGAGCGCAAAAATTCCCTCAAGTGATCAACCATGATGGACCGGGTATGCGGGTAACCTTAGACTGTCCCGATCCAACAGAAAACTCGCTACCTGACTATTGATAGAAACCCAAAGGCCGGGCATTACTGAGAAAGCCAGGCCCTACCTGCCTCAAACTTCCACTGCTCAGGAGCCCCCCGGGCTCCACATGTAGCAGGGGAAGGCTTCTAGTGACGCGCAAGCCCCTAAAGCCAGCGTCCTAAACCTGGACAGCTGACCACGGGACAAGGCGTCAGCGATCCCATTATCTATCCTGGGAGCGTGCTGGGCCAGAAACAATGCATCTAGAGACAGGGACCTGTGCACAAAATGGCGGACAAGTCGCATGACCCTGTCATTTTAGAAGACAGGGCCTTCGCAATGTGGACTACGGCCAGATTGTCACAACAGAAGTGCACGGTCCTGTCCCCAAATTGCTCCCCTCAGATCTCTAAAGCTAGGACCAATGGGAAGCGTGCTAAGAAGGTCAAATCCTTGACCACTGAAGAGGCCCTCCATTCCGGAGGCCACATGGAATAGCACCACTGGTTGCCTAAAATAACCTCGAACCCACGGGTCCCCACAGCATCTGAACACAGTGGCAACTCGGCTTCCGATAGAAGTGTGTGCCACCAGAAGGACAGACCAATGAAGTGGGCTAAGAAGACCCGCCAGATGTGTAGGTCATCCCGGACCCCAGTACATAATGTGTTCGATGAAGGGGCAAACAGAGCCCCTTCATTGGCAAGTACACACGCCGGGAAAAGGCCCTGCTGGGGCCACCACCCAGCAGGCGAGATTAAGTAGCCCGGCCAATTCCCGAAACTGGTGAAGGGTCACCTTACGGCTAGCCAACACTTGGTCGAATTTACCCTGGATCTTAATTAGCTTTTCTAAGGGCAATCTACAGGATTGCTCGACAGAGTCCAATTCAACACCCAAAAGGTAATCCTGGTGGCAGGACCTTCAGTCTTTTCGGGGGCCAAAGGAACCCCCCAGTAGAGCACAAAGGGCTCAAAGGCCGACATTAGAGCCAAAACATTGCTCTGAATGCACAGGCCCAGCCACCAGGAAATCATTGAGGTAATGAATTGCTGAATCCGAACCGGATCGCCTCCTGAGCACCCCTCCAAGAAGGTGCTGAAGCTCTCAAACAGGGAGCAAGATATGGAGCAGCCTATGGGCAGTGCTCTATCTACATAATAGCCACCTTCAAAGTGGAAACCCAGGAGCCCGAAACCATCCGGGTGTATGTGAAGGAGCCAGAATGCAGACTTAATGTCGCATTTTCCCATGAGGGCTCCTCGCCACACTTCCTATCCTATCCACCACCACATCAAAGGACGCATAGCGAACTGAGCAAAGCTCATCAGGAACAAAATCATTCACTGATTCTCCCTTTGGGAAGGACAAGTGGTGAATCAACCGAAATTCACCACTAGCCTTCTTGGGAACCACCCCCAAGGGGGGACACCCTAAAAGCCGGTGAAGGCGGGCACGGGAAGGGACCCAATACCCTTCCCCCAGACTTAAGGTTTTGGCTATGAAGGCCTTCCTAGGCCCAAAATATGGTATCCTAAAGCCCTCTGTAAAACCCTGCAGGAGCGCCGCCGCGTTCCTGCGAGGGTAATACCCTCTAAGCAATTCCTCCAGTACTCCCAGCCTAATTGGGCTGGGACCCTTTCCCCCCAGAAGGCGGGAGCCGTTTAGCCGGCCCCACCCCATCCTTTTTACCTTTGCTCCCTTTGGGCTTAGAGCACGCGCTGCTGGCGTGGGAGCCCCAACAGTTCCCCCACACGTGTCTGAACCTGCAGAGGGGACAAAAACACGCCCCCTGGCTGCAAACTCATGACACGGAGGGGCAAGCTTCACTGCACCTCCCCCAATTGCCCGGGCCGCAGGCGTCGCCGCCGGTTTGTGCAAGCTGGGTCGCATTGAACCACAAATCCGGGACAAGCATGTCCCATGCAGGTGTGGACTCAAAGGCCACACTCATTCTAAATGCTTCGTCATATTGATGCTAAACCATGCCTATGTACTCAAAATGAGCACATGCTATAAGGTCAATGTACTTAAGCATAGAGGCAGCCTGTGCGGGCTCCCTCTGACTGACCACTAACAAGTAGGTTAAAAGGCGTACAGCCATGAGCTGAAACACCTGCTAACCCCTACCTTCTTGGGCTTGTCTGCCTTAGCCTCATCCTCTTTCTCCTTCTTGGGGACTTCTCTATTCAGAAGGGAGAATATATCCACATATTCTCCCTTCCAAATCTGCCCCTCAATGGAAGGATGCAGGTAAAAGCCTAAAGGTGTGGAGGGTAACCCCCAAGGAATGGCCACTGCCCATACTGAAGCCAAGGGGTCTGGCACCGTGGAAGCCACGGTCCCCTCGCCCGACCCTGTCGAGGGCACTGAAGCCGTCGAAGGGGCCTGGGCCACTGCAGTAGCAGAAGCCCACACTTGGCTGCAGGTGAGGACTGGACTACCCATGATTGTGTTGACCCCACTCCCAAAACCCGGTGGCACAAGAGCCTGCCCGGCCAGAGGGAGGGGCAGTGTGAGTGTTGGGTGCAGTGCTGCCTCATCTGACCCCAACGGGGTAGAAGCCATCCACGAAGACCCAGCTCCCGCTGAGCCAGGCGTCGTTGTCATCTGCCTGGTCTGGGCCGCTGGTTCACCTGGTGGCCTGCCAAGGCCGCTGGACTGATGGGCCCTTACACTGACCTCCAGCGTGCATCCAAGACATCCAATCTCTCAATTATCCTGTACTAAGAATGAGAAGGTACAGTAGGTTCAGTCAAAGGGGAGATCCCTCACCCTGCCCTCCCGCCTGGCCCTGACTTGAGCCACCTCTTGTGCCAGCCTGGCCTTGACAGAGAGCCTCATGGCTCTCCTAGGCCACGCCACCATCTCCATAAGTGGAGGTAGGGGCTTTTGCCTTTTAGGAGCCAAAACTACCAATAATAAAGCAAGAGTAAGGGAAAATTTACAAAAAACTCTGGCCTGTGAGGCCCACAGAGTGCAGGCCCGCCTCAGGCCTTAACAGGCCGCACCGCAAATTGGGGCCTGTAAGGCCACCCACCTCCCCCAAGCCCCGGCCTAAGAAGGCCAAATGGGGAACTAGGATAGCGCTATTTCGCCCTGTTCTGGACTTGATCCTGGGGCCTCTGCCTTGTAGGGTTTTTTGTTTTTGTTTTTTATAAAATCAGAGCTCAAAAAACCCCTTTATTGGGATTTGCTCTGGCAAATCCTGCCTTGTAAGGCAGAATTCACTTTAATGCGAGCAAAGGCTCGCCCCTGGGCCTCTAGGCCTAAGAGGCTGAAGGCCTCAACCAGGCCTGCAAGGCCGCACCACCCTCCGCCCCGGCACAAGGCCACCCCAGGCTGAAATGGGGAAAACACCCCCCAGAGGGGAAAGGCAATCGCCCAGGAAAATTCCCCCCCTGTATTCCAGGGGGGGTTCTCCAATCTCTCCGCCCCCCATGACCCCCAAACCAGTCCTTGTCCACGTTGCAGCCTCCAAAATGGCCGACGCCACGAGGCTGTCGTTCAGGATGGCCGAGGGTGAAGAGCGAACCCCAGCCAGATGTTCGCTTGCTTGTCGTCGGGGCGAAAAGGAGGCCCCAAGCCTGCTCAGCCTCTTTTATAGGGTGGGCTGATGACACAAAAATGGCCGGGATCTCGCGAAATCTCGCGAGATCCCGACATTCAAGATGGCGGCTGCGCCGAGGGCCGTGTCTCCCTGGCCCTGCAGCAAATCCGGGCCGGGGGGGGGGGTGAGTCACCGGCCACGCATTATGGCTGTAACTTGTTTCTTGTATCCTTAAGATTTTTCTTAATATTGTTTCTTTATTGCTTATTTGACCCAATCATTAAATGTTGTACCCAGAGGTGGGCAGCAGGCAGGACGGGGTGGAACACAGTTTCACCAGCGGAAATGAAGATGCATGCGCAGCTCCAGCTGATCAGCAGCTGTCACTTCCTGGATTACTGATCTCGGCTGAGCTCTCCTTTTTCCCCCTGCTGCTGCTGCTGCTACATCTGCGCTCCTTGCTTTTTTCCTCTTTCCTCCTTCCTGGTCTCGGATGAGCTTCCCTCTCTCCTGCCCAGCTCCCCTCCAGCCTCACGCGGCCACCTCCAGCCTGGGGTGCAAGCAGAAGGTGTGGGTGGAAGCTGCACTGGCAGCATTTATACTTCTGGCAGCACCCGTACACCTAGCTACCCAGCCTGAAGTGGGGGGTGACCCAGGAAGGAGAGTGCAGGAAACATGAAAAAATTGTCACCCCAGCGAGCGACATTGGTAAGACTATAAGTTGAGGACTTAACAGTTCACTTGAACGATGATGACCGTTCAAGCCACTCCCACCTGGTCACATGTCTGGCAAGCCACTCCTACCCAGTCGCATGACCATTAAGCCACACCCGCAGTGTGGCAATAAAAATTTTGGCTGCCCATTACTGGTTGCACCCCATCATTCTTGACAAATGAACATATGCACCAAAGATAAAGTCCTTGTGCCAATAAAGAATTCTATTCTATTCTATTCTATTCCATTCCATTCCATTCCAAGAGTATGTTAAACCCCTGCAAAATACAAACAGCATTTTAAAAAATGTACTTATTTTCTTTAACCACCCCTCTCAATCAAAATCAAACTGAATTGGACCCAGTTTGACTCAGTGGAACTCAATTGGGCCCAATTTGATTCAAATGAACAATCTATGAATTTATCTCTTTGATGCCTCCCCAAAGGTTCATTGGAAAATGGGAACTGAAAAAACTAATTGTGATGAAGCTCTTAGGGCCCCAGAATATATTTTTTTGCAATTAAGCCAGGTTTTATGTATGAGATACCTTAAGGCTACAGAGATCTGAAAAAAAAATATGTCAGCCTAAATGTACCAGGTATAATAGCTGGGGAATTCTGGGATTTGAAGTTTATCCACCTTATAGTTGCCAAAGTTGAAGAACGCTGAACCAGACAAACTTTGATACCTTTTTCCAACTCTTTGATTCTTTGATTTAATGACTCATCGTTCACATATTTTCCGCTCAAAGAGGTTTTGTTCCATTGATGAAGCTTGCATAGCAGCCAGAGATGGAAACCAAAATGCTTAGCTTTGAAAAAAATATTTTGAATTTGTTAGCCGCATGGCACACACGCCTAATTCACACTTTTCTAAATATTTGCAACTGTATTTTGCACTGCACAATTAAACAGGTGCAAGGGAAACTGCAGGGTGGATGTGGTATTAAACATTTCCATGCCAAGAGGTGGAATTTGCACTGTTGGTTATCAGCAAAAGAACTGAAACAAATGGTTAGTTTAAAAGAGTCTGGGATGTGGCGAAATTATGCAAGAACATAATCCCATCCTGATACATAAAAAGTTGTAGATACTTTAGGCCTCGATTAACCGGGGCAAAGATACATCCAAGCCAGGGTCTTACAATTCTTTTTACCAAGTGGAAATACACCTCCAAAAAAATAAATAAAATAAAGGGAACACTTAAAACAACACAATACAACTCCAAGTAAATCAAACGTCTGTGAAATCAACACTTAGAAAGCAACACTGATTGACAATCAATTTCACATGCTGTTGTGCACATTCAACTTTGTACAGAGCAAAGTATTCAATGAGAATATTTCATTCATTCAAATCTAGGATGTGTTCTTTGAGTGTTCCCTTTATGTTTTTGAGCAGTATATTTCATTTCAATATTGGAACAAGTATTCCAGTTAGATGCACTCTGTGACTAAGAAGACACTTCAGACAAACAAATGGAATGAATTAAAGAGGGTTTCCCTCGCCTTCGGTTAATCTGCATATAATTATCATATTTCTACGGAGATTCTCAGTCATCCAGTACATGGCTGTCCCCCAAACTGCTTTTTCAAAAGGCAACTAGACTTTGTTTTTCCTTGAAGGCCTTTCACTTCTCATCCAAGAATTGAATTGAAGATGCTCAATGCTCAAAATCAAAAATGAAAAAGCACTTTTGGTACAACTGCCATATACATTAAATCATCACTTTTTCCTTCTTGAGCGACACTCTTGAGTTGAGGACTTCAGGCTAGTTTTTTAAAAAACTTTATGTATTCAATTTTTCATTTTTAAAAAATAACACAATACCCACCTCTTATATAATATATCTCTTATATTGTACCCATTCTATAATCTACAATTGTTATTTATATTTATAGTATATTGACATATATTATTTTTATTTACAGAGTTCTAATTTTCATATGGTCTTTCACATGCTATCACATACTTTTTAATTTGTTTTCCATCCAGTTACACCATCTTTTCCAAGTACCTGTACTATGATATTCTGAATTGTTTAATCCTTTGATCTCCATCGTCAGCCTATCTGTTTTTGCACATCTATATATTTTTTCTAGGACTGTGTTTTCTGGTGGTACTATATTGTTTTTCCAAAACTGCATAACGAATCTGAGCTGCAGTTATTATATGGATTATTAAATATTGGGTTATTTTATTATATTGTTTCTTACCAATTCCTAACAAAAACTGTTCTGGATTAAACTCTAATTCCGTTCCTATTATTTCTTGTATCCATCTTTGTATCATCTTCCAGAGATCCTTAGCTTTGGGGCAAGTCCACCATTGGTGAAAGAAGGTGCCTAACTCTACTTTGCACTTCCGGCAATTTGAATGTGGAATTTGGATATATCTTTGCCAATCTGCTTGGTGCTAAATAGTAGCTACTTTTAAACTACTTCAGAAATTCATTCTAGGCAGGTAACAAAGTCCCTACTGGCACCACTAAGATGGCTGCAAATATCCCACTTGGCAGCTGTTAGATTCCCTGGCCTACTTACGGCAATTTTTAAGGGCTGAACAGGGACAATGCACCTATCTTTATTTTCTTAGTTCTCCCAGTAGCCTTTGATATCACCAGTTTTGACCTTCTTTAAACCAGTGATGGCAAACTATGGCACGGGTATCATAGGTGGCACATGCAGCCATATCTGCTGGCACATGAGCCATTGCCCTAGCTTAGTCTGCGGAGAGGGGCGGCATACAAATCTAATAAATTATTATTATTATTATTAATAATAATAATAATAATTATTATTATTATTATTATCATCTCCAACGTGCATGTGTGTGCCATCCAGCTGATTTTTGGCTCACACAGAAGCTCTGGGAGGGTGTTTTGGGCTTCCAGAGAGCCTCTGGGAGGATGGAACGACGAGGGAATAGAGGGGGAATTAATTAAATTCACAGATGACACCAAGCTGGCAGGAGTGGCCAACACCCCAGAGGATAGGCACAGGATACAGAAAGATCTAGACAGATTTGTACAGTGGGCCGGAATGAAGTTCAATGTAGAGAAAAGTAAAATCCTGCACCTAGGCAAAAAACCCCCAAAACATGCATACAAATTAGGCGAAACCACACTCACCATAAGTGACTGTGAAAGGGATCTTGGAGTCTTGGTGGATAACCAGCTAAACATGGGCCAACAATGTGCAGCAGTGGCTAAAAAAGCCAACACAATCCTAAGCTGCATGAACAGGGGGATACACTCCAAGACCAGAAGGTAATAATACCACTCTATAAGGCCCTGGTCAGACCGCACCTGCAGTATTGCATCTAGTTCTGGTCACCACACTTCAAAAGAGATATAGAGACTTTGGAAAAGGTGCAGAAAAGAGCAACTAAAATGATAAGGGGATTAGAGACCAGGCCATACGAGGAAAGGTTGCTGGAACTGGGCATAGATAGTCTAGTAAAAAGAAGGGCTAGGGGGGAAATGATAGCTGTATACAGGTACTTAAGGGGTTGCCATGGAGAGGAGGGGGACACACTGTTTTCCAGGGCACCAGAGGGCCGGATGAGGAACAACGGTTGGAAGCTGACCAAGGAAAGATTGGTCAACCAGCGATCAACCAGTGGAATGGCATGCCAGCGGAGGTTGTGAACTCCCCAACTTTGGACATTTTCAAGAGGAGATTGGACTGCCATTTGGCTGGGTACTGTAGGATTTCCTGCTTGAGCATGGGGGTTGAACTTGACCTCCGGGGGGTTGGGGAACTGCTTTCAGGCATTGAATTATGGGTGTGGGCACTTGCGCATGTGGGGGGGAAAGTTCACCATCACTGCTTTAAACCATCTGAGACTGTTGAGAATTGTATATACTCAATGCTGGAAACTTGAAAATACACCAAGCGATGAAAAGATTACATATAAAATACCAGAATGTGCAGAGATGTACAGGCTCACTTTGGAAATGAAACGCAAAGAGGAAACAGAATTTTATGAGGCGTGGAGTAGGTGGTATAATTGGTTAGCGCAGAGAAATAAAGATGTATAGAAATAAATGTAAATAAGCATATGATAATATGACACAGCACTGTTAAAAAAGTTTATTGATTTGTACATTGAAAAATGAATAAATGAATAAATAATTTTTAAAAGAGAGGCCTATAAAGCACTGTGAAGTGGAATCTAGGTTTAAGTGCTGTTGCAATTGGTAAATAACACATTTTAGGATTAATCAAAGTAACACACAACACAGCTAATATTAAAAATGTTTTAAGAGGCCTATATTATTAGACATAATTACAAAAGAAAAGAAAAGATATATACCAAAAGAAAAGATTAAGAGGACAAAAATAGATACTGATCGATGACTTTGATTAGATTATGATGTAACTCAACTGTTGCCAAAAAAACAGTTTTCAAGCATATGATGCCTATGATATCTGTCAGGAGACAACTAATAAAAATATAAATATGGAGGTGTTTTTTTAAAAGGCATGAGAGACGCCATTTTGCACCACCCTGAGCACATGGTTCCATTCACGGCAGTGGAGAAGAGATCGGACTTGGGTTTGGCCACTGTGGGGTGGATGGGGGCACAGAACTCTGGGGGGTTGAAGTCCACAAGTCTTAAAGTTGCCAAGGTTGCAGATCTCTGCATTGTGTGTGTGTGTGGGGGGGGAGCATTCCCAGTCGGGCTATATTATCTGATTTTTTGTGTGCGTGCACACACACACACAAACACACATGTTGTTTCCTCTCTGTGTGTGATAACCAGCTGCTTTGAAAACATACATATTTATTGCCTGCTTAGATTATGTTCCCCCTGCTAATCAGGTTATCTCACCTGTAATCAGATGGCTGTTGATTGAGATTTCCTGAACAACAGTATCAGAAGGGAAAGGGGAGGAAAGATCAGTTGTGCAACTGCTGAGTCAAAACCTCCCAAACTTCAAGGAGGCGAGATGATCTTATTACTTCACTGAGTCCTATTGAAAGAGTTGCCAGCAACATCTGGCGGCTTAGCCAGGACAAACGGGGGATTCAGTTGGCTTCCAGATAAGGCTTTGGATTCAGGGGTGGGTTCCTTTTACCTTTTGCTACTGGTGTGTATCCCAACGTTTTTCACACCCTCGCTGAGCTCGGCATGTGCGTGCATCAGGGGCGGATTGCCACTCCCATCTCTACTGATGCGCTGCGCTCACCGCTTCGTGGGTCCAGCATGCGCACATGCACATCCCCACGAGATTTTGTGCATGCGCAGGAAGCAAAATCTCACCAGGGGACATGCACGCATGTGAGATTTTCGTTAAAAAAAATTGCTTCTGCACATGTGCAGAAACAAAAAATCACCGGAATCTCATACACAGAAGCAAAACCTTGCTGGGACATGATTGTGCGCACGCCAGACACCCAAAGCTGTGCACGTAGCTCCAGTTTTACTCCTGGAGCAATGGTGTCAACCGTATCAGTAGGAATCCAATACTAGCATGCATCCCCTTGCGTGATTATACTTCTGCGCATGCTCAAAGGAATGTTTCAGCTTGAAAGACAGCTGAAGAGCTGTGCTTCAGACGAAGAAATAAAGGTCGGTATTAATCTGGGGATGGACAGGAGGGCTTTTTTCCCCAAACACAGGACCAGGAGAAGCCACCCAAACCTGAAAAATCGCCGAAAATTACAAAACAAATATGGCGGATGCACGGACCGGCCCAGACAGTACCAGGGCCGTCACACCAAAATTGCATAATCAGCGGGCCACTAGCGGAGTGCCTGCGGCAGTAGGAACCCACCCCTCTTTGGATAGTAGCCCCAACTCTGTCACAGGATGAGGTTTGGGGATTTTTGTTGCACACACAAGCATAATAATTGTTGTCCAATTATGCTTGTTGGGTGCTTTTTCTGGGTTGTATTCACCCAACAGAAGGGCTGGTTTGGCACAAGAAGATAGGACAGGGTCATTTTAGGCATGAAATGCATTGGGCCAGATTACTTGCAGGACCACCATATGAGTCCCAGTGACCGGTTAGGTCCCACAGAGTCGGCCTTCTCCAGGTCCCATCTGTTAAGTCTGTAAAAAGAAATTCTGTAAAAATACTGTCTCTGTCAATTTAAAATGTGAATAAATCAAGGTCGCGTCTGATTGGTTAAGACGCGCGGCCGTTTCTTTTAGGCGCGAGCCTTTAAAGTATAAATAGGGCTGTTTTGACACTGACAGCCCAGACGCGTTCCTTGCTGAAGTCACTTGCAAGAGAGCTGAATAAACGGAACCGTCTTCAAAGATTCCTGTGTGGTCTGCTTCATTTCACTGGCGACGAGAGAGCGACGAATCCACGTGTCAAGAATGAACAACCTCCAGATCGGCCGGGCTCCCGACTACTTCGACCCCGAAAAGTCGTCATGGGACGCCTACATGGCAAAATTCGAACCAGACAATGTCACTTGGCAGGGCCCAGGGGAAGAGACATCTCTGTGGGGGGGCCAGCCCTCTGGAATCAACTCCCCCCAGAGATCCGCACTGCCTCCACCCTCCTCACCTTAAGACTCACTTATGCCACCAGGCTTGGAGCGATTAGATCTTAGCCCCCTGGCTAACGAATGTTTGTTTGATTGTTGTCTGAGTGGATATGATTGGTTTTTTAATATCATTGGATTTTAGAATAGTTACTTAGTTTTAATTAATTGGATTCATTCATTCATTCATTCATTCATTCATTCATTCATTCATTCATTCATTCGACTTCTATGCTGCCCAATCCCCAAGGACACAGGGTGGGTTACAACAATAATATAAATACAAATAGATACAGAACAATAAGTAGTCGAATATAAAATCTAAAACTATAAAACCCCGTATTAAAAAGAACCCATCTAAGCTACTGTATTTTATTGTTTCTTTTTACATGTTGTAAGCCACCCTGAATCCTCAGGTTGGCTTACAAAATCCATTGAATAAAAAAATAATCCATTGAATAAAAAAATAATAAAATAATTTTTCACTTATTTATTTATTATTTATTAATTGGCCTTATAAGCTGCCCCCTCTCCGTGGACTCGGGGCAGCTCACAACATTTTCGATAAAAAAAGATACAATATAAAACATTTATAAGCCAATTAATAGAATAATTACTTTAAAAATTGTCTTAAAACTAGTCATTTAAAAACAAACAATCACATACATACTGTCACATCCAATACATTTACTGGGCAGAGGCTGGGGTCTAGTGACCCCAAGCCTGCCGACATAGGTGCGTTTTCAAGTTCTTACAAAAAGCAAAGAGGGTGGGGGCAGTGCGAATCTCTGGGGGGAGCTGATTCCAGAGGGCCGGCCCCCCCACAGAGAAGGCTCTTCCCCTAGGCCCCGCCAAACAACATTGTCTGGGCGACGGAACCTGGAGAAGGCCAACTCTGTGGGACCTCTGTGGGACCTGACCGGGTGCTGGGATTCATGTGGCTGAAGGCGGTCCCTGCTTCTCAGCCAGTGCTGCAGAACCAACCCATCTACCCCACCTTTCATGGAAGATGTAGCTAAATCCATCCTTAACAAGCACAATGAAGTCCAGCCTTTTTGTTGCTAAGCGAGACTGTCGTTCAGTGAGTTTTGGCCTCAGCCATTAAGTGAATCATTGCAGCTGTGAATTCAAGTGTTAATTGAGCCTGGCTTCCCCACTGACTTTGCTGGTCGCAAAATGGAATCGCATGACCCCAGCACAATGCAACGGTCCTACCTAGGAATCGGTTGCCAAGTGTCTGAATTTTGATCATGTGTGACCCCCGAGAATGCTGTGGTGGCCGTAAGTGTGAAAAATGGTCATCGGTCCATTTTGTCCACTTCAAACGGTCAGTGAAAGAAAATGGTTGTAAGCCCAGGACTAACAGTGTTATGTGAGCTGAGAAACTGAGGAATGTGCATAAGTGCACCAGTGTGCCTGCCATTCCTGTCCTCCTCTCCCCATTGATTGGTTTACCTATTTCCTGTGTTCATGTTTATAATTATACCTGTTATCTCATTCACGTTTGACAAAAGAAAGAAATAAAAATAATAAATAGTAAACAAAAACTTGCCCTAATTTGATAAACAGGGAAAGCGTGTTCTGCCAAGGGATAATCTTGTATTTTCTTCTTCTTCTTCCACATGTCTTTCCTCCTTTCCTCCTATCTTTCTTTCTTTCTTTCTTTCTTTCTTTCTTTCTTTCTTTCTCTCTCTCTCTCTCTCTCTTTATTTCTTTCTTTCTTTATCTCTCTTTCTCTCTCTTTCTCCCCCCTCTCTCTTTCTTTCTTTCTCTCTCTCTCTCTTTCTATTTCTCTCTCTCTCTCGCAACTGAGGCATGAGGTCAGGTAGGCGGGTGTCGATGAAAAAAACAACAGGAAACATTTGGGTCTTTTATTAGCTGCTGTGCTGCTGCCTCACAGCTGTAGGTGACTAATCTGATCTCTGCATCTTTGCGGTGTCCTGTTTGCTTGTGCCTGCACCCCATCTCGGCTCACCTGGTGCCGGACCAGCCTGCCACTCAGCCCCGGCGTCAACACACCCACACCCAGGCTGCTCTTCCTCCCACCCACGGGCCTTCTGCTTTGCCGCTTGCAGCTCACAAGAGCAAAGCAGCTGACCCAGCTGAGCCCAGCAGCAATGCACTGACTTGTATTGCCTGGCATTGCAAGCTCTCACCGTGCCCTTGTTTTAGAATGATGTCATGGCACAAGTCATCATTTGGACATTGTTGAGACATGTAATGGGAGTCCATGCTCGGGGTGGCTAGATATTACAAGCCGACAGGGCTCCTTCAAAGCAAAAGGATTTTCAATAGTGCCGATTATAGGATATCCTAGAACAGTGATGGCGAACCTCTGGCATGGGTGCCACCAGTGGTAAACGAAGACATATCTTCTGGCACGCGAGCCGTTGCCCTAGCTCAGCTCCAATGTGCATGTGTGTGCCTGCAAGCTGATTTTTGGCTCTCACAGAGGTTCTGGAAGGGTGTTTTTGGCATCCAGAGAGCCTCCGTGGGGATGGGGAGGGTGTTTTTACCCTCCCTCAGCTCCGGGAAAGCCTTTGCAGCCTGGGGAGGGCGAAACATGAGCCTACTGAGCCCACTAGAAGTTGGGAAACAGGCCATTTCTGGCCTCTAGAGGGCCTCTATATGGGGAGGGAGCTGTTTACGGGTGCGGGCATTCACGCATGTGCGATAGCGTGCGCGCGCACTCTTTCGGCACCTGAGGAAAAAAAGGTTTGCCATCACTGTCCTAGAGCAAGATACAATGCAGTGCTTAAAACTACTTTCCTGGATCCCTGCTTTTTAAAAAGTCCTCAATTTATAGCCGTTGGCATAGCTGCCATGCAAAATTACAAGGGCCCTGAAAAAACGATGCCAACCGATGCTTTCACCTTTGAATGGTCATGTAATCAACATTAAAATCACTTGGCAACTGACACACCTATAACAGTGATAGGTTTCTCCTGGTTCAGACCAGTCCTATGCAGTGATGGGCTCCTATGGGTGCGGTCAGCTACACAGAACCGGTGGAAAAATGTTGAATTTTTTTCTTTTTTTCCCTTCTGGGCTCTGGGTATGTTTTTCCTATCGCAGTAAATGAGGTTGAATGTGTACAATTTTAGAAGAGCTATGCATATGTGTGTTTACATACACTTTATATAGTAGATAATGTATATTTTTGTGTGCTTGTGTGTAATATGTATGTACACCTATGGCATATATACATAGAATTAAATAGTATATTTTGGATGTTCAGTAATAATAAGGGAAATTATGTCTCTCTGAGGTGAGGAGAGGCCAGGCACCCTAATCCAAACATCATCATTATTATTATTATTATTATTATTATTATTATTATTATTATTATTATTTAGATTTGTATGCCACCCCTCTCCGAAGACTTGGAACGTGAGTGATGTGAGTGACATCAAGTTGGCCACCTTTAAGCCAGTCACATGACCTTTAAGTCACTCCCAGGTCACGTGATCACCAAGCACTCCCATCTGTTCACATGGCTGGCAACCCACACCAACAAAATAAGGCACACCCATAGTGTGGTAGTAAATTTTTTTGCAGCCCTTCACTGAGCAGAAGTACCAAACACATGGTTCTGGGGCAGCTGACCACATGGAACTGAAAGCGAGGGGATTTTATACCTTCTTTGGGCTTTGCACTTGAACTTCCTGTTCCTGTGCAAGAACATGTATTCTATTGGCTGTTGTCAGACTCCCACGGGGCAATATAGAGGTCATGTAGGGGTCGTAGCTGACTCTATAGGTTTTCTGAGCTCCCAGGTTTGATTGAAGTTTGTGAGGGTGATGCAATGAAGGGGCATTGGACAATTTATATTATGGCTGAATGGCTTTTTCCTGTGTTGAACCTTGGGTGAGGGTATTTGCATATGAATAGCTGACTCTATAGCTGACTCTATAGGTTGTCTTAGCTCCCATGTTTGGTTGACGTTTGTGAGGGTGATGCAATGAAGGGACAATTCCTATTGCCGCTGATTTGCTTTTTCCTGTGTTGGATCTTGGGTGAGTGTATTTGCTTATGAAATCTATCTCTTTATCTCTTAAGTGCTGATATCTGCTGAGGGGTGTTAAGAAAGTGGGGGCTGCTTTCTCCCTCTAAAAAAATTTCTGTCCAGGGAAATATCATATTTTGCCTTTTTTGAAATATTTCTCCAAATATTTCATTCTTTTCGGAGAGGGGTGGGGTGCTAACTTTCTACACAACCGTCCAAGCTAGTTTCTGACAAGCCAAATTCATGGGAGAAGCAAAGATGGCCATATGATTTGTTTAGCAACTGCTGTAATTGGCTTAACAACCATGACAAAAAGGGTTGTAAAACTGGGCACAATCCAGTTAACATCCGCTCTGTTTAGCAATGGAAATTCCTGCTCCATTTGTGGTTGAAAGCTGAGGACTCCCTGAAGTGCGGTCAGATAAAGGCAATGAAAATTAGTGTCTCCCTGAGATATGGACATGCAGATGCCATGAAACCATCAAAAGTTTCATGCTCACCAGGCTGAGCATGTTATGCAAATGGCATAGCCAGCCTTGCAACTGAGGAGGCTAAGTGCAGAGTGTGGATTTAGCCGCTAATTGAAAGCATCAACCTCCAAAGTGAACCTGTCTCCCCAGAATCTAGAGTGGTGGCTTGTGTCTATAACATCTGGAGATCCATGTCTATTGTAATTGGTGTCATAATTGTAAAGGTATTGTAAGTGTTAATCATCGCTGAATATGATTATGTTTATCGCTGTCAAGCACGTTCTCCATCCTGACCCAAATAAGTTTTTCTTTTTGTCTTATGGGAAACTTTATGAAGGCAAATAGGCCAGCCCCAAATTGGCAAAAATTTTCTCTTGCATGCATCCTCGTGCAAGATTTGGCTCCGTGTGCATGCACAGAAGCCAAATGATGCACAGGTGTGCGCGCCCTCCTGCCAGTCACTCGGAGCATGAGTGGTAGCGGCGGCAACAGGGAACCCGTGCCTGATATACAGATAGTCTCAACTGATAACCATTCATTTAGTGACTATTCAAAGTTGCAACACCACTGGGAAAAAATTACTTAAGACCAGTTTTCATACTTACAATCGTTTGTTTGTTTATTAGAGTTGGAAGGGACCTTGTAGGTCATCTAATCCAACCCCCGCTCAAGCAGGAATCCCTACACCCTTTTGGACATATGGCAGTCCAGTCTCCCTTTGAAAGTCTCAATTGTTGGAGCTCTCACAACCTCCGCAGGCAACTTCTGTTCCACTGGTTGATCGCTCTCACTGTCAGAAAGTTCCTCCTCCTTTCCAGGTTGAATCTCTCCTTGGTCAGCTTCCATCCATTATTCCTTGTCTGGCCTTTGGGTGCCTTGGAAAACAGCCTGATCCCTCTCCTCTCTTTGGCAGCCCCTCAAGTATTGGAAGATTGCTATCATGTCTCCCCTGGTCCTTCTCTTCACTAGACTAGCCGTGCCCAGTTCCTGCAACTGATCATCGTAGGTTTTAGCCTCCACGTTTTATGGAACCAACCAACCATAATTGTCTGAAAGTGAACATTCAAGCGAGCATTCAAACATTCATAATCACCAATGGCTCATAATCAGAACCACAATGGCTGGAGGACCCAACGGCCAACCCAAAATTAATGGCTCAAAAGTGGCATCAATGGTAAAGGGACATTCAAGTCCACCCTTGACTGATGCTCACTAGATGGCAACAAAGTTTTGTTGCTTTGAATAAAAAGAAGGGGAAGGCCTCTTTTGCCATGCGTTTCCTTGAAAGGAAGAATATAAAAATAGAAATAGAATATTGGAACTTGCTATCTTGTCTCCCCTGGTTCTTCTCTTCACCAGACTGGCCATGCCCAGTTCCTGCTAGGGCAATGGCTCGTGTGCCGGCAGATATAGCTCCATGTGCCACATGTGTCACCCATGCCATAAATTCACCATCACTGGGCTGGGGTCTATTGACCCCAAGGCTGGCAGCGTAAATAGATTTTCAGATTCTTGCAGAATGTGAGGAGGATGGGGGCAGTGTGAATCTCTAGGGGGAGCTGATTCCAGAGGTCCGGGGGCCCCACAGAGAAGGCTCTTGCCCTAGATCCCACCATAGTGTCATATTTATGACAGTTGCACCATGCTGGGATTGTGTAATCAACTTTTGTAACCTTCCCAGCTGGCTTCCGACAAGCAAAGTCCTTGGGGGAAGCCAGATTCCCTTCATGACCCCATGATTCAGTTAACAACTGTGGCGATTTGTTTAATTGGGTCGTGTGATCCTGACAAGCAATGTCAAAGCCAGATCCACTTAACAACCACGTTATTAACTCCACACCTGCAGAGATTCACTGTGGGCAAGGAAGGTAACAAAATGGCACAAAACTCACTTTTTTTTGCTTAGCAACGGGATTTTGGGGCTCAGTTGTGGTCATTAAATCAAGGGCTGCCAATGCTGCCACCAGCCTGTCATGATCCATGTATTGTGAGCCTGCCCTGAAATAGAGCTGGGGTGGCGCAGTGGTTAGAATGCAGCACTTCAGGCTGCTTCAGCTAACTGCTAGCTGTAGTTCAGCAGTTCAAATCTCACTACCGGCTCAAGGTTGACTCAGCCTTCTATCCTTCCGAGCAGTAATGGGGGGGGGGGCGGTTACGCAATGGGGGTAGTATGTTTATGCACTATTTATTGAATACAGTACTTAATAGTTTTTTTCATTGTCCTTCCTTCTCTAGTACTTTAGTATGATCCTTAATTACTTTTAAAATAGGAAATAATTAAATAGTATGTTTTTACCCATAAACGCTTTAATCATTTTAATCATTATCTAGAACTGAACTTTTATAGCAATTAAAGAAAATTGAGCTACTTGCCTAATCTGTTATCATACTAAACCATGTTGGTTCAGTACAAAACCTTCAAATGTTACTGTGCTCCTCAGCAAATAATGCTGCCTCTATCATTTGTCCTTTTTGTGGTTATTCAAATAATGTGACTTAATCAACTGAAAAAGAGTCCAAGCACCTATTTGAAAACTTATCTTGATCGGTTAGCCACTCCCATCCAGTCACATGACCGTTAAGCCACCCCCTGGTCATGACTGGCAAGCCGCTCCCACCCAGTCACATGACCATAAAGCCACACCCATAAAATAAGCCACGCCCACAGCATGACAGTAAAAATTTTGGCAGCCCATCACTGCTTCCGAGGTGGGTAAAATGATGGCTCAAATTGTTGGGGGCAATAAGCTGATTCTGTAAACCACTTAGAGAGGGGTGTAAAAGCACTATAAAGTGGTATATAAGTCTAAATGCTATTGCTAAATCCATCCTCCACTCCTCCCATTCCCAGACACTGAACTTCGTTGAGCTTCAGTTCCTTGTTCCTCTTTCATGTGTTCTTATATTGTTTCTGTTTGTCCTACTTAAAGAGTCCCCGTTTTGTGAGTTGGAATTTGGAAGTCAGAATATGCAAAGGAGAAGGACCTGGGCCTCCCCCCTCCATCTCTGGGAAAAACTAGTAGGGCTAAACCAGGCCCAGACAAAGAGGTCATGTTCTTCGGTAGGCCTACTGACTCATAGGAAGCGGCCCATCTTGATTCAACAGCCAAAGGGGGTTTGCTGGTTTGTTTTATTTCCTCCTGGAGTGTTTTCTTACAATCTTTTTTTAAAAAATAAAGTTTTATTGTTTTTCTCTACAATACATCCATATATATACAGTGGTACCTCTACCTAAGAATGCCTCTACTTAAGAACTTTTCTAGATAAGAACCGGGTGTTCAATTTTTTTTTTGCCTCTTCTTAAGAACAATTTTCTACTTAAGAACCTGAGCCCGGAAAAATTTCCCAGGAAATTTGAGAGCAGCACGAAGGCTCAGCCAGTTTCCTGCCATTCCCCCTTTAATCCCGGCAATGTTGGGTTTTTCTGGGCGGCCAGAGGAGGCTTTGGCAGTCCAAAGCGAACGAAGCATTCTCTGAGTGCTTGGAGAGGGATTAAACCACTTCACTGTGTTGACTCCCTCACGCTGCCCCCCATACACCTGGCGCAAGGTTGCCTCCCAGAGCATCTGGGCGCAAAAAGACAAAAGGGGGCGCTTGGCCCCAGCTCGATCAACTCAGCTTCAACCAAACCGAGGAGTCACTACAGTGAAGGAAAGGCACCGGCTACAAAGTGAGCAAGCGAGAAGAGAGGGGTGCCCTTCAGCATGGGAAGGAAGAGGAAGCAGGTAGCAGCAGCAGCCGCCTTTCGGTCAAAGGAGCGAGAGGTTCCCCCTTTTCGCCCGCCTGGGTTTATCTCTCTCTGACACAGTGTATGGGAGGCAGCCTTGCGCCGACTGTATTGGAGGCACGTACTTCTCCTCATTGCCTCAGAGTCTCTCTCTTTTTTTTTAAGCCTTAAAGTTTTGGATTTTTTGATTCCCCTCACCTCACTTCTTCCTTTGGCAGCGACTGTCCTCCTCTTCTTCTTTCTCCTTCCTCTCCCACCCAAATTCTGAGCTTTTATTTCTTTCCTAATGGGGTTGAACGCATTATTTGCTTTTACATTGATTCCTATGGGAAAAATTGCTTCTACTTACAAACTTTTCTACTTAAGAACCTGGTCACGGAATGAATTAAGTTCTTAAGTAGAGGTACCACTGTACTTTAATTCTTAACAATAGCAATAGCAGACTTATATACTGCTTCCCAGTGCCTCTCTAAGCGGTTTACAAAGTCAGCATATACAGTATTTTCCCCAACAATCTGGGTCCTCATTTTACCCACTTGGGAAGGATGGAAGACTGAGTCAACCTTGAGACTGGTGACATTCAATCGGCCAAATTGCAAGTGGCCAGTAATCAGCAGAAGGAGCCTGCAGTACCCACTGCGCCACCATGGCTCTTTATACACATAGTTATACATTTCTATTTAATAATACATGAACCAATATCTTATTATGCACTTTTTATACATTAATTCCTTTATCTTCCTCTCTTCCCTGTATGTTCTTTTTCCTTCTCTCCCAGTTCCCTACCTCCCTCTCCTCTCCTTCTTCCCTTCTTTGTCTACTTTGTATGCCGCCCTGAGTCTACGGAGAGGGGCGGCATACAAATCTAATAAATAAATAAATACATAAATAAATAAATACTTCCTTTCCTCCCACTTATGCTTTCCCTGAGTGTATCTATTCACAATACGGTGGTACCTCTACTTATGAACTTGATTAATTCCATGACCAGTTTCTTAAGTAGAAAAGTTTGTAAGAAGAAGCAATTTTCCCCATAGGAATCAATGTAAAAGCAAATAATGCGTGCCATTGGGAAAACCACAGGGAGGGTGGAGGCCCCAGTGAGGCTTCTCCCCGCCTTTTCTGACCCTGTTTCCTCCCAGGAGATTCCTAGACAGGCCCCAAAGAGGTTTCTCCCTGCCTTTTCTGGCCGTTTTCTCCCAGGAGATTCCTAGAGAGGCCCCACGGAGGCTTCTCCCTGCCTTTTCTAGTTACAATTTTTGAGACTTGGGTTTATAAGTCGAAGATGGTTCTTGAGAAGAGCCAAAAAAAAAAAAGTCTTGAACACCCGGTTCTTATCAAAAATGTTCATAAGTAGAGGTGTTCTTAGGTAGAGGTACCACTGTACATCCCATAGTTAATCGACAGGTAACTCATGTCCATAATCCTTTAATTAGTGGTGCATCTCTTAAACTTATTTTGCTCCCAGTATCCATATCTATGCTTAATTCTTATATTTTCCTAGGAATATTAACTACTAAGTTAATGCTGTATTCAGGGGTCGTGGCATTAGAAAGGTTGAGAAACAATGATCTAGAACTAGGGTAGGCAAAGTTGGCTCTTCTATGACATGTAGACTTCAACTCCCAGAATTCCTGAGCTAGCATGATTGGCTCAGGAATTCTGGGAGTTGAAGTCCACAAGTCATAGAGGAGCCAACTTTGCCTACCGGAGTAACTTCCTGACAGTTGGAGCAATTAATCAGTGGAACCACTTGCCTCCAGAAGTTGTTGGATGCTCCAACACTGGAGGATTTTAAGAAGGGAGTGAACAACCATTATTATGAAATGGTACAGGGTCTCCTGCTTGAGCAGGGGGTTGGACTAGAAGACCTCCAAGGTCCCTTCCAACTCTATTATTCAGTTATTCCACTTCCCACTGGCTGGTGGGGGCAGCCGAACCCAAAGCACGGTTTGCAAGTGAACTCAGTGCTAAGAACTGAAACCTGCAAATGGTTAAGTCAGCAGTTTCCCAGGGGAGAAATTGGCCAGCCCACATTCCCTTCCTGTGCCTGCACTTTCCCTTTCAAGGTTCTCAGGGTAATTAATACCTCGCTAATGACACACCTTCCAGGCACTTGCCCAGGTGCAAAGAAAAGATTGCTCACTCTGTGCCCAGGCCTTGTCCTCACAAGTCTAGGGGGAAGCGGGCGCCTTGCCTGATGGAGCAAGAGAGGAAAAAAAGGTCAATCAAACGGGATGATTATATCTAATGTCCCCCCTTCCTCTTCCTTGCACACGTGTGCCATGCGCACGCAGAACACGGCCCTGCTTTTGCACCACGCTTTCATGTGTGATTGGGGCCCAACAGCACTTCCTCCCCTGTGTTTGTATGCCCTGGGGATATATTCCATCTGCCAGGAAAAATACAAGATAGCAATAGCAATTAGACTTATATTCCGCTTTACAGTGCTTTACAGCTCACTCTAAGCAGTTTACAGAGTCTCCATATTGCCCCCAACAATCTGGGTCTGCATTATACCTGCCTCAGAAAGATGGAAGGCTGAGTCAACCTTGAGCCTGGTGGATTCGATCTGCCAAACTGCTGGCAGTCAGTGATTAGCAGAAGTAGATTGCAGTACTGCACTCTAACCACTCTGCCACCATGGCACAGATATGTGGCAACCAGTAGTGGGCTTCACTTACCTTAGCTACCATTTTGGAACTGTGAGCACAGGCTCGCATGCAGTGCTTATGTACATGCAAAGAACTTTTGGTGCATGTGCAGATTGTCTGTGATGAGGTCCGGATGGGTGGGCGCAGCCTCCCATCACTGCCGCTACAGGTTCGCCTGAACTGGGGCAAACCGGTAGCAACCCAACACTGTGGACAACGGCATGGATTAAATTGTACACATCATAAGTCATAGGCCTAGTTTGAGCCCTTCTTCATCCTTCTATGCCTTTTAACCACAGGTAAAAGGGGATCACGTGACCCAGGGTCACTGCATTGTTAATATGAATCGGTTGCCAAATGTCTGACGTTTTGATCACGTGACCACGGGGATGCTGCGACAGCTGTTAAGTGTGAACAACAGTCATAGGTCTCTTTTTTTCAGTGCTGTTGTAACTTCAAACGGTCGCTAAATGAACTACTGTAAGTCAGGGTCTGCCTGTCTTTTGAAAAAGAGCCTGGAAGTTTTCTCTTTCTTTGTTTCTCTCCTCCATCCTGCAGCAGCTGTTTTGGCATTCTTGAAAACTCCATCCTGTAGTATCCCAGGAGGAATTGGGCAAGGGATTGCTACTCCTGGGAGCAGAGTTTTGTCTCTAAGCCAGACTGGGATCGATGGTGTAATCGATACAATGGGAATCGAGGTGTGTGTGGACATATTTTACAATCACCAAAACTAAGCAAGTGGGAACACATTTTGGCATGTTGGAAAAAGCCAGCTAGAAACTGCAGTATACAGAAATGAAACATGGTGTATAGATCAACAGACTGGGAAGGGACCTTATAGGACCTTATAGATCATCTAGTCCAACACCCACCCACCCACACAGGAGACCCTATACCAGTGGTGGCGAACCTATGACATGAGTGCCACAGGTGGCACATGGAGTATATATACTGGCACATGAGCCATTGCCCTAGCTCAGCTCCAATATGCATGTTTGTGTGCTGGCCAGTTGATATTTGGCTCACACACGGGGGGGGGGGGGCGTTTTTGGCTTCCAGAGAGCCTCGGGGGGCATTTTTACCCTCCCCCAGCTCCAGGGAAGTACGTATTTGGAGCCTGGGGAGGGCGAAACACAAGCCGACTAGGCCCACAAGAAGTTGGGAAACAGGCCGCTTCTGGTCTCCAGAGGGCTTCTGGAGGCTGGGGGAAGCTGTTTTCGCCCTCCCCAGGCATTGAATTATGGGTGTAATAGTAGCACACACCCATGCTCTTTCGGCACCTGAGGAAAAAAAGGTTTGCCATCATTACCCTACATCATTTCTGACAAATGGTAGTCCAGTCTCTTCTTAAAAGCCTCCCACCACTTCTAAAGGCAACTTCTGTTCCGTGGATTGATTGTTCTCGCTGTCAAAAAAATTACCATTTCCAGGTTGAATGTCTCCTTGGTCGGTTTCTATCCATTATTTCTTGTCTGGCCTTTGGGTGCCTTGGAAAACAGCTTGACCCCTTCCTCTCTGTGGCAGGCTCCCAAATATTGGGACCCTGCTATTGTGGCTTCCCTGGTCCTTCTCTTCACTAGACTAGCCAGGCCCAGTTCCTGCAACCCATCATCATTGAACCAACCAACCATAGTTGTCTGAATGTGAACACTCAAATGAACACTCAAACATTCATAACCAATGGCTCATAATCACAAGATTCTTAGTGGCGCAGTGGTAAGAGTGCAGTACTGCAAGCTACTTTTGCTGATCACCAGCTGCCAGCAGTTTGGCAGATCGAATCTCAGTACGCTCAAGGTTGACTCAGCCTTCCAGCCTTCTGAGGTGGGTAAAACGAGGACCCAGGTGGCTGCGGACAATGTGCTTACTCTCTGTAAAGTGCTTAGAGAGGGCTGTAAAGCACTGTGAAGCAGTTCTACAGAGGAATCATTGAGTCTGTCCTCTGCACCTCTATTACGGTCTGATTTGGTTCTGCAACCCAACAGGACCGACACAGACTTCAGAGTAGAATCAAAACTGCAGAAAAAGCAATTGCTGCCAACCTGCCTTCCATTGAGGACCTGTACAGTGCACGAGTCAAAAAGAGGGCGGGGAAAAATATTAACAGACCCCTCGCATCCTGAACACAAGCTGTTTCAATTCCTACTCTCAAAACGACGCTTCAGAGCACTGCACACCAAGACAACTAGACACAAGAACAGTTTTTTCCCTGAACGCCATCACTCTACTAAACAAATAATTCCCTCAACACTGTCAAACTTTTTACTGAGTCTGCACTTCTATTTCTACTAGTTTTTTCTCATCATTCCTATCATCCTTTTCCTCCCAGATAGGATTGTATGATTGTAACTCGTTGCTTGTATCCTAAGATTTTTATTAATATTGATTGTTTCTTCATTGCTTATTTGATCCCTATGACAATCATTAAGTGTTGTACCACATATTTCTTGACAAATCTATATTTTCTCTTATGTACACTGAGAGCATATGCACCAAGACAAATTCCTTGTGTGTCCAATCACGTTTGGCCAATAAAAAATTCTATATAAGTCTAAATGCTATTGCTAATTGCTATTGCTATAACCACAATGGCTGTCGGACCCAACGATGAAGCCAAAATGAATGGCTCAAAAGTGGCACAATGGTAAAGGGACATTCAAGTCCACCCTTCACTGATACTCACTAGATGGCAACAAAGTTGTGTTGCTTTGAGTAAAAAGAAGGGGAAAGCCTCCTTTGCCATGTGTTTCCTTGAAAGGAAGAATATAAATAGTATAAACACAAACAAACCACATCACAGCAGAGAGTTATGATGTGCCTACATGTAAATACACCTGACATCATATGATAGCTCAGGAACCTGCCATGCTTTCCTTCTGAAGAGAAACAGAGAGAGCCTGGTAAACAGTAATGAGCTACTCCTCTCATGGGGTGGGGGCAGTGGGAGTAGTAGGTTTATGCACTATTTACTGAAAATAGTTTTTTTAATTGTCTTTCCTTCTCCTAGTATGATCCTTAATTACTTTTAAAATAAGAAATAATTAAATAGGATGTTTTTACCCATAAATGCTTTAGATTAGATTAGATTAGATTTATTGGATTTATTTGCCGCCCCTCTCCGCAAACTCGGGGCAGCTCACAACAAAGTAAAAACAATACATAATAACAAATCCAATACCCACCAATCCAATTACAATGTTAAGCTAAAAAATTCATAAAAACAACCCCAGAATATTAAAAAACAAGCACACAATCAATCTAACACCAAAACAAAATGGGCAAGGGGGAGATGTTTCAGTTCCCCCATGCCTGATGGCAGAGGTGGGTTTTAAGGAGTTTGCGAAAGGCAAGGAGGGTGGGGGCAATCCTAATCTCAGGGGGGAGCTGGTTCCAGAGGGTCGGAGCCGCCACAGAGAAGGCTCATCCCCTGGGTCCCGCCAGACGACATTGTTTAGTCGACGGGACCCAGAGAAGGCCACCTCTGTGGGACCGAACCGGTCTCTGGGATTCGTGCGGCAGAAGGCGGTCCCGGAGTTATTTAATCATTTTAATCATTATCTAAATCTGAACTTTTATAGCAATTAAGGAAAATTGAACTATTTGCCTAATCTGTTATCATGCTGATCCTTGTGGGTTCAGTACAAAACATTTAAATGTTATTGTGCTCCTCAGCAAGTAACAGCTCACATTAGAGAAACATCTTTCAGCTGTGGCGAGGGGGGCGTTTGCCCAGGTTCGCCTTGTGCACCAGTTGCGACCCTACTTGGACCGGGAGTCACTGCTCACAGTCACTCATGCCCTCATCACCTCGAAACTTGACTACTGTAATGCTCTCTACATGGGGCTACCTTTGAAAAGTGTTCGGAAACTTCAGATCGTGCAGAATGCAGCTGCGAGAGCAATCATGTGCTTTCCCAAATATGCCCATGTTACACCAACACTCCGCAGTCTGCATTGGTTGCCGATTGGTTTCCGATCACAATTCAAAGTGTTGGTTATGACCTATAAAGCCCTTCATGGCACCGGACCAGATTATCTCAGGGACTGCCTTCTGCTGCATGAATCCCAGCGACCAGTTAGGTCCCACACAGTGGATCTTCTCTGGGTCCCGTCAACTAAAGAATGTCGCTTGGCGGGACCCAGGGGAAGAGCCTTCTCTGTGGCGGCCCCGGCCCTCTGGAACCAACTCCCCCCAAAGATTAGAATTGCCCCCACCCTCCTTGCCTTTCGTAAGCTGCTTAAAAACCACCTCTGCTGTCAGGCAAGGGGGAATTGAGACCCTCTTCCCCCTAGGTCTTTACAATTCTATGCATGGTATGTATGTATGTATGTTTGGTTTTTTATATTAATGGGTTTTTAATTGTTTGTAACATCAGACTACTATTGTACACTGCTTTATTGTTGCTGTTAGGCGCCCCGAGTCTCCGGAGAGGGGCAGCATACAAATCCAATAAATAAATAAATGAATGAATGAATGAATGAATGAATGAATAAATAAACAAACAAACAAACAAACAAACAAACAAACAAACAAAACAAACAAACAAACAAATAAATAAATAAATAACAAACAAATAAATAAATAAATGCTATCATTTGTCCTTTTTGTAGCTATTCAAATAATGTGACTTAATCAACTGAAAAAGAGTCCAAGCACCTACTTGAAAACCTATCTTGATCAGTAAGCCACTCCCACCCAGTCACATGACCTTTAAACCACCTCGGTCACATGATTGTCAAGCTACTCCCACCTGGTCACATGGATGGCATGCCCACAGTGTGGCAGTAAAAATTTTGCCAGCCCATCACTGCTGGTAAATGTCTATGGAGATTCTCAATCGTCCAAGTCATGGTTGTCCCAAAAGTGCTTTTCAAATGTCGGACTTACTTTGTTTTTTTCTTGAAAATGTTTAACTTCTGATTCAAGAAGCTTCTTCAGTTTGGAACTGGAGTGAACTGAAAAGAAGAAGCTTCTTGGAGCACAAGCGAAAGGTTTTCAAGGAGAAAAGGCCAAAGACTGTGTCCGATAGTCTTTTGAAAAGCTCTTTTGGAACACTCCTGATCAACATTTGGACCAGTGATGGGTTTTAACTTCTAAATCCCATCACAACAGATTCGTGGATGGCTCACACATGTATGCGCAGGAACATTCAGGGCAGGTGGACGGAGCTCTCACTGCTGCTACTATGCGTTTGTAGATCCAGACTGGACCAGTAGCAACCCACCATTGATTAGGACCTCTGGGATGTCTCATCACTTCCAATGTCATAGGTGCAGTCCAGGCGGGGATTGCTATTTACAGCTACTATTGGTGCGCTGCGCACACAGCTTTGGCTTGCTGGCGTGCATGCACTTGTGTCCCAGTGAGATTTTGCTTCTGCGCATGCAGAAGGTACCTACTACCTTGTTCATGTCTTACAAATAGCAATAGCATTTAGACCAATGGTTCCATGGTTGGGCTGCTGCCCAGATTGGGGGGGGGGGGGAACGCAGTGGGGTAGGGAAAATCGAGCTCCACCCCAGAGCACCCAATTTGCACTGAAAGATGCTGAAAGAAAATGCAGAGCATCTTGCATAAGCCACACTCACAGACTGTGGTTGCCCTTCACTGAGTGGTTCCCAACCTTTTTTTGGCCATGCCCCACCCAAGCATCTCTAAAATCCTGATGCCCCCCCCCCATAACATATAGATCTTACTATTCAAAGAGTGAACTCTACACATGCAGAGGAAGCCTAAAAGGCCATTAACGTGGTTTAAACAAGTCTCCATTAAAAATCAAATAGGCCCCCTGTGGGGCGTGGGCCCCATGTTGGGAACCACTGATTTAGACTTATATATATCGCTTCACAGTGTTTTATAGCCCTCTCTAAGCGATTTACAGCGAACATATTGCCCGCAACCACCTGGGTCCTCATTTTACCGACTTTGGAAGGATGGAAGGCTGGGAGCAGAGTTTTGTCTCTAAGCCAGACTGGGA
This sequence comes from Erythrolamprus reginae, assembly GCF_031021105.1. Lineage (NCBI taxonomy): Eukaryota > Metazoa > Chordata > Lepidosauria > Squamata > Dipsadidae > Erythrolamprus > Erythrolamprus reginae. The sequence goes on from NC_091960.1 coordinate 18,002,215, forward strand.
TCGATGGTGTAATCGATACAATGGGAATCGAGGTGTGTGTGGACATATTTTACAATCACCAAAACTAAGCAAGTGGGAACACATTTTGGCATGTTGGAAAAAGCCAGCTAGAAACTGCAGTATACAGAAATGAAACATGGTGTATAGATCAACAGACTGGGAAGGGACCTTATAGGACCTTATAGATCATCTAGTCCAACACCCACCCACCCACACAGGAGACCCTATACCAGTGGTGGCGAACCTATGACATGAGTCATAGATAGATAGATAGATAGATAGATAGATAGATAGATAGATAGATAGATAGATAGATAGATAGATAGATAGATAGATAGATAGACAGACAGATAAGTAGATTGGCAGGTAGGCAGGCACGCAGGCAGGCAGGCAAGCAAGCAAGCAAGCAAGCAAACTAAATAAATTATTTATTATTTATTAATAATAAATTTATATAAATAATAAAATAAAGTAAAATAAAGTAAAATACAGTAAAATAAAATACAGTAAAATAAAGTAAAATAATGTAAAATAAAGTAAAACAACTGTCCTTTGGATGGGCAGCAGGAAACCAGTGGGGGGGGGGGGTTGAGATACATCTCATGGGGGCCTTGTCAATTTCATATGCTGTAGCAAAAGCAAGGAACTGAAACCACAGCACGGTCAATATGACACACCGGGCAGGATCCTTCAAATGCTCTCCTTTCCTGTGTCAACACCCCATGTACAATCAACCGGAACTCGTCTGTGCTCCTAGGGCAGGGCAGGGAAGAAATTGTTGGATGGCCTTCCCTCCTGCCCCCAAGAGCAGGCTGAACCATACCTAGTATTCTTCCTTGCTTTTGACCCCGCCCACTTTTGACCTTAGCCATGCCCGCTGCTGAAATTATAAACCCAGATAGATTTCCACTCTAACAAACCTCAACAGGAAACTGGTCCCCCGCCCCCTGCTCTGAAGAAACAGCTTCCACACTACAGGCAGAGGAAGTCGGCCAGGTGCAGGGTGGGTGGAAGAGCAGCGTACTTTGCATCACAAGCTGTGCCAAGAGCTGCTGAGGCTAGAAGTAGGAACCTTCACTTCTGGGCACACCTGTTTCGTGCCACGAGCCTCCGTGGCTGTTAACACTGTGGGCAGCAGAGAGTTTCCCCGTTGGCCGAAGACTGAAGGCAGTTAATAAGGACAATCCCATCTGTCCGTCCATTACCCTGGGGGGGGGGAATTACTGACCCCCTCAGAGAGGGTCCGCAACTTGGGCGTCCTCCTCGATCCACAGCTCACATTAGAAAACCATCTCTCAGCTGTGGCGAGGGGGGCGTTTGCCCAGGTTCGCCTGGTGCACCAGTTGCGGCCCTATCTGGACCGGGACTCATTGCTCACAGTCACTCATGCCCTCATCACCTCGAGGTTCGACTACTGTAATGCTCTCTACATGGGGCTACCTTTGAAAAGTGTTCGGAAACTTCAGATCGTGCAGAATGCAGCTGCGAGAGCAGTCATGGGCTTACCCAGGTATGCCCATGTTTCACCATCACTCCGCAGTCTGCATTGGCTGCCGATCAGTTTCCGGTCACAATTCAAAGTGTTGGTTATGACCTTTAAAGCCCTTCATGGCATCGGACCAGAATATCTCCGAGACCGCCTTCTGCCGCACGAATCCCAGCGACCGATTAGGTCCCACAGAGTGGGCCTCCTCCGGGTCCCGTCAACTAAACAATGTCGGTTGGCGGGCCCCAGGGGGAGAGCCTTCTCTGTGGCGGCACCGACTCTCTGGAACCAACTCCCCCCGGAGATCAGAACTGCCCCTACTCTTCCTGCCTTCCGTAAACTCCTCAAAACCCACCTTTGCCGTCAGGCATGGGGGAACTAAACATCTCCCCCTGGGCACATTTAATTTATACATGGTATGCCTGTGTGTGTGTGTGTCTGTTAGTATATTTTAATTAATTGAATTATTTATGATTTGTTTTACACTTGTGAGCCGCCCCGAGTCTTCGGAGAGGGGCGGCATACAAATCCAAATAATAAAATAAATAAAATAAATAAATAATAAGAATATAATAATAACAACAGAGTGGAAAGGGACCTGGGAGGTCTTCTAGTCCAACCCCCTACTTGGGTAGGAAACTCTACACCAGCAATGGTGAACCGATGGCACAGATGCCACAGGTGGCACACAGAGCCATATCTGCCGGCACACAAGCCATTACCCTAGCTCAGCTCCAGCATGCATGTATGTGCTGGCCAGCTGATATTTGGCTCACAGAGAAGCTCTAGGAGGATATTTTTCACTTCCAGGGAGCTTCTGGGGGATGGGGGACGGCATTTCTACCCTCCTCCAGTTCCAGGGAAGCCTTTGGAGCCTGGGGAGGGTGAAACATGAGCCTACAGGGCCCACCAGAAGTTGAGAAACAGGCTATTTCAGGCCTGCAGAGGAAGCTGTTTTCTCCTTCCCTAGGCATTGAATTATGGGTATGGGCACTCGTGTATGCGCAATAGCACACGTGCATGCTCTTTTGGCACCTGAGGAAAAAAAGGTTCAGCATCAGTGCCCTACACTACTTCAGACAGATGGTTATCCAACATCTGCTTAAAAACTTCCAGTGTTGTGGCATTCACAACTTCTGGAGGCAAGCTGTTCCATTGTTTAATTGTTCTGACTGTCAGGAAATTTCGCCTTGCTCCTCGACTTAAGACCAAAATGTTTGTGGTTAAGCGAGGACAGTGGTTCAAGTGAAATTTGAACAACTTCTTGCTGCCACTACAGGCACACACACATACACAACATCTGTGACGTGATGCTGGCCCCACCTCCCACCCCTCCCCAAGGTCAGGCACAACTCTGCAGCAGCTCTCAATGAAATCGAGTTTCACACAGACACACACACACACAAACACACTTACTTCTCTCTCTCAGCAAAGGGCTGCTATCGCCGTCCTCTACCGGTATGCCTCCTCATTACTTCCTGGGGCCAGCGCCACAAGACCCTGCCGCATGTGGGTGTGCCCCAGCCACAAGATTTTAATTCTGTGCATGCGCCTGAAGCAGAATCTCAGGTGATTTCAGCAATTTTCACCAATATTTTTGCTTCCACACATGCGTGGAAACAAAAAGTTGGCAAAATCACCAAAATCTCACGAGCGTGAGCGAGATTTCAGTGATTCTTGGTGATGCATGCGCAGAAGTGAAAAACTGGTGAAAATCACCGATATCGTGTGAGATTTCGCTTCGGGCGCAGGTGCAGAAGCTAAATCTTGAGTGTGTACGTGTCGGGGGTGCAGAGATGCACAAGCATCTCCATTTTTTCTAACGCATGGCCAATCCCACCCAAACCAGGGGGATCCCATCACTGCACCCCTCTAGAAGGCAGCAACAAACTACTTCCATATTGTTGCCATTCATTTATTTCATTTCTTTATTCGAATTTGTATCCTGCTCAATTCCCAAGGACCTCAGAGCAGCTCACAACCCAAAAAGCAAAACATACAGTGTAATAGTAAAATCTAAAACAATATAAAACCAACAATTAAAAACAGTCAAAAAACTGTGCATGTCATTAACGGACGGATCCCAATGGTATGCCATCAGATCAATGGCCCCAAGCCTGCCAGAAAATCCAGGTCTTTACAGCTTTCTGGAAGGCCAGTAGAGTGCGGGTAGTTGGAATTTTGGGAGGTGGCTGGTTCCAAAGAGCCGGAACAGCCACAGAGAAGGCCCTCCCCTGCAGACCCACCAGGCGTGTTTAGCTGATGGGACCCGGAGAAGACCAACTCTGTGGGCCCTTATCGGTTGCTGGGAGGTGTGTGGTAGAAAAGACCAGGGCTAGTCCATAAAATCAGCAGCGGTTAAATTCAACTGGCAGTTGTGGGGTTGTTTTTTTTTAAGGGCATTGAATTTAGGTCATTCCAGGCTGTGAAACTTCAGCTTATCGCTACTCCTTCTGCTGCAGAGATACCATTAGCTCTGACCTCTCTGGCTTCCAATTCCTGGCTGTTCCGCGATAGCTTTCCCGTAAGTTCACTCTGACACACAACCGTACAGGTTTGGGCTGGTGCTTCCTAAAGAATACAGCTTTGTTCTTCTTCTTTCAAGACACCACACGACCTTTTTCGGGAAGGTCCTTCTGCAGTGTCTTTCTATTTCTCCCAATATCGGCCTCTATCCTCGACCTTCCACTAGAGGCCTCCCTATGAAAAGCCTTGGGAATGTGGAAAGCTCTTTTTTCTGCAAGCTTTTCTGAGTGAGAAACCAATATGGTTAAGTGTCTAGGGCAGTGATGGTGAACCTATGGCACAGATGCCACCGGTGGCACGCAGAGCCATATCTGCTGGCACGTGAGCCATTGCCCTAGCTTAGTCCAACGTGCATGTGTGTGCCACCAGCAGATTTTTGGCTCACACAGAGGCTCTGGGAGGGCATTTCTGGCTTCCAGAGAGCCTCCAGAGGGATGGCGGAGGGCATTTTTACCCTGCCCCGGCTCCAGGGAAGCCTTTGGAGCCTGGGGAGGGTGAAACATGACCCTACTGGGCCCACCAGAAGTTGGGAAATGGGCCATTTCCAGCTTCCAGAAGGCCTCCGGAAGGTGGGGAAAGCTGTTTTCACCCTCCCCAGGCATTGAATTATGTGCAATTGCGCGCACCCACGCTCTTTCGGCAACCGAAGAAAAAAAGGTTCGCCCTCACTGGTCTAGGCAGATTCTTAATCATCCAGGTCATGGTTGTCTCAAAGGTGCTTTTCCAAAAGACAATATATAGAATATATATACCAGTACGCTTCCTCCCGCACCCATGTGCTATGCCAAAAAATCCCCCCAAAAAATCAAAAAAAAAAGAGAGGCAAAAATAAGATGGTGATGCATGTGCAGTGCCAGAAACACAGCTTCTGCGCATGTACAGAGGGGGAAAAACCAGGAAAAATGTTTATGCTTAGGTCGTGTTTAAGGCAACATAGTTCTAAGCCTTCTAAGTCTAGTTGCACAGGGTATTCTGTTGCAAATGGAGGAGTGGAGGGCTCTTCTAGTAAAATATCTCTGGATGTTTTCTAGAGTGTTTAAGACTGAAATGCAGTGTGGGTTCCAGGCATATGAGCTGCATTCAAGGATTGGTCTGGTGAAAGTTTTGTATGGTCTGATTACCAGAGCAGAAGCTGCATAGGATTAGGTTAACAATACTTGAAGCCTTTTTGGCGATGTTGTTGCAGTGGGCTTTGGCACTTAGGTCATTTGATGTGGGTATTCCAAGGTCTTTTACAGAGTGAGGGTCGTCTTCAAGGTCTTGTTTGTTCAGCTTGTATTTGGTGTTTATTTGTTTGTTTGTTTGTTTGTTTAGTCCAATACAAAATGAAAGTTAATGAGAATAAAAACATGAAGTAGTAAATATCAAAGAAAGGATAGAAAAAAAGATATGAGAATAAAAAAGAAGAATAGAGGAAAAGATATATAGATATGTTCTGATTCTTTCTTTTGACAAGGTCTAAGAAGAGCCCTCCACTCCTCCACTTGCAACAGAGTACCCTACACAACTAGACTTACAACCTAAGTTTAGAAAGCTTAGATCTACATCGCCTTAAACACAACCTAAGCATAGCCCATAAAATCATCTGCTACATCCTTCCTGTCAATGACTACTTCAGCTTCAACCACAACAACACAAGAGCACACAACAGATACCAACTTAAAGTAAACCACTCTAAACTTGACTGCAGGGAATACGATTTTAGTAACCGAGTAGCTGATGCATGGAACTCACTACCAGATTCTGTAGCATCATCACCTAACCCCCAAAATTTTACCCTTAGACTATCCACTGTTGACCTCTCCCGATTCCTAAGAGGTCAGTAAGGGGCATGCATAAGTGCACCAGCGTGCCTTCGGTCCCCTGTCCTAATGTTTCTTTTTTACTAGTATCATGTATATAAATATTATTATATCTTTGTATACCACCAGTATGTACTTGACAAAACAAACAAAGAAAAATAAATAAATGAAATTGCTGATTGCCAAAAGGGGGATAAATCTGTACTTATCTAAGCCTTTGCCATTAGTTTTATCTCTTTCCATCCACCTACAAGTCTGTCTGTCCATCCACTGCTATACATTTGGCAAGACGTTGTCTGCCTACTGCCTAGAGCCGGCTTTGAGGGGTAAATTCCTCTGGTCGCCTTGTAGCTTTGGCTGTCTCGAATATAGGTTCCAGATGGAAGAACAGACTCCTTGGAGTCAGGCAGATGCCAGAGCATTAGAGTCAGCCAAGTTGTTCTTTTCCAGGTGGACGTTCTCAAAACTCCCTTTGCCCTTAAATAAACCTTTCCTGGGCTGCTTTACAAAAAAAAATGCAAGTTATCATTTTGAAGTGTTGTCAAACAAAAACGATCATTCCCCTTCCCTTTGTGTTAGCCTGGGTTAATTGTTTAGGTACCAGGATCAAGGGGAGCCCTGGCTAACATCTCGATTCTTCTTCTTCTTCTTCTTCTTCTTCTTCTTCTTCTTCTTCTTCTTCTTCTTCTTCTTCTTCTTCTTCTTCTTTCTTCTTCTGTATTCTTTTTAATGCACATAGTTATTTGCTTATCATCAATTAATAATTTCTTTCACTACTTACATATATTTATTTGTTATATAGAAGACATAATTTGTCAAACATATTGTTGGCTATCTCTGTCAAGCAACCTAATATTAGGTATTTGTATCTAGTGTGGATTGTGGATTGTGAATTGTGGATTTGTTTTTCTTTAGTTCTGTATATTATTGTTGTATTCATTTTGCATATCTGTGAGGAAGATACGGATTTGGTTTTAGGGGTTTTGTTTTCCATTGATTTGTGGTGCAATGTTTCTATATTTTCATTTTATTTGGGTACGCAAGGAAGGAGTGTCTAGTTTTGCTTTTCCTTTAAATTTTTTAATGTATTTTTTCTGTTTGAGCCATTTGTACCAATTTTTCCATATTTTGTAGAATTCAAATTTATCTCTTTCCTGTAATTCCAAAGTCATTCTTCTTCTTTTTTTTTCTCCCCCCTCCCCTCTAAGGAAAACATGAACTGAATTGAAGAAGCTTCTGGGATGAGAAACAAAATGTTTTCAAAGATAGAAAAAAACCCCAAGAGAATCTAGTTGCCCTTTGGGGGGGGGAGCCCCTTTGGGATAACCATGACCTGGATGATGTAGAATCTCCATAGACAGCAAGGAAACAATGCACCCCAACTATTCCCACTTCCCAACTATTTAATAGGAGAAATTCTCCTAAATCAGATTATTGTCAATTTCAAAGTGAAACGATTGAAATTATTTTGTATGAAAGGTTTTGTCAAGAGCGTAAAAATGAATGAAAATAGAGTCAAAGCAGAGTCAAAGCAGCAAAGAAAGTAGGAAGAAGAAAAAGTACAGAAGGAAAGAAAGAATAAAAAGAAATAGAAGCTTATGGTTTCTTTGCAGCAAATATATGTGCAGTTACAGGATTATCTCTTACTCCTCAAAGTTAAAAAGAGTTTTCAGATGGATTTCTCCCATTTGGGACCGTCTCCTGCTGCATACCTCCCACAGACCAATAAGATCCCCCAGGATTAGCCTCCTCCGGGTCTGTCCATTAAGCAATGCAGGTTGGGGGGACTGCAAAGGAGGGCCTTCTCTGTGGCTGCCCTGGCTCCAACTCCCCCCCCCCCGCAATGTCCATACTGCTCCCACTCTACTAACCTTCCAAAAAGCTGTGAAGACCTGGCTTTGCCAGCAGGCCTGGGGGCCGTGAATATTACATCTACCACGGCCGAATTGTGTATGAGTGGCATGCATGTATGTTAGATTGGACTATTTGTCTTCTGGGTTTTTAAAATGGGTTTTTTATTGTTTTAATTTAGTATTTGACTTCTTTTTATTGTGGTACTGTTTTTATATTGCTGTAATCCGCCCTGAGTCCTATTGGGATTGAGTGGCATAGAAGATGAAATATAAATATAAATAAATAAATTCATCTGGGAGAATTCAATTTTTTTTCACTTCCATACAGAGAGAGGGAGGGAGGGAAGGAGAGGGGAAGAGAGGGGGGCAGGGAGAGAGGGGGGAGAGAGGGAGGGAGGGAAGGAGGGTAAGGGAGAGAGAAAGGAGAAGAGAGAGATGGGAGGGAAGGAGGGAGAGAGAGAACAGGAGAGAGGGGAGAGGGAGGGAGAGAGGAAGGGAGGGAGGTGGAGGGAGAAAGAGGGCGAGAGGGAGAGAGAGGGAGAGAGAAAGGGAAGGGTGAGGGAGAGAGAGGGAGAAAGAGAGGGGGAGAGAGAGATGGAGAGAGGGAGGGGGAGAGATGGTGAGAGGGTGAGGGAGAGAGAGACAGGGAGACAGGAGGAAGAAAGGGGGGAGGGAAGAGAGAGAGAAAGGAGGGAGCGAGATGGGGAAGGGAGAGAGAGTAAGAGAGTGAGCATGAAGAATAGCTTCCACTGTCCTGTCTCAGGAGTATAGGATTCTAAAAACGAGCCATGCAATCGGTTCATCTCGTTTAGTCTTATCAAGGGAACAGGCGGCAATGGGAAAAGGATAAATGTGCTGATGAAGAAGTAAATTGTAGACTTCCAGGCCACCTGCTACATCTGACTTTTAGATTCTTTTAAACGCGTTTTAATTGGAAATGGATATGTTGCAAAGGCAAGAATCAGTTGTTGGCCTCATCTTTATTTACAGAGATGCCTCTGGGGCCCTGCTTGGCCTGCTAGGCCATCCTTAGAACATAAAAGCTGGTGGGCAGACGGAGACCATCGCTTTGTTTGAAGTCTATCCACCTGCTCAAGGATGTCTCCAGGTGGATGGGAACAAAGGATGGTTTCGGGGGCAATTCTCTCCTTCCATTGAAAACATCTGGCCAGATAAAGAACTGAAGGAAAGGGTCAAAAGAATATTGTGCTGGATGAATTTCCATGAGGGACCCATTCAACTTCGGATTGTTTTGTCCAAGATCTTTTCAGTCTTTGGGAAAAGAAAAGGCATTTAAAAAAAAAAAACCAAAACAATTGGCTATGCCCAAAATACTAAAAGGGGAGCCAGCCCTGCTTTGCATCTTTAAGGCATTTAGCAGTTTCAGTGTCTCCTTCCTGTTGTGATCACATCTGCATCTTTTGCACCAGACCACTGTTTTCAATGGCCTCTAACATCTCCTGCTGGGCATCTCAGCTGAACAGGAAAAGAAGGATGGAGGTGGTGGGTGGCTAAGCAAATTGGCCACTGATGGGCAATTGTCTACTTAACCCTCCGGCCCTGACCATCCCAGATGGTGAAAAAGATTTTATTTAGCAGTTGCTAAAATCACTCCTCTAGACTTTAGAGAAATGGCTGGCACTCAGCTGCTTATCAGCTCATTAAAAATCCCAGTCTCACCTAAGGACAATCCTCAGAGTTTGCAGATAAGAATGGTGTTGTGTGTGCTTCAGAGGAAATGCTGATAATGGACACTTTGGGTTGCATGTTGTCTATTTGATCTCCAGCCTCACACAACAACTGGCACCCAGGTGTAAGAGCCAGGAATCCAACTTTGTTGACTGTCATTCATTCAGCTTTGTTGACATCCCAAGTCTCTTACATCATTCCTTTATTTTTTATTTATTTATTTGTTTGTTTGTTTTGTCAAGCACGTATTGGTGGTATACAAAGATATAATAATATTTATATACATGATACTAGTAAAAGAGAAACATTAGGGCAGGAGATGGAAGACACGCTGGTGCACTTATGAACGCCTCTTACTGATCTCTTAGGAATTGAGTGAGGTCAACAGTGGATAATCTAAGGGTAAAATTTTGGGGGTTAGGTGATGATACTACAGAGTCTGGTACTGAGTTCCATGCATCGACAACTTGGTTACTAAAGTTGCACTTTCTGCAGTCGAGTTTGGAGTGGTTTACTTTAAGTTTGTATCTGTTGTGTGCTCATGTCTTGTGGTGGTTGAAGCTGAAGTAGCCGTTGACAGGAAGAACATTGTAGCAGAATATTTTTTGGGCTATGCTCAGGTCATGTTTAAGGCGATGTAGTTCTAACCTTTCTAAACCTAGGATTGTAAGTCTAGTTGTGTAGGGTATTCTGTTGCGAGTAGAGGAGTGGAGGGCTCATCTGGGCTTAGTCGAAGGGGAGTAGCAATTGTTTTTTTTCATATTCCCAGAATTCTGTTTCCCTGTCTATTAGCCACCCGAGGCTAAACCCACGGTTGGGGAAAGGCAGGGCAAGTTTTCTTCCTTTTACAATGGGCCCTCCCCATTTGTTTCCCTGAATCCCCCAGGGTTACCTGGAGGAAATGCAATGCTTCACCTGCAGAATATGCATTTGGAGTCATATGTCCACAATAAAAGTAAAATAAAATAAGCATGATACCAATTCAGATAGTTCTCAACTTACAACCATTTGTTTAGTGACCATTTCCCTCTTTTGTTCCCAAATGCCATCACCCTACTAATTGTATGTATGTATGTATGTATGTATGTATGTATGTATGTATGTATGTATGTATTGATTGGATTTATATGCCGCCCCTCTTTGAGGACTCAGGGTGGCCTACAACATATAAGGAAACAATATACATCCTAAATCCTATTAATTTAAGTTAATCTAAAAAATAAAACAATCCTCAAAACCAATTTTAAAACTCCTAACCATTCAGTCACCAAGCTTAGAATACATTCGTCGGCCAGGGGGTAGTGTCTAATCACCTCAAGCCCAGCAGCACAAATGAGTAGGGGAGGGTGGGGGCAATAAGAATCTCCGGGGGGGCTGATTCCAGAGGTCTGGGCCCCCCACAGAAAAGGCTCTTCCCCTAGGCTCCACCAAACGGCATTGCCTAGTTGATTCCCTCAACACTGTCAAACTATTTACTACCATTATTACTATTTTTTTCTCATCATTTCTATCACCCATCTCCTCCTGCTTATGACAGTATGACTGCAACTTGTTGCTTGTATCCATACGATTTATATTAATAGATTGTTTCCTGATTGCTTATTTGACCCCTATGACAATCATTTTGTACCTCGTGATTCTTGACATGATTCTTTTATGTACGCTGAGAGCATATGCACCAAAGACAAATCCTTTGTGTGTCCAATCACACTTGGCCAATAAAGAATTCTATTCTATTCTATTTTATTTTATTCAAAGTTACAATGGCCCTGAAAAAAAAGTGACTTACAGCGATTCTTCACATTTATGACCATTGAAGAATCAAGTGATTAAAATTTGGGTACAGTACTTGGCAAATGGCATGTATTTTACTGATGGTTGGCAGTAGTTATGGGAATTATCTTTTGTGACCTTCTGCAGAAGCAAAGTCAATAGGGAAGCCACCATAATTATTAAAGCTAACTTAATGCCTGCAGTGATTCACTTAATAACAGCAAGAAAGGCTGAAAAATGGGGCAAAACCTAACAGTTGTTTTGCTTAGTAATAGAAACCATTGTTCTGCTTAGAAATAAAGGGGAAAATAATCAGGCAAGGTTTACCAGTACTTATATTTGAAAAATGTTTTGAGATATGAGTTTTTACCTGAAATAGATCACATTTTTTAAATTAGGGCTTCCTTAATCTAAATTAACATCATTGATTTGTCTTATGTTAATTTTATTATTTGGCTTTATTAATCAAATTTACAGGGCTGCTAATCTCACAAAAAACGACTCTAGGTGCTGCATTATCAGTCCTGAAACTCAGGTGGGAACTGTAGCTCGTTTGAATATAAACACCTTGCAACTAGAAAAGAAGTACAAATAGAGTGAGGCTCTTGCTTTCGGATGGGCTAGAACAGTGATGGTGAACCTTGGGCGCTGAAAGAGCATGCGTGCATGCTATCACGCATGCATGAGTGTCCACAGCCATGATTCAATGCCTGGGGAGGGCAAAAACAACTTCCCCAACCCCCAGAAGCCCTCTGGAGGCCGGAAATTGTCTGTTTTCCAACTTCTGGTGGGCCTCATAGGCTCATGTTTTGCCCTCCCCAGGCTCCAAAGACTTCCCTGGAGCCTGGGGTGGGCAAAAATTCCCCCATCCCCCTAGAGACTCTCTGGAAGCCAAAAATGCCCTCCCAGAGGGGAAACAAAAACCAGTTGGCCAGCATGCACCTGCACGTTGGAGCTGAGCTAGGGCAACGAGTCTTCGGAGAGGGGCGGCATACAAATCTAAGTAATAAATAAATAAATAAATAAATAAATAAATGCCAGCAAATATGGCTCCGCGTGCCACCTGTGGCATCCGTGCCATAGTTTCACCATCTCTGGGCTAGAATGTTTACATTTGGGGGATCTTTGTAAAAGAAAAAGAGAAATTCAAGCCTGTTGGCATAAGATATTTTGTTGCAAGCAGAGGAGTGGAGGATTTGAATGTATCCACTGCAGATAATAACTACTTCTCAGCAGCCTGTCCAGCAGCTCACATCTGGCTGAAGGCTTATGCAGCAGTGAGTCTCTCATCTAAGGTTTGATTAAGATACTTCTGCAATTCTTTTTTTGGCTGCATCTTCCTTTTCCTCTGCAGTCGAAGAGTGCAGGTGTGATGCAGTCAAGGGTAGCCCCAGGGATGCAGGTTAGAGAAGTCAAAGGCACACGTTATTATGCTATTCCTGCACGGTGTTGCCAATCCACTGGACAGATCTCATTTGATTAGGGTTGAGGGTCTTCTCCTTGGTTTGGACAAGGAGTTATGGATGTTCCAGAATATCAAAAGTTTATTGTGGCTCACGTCTTGCGTTACTGCAATTTGCTATTACATTGCACTTCTGCATGGCATGCCGTGCAATACCAATGTCTTAATTCTACACACTGATGACCTTATTCATCAAAGAATGGAAGCATGATACTGCAGGAATCCCCTTCTCCCCTCCTAGAAGAATGAAATATTTTGGGAAATATTTCAAAAGGCAGGATAGAATATTACCCCTAAAGGAGAAATAGGAAACATCTTAAGATTAAGGGAGGCAGAAACCAGCCCAGGTTTCTCTGCCCCAAGCAGAAAATGAGGGTGCCAGCTTTTAGAAATGCAGATTTGGTAATCCGTTCAGAAAGACTGGGTCAATACAGAAACTCAGATAAGCAGTTAAGCAAGACAAGATTAGCTCAGATAAACAAGTAGGATTTGCATTTCCCCCTTTTGCCGGGGTGGCACAGTGGTTAGAGTGCAGCACTGCAGGCTACGTCGGCTAACTGCTAGCTGTAATTCAGCAGTTCAAATCTCACTACGGGCTCGAGGCTGATTCAGCCTTCCATCCTTCCAAAGTGGGTAAAATGAGGACCCAGATTTTTGGGGGCAAGAGGCTGACACTGTAAGTACTATGAAGCTGTATATAAGTCTAAATGCTATTGCTACTGCCTATAGAGCCAGCCATGATCCCTACATGACCCCATAGGAATCCAAAAGGTATTAAAAAGTCACCACTCTCGACACTATATGGCCAGCTGCTCCAGAACCACAAACCCTGGTGCTTCTGTTCACCAATAAATGGACTTTCTTTCCAATCAGCCTCCAGCCTCCATTTGGTTTCCAGAGCCTCTCTCCTAGCTTGGCATTGGAACTAGATATTTCTTCCAACTGTTTCTTAACCACAAACAAAAAGAAGCACATCTTTGGCTGATATTTTGGGAAACAAGGGTTCTAACTGGGAGCCTAGGATTGATCCAAGTAATGCCTGAAAAATATAGCCTGGGCCCAGCAAGGTAGGAATTTTATAAACCATTGTAGCAATGTTTTTACATTTTACAACTTGCCTCCAGAGGTTGTGAGTGCTCTAACATTGGAAGTTTTTGAGAAGATATTGGATAACCATTGTGTCTGAAGACCTCCAAGGTCCTTTCCAACTGTTATTTTATTCTATTCATCACCAGAGGTTTTTAAGAAGAGACTTGACAGCCACTTGTCTGAAATGGTATAGGACATCTATGGCAAACCTTTTTTGGTTCGTGTGCCAAAGGGGGTGTATCGGTGTGCTATCATGCGTGCACATGCCCACACTCCTTCCCTCCCCCCCATACATGTGCACTCCCCTGCACATGCGCACAAGCCTTACTGAAGTCTGGTAGAGGAAAAAATGCCCAAACGGGCAAACTAGAAGTTTGGGGAAAACACACTTCCAGTTTGCCCATTGTGCTCTTTTTTGTACTCTGTGGCTTCAGGAAGCTTCCCTGAATACTCTGGAGTGCAAAAAACAGCACAGTGGCAAATGGGAAGTGTATTTTCCCAAACTTCTGGTTTGCCTGTTTCGGCGATTTTTTTGCCTCTGGGGCTTCATGGAAGCTTCCCTGAAGCATCCGGAGGGTGAAACGGCCTTTCCCAAGGCCAAAAATCAGCTGGCCAGCGCGCACATGCACACTGGAGCTGACACAGGGCAAAGTCTCACGTGCCCTCTGATATGGATTCACGTGCCACGTGTGGCACACGTGCCAAAGGTTTGCCATCACGAGTATAGGATATTATTATTATTATTATTATTATTATTAGTAGTAGTAGTAGTAGTAGTAGTAGTAGTAGTAGTAGTT